>NC_081826.1:162120611-162745611 GCF_030867095.1 Alligator mississippiensis
CCTTTAGATGTATAAGCTACGGGAAAAAAAGTGAGCGTATTTTCTGGGGTTTTTTGTTTATTTCTCCATAACAGTTCAAATATCCAGGCCTTCCTTCGTATTCCAAAAGCCACAACATGTAACCTATTTTCTTAGTTACAGAAAACTCCTTTTTTAGTCTAACAGACAACCACAAGATTTAGTTCAGAAAAAAAATAATCTAAATTTAGAATTATTTATGTCTTCTGTTGATCTGAATCTGCCTCCCTCTTCTCTTTGTGTTGGTCTTTGAGACATTATGTAATGCTGCTCCTTCCTAATCATCTGCTCTTGGGTAAAACTTTCAAAACCAAAAGTCCCATATTAAGAAAGAGGCATAAGCATCTAGACCCTGCTCTTCAAAGGGATTTGGGATATCTAAGGATGGAGATAAGCACCAGAGCAGTTTAAGTACTGAACGTCCATGGATTTTGATGAGAATTAGGCAGATGAGGCACAGTAGATCTAAACAGCAGATGAAATAAAAGGTTGCATAAAACATGGTGTATAAATAAAAACAGGATATGAGAGAAATGATCAGGTAGCCACTGGACAGAAGAGATGCAGTAAAAACCTGATAAAGGATAAACAAGATTGTTTAGGAAGAACATTATCATTTGTGAACTGCAGTGGTTAACAAGTATCTGGTGGATTATAATGGAACATTAAGTCAATGTCTGTGTTAAATACCTAGTACTTAGTGTACAATAGGCTAATTAATTTGTTTCCTCAAATTCTTGTAAGGGTGCTAGGTAGGTTTCCTTTTAGAACACAAACTGAGGCGGGGTTTCCCTCCCCTCAGAGAACTGAGGAAGGGTACTATAATTCCCAAAAGTTTGCTGTGATTCTCCAGGAAATATGGTTGGGATAGACGCAGGCAACCAACATAACCTCACACTACCATTGACTACATTAGGCATTAGATTGGGTCCTACATATTCAACACTTTGTTGAGTCTTGTTTTAAATAGCACTGATATTAGGGTTTTCATCTCAGGTGTCTATTGCTCAGTTTAATAGGTCTCACTGGCAGTAAGGACTTTTCCCCTGATTTATTTTTCTAATTTTATTTTCTTCATAAGTAAGTAGAAGCTAAAGAACAAAATTGCTGATGGCTACAGCTCAACATTTTTTTGTTGATATAAATAACCTTATGCTTATGGTAACTTTCTTTTAACAGTTTTTTTCTGCTCATTGAAAATTCCAGATGACCAGTTTCTCTTATTTTGCTTCCAGAACCAGTTAAGCCCAAAAGTGCTGACAAAACAGAATAACAATGCATTAGCCAAAATCTTTTCACACCTCAAAGGTTGGGTTTAGGTTCATTTAATGTGTGAAGGGGCAACTCAGTTCTTACTTCATCCGAATAATCAGACAGTCCTGCTAAAAGCCTGACATCTTTTATACAGAGCTGTTTGTCACATTGATACATCTTATGGTGCCTGAAACTTTCCAGCAAAAATTAGGATTCCAAATTGTTATCCTTATTATACTACAAAAGTAACTAAAACAGAAAACCTGAAAGCAGCATCCACTTTGTGTTTGCCCTCCAAGCTGTATGTCAGCCAGGAAGTAAGAACATTTTAATATATGCTATAGTACTATTTTTCCAGTGACAACATGAACCATTTAGCACTGTGCTCTAAAGAAACATCTTAAACATTTTCTTAAAATGTCCCCAGAATAACGGTATTACCATAAGTACATCAAACAATTTAAAAGAATGCATTCAAATAAAAGCAGTTAGTTACACAGGCATTTTATGGGTAAGCAGAGTTGTCAGGGATAACAGTATCTACCATAAATGCCTTCCACAGGCAATGCCTGCATTTTGCAAAGAAAATAATCACAGAGATAGAGCTATATTTGTATAATTTGTTCCTATGATAAACAGAATGTCAGTTTAAGCACCAAAAGCTTTAGTAATCAGACCATTTACACAAGAATATAACTAATTTTAAAATCTACCTTGTTTTCAGAGCACTCAGAATACTAACTAGAAGCTGAAGGAGAATGCTAGGTTATGAATAAAAATTGAAGTCTGAACTTGTGTACTGCATATTGATTGCTGACAAACATTAAGGTCTCCATTCATCATTGTAACAGTGGCAGTGAAGGTCAGTGTTCTGCCTTCTGCACCTAGACAAGCCGTTCACTGGAAATTTGGCTGATCTAGATGGTCTTGTTACCCACTGGCCTGTTACGTAAAAATTCTGGAGAAAAATAAAGAATGTGTATAGATGAATGCTCTTCAGATTTGCTACCTGTCATTGATCTAACTAGATAGTAGTAGATCCTCACTCCAGAGTCTAGCTTCCCAACACAAGGGAAGGCAAACATTTTCAAAGCTCTAGTTTCAAGGGAAACATGATTGCATCCAAAATAAAGACAATCTCCTTTGTTCACTGAGTCTGATGCATTTTGGCTAGCAGGTGCCAAGACAGTTCTAAGAGCCCAGTTGACTTTTAATGCAGCTCTGCTTATGGCATCCAGGGAGTTCTGCCCTAAACATTTAGACTGACTGACTGTGGGTACTAGAACTATGAATTTTCAATATGTGAGCCAGTAGGCTATAAAAGCATTAGTTCAAAGTGGGGGGATTACCCCCTTCCAGAAATCTCTTTAGTCCGATTACTGCAATTGAGTAAGTTTGACATGGGCTATGCCAGGCCTACTTCAAAACAGACTCACTAGGTGGGACCCCTTCAGGTGTGTCCTGCATGCTTGAACAATATATCAATGTCTAAATTGATCTGGAACCCAAAACTTGTCTTCTTAGCTAGGTACAGACATTCAAAAAGCCCAAGGCAGAATCAAACTAAATTATGTAGTTTTCTATAAGCACAATAGTTTAGATTGGTAGCAAACAGAACACGCATTCGCCTTTTGGTACAAGGGCACAAATCTTAGACCAGGTTCCACCATTTTTAATATAGTCTGTGTGTTATGAACTTCTGTTCTATTATGGGTATAGACTGCTTTCCAATCACATATACCAGTAAAAGTGTAATGTCTGTTCCTGGCCCTTAAGGTAGTGCTAGCCCTTTGTTTTTATGGGTGAAGATAAATCCAACTGAAATTGAAGGATTTTAACTGTTACCACTGTTTAAAATAATTGTAGGAAACTATTAGGCTTCTTTATGAAACTGGGCAACAGAAAAATGGTGGCCTCAAAACAAAAAACAGGCATGTGGGGTAAAAATGGTGTCAGTGGTCATTGGACAGATTAGTGGCAGGTGTGTGCTTGAGAAACAAATAAAAAGAAAACATAGAACAATACAGAAAATTAGAAGAAACACAAGAATAGAGCCAGGCCAGGCACTGAGAACATAGTCCTGAGAAAATTTCTGAAGAAAGAGCTATTTGGGCTAAGTAATGGCTGACAGACTTGGAACTGTGACCAAAGATGAATGCCCCAAAAGCCATTGTATTTTGGCTGAAGATTTTCCTTACCACAAGGTTTAAACATAATTAATTGTTACTATTCCTTCAGTTTTGAGCACTTTGGAACCCTTGTGCTTGTTTTTCCCTTTGACACTTATATTTGGTACATTGGCTTCTCTCTGTCTTATCGCTTCATTCTGATTTCACTCCTGCTGGTCTGACTTAACAGAGTCATTCCTAATTTGCAAAGATGTAAGTGAAACTGGATCAGAACCATGATGTTATAAAAATATCCTTATAGGTGTTGTAGGAAAGAGATATTCAAAAGCACCTAATGGAGCTGGGAGCACAGATCCCATTGAAAGATAATGAGATCTATGCATCTAACTCATTTGGAAAACTCTGCCCATGGCTTCTGTTTCTATTCCAGTACATACTTTTGAAGAACAATAATTAAGGTAAATAATAAAACTAATAATTCTGCTTCATCAGTGCTTAACTTTCAACCTGATTTAAATTATACTTACAGAGACAGAGAAAATTAGAGCACAGAACAATAGATGCATCTACACTATTATTTGAGATAAATCTCACTCTCACTATAATGTCTATGACAGTGGACATTTTCAAGAGTGTTTTTCCTTCTTCTGTGTAAAGTAGTGATCTTTCCTATCTGAGGCTTAAAAATGTCTACATTCCTGCCTATTGATTTTTGACAGGGTACTCAGAGAAGTTTTAGGGAGATTAATTCAACATTGAAAATAAGGGATCTGAATTCCATATTGCAGTCTCAGGCAAGGGAGCGGTAGGTGGTCAGTACTTTTGGAAACAAGGGTTTTAGAGCCTGATCTTAATTTTGCCATGTTCATAAGAACAGTTTGAACAATAGCACCAAATATCATAAGACTTTCATAGATTTCATAGACATTAGGGCTGGAAGGGACCTCGGAAGATCATCGAGTCCAGCCCCCCGCCCAAAGGGCAGGAAGTCAGCTGGGGTCATAGGATCCCAGCAAGATAAGCATCCAGTTTCATCTTGAAGGTGTTCAATGAAGGCGCTTGAACAACCTCTGGTGGCAGGCTGTTCCAGACCTGGGGGGCTCGGACAGTAAAGAAATTCTTCCTTATGTCCAGCCTGAAATGATCTTGTAGTAGTTTGTGACCATTCAACCTCGTCATCCCTTGGGGCGCTCTGGTGAACAAATGTTCCCCCAGATACTGGTGGTCACCCCTGATAAATTTGTAGGTGGCCATCAGATCACCCCTGAGCCTGCGCTTTTCCAGGCTAAAGAGCCCCAGGGCTCTCAGCCTGTCATCGTAGGGTCTGCTTCCCTGACCTCTGATCATGCGCGTGGCTCTTCTCTGGACTCTCTCAAGCTTCTCCACATCCTTTTTGAATTGTGGAGCCCAAAACTGGACGCAATACTCCAGCTGCGGCCTCACTAAGGCCAAGTACAGGGGGAGAATGACGTCCCGGGATTTGCTTGAGAAGCATCTATGGATGCAAGCCAGCGTTTTGGTCGCTTTACTAGCCACAGCATCGCATTGCAGGCTCATGTTCATCTTGCGGTCAATGATGACCCCCAAGTCTCTTTCTTCCATAGTGCTAGCCAACATAGCACTGCCGAGCCTATAAGGATGCTGCGGGTTTTTCTTCCCAAGGTGGAGAACCTTGCATTTATCGGCGTTGAACACCATCAGATTCTCGTCCGCCCACTTGCTGAGCCTGTCCAGGTCAGCCTGGATCATCCGCCTGTCTTCTGGTGTGGATGCTTTGCCCCAAAGTTTGGTGTCATCTGCGAACTTGGCCAGTCTGCTTCTGACTCCAGTGTCCACATCATTAATGAAGATGTTGAACAGTATGGGTCCGAGGACAGAGCCCTGGGGGACCCCACTGGTCACAGGACACCACGATGAGTGACTTCCATCAATTACTACCCTCTGGGTCTGACCCCGGAGCCAATTTTCCAGCCAGTGGATCGTGGAGGACCCAAGGTGACAATTATATAAGACATTTATATATAATTAAAAACATTTAAATTCTGAAAAGGAATTCCCACTACAAAATACTCTATCAATCTATTATGCCAAACATAGCCCCCTTTGCCCCATGAGTCAATCTTCTTTTTCCACAAGAGGATCCAGTGGTGGGTATATTCATACCCCTTCACTGCTGGTTCACTTCTGAGAGCTCTGGCCTCAGCCCCCAAAGACATGCACGGTGAGCTCATTACTGCCACCGTACGTCCCCCTTCCTTTTTTGTCATCCTGGCTATTTCCCCTGGGTACATTATTTTTTCCTTTATTTTCTTCAATCTGCTCATTCTCTGGCTGCCCCATTAATTCTAACACTGTGGTCCAGATGTGTCAAATGTAGCCTCTTACCTATGTTGTATAACCTGCACAGCTTGTAGAGAGGCCAGGAATTTAGGTGTAGGGCAAGTAGGAGCAGAGCCCACTGCCAAAATCTGGGGCACAAAATCCTGTTGGTGATGTCTGGATAGCATAAGGTAACTGACAGCTGCATGAACCCCCCCAGTCACCGCCACTTGCCCTGACAATGCCACATCCAGATCCAGCCTGGAAGGCGGGCTAAGTTTTAGTCCATTTATGCTCTTTCCCTTCCAAGTCTTCTTTCTTTCCTTCTCATTCTACCTTTATAAGCCCAGTTCACTGTATTGTCATGGGTGCAACAGAAGGGGGTGGTATGGTCTTGGATTCTATGGATATCATAGGATAGCAATTAAGGTCAAATCTAGAAGCCATTGATTATAGGACTTCAACATAGGTGAAGACAGATGGATTTGTTTAGATTCTGGGTCACAAACGATTGAATCTTTGGATGATACTTATCTATATGGATAAAATAACCTAAAAGTCAAACCAATGGTGGGTCCTGAATATAATTTTGGACCCACATGTGTTATATAATATCACGGTTGTGCCAAGAGAAAGATGCATACTTGCTTGATGGAAAAGATCATGACCTAACCTTTTTATACTAAGAAAGGTTCTCAACTTCAGTTCCTCACTTCAAGCTGTCATTTCAGGTTCCTCTTATCTGGTCTCAAAGCTCCAAGGCATGACTTTGAAATGGACTATTTTTGTGCTGAGTAGGGAGCTGGAGCTCAACTTACTCAAAAGAAAATGATAAAGCTAGAATTTAATCCATACATTCCACAAGCCAATTCACTCTTCAGAGAATTTATAGAGCACATTTTCTTTTCTGACTAAAATGAAATATTAAAGTAGACAATAATATAAATAATGTAATATTCATTTCTTCCTATAATTCACAGTAAATTGATCACAAATACATGAAGACTACCACAGGCACAGCATCACAGTTACAATTCATACCTTCGGTTTGGGGGTACTCTACAGTGTAGATAAATCTCATAAAGTATTGGAATAGAGCTTCATTTCAGTACAGCCACAATGATTTATCCTAGCTGAGGTTCAGACTGATTGCCCTACCTTTTACATGCAATAATTGGTTTACTGAACTCAGTATTAAAAGATTCTCAGACTGTGCTTTTCTATAATTTTCAGCTACTCTACAGTGTGAATCCCAAATAAGCCATAGAAATGAACCTTCTCATCTCCAAGGAGTCTGGTGTTATTTCTATTTATGCAAAATTTAGAAATCACCTATTTTTTAAATAAACTTACATGGCACACTATAGAGCAGCTAATCAACTGACTCCATAGATTCAAGGAAGCTCCAGAACACACGTGGACAAGTGATTGATGATGACTGTCAGTAGGCATGAGCCTGAATGTCCGCTGAATTGAGCATGTTATACTTGTATGTATATATAAGCACAGGACTGAGCCATCAAATCCTTTGATTTTACAGACAATCATTTACCCAAAGAATCCTAAAAAATGATTCACTCCCACTCTTCACACACACCAGAAACCCCTTCCATAAGGGTCACACCCTTCAAAAGAACAACCTTCTTCCTGCAACTACTTTCTCTTTCAGCCTCCCAAGTCCCCAGATGCCAGTGGCTCAGGATGCATGTCTCATGACTCGCATCTACAGTGGAATACTTCTGCAAATGCTTACCTACCTTGCAGGCTAGGCATGAACAACTAATACTTGTTTGTGAAGCCCTTCCTCTGATGAAGACCCAAAAGGGGAATAATGTTAGAATTCCACATTTCATGATGATGCGGTGTCAAAAGAAGCAGAATTAAAAAGATTTCAAATATGTGGCTGTTACCTAAAAATCTATTATGTCTATATAGGTCCACTGCAGTCGTGCCTGTCAATTTTGCATATGTTATGTGAGTCCACAGAGAAACAAGCATTTTGCAGTCTTTAATTACAGAGTGATTTCTAGTATGTATAGCATCTATCTTCTTCATAGACTCAATTTTGCAACTGCAGACCTGCCAGTTGTAGCCCTGAACTATCAAAGTACTCAAGCAAATACATTATTTATAGCACATGGGTAATCCTGTTGAAATCCATGGGACTACTAGCATGCTTAAATTTATAAACATGCTAAAGTACCTTGTTGAATTGGGGCTTACGAAATCACTCCCTATGCTTCTTTATTTCAATTTCCTTTGTGTCATGGGGACATGCAAAGTGAAATATTGTCCTCAAACTGATCTGCAAGCTTGAGGTGTGACAGAAGCAGGCAGTTTCTTAACAAGTAAAGGTGCTTAGATCTTAGTCACATTCTGGTTGTTTATGAAACTGTGACAGTACTTTCCACCTAGTTTATTTGCTGAAGATGCATCTCTTCTATTATAGTGTATGCTCCTGTCTGGTTTATAGCAATTGTTCTTGGCATTTTGTCTCATATGTTACAAGTGCCCATAGAATAAGCAATATTCTATCATTTTTGGAAAATGAGAAATAAATACTTCATAAACAATTAAAAAATAAAAATGGTATTTATGGTCTGCCTTGATTAAGGAGGTGAGGGAGGTCATTTTGGGCACCACTTGTGAGATGAACCTATGCCTTTCAAGCTCCTAAAAAGTTTGCATTTGAGTGCACCATTAAAGATTTGCTTTGGGAAAATGTCAGCTTGTCTTATATTCACTTGGCCAGATCAAGAAACACTTTTCAGCATTGAAAGTTTCCCTAATTATCATCTATCTCCAATCTCCCTTCTGGAGTACAGATGGTAGAGGAAGTAATGTCAAAGTAATTCTGGCAGTCCTGGGAGTCAGTCACCCAGCTCTGGCCAATCCAGAATTAGACCTGAAGAAGTTAACTCCAGATCCTCCTTCTCCCCCAACATGCACTTACAGGTTCCCAAAGCTGTTCAGCAAATAACTCAGTAAACTAAGCTGGAGTCCAAGTTTAAGAAGGAGTTTCATATCATGGAGACAATAGCAAGAAAGTTAATATAGCCACTGTCAAGTAAATTTCCTTGAGAGTACTTGCAGACTTGGTTGGATGGGGGAACAACACAGTCAATTCAACCATTATCTCGTATTACTTTCAGATCTAGTGCCCTATAGGGTCCTAGAAGTTGGGTAGGGAGGGGAATTAATGGAAGAGACTTAGTATTTTGGGGACAGGAACAAATTTCACCCCATAGTCAGATTGGTATGGACAGTGGGGTCAGTATGGACAGTGCCTTTCTCTGCAGCAGGGGACATGGCTCTCATGTTGATCTCTTGAGCATATAATCAACAACCTTGTATAGAAACAAAACATTGGCTGCCATGGTACCCCTGAGGCAGGTTAGCATGTTATATCTGTGTTGTGTCAGGATTGACAGTAGTCTTATGTAGAGTTTAGATTATAGATTTATAAGATGGTTTAGCAAGGGATGATCCTCCTTCTTCAGGCAGGGGGTTGGACTAGATGACCTCTGGAGGTCCCTTTCAGCCCTAATTCTCTACGCTTAATTCCACACAAACATGGGGAAAATCTTCAAGCAGACCCTTACACACAGATTGCTACATCTTTCCTTTTAAGAACTGTTGTTGCTACATCTTTTATTCAAGAACTTCCGGACTTTTTGGAACTGATTATTTTTCATAGCCCTTTCAATGTTGCTTAAGCTTCATATTCCTTCAAGTATGCAGGTGTTTGAACTACAGCTCCACTTCTTGTTATTGCTTCCACTTCTACCTAGAAGACTGAAGGAAGTAGTAGCATCCTGGTCCTCAGTGTTGCTCACTAAATGAGGTCACTGTGGTGCCTGGTTTAGCATACTGGAATACCTCTGAGTTTGGGGTGATGCTCTAAGACATTCATACCCAATGGTGCCTACCAAAAACCTAGGAGAAGAGGCACCAAGTGGCTGGATAGCTCATGGTTCTACCTCAATAGTCCGGAGCTCACTCTGGGTATCACAAACAGTGAACAACCCTCCCCAATTTATCCAAGGAACTAAGGCCTTCATATATTTGGTCACAACATTTTCAACTATATCATTTTCCTATGAGAGAAAATAAACGCATTTGTCAAAACTGAAACTGTCATTGGTCTCAGAAAAATATCCATTCTGAAAAAAAAAAAATTGAAAAAAAAAAACCACGTTTGAATGGGAAATTTTCAAAATGAAGTAGCTCTGAAGGACTTTCCATTTTAAAAATGTAAGTTAATTTATGATAATAAAACAAAAATCAAAAAGAAGTATATTGACTCAACTCAGATTTTCTCCCCAGATTTTCAATGTATAAATATTAAAAAAAAAAAAACCAAACCAAAAAACTTGACTTCTTTGTCCTGGCTTGATACAGGCAACTTCTGATGCATAAAGTGTTTTCTAGCCAGGTATAGTTCTCATCATTAATAACAGGTAGTGACTTCTTTTCCATGGTCTATTAAGTGGGTTTGGATCAATACAGATCCTCATATTACCTGAAGGCTCTCTCACCACTACTAGGCTGCTAAACTACTCTGCAAATTGCAATGGCTGCAACAATGCCTGTTTCTGCCAGACTTACCTTTTTTCTAGTCTAGTGGCTCCTGCAGAGAAATGCAACTTTTCTTCCATAGTTTCCCAAGCTGCACGTGGGAATCTGTTTCTAACTTGCCTTCCAGGTGCCAATTACCTTGAAACAGGTTTTTTAATTATTTTAAAATTCTGGACAAAACTTACAGCGATTGCCCTATCTTTACCTCACATTGAGGGCTTCTTTTTCTTGTTTTACTATAATCAAATCTAGGACTTTCACATCTCACTGCTCAGCAGTGGACAGTACACCTGTGTATTAACAGTTATCAACTCCAAGAGCTAACGTCTCGATTCACAGATTTCTTATCAACAGCCAGCATTTGCTCACTGAACTGAGAACAGCTTTATCATATATCACCAGTACTTGGTCACAATTCTCCAGTCTAATATTGTTGCTTATCAGTGTGGCTGGGATTACACAGCAGCTAGTTCTAGAGTCCAGCTGGAATTGATCTAATCACTGAGCTAAGAACACTATTGTAAATAATGCGGTCGCATACCTGACGGTTGCCGTCTACGGTTTCAGGTTTCATAGATGCTAGGAGCTGGAAGGGACCTTACAGATCATGGAGTCCAGCTCCCCTGCAGTTGGGCAGGAAAGACTGCTGGGTCCAGATGACTCCAGCAAAATGGGCGTCAAGATGCTTTTTTAAGATCTCCAGGGTGGGTGACTGTACCACCTCTGCGGGAAGCCTGTTCCAAACTCTTGGCACTCCACTTGTAAAGATGTTTTTCCTCATGTCTAGCCTGAAGCAATCTTCAATCAGTTTGTGCCTATTATTTCTTGTCCTCCACTGGGGGGCCTTGGTTTGTGTGTGCATTTGGAGACCTTTGGATATGCTGAAGTCACATTTTGTGGTATTCTATTCACCACCAGAGGTTTCTACATTCTCAATCCTTGCATGAATTACTGCTTTATTTTTTCTAGAGTAATTTCAGTACTGAGGCACAAAGAGTTGAGTCCCACAAACTTTTCCAATGCTGCTTATAGGCTTGGCATTTTTCTTTCTACATGTTTGCCTGTTGCTATGGACTATCAATTGGGCTCTGATGCCTGTATGTATAGTCAGTCTTTCTCCTGCCTCTGTCCTATCTCCTGGATTCCCTTACCTGGAATATACTTACCTGTTCTGCACTAGATTGTCACTATCATTGTTGTGATCCTTTGCATAGACTGCTTAGCCATCCTTAGCATTTGGAGGCATTTCACTAAGGTTGTATGTTCAGCTGGGGGAGGCGGGGGGGGTGTTTTTGAATCTCACCCTCTTTCTTATACTGGGTTTTACTGGATCCGTGTTCAGACACCAGAGGCTAGGGAATAATGCAAGAGGACTTTATATTTCCAAAATGAAACTGGTCCTTTATTAACAGTACTGTTTACAGAGATGCTGCAAGTCCATGCACACAGAGCAACTTCCTAATGCCTGTTCCAAACTCTTCCATCCTGCAACCTGCACCCCTCCTTTAAATTCCATTCAGGATGATGAATTAAAACATTTTCCCTTATAATTTTGTTGTTGAGAGCTATTAAGCCAAATTATCCTTTTAGTAACAGGGATGTAAACCCAGTCCATAGAGAAACCCTTTTGACTTCGCTCGAAGTCTTCTAGCTTATGATAAAAACTTCTTTTTAAGTGACAATGGCAGAAAAAATATGAATTATGCAATTTTTTGTAGTACTAGAATTGTACATTTTAAATGCTTAGTTCAATCTGCCATATGTTACTATACTTTTTTAAAAGTTACAGCAGAGCAACAAGACTGCTTCCAGGATTAAACTAATACTAGAAAGTGCATTGAGGATATGCTAGCAAAGCCAAAAGATCACATGTAAGAAGGGATTTATTTGAAGTCCAATATGTGAAATATTAAAAGTAGTAGATAATGTCAGACCATTTACCATTTTCAATCCATCACAGATAGAATAAAGGAGCATAAGTTAAATTAAATGCTCTAGATAATGTAAAGGCTAAAATTGGATGGAAAGTAAGACAGGAGGATAAAAAGTTAAGTCTGAAAGAAAGAAGGTTGGGGTTTTTTTTGGGGGGGTGGTACTTCATTTTTTATAACTGACAAAAAAAAAAAAATAAAGACTAGATCTTCAGCTGGTGTCAATCCAGTAATCTATTGTTTTCAGTGATTTTTCCATGAGCTTGGGCTATGGGGTTCTTTTTTCCAATGAGCAAATGTGTCAGAAATATACTGAATGCCTGCAAGATCTTAAAAGTATTTTAGAAACTCTCTAGGGCTACCTTGTCCTGTTCACTGACCCATATAGATACTTATGCACTTAACTACAGATTTACGTGGTTAGCTTCAGGAGCTACAAGTTTGGAAGGCTAGGCTTTAAAAAGTTCTAGCAAGGTATAACCACCCTGTTTTCTCTCTCCACGTCATTCATGTATTTGAAAGCATGAAAGGAAAGACTGCAGACTTCATGCACACAGATAGAGAATAAGAAATAGACACACAAACATTTTTTTAAATTCTATAAGCTTTTTGCAAATGGCTGCACTGTAATTATGGCAGACTGCATAACCGTGTCATGGATAGGATACCTTCTCCAATAGTGGGTAACTGGATTACATCACATACATTCTGTAACCCTTTATATCATGCCATTACATGTCTACTTTCATCTTCTCATCTCTGGTAAAATATTTCCCCTTTCCTTCCACCATCCTACCCCAACCTCTTCCCCCCACCCCCCAATCCTTTCATCTCATTCAGAGCTCATCTACATGAGAAAGTTACTGTGAAATAAAGCTAGTGCATTAATTCAGAGAACACATACTACTTTGCACTAAATCACTATGTGCATGTTCTTTTATGAACATTCTTTGCTTTGCCATTGTTAACAAAAGAAAAAAAAAATCACAAAAATAAGGGTAGGAACTTACAGCATACTAGTTTCTTGACATTAACTCCCCTTAGCACACTGTAAGCGTGAGATAGCTTACTCCACCAATTACATTGGGAAGTTCCACAACACTAAACCTCTAAAACCTAGTATGTGTTTACAGCATATTAGTCACTCAACACTACCTCTCTGTATGCAGTCAGTGTAAAGGTGGCACTTTCAAAACTGAAGTTGCTTTACATTTACTGTATGCCAAGGGTCAGCCCATGTGGAGTTAATGCACAGTAGCTACTGCCCTGTGAATTCACACCCTAGTATTTCTCCACAACTGTAAGGACTGGATCATAGGCCGCCTGGTCTTGTAGTTAAGCTGGGGGAGGGCACCAGCTAGGGCTGCAGTGCATATAATAGGCCAAGTCAGGCATCAGGAAGCAGGGAATGAGTTACCAGACCCGCAAGGGAAATCCACAGCCAGAGTACAAAACACAGGCTGAGTCAAAGACCAAATTACCAAAGCCAAGGGCAAATCTCAAACAGCCAGAGTTCAGAAATAAAGCTGAACAGGGTCAGAAAAACTAAGAGCACAAGTTCCAAGGAGACTTACCACAGCAAACCTTCAAACAGAGCTATTAGGTAGCTTGAAGCCTACTGCCACAGGTAGAGCTAAATGAGGAGGCTGCTCCCCACAGCAGCCAACCAGGAGGCCCTAACAGTGGCCAGCTACTTCATTAGCTGAGGTGGGCTGCCAGTTAGAGCTCCAGGCAGATTTGACAGCTGGGCAATTAACTCCGGCTGGGCTTCCTGTTAAGCTCCCTGGCAATAATTTCCCCATGCAGAGAAACTCTCATTTTCACCCTCTTTTCTTTCCATGCCTATTTCACTCTCTTTTCAAACTACTCCAGGGTCTCCTCCATCTTCCTCATCCTTTTCTCTTTCCTGAATCTATTTGTGCTTTTGTTTTCTCTCCATTCATCTATTTGCAGTCACTTCCCAACTGAAATTTATACACTCAGCTGGAGTTCAGTGATTCCAGTGATCTCAATACAAGAAGGCACTGTCTGAAGGTCTGACCCTTCACTTTAGGACCATTAAAATAAATGACAACGTTCTTATGGACTTCAGTAGAAACTGAACCTGATCTTTATGGAACGGCAGAATTCAGTGCTTGAGAGTGCATTGTCTCCGAACTTTGTTCATCAGTTCCAGCCATGATTCCTGATCCCCCTCCTCCTCCATTCCTTCCTTTGCTCTTTTGCGTAAAGGTAGGATTTGACCACAGAATTTAGATTTATATTTCACACATTTTTAGAAATCAGACTTGAGTCAGAAAGAACAGGAAGAAACCATTAACAGCTAGGAGCAGCCTGTTAATTGGGAACTTGTAAAAAAGTCCATGAACTTTCATGAAGCCCAAAGGTTTCTGAACCTAAATCCATGAGGTCACTTTAAAAATAATCTAAGGGCTAGTAAGGGAGTCATTTTCATACTTCCAGTTGCCACTGGCACGTTATTTTGCATAAAAACAGTAACTGCACGATACAGAGAGTCACTTTTGCTCTAGCACCCAGAGTTTTGCCTGCAGAGAGATGGGAACATTAGGGCCCCTGTGTGCTTTTTTACCATGTGCCTGTTTTCCTTCAGACTATTCCAATGCTCATCTTTCACCTATTAATATGTTTGCTTTCACAAGGTTATACATTCAACACCCTTAATGGAAAAGGCTATTCTACAAAATGGAATGTGATTTACTAACTTTTCAGAACTACTAGAACTGGTTATGCTAATCCAAGGGGGGAAAAAAAACCCTTTATTTATATTTTTGGCAAGAAGTAAAAAGAGATTTGATAGTTATTTATATCTGTGCTGTGTATGAGCTTAGAATAACCATGTGTTGGTCACTGCATATTAATATACAAGAGAGGCAATGTGATTTAACAGGGCACTAGAACAAGACCCTGTAATCCTCAAGAACACCTAAGATATCTACACTGCCATACCAAAGTGAGGTTGTAGCTTTACACTACTTTGCTTGGATACTGATAACAGGGAGCTGCAACACTGCAGAGCTTAGCTTCCGCTAGCTGCCCAAATATTTATCCAGAATCTCAGACAGGTTTTGTTGGATCACATGTTGCCATGGCATACACTGGAATTACTATCCACGGCAACTAGTGTAAATCTTATGCGGGTGTAATCAAATTGTTGGATTGTGGTATACACCCATAATTAGTTTGTTTCATTTGCCCAAGGGAAACTGAAACTACTTGGGGTATGTACAGAAATACTTTTTTTCACCATTTAAAGACCGTTATTGCTGTAACTTACCAAAAGTGCACAGCTTTACAGCACTTAAAAAATGGGTGCAATGCTTTAAATTAACCCTCGTTAAATGAGGTATTAAATTTGAAGCACTGTATTTTACAGTACTTTAGCAACCTACAGCACTTTAAATACATTCTGTATGCTGGTCAAGTTTCTGGTGATTCCTCCATGGGCTTTGTGAGCATGGTTACTGCTCCCCAGCATCAATTGGGGTAGCCCAGGAGCACTAACCAAGCCTGCAAAAGCCAGCAACCCACCCTGCTCCCACCAGCTGACTGAGATGGCAGCAATTGGGCCAGAAGGGACTTGGGGGTAGGGGAGAAGAGGGGAGATCATATTCTGGCTCCCAGGAGCACGGCTTGTTCTGCAGCCAGAGGGGCTGGCTCTGTGCTGGGGGCCCCAGGTTCTGTGCAGCTCCTGCTACCACAGAAGACTGGTGGGTATCTAGCAGGGCTTGCAGCCAGGGCAGGCTCTAGGCTGGGCAGCACTAGGGTGGAGGAACATTGCTTCAGCTCTGTGTAGTCCAGGAGGAAGGGGAGTACTGGCACCAGTTCCATGCCACCCTGCCCAGATGGGGTCCTACTCCCTCCTGGCACTGCATAGTTGGGAAGGGCCTATGTGGTACTGGATGAGTCAGGGAAGTGTGGGTGCTCAACATGTTTGGAGGGGGGGAACTTATCAAACACCCACAGACCAGGGAGTCCCAGAACAGCCACAGCTGGGAGCTTGGCACAGCACCTGGTGTCTGGGCACTGCCTGGGGGGATCTGGGGCTGGAATGGCACCTCTTCCCCCCCCCCCCCATCCTGCTTGTGCCAGCCCCCCTTTCCCTCTCTGTGCCCCTGCTGTTCCCCTGCTCTGTGCCCACCTCCACCTTCTCCACTGGTCTGTTACTGTCTGTAGTCTCCTGCAACCCCAGGAGGCTTCAGAGTGCCTCCTGTCTCCTAGCCTAGAAAGTTCAGGGAGGCTCAGATACCCCCTCCCCCCCCAACACTGCACTTCTGTCATATTCAAGAGCACTGTAAAACGTACATAGAGAATTTCTGTACACACCTGGTCACACTTACTTGGGGAAAACCTTTCTGATCATAGATAAGATGAAAGGGGTCCTGCAGATGGGTAAAATAAAACTAGAAACTGCTAATTTTACACAGCATTAAACAACTTCCCAGGGTAAATGGGAGGACTCTTCCTTACTTGAAATCTTTTAAGAGACTGGATCTTTTTTTCCTATTGCTCAGCTGAAGTTGTGGACTTAAGCTAAGTACAGACAGTCAAAAAGCCCAAGGCTGAATTGATTTAATCCTCACAGGTTAGTTTAATCTGCATAGACTGAACTGATAAGCAAGTAAACAGACATTCACGTCTCATTCTGAAAATGCTGCCACATGTCTGCAGTGGCCCAGGCTAGAAGCTGGGGGGCACTAGAGTGCATCTCTCTGCTCAGCTGGAGACAGACAGCTTGGGCCAAGGCTAGCCAACCCAACCTGTGAGGCGGGGGTTTCCAGGGGAGTTTCAAAGCATGCTGGGATGCTGGGGGACTGTGAGTTAACATGAATCGGGGATCTGGGACAGAAGTTCAATAAACCAATTTAACCTAAATCAGTTAAGTCTGATGCTACATCCATCCAGGCTTATCTTAAACAGGTTACAGCCATTTTGAAAGCACTGAACTGCTGTAGTGCACTCATGTGCACTGAGCATCTGTAGTGTTACAGATTCAGATTGGTTTCCGATCACTTCTCCTGGTTTATTAGTAATTTCTGTCCCTAACCTTGATGTGGGAATTACTGGGAAAGGTACCATGTAGTGCATTGTGCAGGAAATCAGACAAGTTATCAGAATGATCTGGCCTTAAGATCTCTGAAGCTGTGCATCTTCGTGGATTCACTTCCCATTTTTGTGACCTCATTTCCTCTCGACCCTAAAAGAAAACTTGACTACTTGCACTGAATTTTAGGTCAGGGACTGCTTCCAACTATGTCTTTGTTACTGCTCTGGTCTCCCTAGGGTCTCTGAACACCAAATATATTTAAGTCTATTGTTCCACACCAGTGTTAAAGTCCTATTATCAAAAAAATAAAATAAAATAAAAAAAGGAAGGCAGGAGAGAGAAAGAAAGCATAAAATAGTGCCACAGGGAAAGAAAAAAAAATAGTAAGAAAAGGGAAGAAAAATTAAAGGAAAGGCACTTCTCCCTACTTTTTGCCTTGTCTCTGCAGTCCCTATTTTGTATGTCTCTTCCTTTTCTGTTCTCTCCCTGCAAAAGCCTGTCCCTAGAAATGATAGAATCATAGAATATTAGGGTTGGAAGGGACCTCAGGTGGTCATCTAGTCCAAACCACTGCTCAAAGGAAGACAACTCCTAACTATATAATCCCATCCAAGGCTTTGTCTACCTGTATCTTAAAAAACTCCAAAGATGGAGATTCCACAACCTCACAGGTTAGTTTGGGTAACCTGTTCCACTACTTTAATAACCTTCTAGTGAAAAAGATTTTTCTAATATCTAACCTAAACTTCCCTTGCTGCAACTTGAAAATGTTGCTCCTTGTTCTGTCATCTGCCACCACTGAGAACAGTCCAGTTCCATCTTCTTTGGAACCCCCTTTCAGGTAGTTGAAGGCTGCTATTAAATCCCCACTCAGCCTTCTCTTTTCCAGACTAAATAAGCCCAGTTCCCTTGAGCCTAGTTCCCTCAACCACTCTCCTCATAAGTCATGTGCCCCAGCCACCTAATGATTTTTGTTGCCCTCCACTGGAATCTCTCTAACTTGTCCACATCCTTTCTGTATTTGGGGTGGGGGGAGGGGGAAACTGGACACAGTACTTCAGATGTGGCATCACCAATGCCAAATACAGGGGAATACTCACTTCACTTGATATACTGGTAACGCTCCTACTAACACAGCCCAGTATGCCATTAGCCTTCTTTGAAACAAGAGCACACTTCTAGTTCATAGTCAGCTTATTGTCCACTGTAACCCCCAGGTCATTTTTTGCAGAGCTGCTGCTTAGCTAGTCAGCCCCCAGCCTGTACTGATGCATAGGATTGGTCCATCCTAACTGAAGGACTTTGCACTTGTCCCAGTCAAACTTCATGGGATTTCTTTTGGCTCATTTCTCCAATTTGTCTCTCTCAATCCTAGCCCTACCCTCCAGCATCTGCACTACTTCCAGCAGCTTGGTATCATCTGAAAAGTTGCTGATGGCGCACTCCATTTCATCGTCCAGGTCACTGATGAAGATATTGAACAAAACTGGCCCTGGGACTGACCCCTGGGGCACTCCACTTGATACAGGCTTCCAACTAAACATCAAGTCATGATTACTACCCTTTGAGCCCCAAATCCAGCCTACTTTTTTATCTATCTTACACCCAACCCATATTTCCTGAGATTGCTTGCAAGAATGTTGTGGGAGACTGTATCAAAAGCTTTGCTAAAGTCGAAGTATATCATGTCCACTGCTCTTCCCACATCCACAGAGCCAGTCATCTCATAGAAGCTATTCAGGTTGGCCAAGCATAGCCTGCCCTTGGTGAATTCATGCTGACTGTTCCTATCCACCTTCTCCTCCAAGAGCTTAGAAATGGATTCCTTGAGGAGCTGCTCCATGATTTTTCCAGGGACTGAGTTAAGGCTGCCCTATGAATTTGTATCTGTGAAGACTGAGATGAAAAAGTCATTAAGTACTTCAGCCTTTTCTGCATCCTCTGTATTTAAGTTGCCTCTCCCATTTAGTAATGGACCCACACTTTCCCTGAGCTTCCTCTTCTTGCTGAACCTGTACTAGGGCATCCTGGCTCCTGAGCAGAATATTAGTGACATGCATGAGATTCTACATAGGAGTAATGGTCTCCTTGTCCACGTCCATTTGCAGGATCGTATTTCTGTTGCTCAGTGACTGGTTCCCAATTTTGAATACACAGTCTAACAGGACTTGGCCTTGAAGGGTGGCTGTGATGCCCCCTAGTGACTCCTTGACTCCTGCCCTCCAGCTCCTAAGGGTGCCCTTCCATCTCCCTCACCTGCCATGCCTTGTTGTGATTATTCTTAGTATAAAAGGAGGGATGCACCCAGGGTCCCCAAGTGAGCCTAGTCAGACTCCACCTTGCCCCTGGAACACTTACCTGTGACCTTCCTAGCCTCATTCATGGTCTCTGTCCACCCCTACAGCCACTCTCATGCCTTACAGATTTTATTCTAGATTCATGCACCAGTCCTCTACTGCACAGTTACTAGTAAGGGATTTTCAAAGGGGCTCAGCATGGGCCTAAGTTAGCTGACCTGTTTGAAGGTAATACGAGTTTTACCATTGACTGCAGTGGGTTTAGAGCTTAGTCATTGTGTTGTGCCTTTAACAATTTCATGAGTGCTTTGCACATAGGTCCTACTAAGCTGTTCATTGTTAAAATGTTTACTTGCACATTAAAGTCTGTTATGCTCTTACCTTCCAGCTCTAATCAATTTTAGAAGCAACATAGGAATTTGGTCCTTTGTATTGTCATGGACTGTGTAGATGCAGAAGCAGGGGATTGAGTCTCTGCCCCAGCTCTTTGAAGCAGTGACAGCCTGGTCTGGAGCCAGAGAAGAATCACAATCCCCTGCCTGGAGCAGAGAGATTGTGGCTCTGCCCTGGCTCCAGAGCAAGCTGCCCCCATCACAAGTTCCCAGCAGCTCCAGAGCAGCCCCCTGCGCTGCTCTGACACTCGCCTTACCAGTATGGATGCAGCTGGTCTCCATGGCAAACCCAGCCTGAGCTTTCCCAGGCAGGTGCGGCTGGGGTCTCCATGGAGACCAGCCCAAGCCATGCAGGCAGAGGCGTCTGGGAAATGGAGTCCACAGCAACTGGATCTGACCTGTAGGTTGGACTTTGCCCGTTCCTGCCTTATAGACATGCTGTGGTTGTTGACTGTATTCAGGATCAAGTGCAGTAAGTTAACAAAAAGTGTCTAAACTTGCACAAAACCTTGTTGTGTTCCTGTCACTCATTTGAATGTGTCAATACACAGCGCAACTTAGGTCTGACACTGTAGGACAAACAGGGGGCTAGTGTGCCAAGCAATAATGCCTGTGAAGGATTATTAATTGTAATTACTGTGATCACTGCTATTGATTATGCCTATGTCATAGCCATACAGTTTTTCTTTGATAGGATATGCTATTGCTTTTGTAATCCCATCCACTCTCCCCTCTTCTCATCTTCTTGGTTTCACCCATCTGTTAGGCTCCATCTCTTAACCTGTAAGATCTTTGGGGCAGAGATTGTAAAGTATCCTATCATTCTGTACAGCCCCCACTATAATAAGGTTCTGAACTAGATTATATAAATTTAATAGTAGTAATAATAATGAAAATGTGGCTGTGTCCATATAATGTGATTGGAATCCCAAGCTGCTGTGGCACATTCATTACCAAGTGATTCACATGAATATCTGAGGCCAGAAAAATATGTTTTTCTGACAGGACTGTTATTTTTTCAGTATCACTTGTAGTCCTTGTTTATGTATCTGGATGAAAATAGGCATAATCTATCATTTTTTTTCATATAGCCAGTATCTATTCAGCCATAAATAAACAAGGTAACTGTTACCAAGACAATCTATGACTACTATTAATAGCTGAGAACTGCTGATACAGACCCTGACTGGGCATGTACCAGCTTTATCAAGAAAAGCTCTTTAAATGGAATAGTAAGGTTTCAGCAAAGATTATAGCCATGGAGAACCCCAGACCTTGTAGAAGCTTGGACACATAACCAAAATTGTAGTACAGGTCCTCCTGCATAAGTGGTCTGAGCCTGTACCAAAAATCCACATCTGAACAATGCTGAATACTGGAAATGGGTCAGTTGTGGATCTCTAGTAAAACTGACAGTCAAGTCTTTACTACTCTCCCCTAGATGTTTGCTCTTATCTTTGTGCAATGCCATTTAGAAAACAATTTGCTTATATTATGATGAACAGTTAGGGATCAAAGTTAAGGCTGTATCAGAATTATCCACTGCTAGATCTATATATGCTCATAAATATACTTACAGCTGCCAATTTCTTCTCTGCAATCACAAAAGGATGTATCCAAGGAAAAGAATTAGTGCTTTCAATAATACTTTCATCTATCAACTTATAATTAGAGAATCAAAGCTTCATTTTGTTAGTGATAGAAAACATTATAGATTTTGCTGGACTACATTCACTTTTTCATGTGTGTTTCTTGTACATTATCTACTAAAGACTTTCTACAAATTAAAAAGTGAGGTTATGGAAGACAATTCCAAACCAGGCACACTTAAGCCTGCTGCTTAGATCTCCTAAACTGTGAATTCAGTTTGGCATCCACATGCAATGAAGTTTACACTGAGGCATTCTGAGGCCAGAAACACCACGTCATGAGTAAGAAATATGTCTAGGTTTTGCTTTGTTTCCCTTATACAGAACAAGGAATAGCATTGGGCTGGGACTTGTTTGTTAAACACAAAACTTGACAGCCTCAGATCTCTCTGGTTCATCCCCACTAAGTACCAACTGGACAGGAGATATGTTCAGAGTTTTCTATACAAACTTTGAATCATGATGAATCACTTCCCTGCCTTTAAAAGATTTGTTGGAACCTAATTTTGCCAAATCTGTAGTTCAAGTCCTAAGATCAGAATGACATTCTATAAATGAATGAAAATGACAGGCAGGTACTAGAAAACCAGTGCTTAGTTGCTCAGTTTCCATTAAAGAAAGAAGAGAAGGACACCTGTTCAAAATCACTGGCTGGATTTATAGCGACTCATTTTTCTTGGTGGGCTTTCCTAAAAAACTTACCCCACTAATAATTAGAATTGGTCAAGAATTTTTTTCAACTAAACCAGAAGCAGGATGAGGGGGAAGCTTGCACACCACCTCTACCACTGCCCTGCACTGCCACCAGTTTGCATCTGGCTACATGCAAGCTTCCCCCACTTACTCCTGGGAGGTGGCAGCCGTACGGAGCAGGGAGGGGTGGTGCAGGGCTGGACGCAGAATGGCAGCAGGGAGGTGGCATGCAGCCAGATACAGAGTGGTGGCAGCATGAGGCAGTGGGTGGTGGTGGCAGCCACCACTTGCAAGCTCTCTGCCACCCCCCACTCCTGCCTGGGAAGCAGTGACAGTGCAGGGTGGTGGGTGATGGTGCTCCATTCCCGCCCCCCCGCCCATCATTCTTGATGGGCAATTCACTAGTAATTTATAGAAAAGGCCAGATTCGCTTAATTTTTGATTTTGAAAAATAAAATTGGTAAAAAGATTCCACATTGTCAAAACCACCCATTTTGAGATCTCAATAAAAAAATCTGCCTGTTTGTTTAAAAATTACCTAAATTACCTAAATTTCAGTTTAAAAATTGAAAACAAAAATTAGGTCCTTTCAATACAAGATGTTTTGAAACCTTTAGTATTAATATAATTTAGAGCTGAAGACATTCAGAAAGTGTTTTGAAATCTCAAATATCTTTCCAGGACACAAAAACCCTGCTTTGTCCCATTCTACTTGTTCTGATCCCCATAGGTCATATTGCAAGTGGGGGACAGACAGAGTTCCTTTCTATTCTAATAACTAGGTCAGAAGCTGCAGAGTGAAACTAGTTACCTTAGCTGTTTCTTCACTAGGGAAATCCCCATGCAAATGTCATTTCTATAATGGGAAATGCAACCTACTTCTGATGGTGTATACCACCAGTTTAGTGGAACAGACTGCAACAATGGAGGGAATCTGGCTCAAGACATTTTATGTAGCACAGAAAGTCAGAAATATGCTGCATGTTATGCAGTACTACTCATATTTCCCTCCTACTATCTACACACCTCTTCCCAGCCCCACAAGATAGGAAAAAGAAAGTTAAATGTGTTTTCAGAGGTTTTCTGGTAACATGCAGTTGCCGGTAAGAAGTCTGCAACTACATTCAGTTAAAGTCTATGCTTACTTCAGAGTCAAAAGCCTAACTTCTAGGCCAGTGACTGATAATTAACACAGTACAGAGAAGCTGACCTTTTCTAAATTACAGTACAGCAATTTCTGGCATTACTATTTCACAGATTGTTTTCTCTTTTGCACAGAACCTCACAGCAGGATAATTTCAAATTTTACCAAAACTACTGCCAAAACTTCTCCTTCTCCACAATGTTATTACAAGAATTTATCAGATGCCTGCAATTGGAACATCTCAGCACAGTTTATCTGACTGAAGTTAAAGGAAAATACATTACAGTACACAAGTCAAGAGACCACACTTTGCCTCAGTGTATCAAAGTAAAGAGGCTGTAGAGTCAGAAGGAAACATGAATTATAACAAGCCTACAGCAGAAACACACAGCATTTGATTCTCTAAGCTTTTCTGTTCCTTATTACCATAGTACTTGAGCACTTAACAAACATTAATGTATGTATTCTCACAACAGCCCTGTGAGTTCATAAAGTATGATCCCCACTTTATGATGTAGAACTGAGGCACAGCATAGAATAAGTGACTACATGACTTTGGATATACAACCTAGGAAAACAGCTTTAAAGGGAAACCAGGTCTCCAAAGCTCCAGTCCAGGGTTCTGTTTATTAGATCACCATTCCACTATCATTTAGCTATTACAATTTTATTTTCTGGGCTTCCCTGGCAGTCATCTGTCCTATTGACTAAGCATTGTCTTCCACAACCATTTTTGAATATTTCAAAACTAACTCAAGCTGGCTGTCTAAAAAAGGCATTTTTTCCAATGTAAGATAGAGGTTAAAATTAGTTTCCTCAAAAATGTATACATTGTTAACTTTTCTGCTAGTCTATAAGGATTTAATTACCAGATTTGCACATGCTATGCCTTCCATGTCACCAAGACTTGTCAGGTACTGGGGTTCTGCTCTCATGAAGCCTTTGTGCATGTTGTCTGAGCATATGCCATTCAGTGGCTATGTTAGTCTTTAGAACACCATAATATTCTAATGTTGCCCCAGTGAAGCCTATGTGTGTTGGCCATGTAGGCTGTGTCCAGACAAGCGCGGCTGTGAGGTATGTGGCGCAGCAGACATGTCTGCAGCGACGCATACCACATGTTTTTTTGCTCTCCCCTCCACGCTGCTCCATTGCAGTGGGGTTTTTTTTTGATCCCTGGATATCTAGGGAACAAAAAAACCTGCTGGAAAAAAAGTAGAGCAGCACACGCAGTGGCAGCGTCGAAAGTCAGTCTGGCCAGCCAGAGCTGCACTCTGCTGCTGGCCAGGCTTTGCACAGCAGGAGCAACACAGTTGTAGCCCCAGGAGGCCCCCAGGACCCTAGGTAACGCTGCTGGGGCCAAACCAGTGCTGGCCCCAGCCTCCCCTACCCACTCAGGGCAACTTTCCATGCACCAGAGCACGCGTGGCATGGGCATTCCCCGAGGACAAGTAGCAGCAGCACAAAATGCACCACTGCTAGTTATTCCTGGGGAACCAAACATCCACACACATCTGGACACGGCCATATTGGTTCTGTCCATACACCTTATGGGAAAACATGTTAACCTGTTTCTGAGACTAAGTATTTTCATCTCTTTGTTAAAAGGAATGGCTTTTTTTTTTTCTTTATGAGAAGGGAATACATGAGATGGTGTAAGTGACTAGGCTCTCTCTGTCACCAATGTATAGTGTTGAAGCAAGTCAGTTAATAAAGGGCCTTCTTACACCTTACACTGAGCTGCACAAATGTTGATTCATGTTAGTGCTAGGTCAAGTCTGGAGCAGTCACACTTCAAGCCAGGAGGGGCCTGTATAACTCAAAAGGTAAGAATCCCCCCTCCCCTACTCCTTCCAGGCTTCCCTGCCCCTGGGGGCTCTCCCCCTGCCCCTTGGGGTTCTCTCCTACCACCCTGCACCCCCCACACTTGTTGCTGCCTGCACTGTCTGTCCCAGGGGAGCAGGCAGAGAAGGGTTAACCTGCCTGCCTAGCTCCTGCAGTTGCCAGGCTGCTGCACTTCTCTGGGCTGAGCCCAGCCTAGAAAGCAGCACTGGTTGTGGCATTGGCTGGGCAGGCAGGTTAACCCTACTGTGCCTGCTTCCCTGAGATAGACAGCATGGGCAGCCACAGGTAAACAGGGGGCAGTGAGCAGAGATCTGGGGTTTGAGGGTGGTGGGCAGTGGGCCCAATGTGGGCCAGCAGCAAAGAAGAGGGCAGGTGAGATGTTTACACTAAAGTGTAGCCTAGACTAACATGGGTAAGAAAGATCACAGATAATCCTGCCATTGAGTGGCAGGATTTGAGCTGCAAAACAAGTGCTTAAAACTAGTTTTAGGTGCTTATGTGTGGACAGTGCAAATGTTAAGAGCTCCAGGAGCCACCCCAAATTACTGTGTAAGAAGGGCCAAAAACAAATTCTAAGGAAAAATCCCTCAACATCTCCTCTTGTTATAATGAAGACAGGACTCTGGGCCAGATACCCAGCTGGCATAAACCATCACAGTTCCTAAGAAATTATCACTGCTTAACTGCTGAGGCTATAGCTAAGAATCAGTTCCAATAGGCATTATATTGTCTTGTCTATAATACTTTCCTACAACACTCCCTTTCCCAGATGAATTTAGGGACCATATTAAAGTCGTATTCTACCTAATCACCTCAGAAGGAATAGATAGTTTATTAAGACTGGTGAATGGAGCCAGCAGTCCTGCCTTTTTGGATCTGTATGTTAAATGTAGCACTGCCACAGAATCATGCAGTAGTCATATGTACATTTTCTGAAAATAAAATGCCACTAAGATATGGGCCAAAAACATATTCCTCACACCAGGAGATTATATTAGATGTGTTTCTAAAATATAAACATGAGATGGAAAAGTGCAGGTGGGTATGGTGCCACTGCAGGATGAAGGAAGTATTCAAGAAAGATTGTTTTTGCTGATCAAATCTTTCAAAAAAATAAAAAATAAAACAATAGGCTGGATCTGGCTGTAGATTATGTTGCAAACTGTGGTAAAACTGTGAACAAAGGACACTATTCCAACTGAAAGGATGTACTTTTCCGATCAGAAAACCCTTTTCTGCATCAAATTAAATAGTGATCCTAGCCAAAAGAGGCACCATATAAGAAGGGTTCCTCCTTATCCCACATATTTTATTTACAGTTTCAGAACTGCTGATTTAAGTGGAGAACATAGTTTTCCTCCTTGTTTTTAATCCACAGATAGCAATGCAGAGACAACATGGTTAAGGGTATGTCTACATGTTGGTCTCAGCTCTCCCAGGGAAAGTGAATTTCAAGCATACCCTTACACTTCTGCTTTTATTTGTGTGTGCCAAACCCAGAAATGCAGGGGTGAAGCTGCTTAGGGGGCAAGACATCACCCTTACCCTCTCTTCAAAAGTGCTCAAAGGCCCATCTCATAATGGAATTCCTGCCTGCTGTTTACAGAGCAGGAAGAAACCGTTACTCAGAAATTACCCAAGTGAAGGAAAGAGCCTCACTCTTGCACAGAATGAATAGCTTCAATCCCTTTCACTCCTGGACTGAAGTAAATGTTCTTTCTTTGCCAGAGATGTAAACATATGGAGGAGACAGTGAAGAGCCCCTGATTGTGCCAATGTGTTTCTTCCCTCAGACTGGAAATAGATGCTGCCAAATGAAGCAGAGCATCTGTGCCAGATGTGTCCCAGCACAGCTGATCTGCTTTGCTGAGTGAAACAGAGGTTGCCCATTGTCCCATCTGTTGATCTTTTGGGATAACAGGTGGAATGCATTCCCCACTTCCAGGGACAAACCCCTAGCAATTTCCAGAGCATGTCTCTGGAAGCAAGGAAAAACCACTTCCCCACTTCCAGAGATGCACCCTGAGGGCTCCAAAGTGTGTGCCTCTAGAACCCCAGCTTTCCCCACTTCCAGAGACATGCCCTGGAGATCCTGGAGGCACATCTCTGGAAGTGGGGCAAACTGGCTGCCACTCCCAAGGCTTGCGGAGCCTGAACCTCCATGTGAATTCCTTGGACATGCAGGACAAGTACCCTTCAAGTGCCATGAGTGCATGCCCAGCATGGTTTGAGTGCCTGCCCTGGGCATTTGGAGTGTGCAGGCAACTCTCTGGGCTGGTCTCACATTTTTGCCAGAATGTAAAGAGACATCCACCACAAGAAAACAGCACAAATTATTTCTACCATTTGTCAGGGCCGTATCTGTAGTGCAACAAAGTACATGGACATCCATTTGTTTTCACTTTGTGCCACCATAAAATTGTTATGGTGACACAAAGGCAATGTCAGTTTCTACCCTCAGAAAGCTAGGAGAGAAGTGTCTGTTTGGATAGAAGAACATGGCCTCCTACATCCCTTTATAGTAGAGCAAATCTTCACCATAGGGGAATTTCTGAGCTCCATGGGGCTACCTTTGAGAGCTGCCGATAGGATATAGGCCCTTCCTTAAGGTCTGTTGTATGAAAAATACTAACAATCAGGGACTTGTTTCTTGCTTTTAATGCTGCTTTGTATTTGAATGTCACTTTTTTCAGGGTCTCCAGTGCTCTCAGGTTTACACATTATTCAGCATTTGTAAACCCTTCTGTATCTTCTATTTCTGAGCTCTTTGGGCCTGAGCCTGTATGTTACCACACAGCCCAAACTCCCACTGAAGTCAGTGATACTATCAGGTGCTCAGAAAGAGATGAGGGCTAGTACCTTTATTTCTTTTTACATTTTATGGATGTTTGTTTCTTAGCTCCTTCTTGCATGAGTGACTGTATCCACAATTAGGAGAAGCTAAAGGGTAAGAAATCACAGTTTTGTAAATCGTATTTAAATGATGGAAACGGAGAGATAAGAACTGAAATTCAGAAACCAAAAGCAGCCATCAGAAGAGTGGCTAAGTTGTTAAACAGCAAGAAAACAATGACAAACATAGCAGGCTTACATAGCTTTATCAGAACCTTGTCTTTTCTACCTAAATTGATAATGTCACTTTAACACAAAAGGGCACATTCTGAACCTGGTTATGTGGCCCCATTGTCCAAGGAATTGCACCATCTTCTATGGGCAATGTTTCAAGGCATTCCTTACTGCCACAAGACAAGATAACACCACAAATTATTGAATAAGCTCTGTATATTGTATTTGTCTTGATCTGTTTTCTTAGGCTATTCTTTTCATCATATGTGGGGAATTTAAACTAATGCTGAGTATTTCCCATGGTTCTAATATTATTTCACATTTTGTGGATGTCAGTGTCTTAGCTCCTGCTTGCATGAGCTAACTCATTCAGAAATTAGAGGATCCAAGGGGTGAGAAATGAAAATATTTTAAAACAGTGATTTTCAACCTTTTTTAATTTGAAGGCCCATAAAATATTTTGAATGGAGGTGCAGACTAGGGCGGCGCAAACTTTGGTAGCCAAGTCAGTTCAGAGGAGATTCGGCTGAATATGGGGAATGAATCTCCAAATCCAAACCAAAATCAGGAGACCAATTAAAAGCTCCAAATTGATTTGAAGCATCCAAATAGATTTGGAAAAGATTCGGCCGCTGTGGAGATTCAGCCATAGACTAAATAGGCAGCTGACACAGCTGCCTCTAGCTGGTGAGTCTGTTGGGGTTGGAGGAGGGGGGAGGGAAGTATTGGTGCTGGGGCTGGGACAAGCTGCACAGCTGGGGCGAGGGGGGGCATTGGATGTGGGCACAGCATGCTCCAGGCAGAAGGGGGCAAGTGGCAGTAGGGGAGAGCCCCTGCTCCCAGCGCTGTTGTGCCTGCATCCCATGCTGTGCCATACTGGCTGGCAAGCAGTTGCAGGGCAGAGCCCCCACTCCCAGTGCTGCCATGCCTGCAGCCCGCACCCCGCTGTGCCAGCTGGGCAAGTGGTAGCAGGGCATAGCCCCCACAGGTCCCCCTGCTGGGGCAGAGGCAGAAACAGCCAAAGGAACAGTGAGAGAAGCCCCACATGGCTGCCCTGCGTGGCCCCATCCCCCACCCTGCCCAGCCTCCCAGCACTTAAAAAAAACAAAGCAAAAAACACAAAGCCCCGTCCTCACTAGCTTTGGCAGCCAGGATCAGGGCCTCTGAGGGCTTGTGGCAGAGCCCCCCCATGCAGTGCAGGGCAGCAGGGATCGCCCTCCCACTTGGCACCTGCCTCATGGCACCTGCCTCATGGCCTTGGCAGGGCACTGTGCATTGTCTGGGAGCCCTGTCAGCTGGAGGCCAGCTCCACTCAGCCCCAGCTCCCAGTGTGCAGCATCCTGCCTCGCCTCGCTGCATTTGTGCGATGTGACAGCTTCCAGGTGGATGCAAAGCAACTGCCCCACACTGTGCGGGGGAACTCGGCCACAAGCAGCTAGAGGCTTCAATCACCACTGCTGCAACCAGTGAGTGTGGGGCTTTTTTTTTTTTTTTTTAGTGATAGGATTAGGCTGCGGCTGGGTGAGGGATAGGGCTGGGCAGGGCAGCCATGGGGTTCTCTTGCAGCTCCCACCACCTGAGGGAAGGCAGGCACAGCTGGAGGAGCTGTGGGAAAACCTGCAGCCACCCAGCTGTGCCTGCCTCTCCCTGGCCAATGCAAACCACCGAATCTCTCCGAATCAGCACTTAATCTTCCAAAGTAGATTTGGCCAAATCAATTCAGGTCAGTGATCCAAATCAAATCACTGTCCTCCAAATCGGCTGAATCCAAATCAAATACTCCCCTATTTGCACAAGCCTAGTGTGCACCCCTTTAAAACATGAATGTGGGTATTCACATACTTTTGATTGATCAAAGTCATCTTTCGCTAACCCCTTAGATAAAATCTGCGGACCCCCAGGGGTACATGGACCACAGATTGAAAACCATTATTTTAAAATCATATAAAACACCTGTTAGAATGAAACCACAAACTAAACTTACCAGATTGGCCTTTAACTTGGAAAGAGGACTTGACATGTTAGACCAGACCAACTTCTAATAGTTCTTTGTGTACTAAGAAAGCAATATTTAGGACACTGACCATTCAGAGCCTCAATATTCTCAATGGGTACTCCCCAAACACCCTTCACTGCTATAAGAGAAAAACCCCCTCACTGGGCTTCGCAGCTTGGATCACTGTCATAAAATGAGGTAAATGGGAGATGAAGGAAAAGTCTCATGTTAAGGGTAATCTTCAGCCATACATCTCAGCTAGTTCCGCTTCCCTTTTGCTGCCGATTCCCTATATTGAATCCCCCATCTCAGGGTTTGAATTATGGGGGAGTTCAGGGGGCTGAGCCCTCCATAAGATGAGAGCCCCCTCCCCAGCCCGCCCCACAGGCAATATCTCCTTCCAGCTTCTGACTGCCACTGACACAGCCCCCCCCCCCCCAGATTCAAAATGTAATTCAAACCCTGTCTATCATGAACCACTTTTCTCCCCATAGCAACTGAAATGAATACGGTTTGTGTTCTTTGACCCATAAGAAAATAGGATTTCTATCTATGTTACCTCCCTATTGACTCATTTATTTGCTTCCACATATGAACCATGGGACATATAGAATCTGGATCTAGGATAAAAATGTAAAGTTTAGAACCGTCTTATTTTCCACAAAATCACAACTGATATAATTTGAGTTTACATCATGAATTTAGAGTAATTTAAAATACTTAAGCATCCAAAAAAGCAAATGCTCATCAAAAATTAAATCTTGTGCAGATGGATCACAATGTTTGGCACTCAGATTGTCTTTTCATAAGGATCCTAAAATATCAATTTAGTGTACAACCAAATAGACCAGAAAATTATGAAAGATGCATAAATTAGTATGTGATGAATTTACATGAGCACAATTCATAGCATTTGGAGCTCAGGGTAAAGAATTCCCAAATTCCACACACTTAACATAATCAGAAATTCCTTATGATTTTGCTAAAAGAAGTATTACCTTTGCTACTGGACAGCAAGGGAGAATATGTGATTATCATTTAAAAAAATAAACTAAAAGTATAAAAGTGAAACTACTGCGTTTCTGGGATACAATTCTAATTATCTAAAAATTTGACAACAGTGTCTCACTTAGTTCAGACAGCATTTATGGAGAAATTCCTGGTAAATTATATTTTCCTGTGCCAACTATGATGAAAATGGCTATTTTTACCTTCATTTTGTTAAAAAGCTATTTTCCATTTTAAAAAAATGTTCTGATTGACATTATTTATTGTCTCCACTTGTAGATTGAAGGAAAAGTGCTATTATATTTGGAAAAGAAATATTAAAAATACTCTAACATGGGAATTTGCCAACAGACCTAGGGGAGAGAGATACCCAGACCCTATTGAAATGGGTACCTTTAAATTGTTTGTAAATCTTTGGAAGCTAATAATACTGACCACTTTCACCTGCTCCAAGAGACAACACTCTCCACTTTGAAGGATTAAACCCTTGAATTAGAAGCTGTTTGGCAGTAGATCTGATATGTGATGTTATTGATTTTACTTCAGAAACTCTGAGCATAACTGAAATTTTCACATATCCCTCTGAAGTGTTATTTTTTCTGCCTCTGGCAGAACTTACTAGTAGAGAGGGGGAAGTGTCACATATAACAAGTAAAGTAAAATCAATCAAAATAAAAAAAATTAACAACAGCCACCTTGAGTCCTATCTCAAAGGATCTGCAGACTCTCTGTAACAACAATTAAAGGTCTAAAGAGGATGATATTTGTATTGCTTCTTCTGAACACCAATAAAAAAAGAACAGGTTCAGTACCTCATTACCATTTCATTTATGCATAAAGTGTTATATTACAAATTCTCCTTGAAACCACAATGAGTATTTTATATTGTTCGATGTCCTTCTAAAGTAGACCAAACCTCTTGAATCCAAACACCAGCCAATGCTACAAGAGTTTGGATCCAGTCTCGACTGTTTGTTTCTGTCAAGGTTTTAATATATGCTGCATACAGAAAAACTTTAGAAAACTTGTTCAGATTCTGGTGGCGCATGAAACTATTTGGCATCACATCTCAACTGCTGCAGCTGCTCTGCTGTTACAGGGCTGTCGAACAAACCAACATCTCAGAAATAAAGCATGAGTTTAGTAACAACTGCCAATACTTACAAGGAGGTTTCTAACATTTAGAGAAGTGGGGTTCTGGAAGAGTCTTATAATAGAAGTATCAAAAATAAAGGTGGGGAGGGGGGAGAGAGAAAACATGTCAATATTTTTTTATGATGGTACTTGATCAGATTATGAACATGACTTTATGACATGTTGGCCTGCAACAGCAAGTCACTGGACACAATGATATAGGAGGTCCCCTCCAGTCCTATGCCCCTATAAAGGTCAGCAGAGTTATTCCAGAGATTAATCTGATCCACAGAGTGTTTACAGTCTCGTACACCTGACTTCCTGATCATAGGTCCACTGCCAACAAACTAAATCCTGCCAATTCACTATTTCATCATCAAACCAGAATTTGGCTATTAGACAGGGTGGAAATCTGAGTGTCCCCAGTAATACTCCTGTTCTCTCGTGAGATGGCAATCTGAGTGCAAACCTGGGAGGTGTATTCAGAGCTACTTTGAGCTCTCTACTCAGTTGAATTGCCAGTTTCTTGTGTGTCAGGTGGGTAACTATGTGGCTATACTGACAGAGCTGTAGAATGTTTTAGAGAAATCTTTGTAGAACATGTAGGTGCAGTATGAGACTTGGTGGGTTTATGCATGTGTGCCTGCCTGAAAAGTATTTTTTTCAAGAGCAAGGGAATTTAGCTATGTAAGAAAGCCGACATCCCACACCTCTCAACAGATCAGCAGTAGAATGAAACTAAGGGGAAACAAGGAGATCCAAGAAAAAATATTTCATGTGAGGCGAGTGAAAGCAGCTCTAAAGCATTTGTGACAAGATGGTGTTTTGTATGCCCCCCCCCAACACATGATACTTAAATATTTTTTTCTGACAAATGTGTCTTCCTAGGCACAAAGATGGACAAAAAAAAATCTTGACCCTAGCAGCTTTTCTGCAAACATTTGCTAAATCTTTGCAAACCTTTTTCAGGATGCCTCAAAAAACTGTCAGTCGCAAGAGCAACAAAACCACTAAGAAATCAAACTTAAGTGAAGGTCTCTGTGAAAGAGACTGGGAGCCTGGTTTTACACTGTCCTGTATCAAATGTTATCATTTATATGAAAATCTTGGAATCCAAAATTTTCATGGCAAATCTTCATTCCTATACTTATTAGGTAAATAATAATAAATGTCCTTCTGTTGGTGTTACGGCAAAAACACCAAAGTCTTGATTATCTCCAAAAGTCTTTGAGTGCTATGCTCATTCTCTTAGGTAACTGTGTAAAGAGCAGTAGCTTTCCACAAGATTTGAAATGGATCTACATGAAAACAATGAAAGAAAATATGTATTAAGAGCAGCATATAAAAATGTTCTAGTCTATTAAGCTCAGAACAATTTTAGTGAAGGAGGAAATGACTTGTCCAATCCAGAACTCAAAACAGAAGGTTCCAAATAATTTGAAATTTAACTACTATATTTTTGAGAGACTTCTTCAGTAGTGAAAATGTGCTCAGTATAACTAAGGTAGTTCATATAGGATAAGATGGGCAAATTTCTTTACCTCCATTTGTTAGAATGTTATTGGTAAATTGGTTTCTATAGCTAGGGACATAAGTTATACATAAACCAGTTTAAGTGATCAGAAACTGGTTTAAAACCTGTAACAGAACAGAAATCCAGTGCATGTAAACCAGTTTCAAGATGGCTGAAACTGATTTAAGACAAACCTGGTTGAATGTAAGTCAAACTGTTTTATGAAACTTCTGTCCCAGACCCCTTCCTGGTTCAAATTCAATCAAAGTCCCCCAGCATGCTGTCTGCTCCAGAGAGCAGGGCTGCCCCTCTCCTAATCCCTAGCTGGAGCAGTCATAGCTGGCTCACTGGCCCCCTTAAAGGGGTCTGGGGCCAGGGAGGGGGGTTAAACACCCTGGTCAAACTTACTGCTGGCTGCACTGTGGACTATTAATCCCAGGGGCACCTGGAAGCAGGAAGAGGAAGGGATGAGTGAACCTACAGAGTCCTGCTGCTGTGATTGGAGACTGAAAGTCCCAGAACCTCAGGGGCAGCAGGAAGAGGAAGTGAACACAGAGCCCATGCTGGCTACACACCAGAGAGCCATGCTGTAGCACCCCCGAGCTTCTGGCCTGAGCCACTGCAGGCATATGGATGCATTTCCGTAATTAAAAGTGACTGTCTGTTCATTTGCTTATTGGTTCAATCTTTGCAGCTATGACAGGGGGCATGCTCAGGGCCTGGTTTCATGCTGGCCCGCCACCTGTCTCTATAGGGCAATCCACCCTGTCTCACCTGCCACAACTTTGCTGTTCCCATAAATGGATGGTAAATGCAGGAGACTACCCATTATGTGCCCCAATACCAAGGGATGGCATCTGTGGCTCTGACCTTTCCTACACAGCAGTCCATGCCTCACACATGGCATCCACATGTTGTAATCATATCCTGTACCATGACTGGTACTCCCGGGTCTCACAGGGACTCTCATTCCCTCCCTGGAGCAGCAGGTCATTGTGCTCAACTACCAGTCTTACTTCCATCCCACACTTGGCCTCCTTGCAGCGGAGGACTTAGCAGGGTCAGGACTTGCCCCTAACTCTCTGGGTAAGCCCCCTACTCAGCCTCTGGCTCAACCTATGGGCTCAGGCATCCACAAACACCCCTTGGCCTCTTCTCCACACAACAGGTTCCTACTACGCCCCCTCTAGGGCCTCTACACCATGCCCAACCCTAGGGTCTTCTCATCTTCATGATGAACTGCTCTCAGGGCTGGCCCTTGTGCTGCCCTTCAGGTTTACTCCCTGTTCAGCCCTACTCAGTGCACTCCCTGGGACTGGCCTTCAGGCCTACTCCTCATTCAGCCCTCCTCAGTCCTCCTCACACATAGCCCTTCAGGCCTACTCCTGTTCATCCCTACTCTGTGGGGCCATATCCTATGGTCTTCACACTACCCCCTCGGGGGTCTCCAGGATCTTGCATCCCCACTGGGCTCAGGTGGCACTCTGCTTGCCATGCCTGGCCCCACTACTCCCACAACTGCCTCCAAAGCCCACCAAAGATTGGGGCTGGGGTTAAGGCACCCCTCCTTGCCTTTCACAGGGGAGGTAACTGGCCTAGCATTTCCTGGGGACTCCTGCATCATCCGGAGCCCCAACAAGCCACCCTTCATCAGCAGGGTACAGTTTTAAGTCATGCCCAGGACCAACAGCTTCCAGCTCCTATCTGCTAGATGTTCCATGCAGCTCAGTCAGGTGACGTTTCTGCCTGGGCTGGCACCAGCAAACTGCTGTGTTTATGTAGGCAGCCAGTGTTCTAAAATGGCTGCCACAATCAAGCATCTTCTGGCTGCTTGACTCAGCCCTTAAAGTGTCAGGCACTATAAGTGCCCTGCCACAGCAACTTAAACTAACCTGCAAAAACTGAATCAATTGAGCCTCAGGCTTTTTTGATGATTTGTACTTAGTCTTCATCAAATGGGTACACAGAATGTTAGCACTAATGATCTATGTATGTATTAACCCAATGACACCACTTACCAGTTATCGGCACCTTGCCTTAACATAAATGTAAATAAATCTGAAAGAAGAAAGGATATGTTTCTCAACTAACGTTAGCTGAAGGCTTACCATTTAACCTCACTATAGATCCAAAGGAATGGCAAAATCTACAGTAAAGATAACAGTTGTTTAAAAGTACTCAATCCCCATTTTTACAAAATGAAGGAGAAAGTTAGTACATCTAACTCTTGGAAATACATCACTGGCAGAAAGATATATGTAAATCTCCACAGACCGTGCTGTTTTCTTTTCACCTTTCTCTGAAGCCAAGTCCAGTCTTTCTCATGAAACAAAAGTTATAGCATTCCTGGGACTACTCCAGGTTTGGAAAGCATAATTGTAAAAGCTATAGTGACACACACATCTACAACTACTTACAACCAAATAAAATAAAAATGGTGATATGAAGTGATGCTGTGATATAAGATAGCTGCACATATTAAATACCTGGTAAATATTATCATTAATCCAAAATGACAGCATAAAGCAGATAAACTGAGTCTATACTCACAATTCAGTGAAATATTTGTACACTTTTTGTAGGAAATATGGTATTCAGGATGACCTTTTCTACTAGAGAAGAAATAGACTATATGAGTTAATAAGGAATTGTAATATCTAATTTCCATGAGTTTTTGATAGGATACTTTAGTTAACAGACTTAGAGTCTGATCTTAGAAAGCACTAATTATGATCTTGCATTACATGGAAAGGTAAACAGAAGCACTTACCCCACACCAATTTACTTATTTATACCATTCATTATTGTATATTTTTTCTATGGTGTCCTTCCATTCATCTACATAAAATTAAGAATCCCAGTCTGTTCACTATTCCTTCATATGGAAGTCCCTCTTTGCCTCTAGCCACATCGCCCTTTTACTGGACCTTTTCATTTTTTGTCTTAGCTCTTTTGACACTGGGTGACCAAAATCAAACACGGGGTGCATCAACACCTGCATTTAAGCGTGACTAGATTTACTTCCCATTAAGCTAATGCACAGTAAGAAATTTTTGGCACGTGTCTACACATGCAGTGACTTGGCACTAAATCTAGTGACAAGTCCCTCCAGCCCTGCCATGTGCCCCTGTGGCCACTGGGAGGAGCTCCAGCCTCCAGCCACATGGCTTCCAGCACTTGGCAGCCATGTTCAAGCCAGACTCAGCTGCTAGTACTTGGCAGCCGTCTTGGAAACTGTGATCCCTGGCCAGCCCCTTCTTTGCCCAGGAGCCATGTGCCCAGGACAGGGGCAACATGCAGCAGCTCCCTCCTAGCCCACCCTATCTCTCTGCACCAGTGGTACTCCAGCCCCTGCCCCTGCCCCTGCCCCTGCCAGTAATAATGAGCACCCTGCTGCTCTAGCCCAGCCTCTGCCAGTGATGACCAGGGATCCTAGTTTTCCCTGATTTAAAAAAAAAATGCAAATTCTCTGATAAAAGCCCCCAAATCCATGATTAAAATGAAAGGCCTGCGCACAGCCCCTCTGGTCCTGCTGGTGCCCTTCACTCTCCACCCACAGCCCCCCAGCCCTGCTGGTGTCCCTGACTCCCCACCCACAACTCCATAGCTCTGCTGCTGCCCCTCACTCCCTTCCCACAATCCTGCAAACCTGCTGGTACCCCTGACTCCCCCCAACAACCTCCCAGCCCTGCTCCTGCCCCTCACTCCCCCCTCATAACCCCTCTAGCCCTGTTGGTGGCCCTCACCCCCAACCCACAGCTCCTGCTCCCCTAGCCCTGCCAGAGCTAAAGCTACAAGGCCAGGGACCTAGGTCCACAGCCCTCTGCCCCTGGCATGGGGTGGCACCTGCTGCAGCAGAGTGGAGCCTGGCTCCCTGCCTGCTGCCTACCCACTGCAGGCTCAGGTGGGTGGGGGGCTGCCCCCCCACCATTGCACACACTCCCAGGGGGCAGGTGAAACATGTGCATAAGGTGGGGTATGCACACTGCCCACTGCACGTTCCCACCCTCTGCCCTTTCCCAGGACCTCCACAGCCCAGCGTGTGTGACCCAGTGCTGCAGGGAACAGCAGAGCCATGCAGGAAGTTGCCTGCTGCTGCAAGCTCTGCACTACCCTGATGAGGCATCCCCTGCCTGTGTGACTGCAGCACAGGTGGCAGCATAAGGTTGTGTGCAGGGGACATGGGCATCATGGAGCTTGAAGTGGCAGGAAACTTTCTGTATAGCTCTACTGTTCCCCGCAGTCCTGGGTCACACACTCTGGGCTACAGAGGCCCTGGGTGGGGGCAGCAGGGAGGGGAGCATGAGTCTGAAGTGGGCAGCACACAGCACCCACCCTGTGCACAGATCTGGAGGGGCATGGGTCCCCCTTGTCCCCTTGGGAGTGCACGCAGTGGTGGGGAGCTGGTCCCTCCCTCCCGCCCACAGGATGAGCCACCCATGGCCCCATCCTGCCCCCTGCTGGGGCTATGCAGGCGTGCATTGCAGCCCTAGGCCCAAAGCCCCAGGCACTGCCCAGCTAAGCAGCAACCCCAGCCCTACCAAACTCCTTCCCTCCCCCTCTATGGAGGTCTCAACCCGCCCGCCCTCCCCAACTCACCTGTGGGAGCTGCTGTCCAGGTTGCCTGGGGCCATGTGCAGTACATGTACATGGTTTCCTCTGCTCAATTGCCCTCCTCCCGCTCCCTCCCAGCCCCCTGCAGGCTGGAACTCTGCCAGCCTGCAGAGCACTCATCACTAAACTGCAAAATATGTGAGTTTCTCTGAAAAAAATGAGAAATCTAAGTTTGCCTCCAGTAGAAGGTAAAATCTGTGGTTTACTCCATTTTTCTGTGGGAAACTGAAAACCCAGGTCCCTGGTGATGACCAGTGCCCTGCACTCCTGCTGTTCATTGTGCTGTCCCTGCTGGGATGCAGTAGGCCCCTCCTGACCTAGGCCCCAGGACAGCTGTTCACACACCAGTGGGGGCCAGGGCCCTGGGTGCAAGAGGCCCTGCCCAACCCCCTCTTCCTGCATTCCCTGCTCCAGCCTACCTGCCCCATCGCCCACACACCCCCTACCCCTGCCCATCCCCAGCACCACTCCCAGGACATGCACATAGTTAAAACAAACAAAAAAATTTTAGTACACTCACAACACCCACTCCCATTCGTACCTCCTCCCCCCTCAACAAACAGAACCCCCTCCCTCTCCCGCCTCAACCAACAAAGTCCCTCCACCACCCAACATTAAAAAAAACCTGCTTAGAAGTGGAAAACTATAGAAATAGAAAACTATATATATATAGACAACTATTTACAATAGTTAGGGTCTTCATGTCTAGGGTGGGGGGAGCAATGGGGGGGGCATGTGGTCAGATCCCTGGGACAGCTGACCAGCACCCCAGCTTCTGGATGTTCCCCCATGGGTCTGGGTGCTGCAGTGACTCCATCAGGTGGTGGCCTCATTCACAGCCAGGTCTTCAGCTGCATGGTGTCAGGGAGTTTAGTGGACCCAAGCAGGTGGCAGCTGGTCTAGGGTGAGACTGAGCCAGAGGGTCTGGCAGGTAGGAGGTACCTATGGAGCTCCTCCCAGTGCCAAGCAGGTGTCTGCTTCAGGGTGGAAGCCAGAACCCAGGGACTCTGTGGAGCAAGGGTGGGGGCCAGGCAGGGGGAGACATGGATGTGGCTGCCAGGGCCAGGAGGGTGTCCATGGCCTGACAGTCAGTGTCTTCTTGCTGCCAGAACAGCTCCAGTGCTTCCGCTCCAGGGCCTCCATTTATGCCCAGTGGTCCTACTGCTCCTGGGCCTATGCCTCCACCTGGGTGACATCCTCTGCCCACCAGGCCTGCTCCCATGCCTCCTGTGCCTGATCCCATACCTCCCACTCTTCCACCACCACCACCAGCCACTAGAACAGGAGGGTCCAGTCCCTGGTGTGCTGCTGAAGCAGCTAACACATTCACATAGCTCCAGCGGTGGATGGCAATGACCCAAAGCCTGCATTGCCACTGGAGCTGGTGGGCTCTCTCCCACATCCAGATGTTGGCCCTTCAAAGGCAAGAGACAGAAACCTTTTGCAAGTGTTTGCAATATAGATTCATAGATGTCAGGGTTGGAAACGGCCTTAGCAGATTATTAAGTCCGACCCCCTGCCCTGGGCAGGAAGGAGCACTGGGGCCAGATGACCCCAGCCAGGTGGCTGTCTAGCGTCCTCTTAAAGACCTCCAAGGTAGTAGAGAGCACCACCGCCTTTGGAAGCCCATGCCAGATTTTGGCAACCTTACTGTAAAGAAGTTCTTCCTAGAGTCTAACCTAAATCTACTCTGTCAATTTGTGGCCATTGTTCCTAGTTACTCCAAGGGGTGCCGTGGTAAACAAAGCATCTCCTATTCCTGGCTGTCCCTCCCTGATGAATTTGTAGACAGTCACAAGATCACCTCTTAGCCTTCTCTTGCGGAGGGTGAAGAGATCCAGGGCCCTCAATCTCTCCTCACAGGACTTTGCCTGCAGGCCCCTAACCATACGAGTGGTCCTCTTCTGAACCCTCTCAAGGTTGTCCAAATCCCTCATGAAGTGTGGTGCCCAAAACTAGATGCAGTACTCCAATTGCAGCCTGACTAATGACCCATAAAGGGGAAGTATCACCTCCTTAGACCTATTTGTCATGCACCTTGTAATGCATGATAAAGTGTGGTTAGCTTTACTAATCACTTCATCACGTTTATGACTTATGTTCATCCTGGAGTCAACAGTGACTCCAAGATCTCTTTTCACCGATGTGCTGCTGAGAAAGTCATCCCCTAGCTTGTAAGTATGCTGGTGATTTCTTCTTCCTAGGTGCAGCATCTTGCATTTGTCCTTAGTGAACTGCATCCTATAATGCTCCACCCAGTTTTCCAACCTGTCCAGATCCACCTGGATTTGTTCCCTACCCTCTGGTGTGTTAAATTTACCCCATAATTTGGTATCATCTGTGAATTTGAACAGAGTGCTTTCCACACCCTCATCCAAGTCACTGATGAAGACATTGAACAGCACTGGTCCTAGGACTGAGCCTTGTGGTACTCCACTGTACCCACATCTTTCCAGGTTGATACTGACCCATCCACCACCACTCTCTGGGTGCAACCCCAAGTCAATTTGCCACCCACCTGACTGTAATCATCTACGTCACGGTCACTCAGTTTATCTATGAGAATAATGAGATACTGTATCAAAGGCCTTCTTAAAATCCAAGTGGATGACATTCACCTCAATTCCTGCATCTAAGAATTTTGTGACCTGGTCATAAAAAAGAAAAAAAGGTTAGTCAGGCAGGATTTACCTGCTATGAATCCATGCTGGTTGCCCTTTAGCACTGCTTTCCCCACTGGATTCCCACAAATGTGATACTTAATAATTTTTCAAAGGTTTTCCCAAGGATAGAGGTGAGACTAACTGGTCTATAGTTACCTGGCTCCTCCTTCCTCCCCTTCTTGAAAATAGGAGCCACATTGGCCCTTTTCCAGTCCTCTGAGACCTGACCTGAGCACCAAGAGTGTTCCAACAGCTATACCAGTGGCTCTGCTATAACACTGGCCAATTCCTTCAGCACCCTTGAATGAAAATCATCCGGGCATGCTGACTTAAACAAATCCAGCCCCTCCAAAATGTTAGCCAGATGTTAGTCAGAGGCAAGAGACAAAAACCTTTTGTGAGTGTTTGCAACATTTCTGAAATAAGATGCTTCTGCAGCAGGGGCCACGCGCTGCCTGGCCTCAGATCGGGGTCAGCCATGCATGGGTGCCCAAAGACCATGCTAAGCCAGCCAGGAAGCCCAGAACCAGGCATCTACCTCCCAAGCCTCCTGTCCCCCCTTGCTCCTCTGGGGCTAGTGGCTGTGTTCTGGCTGCAGGCAGCATGCCTCCCCTACCCACTTCCCAGGGCAGGACAGGCCAAGCTGCTGGAAGCACCTGTTGCAGTGGCTCCCCAACCCCAGCAGGCCAACCACTCTGCTACACTGCCACCCAGCCCACAGCACCTGGGCTCAGGGTGCACAAGGCTCCCAGACAACTGCAGGGAGGGGCTGGCTGCACACCCATCCAAACCACAGGGGGCCTCTCTGGGGAGGTGCCCCAGGACCAGCCACTGTACCCCAAGTGTGCCCCTGCTTCATGTCTCCCAGGCAGTGCACAATGAGCTGTTTGTGCAGACAGGGGGGTGCCTGAGCCACTACAGCCTGCTGTTGATGATCCCTCTGGTGCCCCAGACACACCTGCACTCCTGGTTAGGGACCCTGAGCTATGGCAGCATAGGCAGCAAGCCCAGGCTGCCCCACAACCTCTACCACCACCTGGAGGGCTACCTGTGGCAGTGCTACATGTCCCTATCCCCCACTGCCAAGGAGGACATTTCTAATGGCATCAACACGTTCCTTGGCATGTGAGAGACCCATTGCCATCCAGATGTAGGGATATGGGCTGTTGAATAAAGTTCTGAACTGTGTCCTGCCTCCCTGCATGCTGTGGGGGGGGGGATGGGGCCAGGGGGGTGTGGGCAGGCTAGGAGCCAGGGGCCAGGGGCCAGGGGCCAGGGGCCAGGGGCCAGGGGCAGGGACTGGGAGGGCGCTCCCCCAGTGCAGGATTTACCATGTGCCCAGGACTGGTGAGGCTGACAGCTCAGCGCAGGCCTCCCCATCACCTGTGATGTCTGGCTGTGCCCAGTGTCCACAGCCCATAGTGTGCAGTAGGCTGCCACCTGGCCAGGCCACCCAACCCTGAGGAAGGGGCTGGTGCTGCTGGCAACTGGAGGTGTCATGGCCAGCCACTCCTCATGGTAGGGTCTAGGGCTGCACCAAGGATGAGGCAGCCTCTGGCCAGGGCTCCTTGAGCTGCCAGTGGATGCACCAGCTGGGTAGGAGGCTAGGGCAGGGCACTGAAGGCCTGAGGACCCCTCCTCCAAAGATGTGTCACCAGAGGGGTCAGGGCAGGGTGAGGGTTTGGCTAGACTGCCCCTGCTGGTGACACTTGCAGGGTTGCAGCCTCGGTCCAGGGGGGCTAAAATATGGGTCAGCTCCTCCACTCACTTGTGGCCAAGCAGCAGCTCTGCAGAGAGAGCAGACCAGGCAGAGGCAGTCTATAGCCTGCCCAGGGAGGCACATAAGGCCTACTGGGCTCCTGGACAAAGAACAAGCTCCCTCAGGCTCCCTGGTGTGTGTGCCCAAAGGCACAAAATGGCTGCTGGCTTTTATACCCTGTAGCTAGGAGCTGCCAGACAGCATCCCAGCCCTGGAGCAAGAGAGGCAGCCAGCCAGGAGCCCTAGGGCTGGGCAGACCCAACACTAAAGTTAGTGCCAGGTCATGTCTACAGCTGCATTACTGCCCATTAACTAATCACGCCTAAATTTTATACCTGCATTTGCAGGAACTATAATATTTTTACTATTATCTTCCATTCTGTTTTTATTCATTGTAACATTTTGCTTCCTCTTTCAATACACTTTTATGCTTCACACTGAAGCCTCCTTTGCTCATTCATCAATGATGCCCACAGCTCTTCTCTAAATGGTTATGGTTCTTTTGCACATTAGTAAATTAAATGTTTAATTCCCCTGTACATTAAATTGTATTTCTCAGTGATGAATTTCAGCTGCCCTGGCTTGCCCATTGACTTCACTCTGTGAGAGTCCACATGAATTTCCTCAAAGTTGTCTTTAGTTTTCACCAGCCTAAGTAATTATATAACCCCCTCAAATGTTGTCATCTTCATGTTCACTCCATTTTCCAGACAACTGATGAATATTTTAATCAAAACTAGCACTGGCACAGATCTGAGGTACTTGTTGTTAAGCTTTAACCATGTGAAAAAGTGACCATTTACTAAGTCCTCTTAGTTTTATATCTTGCAGCCAACCACTTCTGAATCCATGAAAATACCTTAACCTTTCTGCCATATCACTTACTTTACTATATAGAAGCTCTTGTGAGGAATTTTGCCTTAGGGCTTTTCAAAGACTAAATAAAACATGACAGCTTATTCTCCTTTACCCAATTTTCTGCTGACTGTTCTCCACTCCAGAAAAGGGTTGGGCATACTCATTTCCTGGAGCTTCTCCTGGCTGCATTTCTTTTCTGAGCTGCCCCCATACCGTGACAGGTAAAACAACATGTGTTCAGCCTTGTAGGGCACCTGGGTTTCCAGACACTAGGTCTGTGTCTGGTCAGGGTCACTCAGGCCCTCTCCAAGTTTGCTCTAGCTGCACTGATTAGCCTGAGGCCCACTGTTCAGGACCCTGAACACTAGGATGTACTCTCAGCTAAGGATTGGAACCCCAAAGTTGGGTTATCCCCTTTACACCTCCATTGGACCTCCTGGGTCCATCTTATAATCAGTCTCTCATCGCCCTTACTCCTGTCAGTCAATGCTAGTTTCTTGTCTGCTGCATTGAGCATATACCTCCTTCTCTATGCACTGCTTGTCATGAGCACTAAATTTTCAGGGTTCTGCCCTTGATCCTTTTTTCATGGCCTGTACCACTTCAGCCACCTTCGGGTCCACCAGATTCAGGACTCCCATCCAGGCAACATCTTCACCACTAACACGAAATCCCTTTACCATGGGATAGCCTCATCCTTGGGCCATTTTTCCTCCAGTCCAAACATAAACACCAAAAAGCAAATAAGGTTTGATACTTATCCACCTCACTGCAGCACTGCTGCCAGTCTTCTTCATCAGGCCAGCCTCTCAGTCTGCCTGCAATGATTCTGATCTGTTCTTTTCTCTCTCTCTTTCTGCCAGGAGCCTTCCTCCCTGCAGGACTCTTTCAGCTTCTCCTCCTCCCTGCCCCTATCTCAAAGCCAACTCACACATGGACAGCGTGCATCACCTGCCCCTGGTGCTTTTGCCCTGGGTCCTCAGGGGCTGTCCATCCCTGAACCTGACATCCTTCTCTCTCCTGTCCTCCCTGATCACTGGTGTGCTATGATAAAGCCTTTGTCAGATAAGAACAGGTGCATGTATGTGAAATGGAAGGGAATGGGTTAGAGGGAAAGAGCTAGCACAACCACAGAAAAAGCAGGCAGGGAGGGAAGGGCAAAAGGGCAGTAATGCTAACTCTCACAAAATTGTGTGAGTTGTGATTTCTAAGTAAAATAAAGTTTGACTCATGATCTTACGATAAGACTATCAAATCTCAGAATTTTTTCTGGCACGTGTACAACAGTGTCCAGTAGGTAAGTCTGTGGAGGGGAAGGGGTGGGGGGAGAGGGAAAGGGTGGGGTGGTTGCAAATCAAGGCCCCTATAGTGAGGGAGTGAGTGTAGCCAGGGCAGGGGTGAATGGGGCCTTAGGACCAAGGCAAGTTGTGTGACAGAGCCATGGGTAGATTGTCCAGAGACGCGGGGGTGGCACAGCTCCCTGCCACTGTGTGCACCCCCAGAGGAGGCATGTGGGGCATGTGCCCCTTAGATGTGTGCATGAGGCAGAGCCAGGCTGCTCGCTGTGGGCTGGGGCTCTGTGCCCTGCTGCCTTTGCCCTGGGAGCTGTACAACGTCACATTTTGCCTCCTGCTGCTGGGTAGGCAGGGGATGCAAGGCTTGGTCAGCACATAGCTCCAGAGGCAAAGGCAGCAGGGCGCAGAGCCTCAGCCCACAGTGGGCAGTCTGTCTGTGACATGCACACAAATCTGAGGGGCACATGTCTCCCATGCCTTCCCCAGGGGTGCACACAACGGCAGAGTACCACACCCACCACCCCCACACCTCTGGATGATCTGCCTGTGGCTCTGTTGCACAACCTGCCCTGGCCCTAGGGCCCCATTCACCACAGCCCCTGCCCCTGCCCCTCTCCCTCCTTCACCATGGGGGCCTAAGTATGTCTCCCTCACCCCTTCCCTCTCCCCCTGCCCCTTCGCCTCCACAGACTTACCTGCTGGGCACAGTCTGTGTCTGTGTGTCTGTGTCTGGAAAGTGCTAAATGCACAACAGTCCAGCAGTCCCAATTGTAACAACAGGTAGGAATTATTAATGTTTTTTCTAAAGCATTATCAGTTATAGTTGTTAGGGTGACTGTATTTGGATCTTGGGGCACACTGGATTTGCACCTGAATAAAGGCTTTAATCTGTGGCTCAGCAAAGCTACTAACCACAAGACAGAATGATATATTAAAAGTAACATTGCAAGATGCTTAGGCAAGCAGTATCCTAGCAATGTGGTAATGTGTAGGGTATATGATTCATTGTGTAAAAAAGGAAACAAGATGCAGCCCACCAGCTATTGTCAGGAGATAAAGCAGAAGTAAGACCTTGGAGATGAAGGAGGAGTCAGCAAGAAACAGCAAGTGACTGAAAGAAGCCGGGTTCATGTTCTTGAGCATGCGCTCATAGGAAAAAGGCATGTAAATGAATTAAACTCATTACACTGAGGGGGGCTCATTACACTGACACAGTCAAACAGTTTGAATAAAATTAGATGCGAGTCCCTGTTAAGCGGTATATACCTCTATTTCTCTACCATGAATAAGGTTGATTGTTTAATTTTTTTGCCTGGAAGCAGTTGTGAATTTAACTTAATTTTGCTGAATTGTTTCATCCAAATAAGAAAAGGAAATGGAGATTTTCAGAAATGTTAAAATGCTGCATATAAATATTGCTGGCAGCAAATGTTTTGCTTTGGGAGTGCAGGTAGATCCAATAGAATGCTTAGGGGACATTCACAAAACCAGCAAGGAGGAGGCATGAGTGGCAATATCCCTTCTTTTTACTATATGCCCCCAATGACTAGGGCACTGTCCTACAGCCTGAGAAACATCACTTCAGATCCTTGCTCTAACCAAATAAGGAAAGGATTTAAACCCTAGTCTTAAGTGGTGCCCATACCCCTGAAATAAGGTGGGAGTTGACTGAAAGTAAATCTACATCATGATTGTGAGGCAGCCCAGCTTGCCTGTTCTCAAGCTCACCCCACCCAACTGCTTGCAGAGGTACAATTTTAGACCCAGAAGTATACTAGTAAGATCCCTCTGGGATCATCTCCTCAAGCACCCTGAAGGACTGAAGTCTCAAGAGCAGGTACAGAATGCAGGCCCAAAGAGTCTTCAGTGACCACATACTTCTGGGTTTGGAGCATGGCTAGGAGAGTAGGTGGGTAAGGGATGCTCAATAGGCTCCCAGATGCAATATGCCATTACCACAGTGTACATATGCTCCAATTCATTTTCATGTTTCGTGCTGGCTTTGTGAATGTCACTAAGCCTTCTCATCAATCCACCCACCTGTTTTAATTAAAAACAGGATAAAATGAAACATCTTTTGCTCTCCCTGAAATAAGGCTTTGTTCAAACTGACAGCTGTTTTTTTTCCCCCCAATATACCTAAATAACAAAAAAAAAAACCCCAAAACTTTTGTTCTGAGCCAGCCGGAATCTTTTAAAAATATTTTCAGCCACCATACCAAACAAATTGGGTAATTCACCAACCCTGATACATAAATAGGCTGTGGCTCCCTCCAATACCCCTCGTGTTTGGGTTTGTTTTTTTTCTCTCTAAATTATACCACTTCTTCCATTAACAAAGCTTGACTTCTTTTCATTATCCTTTTTCTTTAAAAGGCCATGTCCTGGTCTTCTGTTTGCATAACTTCCTTTCTGCCATTTTTGTATCTTATGTTTTCATTCTAGCAAAAGGTTACTACTAAAGTCATATTCTTTCCCTGCCATTCCAATGGCATCATTTCCCCTTGTTTGAATCCTTGCATAAACTCCCTGCCTCTTAAAACAGCATGACCAATTCCTTGTCTTCACACACAGGGCCCTGCATAATTTTGCCCAAACCTAAATTTCTGTTCTTTATTATCACCTACTTCCACTTCCCAGTGTTTATATTTTACTTCCCCTTCTTCTGCTATCAGCATCATATTTCCTATTCAGCTATGCCTGAATAAGTTGCTCTGTTCCCATTCATCAAGCATCTCATTTCTCCTTCATATATTTCCCTCTTTCAAATTCTTTTCTTTTGGCAACCCCTGCTATATTTCAGCCACTTACTTCACCTGTCAACCAGTGTCATATCTTGCATTTGGCTTGTCTTTTTTAAGTTTTCAACTTTCAGATCAGAAAATGTATCCACTTCTTGATTCTCCATTGTTGTGCACCCTATGTAGTCATCTATCCTTTTGCATAGTGAGGAGAAAATGGCAAAATTCTGATATGCTTATATTCCCCACTCACTTTTTACTGGTATCAAAAGATACATACATGCAAAGCAATGGAGAATCCTGCTCAACATCTTGGTTCACAAATTTCTGGGGGAATTTAAGGCACCAAAGAAACACTTTGATGGCAAATTAACAGTAACACCAACTGCACTGTTCAGCTCCCAGTGACTTTTCTGAGCATACCTAAGGGAACAACTATGTGCACAAGAAGATGATAATGACAGAACGTGGTCACATTTTGTTTTGGTATTTTCCTATATCACCCCACTGTACAAGGTCAGTTTCAATGCGATCAATTTGGCCTACAGTCTGTAGGAATAGTCATGTCAGCAACATTTTCTATTTCCTTTCTAACTGTCTGCTACTATCAGCTACCACGATTGTTGCTTTTAAATCCCAATACTGTCTCAAATGGGATTGCCCCATTTTGCGATCCAACAGTGCATTGATAAATTCCTCTTTGTGATGTGCATATGGGCACATTGTTAGATTATTTAATTCAGTTCTAGCATGAAAGCACACTGACATGGTTAAACACTCAGCTCAGTGAAAATGTATATACTCCAAAGGTATGTACACTTACTTTCATCTTTACCACCCAAGAGTTTTTGCTCTCAGTGATTAATGTAATGGCTACAAACAAAAAGGCATTTTTATGAGGAACAAACACCAGAGGATTCATGGGGCAGATTCTAGTCTCTTAAGCTGAATGTAGGGGCACTGCAGCAGAGCAGAGCAGAGTTACTACCCTAAATCATGCACAGTAAATCTCACGTCACATTTTTTCTCCTATCTATTTATGCTGGTGTGCACTCTGAAAACATCATCCCTGTGCTCATTTTTACTACAGTGTGCTTCTGTGTGAAGACAGCTGATATTAAACACGTTCATGTAAGAAGCTTTGTCTTTATAAATGTGAAATATACAGGGCCTGCTTTTTTAACTGCTTTACAGCACTGACTTCATTGGCATTAATGCTTGATTTACATTAAGAGTCTCATTAAGTCTATTAAGTACTTAATCCATCACATAACAACAGAGCCCTTTCTACACACTAAGGAATTTCTCCTTCCAACATCCCTGTGAATCAGGAAATATTACTTTTCTTTTGTAAATACAGAGCTGAAGCTCAAAAGGCAATAATTCATCAATATGCTTATGCACAAGTTTGACTGAATAGAGTCCAAGGGAATTAAATGACTTAGCTAAGATCACGTGGAAGGTGAGGGGTAAATATGGGAACTGAACCCAACTCCCACAATTCCTTATCCAGTGTATGAACCACAACATTATCCTTCTTTCTTTACTCAAATAAGGCAGGGAAGAATAAAAAAAACATGATTTGGAATGAAAGAGCAGCACAATTTCTTTCCATAGCTTCCAAAGAAATGGGCAAAGATTCTCAAAGAGAAGTCAGTTCATGACAGCAAAATTGAATTGATACATGGTGAGGTCCAAATTGTTTAGGCTCCAAAATACAGGTTTAATTTATTTAGAAATATACTTTTGCAAAATGGGAAGTTTAATATTTTTCATGGTGTTTAAACAATTCATAAAAAGACTATTTGTTTTAAAAATCCCCCTCAACTGCTGGATAACTAGACCTAGTCTCCTTGTGTTATTGCATAAGTATAAGAAAGTGAACTTGAATGTGGACAGAAAGTAAAACTCATAAATGCAGTTGTTTGGAAAGAAGAATGTAGGGTCCAAGTTGGCTTTTTCCTCCACCAAAACCTTGGTTTTGGAAAATTACTTTTGACAGAATTGAAGACAAGACTTCTGTAAGGAAAACAATATCAATAATAGTTTTTATAACAAAGATGAAAAATGTTAAAAAATTGTCCATTTCAAAAACTTCAAAATAAAAACAACTTTTGGATTCAAAAGTTTCAAGGAAAATGAGTTTATTTGACTTCTCATTATAATGCTAGTTTCACAGATGAAGATAGTTGAAATTTAAAAAATAATCATTATAGTTATTAAATAGTAAATTAGATATATAGAAATAATTTCATCAGATAATCAAAAGGACTCAAATGTATAGATAAGGACTTTAAAAAAAAGTTCTTTATATTGAGGCTTTCAGTGGAATATGCATGGAGTTTTAGTGTATAATATAAGATACCTTGGAAAAAAAGGGCCCTAATCATAAGTCACTAAGATCAGTCAGACAGTCATGTGCATTATTTAGCCTTGGCTTTAGAAGTTGACAAGGAAAAAAATTGAATCATACTTTAATCTAGTAATTAGGAGGATATTGCATTATGTTGAGTGATATTGAAATGCATGAAAGATTGCATCATAAGATGTGGCTGTCAGTTAAGGTTGTTTAAAGGAGTGTGAATGTATGGGTGAAGAAGTATTTTGTGGTTATGAGAAAAGAGAAGTGATTTTGCTCAACTGTTGTTATAAGGCATTACATACCAGGATGGAAATCTCCTCAAAAACTATGGGGAGATATAAAAGGGATATAAGGAGGAACATGACTGGAAGAACAGCAAGGAAAGCTTTGTGCGTGAGTTCATGTAGATTTCTTTATGCCCTGTTTTTTTATTGTGCATGTTTTAAGAGTGAAAAATCGAATAACCTTAGAAGCATAAGCTTCTTTTCCTAAGGGACTCAGTGAAAGCACCTTATCACAAAGGGAATTAAACCATACTGCCGCAAGCTGGCAAATGGCTCCTGCACTCAAGCGTGTAGAAAAAGGGGCTAGCCTCATAAACATTTCTTGGAAATTGCCTAGAGAAAGTTACAAAGCAAGTAGCTAATGTTGCTAGCTAGAGAACATTTGAAAAGGTGAATGTGTGCCCAATTAAGGTGGTCTAAGAGGTTGTCAATTCAATGGTTATTTTCTCTTTTATTTTACACTACCATTATCAACCTGGGATTCAAATTAACCTCAGCTGAAAACTTGTTTTTTATTGAGAGCCCTAAAAACTTAAGAGCAACAATATTAACACTTAAAGACTTTTATTAGATAATGTTACGTGATGTTAATGCTATGTTAAAACTTCTGTGGTTATGGCCAAATCAGAAAATGACAAATCATAAAAGCATTACATTATGTTAAAAAAGCATGGCAAATTGGGTAGTTCAGACAGTGATAAGAGTGGACTTCAAGCATCAGATGCATTTACACTGGAGACCTCAATCTAAAAAAAATGGCTATTATACTCTTCTGTTCTCATCACTTAAGCTACTTGACCTATCATATTAAACTTCCTAACACATGTCATCACCTTATCAACAGTCTAAATTAATTTTAACAAGAAAAGAGCCCACATCTCTACAGTTAGTACGTCTTGCAACTGCTGTATTTACTAAAATGTAAAACAACTCTGAGTATAAGACAACCTCCCCCCCACAAAATTCCCTATATAGAAAATTAATAAATTTGATATAATTTTCCAGGTATAGAATCTAATTATTGGAGGTGTGCCTTGAATTTATCAGCCTCCTACTGCTACACTAGAGAAAATAAATTGAGGGGGGGCGAGGGGGGGTCAGGTAGCCTCTGTTCCAAACCCTGGACACATGGACAGAAAATAAGTTTTTCCTTATGTCCAATCTAAATTGGACTTCCAAAAGTTTGTGGCCATTAGACCTTGTTATCTCTTGGGGAGCCCTGGTGAACAACTGTTTTCCCAGATCCTGGTGCACACCTCTTATATACTTATAGGCTGCCACCAAGTACTCCCTGAGCCTTCTGTTCTCCAGGCTGAAGAATCCCATGTCCCTCAGTCTCTCCTCATAAAGCTTGCTCTCTTGGCCTTTGATCAAGTGGATGGCTCTCCTCTGGACTCTCTCAAGCTTATCCACATCCTTCTGTAGCAGAATCCATTTTCCTCTTGCCTGCAGTTGCTCTCACCTCCTTGGACATGTTTTTCCTCCTCTACCTTTTCTTCCTTCCTCTTCCTTTCACTTTAAGATAAGGAATTGTGTTTTAAAATTTGTATGTGTGCATTTTGTATCTCCCCTTGTATTTTGGTATTTTTATCTATTTGTGTGCCATGGTATTACTTTTGTAGCTTATATTTTATACTCCTTACCTTTCAACTTTCAACTAAATGTGTTTAGTTTCAGAAGTAAGCTACACGTTGTACCAATGTTAACAAGGGCAGGAGTCAAACTGCCACTTCCCTGTATCAGGCGGGCCCCTGAAAGAGCGAGTGAATCAGTGATTGAATGCATAACACAGTAGCAGGTGGCATTTAACACCTAGGGAAACAGCAGATCAACCAACGGAAGAAATCAACAGAAGACAATGTAGCAACTGGGAAATCTCTAAACGTCACTGTTTAAGGGCTAGAAGCCCTGATCTGAGTTAATCAATGCCAGAGACCAACTTTTGGGTGAATATCTCCAGATTGGCCACTCCCAGAGCCCTATTCAAAATTCATCAACGGACTCCCAAACCAGCATGTACATGCAGATGACCCCTAGGGCTGACAGATGCCATCCAGTAGCCACTGAGGGGGAAGTCCCACGAGGGTCAACAACCCCTGGATTGGGTAAACCTGAAAACTGGGGAGTCACCAAAGTCTGCCAAGGGCAGATAAAAAGCAGTGAAAAGTGACCCTCAGGGGCGCCCTCTTGATCTCCAACTTGACCAGCACCCGACCTGTCCAGCCAGAAGGACCAGCCGGCAACCCCCTTCTGGAGGATAACACCACGGTGAAAGAAGCCTCGACTGGCCATCGATGGCCGACTCCAGTGCTTGTAGGATAGGTATACCTGACTCTTGTAGCTCGCTAATGTGTGTGTGCATGTGTGTGTTTGTGGGGGGGGGACCAGCCCCAAGGTTTATGATTTAACTTCATTACAATGCTTCAATTCACCTAATAAACCAGAATTTTAAGGATCCCGAGTTGGACATTTGTAGCCAACACCTCCTGAAGTGGGGAGCCAAAACCTGGATGCAGTACTCTAGCTGCAGCCTCACTAAGGCCGAGTGAAGTGGAAGGATGATGTCCCTGGTTTTGCTTGAGATGCATAGGTGGATGCATGCCAGAGTTTGGTTTGCCTTGCCGGCTACAGCATCGCATTGGTGGCTCATGTTCATCTTGTGGTCAATCAAGACCCCTAAGTCTCTTTCAGTCATGGTGCTAGTGAGCCTATAAGTATAATGCTGTTTTTTTCCTCCCAAGGTGGAGCGCCCAGCACTTACCTACATTAATTGATATCAGGTTTTGGTCCACCCACCTTGCTAGCCTGTCCAGGTCAGCCTGTATCCCCAGCCTGTCCTCCAGTGTGATCACCTTCCCCCATAGGGGGAAGATGGGCAGAAATGGGCAGAAACTAACAGAATGCAATTCAACAAGGAGAAATGCAAAGTGCTGCACCTAGGGAGGAAAAATGTCCAGCATACCTACTGCCTAGAAAATGACCTGCTTGGTGGCACAGAAGCGGAAAGGGATCTTGGAGTCCTAGCGGACTCCAAGATGAACATGAGTCGGCAGTGTGACGAAGCTATCAGAAAAGCCAATGGCACTTCATCGTGCATCAGCAGATGCATGATGAATAGATCCAAGGAGGTGATACTTCCCCTCTATCGGGCACCGGTCAGACCGCAGTTGGAGTACTGCGTGCAATTCTGGGTTCCGCGCTTCAAGAGGGATGTGGATAACCTGGAGAGGGTCCAGAGAAGGGCCACTTGTATGGTTAAGGGCTTGCAGGTCAAGCCCTACAAGGAGGGACTAGAGAACCTGGACCTTTTTAGCCTCCGCAAGAAAAGGTTGAGAGGTGACCTTGTGGCTGCCTATAAGTTCATCACGGGGGCACAAAAGGGAATTGGTGAGTTTTTATTCACCAAGGCGCCCCCGGGGGTTACAAGAAACAATGGCCACAAGCTAGCAGAGAGCAGATTTAGATTGGACATTAGGAAGAACTTCTTCGCAGTTAGAGTGGCCAAGGCCTGGAACGGGCTCCCAAGGGAGGTGGTGCTCTCCCCTACCCTGGGGGTCTTCAAGAGGAGGTTAGATAGGCATCTCGCTTCGGTCATCTAAACCCAGCACTCTTTCCTGCCTATGCAGGGGGTTGGACTCGATGATCTATTGAGGTCCCTTCTGACCCTAACATCTATGAATCTATGAATAGTTTAGTGTCATCCATGAACTTCACCAGTCTGCATCTGACACCCAAATACAGATCATTAATTAAGATATTGAAGAATACTGGCCCAAGTACTAAGCCCTGAGGTATGCCAGTGGTCACCTTGTGCCATCTTGATTTATTCATGTCAACTATTACTTTTTGGGTCCAACTCTGGAGCCAGTTCCCCAGCCATCAGACCATGAGACAGTCAAGGCCACAGCTTCCCAGCTTGACCATGAGGACATCATGGGAGACTAATTCAAAGGCTTTCTTGAAAACCAGATATATGACATCGATCTCATCTCCCTCGTCCAGGTAATGCATCACCTGGTCATAGAAAGAGACAAGATTGGTTAGGAAAGACCTTCCAGCAACAAAACCATGTTGGCTGGCACTCAGAAACTTGCCTTCCATTAGCCTGTTGCTGATGGAACACTTGATGAATTTCTCCAGAATCTTTCCATGGATGGATGTCAGACTGATTAGCCTGTAATTCCCTGGATCTTCCTTCCTTCCCTTTTTGAACACTGGGACCACGTTGGCTCTTTTCCAGTCTTCTGTTGTCTCTCCCAAGTGTCATGAGTTCTCAAATATCTTCATCATAGGGCATGCTATGATGTCTGCCAGCTCCTTCATGGCACTCGGGTGCATTCCATCCAGGCCTGCGGATTTATGGATGTCAAGCCTCTCGAGGTGTTCCCTCACTTGATCTATGTCAATTGCGGGCCCATCTCCCACACCCTGGATGTATTGCATCCTGTCTAACAGGGTGACCCCCTTGGACAGGTGGAAGAATGATGCAAAGTAATCATTTATGAGATTCGTCTTTTCCTAAGCATCAGATATCAGCTGCCCCATTTGATTCAGCAGGCATCCAGTGTTGCCTTTGTTCTTTCTCCAACTTCCCAACATATCTGAAGAAGGACTTTTTGTTGTCCTTTATTCCTGTGGCTAGCCTGAGTTCAGTTTCTGCCTTGGCTCTTCTGGTCCACTCTCTACAAGTGCAAGCTAGTGCTGTGTAGTCCTCCTTGGTGATGATTCCCATTTTCCATCTGAGTAGGCTTCTCATTTTAGTTTCAGGAGGTCCAAAAGTTCACTATTGAGCCAAGGGGGCTTTCTAGCCCACTGACTGCCTTTCCTGTGGGATGGAATGGACTTTCCATGTGCTTCAAGGATTGTGTCCTTAAGGAACAACAATTCCTCATGGACTCCCCTTTCTGAGGGGACATGGTCTCTTAGTACCTGACTGACCAGTCTCCTGTGTTTGTGAAAGTCAGCCTTTACAAAGTTGAGAATTTCTGTTTTAGTGAGAGATTTGCCTGCCCTGTATTGGACAAGGCAAGTGATCAGTTCATGGTCACTGTCACCAAATTTCTCCTCAATTCTCAGATCACTCACCAAATCATCCCTTTTGCCCAGAACCAGATCCAGCAGTGCCCCTCTCCTAGTTGTGCGGGCTGGGAGTGGTCCAAGGCCCTCGGGGGTTTTCCGTGCGGCGGGCTGTGGCCAGCAGCCCAGACACGCCAGGTCGGGGAAGGCAGGCGGCACGCTATTATTAGGCATGGACGCTTAGTGGTTGATTAAAGATTATTTTACTTACACCGAAGATGGTCGCGGTGCAGGCAGGAAAACTTGCTTGAGTTGCAGTTACAGACAGAAAAGAAGAGAGGCAGACTAGAGTTCCTTCCCGTGAACCTTCTAGCCCAATCCAGTTGAAAGCTCTAAACTGTGAGCCCGTCGTGTCAACCGAAGAAAGTAACTCGAATCAAAGAGCTCTGAATACACTCACACGAAGTTTGCTAGGCTCCGTGGAACTTGTGCGCAGGGAAGGGTACGTCGAGGGATCAGGCGGTGACGGGGAGAGGCGAGAGGCTGATCAGACCCCTATAGCCAGCTCTAAGGTACACGCGCTGGGTCCGATAGGCTCCACAGCGCACCTAGAGTTCTCCTCAAGATGTTTACGGAGTTCCCCCTTGCAGGGTTCTCCTCCGGAGATCTCCAACTTGGGCGGAAACCGCTCAAGCCTCTTATACGGCTAGCAAGCCAATCGCTAGCCACCACGTGGGAATAATTTAGAACTGGCCAATAGTGGGACACAAATTTGTATACGAATGGCAGGAACTCCTTGCACCGTGCATTTCTCTTTTGCAACCTAGACATGCACCCTGCAAAGAAAGCTACGAGTGGCAGGAAATAATTTAGCAGTGCCGAAGCACACACAAATAAAAATCACACCCTTGGGTTGTGACAGTAGTCATCCCATAGACCTCTTGCATTAGGTAGAGCTCATCAATGCAAGTGAGGAAACAACGTGACTGATCAGATTTGGCTGTGCGTTCTTCCCATGAGATGTCAGGGAGGTTGAAGTCACCCATGATGACCATGCAGCAGGAGCATGTAGCCTCAACCAGTTCCCTATTGACTTCAAGATCCAGCTCTTCCTCTTGGTTGGGAGGTCTGTAATAGACTCCTACAATTATATCCCCTTCCCTATGCTCTCCCTGTATTTTAACCCAGAGGGTCTCAAGACATCCTCCTTGGTTGCTAAACTTGGTTTGAAGGGAAGTGTACTGCTCCTTCATGTAGAGAGCTACACTCCCACCCCTCTTCCCAACACAGTCTCTTCTATACGAGGTATAGCCTTCTATACCTATGGACCAATCATAGGTACAGTCCCACCAGGTCTCCATTATCCCTATGAGATCATAATCTTTGTCGCCCAGGAGAAGGGCTAGTTCCTCTTGCTTGTTTCCAAAACTCCTGGTGTTTGTATACAGGCAGATGAGCCTTCCATGGGAAGCCCAGCAGTAGGAGGAGGAGCACAGCCCAGGCAGCATGAATCTTCCCCAGCACTAGGTGCAGGCTCTTCCCAGAGCTGGTCCCAGGTGACAGGGCAGCCTCCTGTCATCTGGGACACAGATCTGGGGGCCCGCACCCCCGGGAGGAGTCTGGCACCTCTCCTGGGGGTGCAAGCCCCTGGATCTGTGTGCTGGATGAGACAAGGCTGCCTCTGCCACCTGGGACCAGCGACAGCATGACTGCTCCCCGGTGCTGAGTGCGGGCTGTGCCCAGCGCTGGTCCCAAGCAGGAGGGCATCCTCCTGTCATCTGGCATGCAAATCTGGGGACCTGCACCCCCAAAAGGTGTCTGGCACAGTCTCACGGCTGTCCTGGGGGTGCAAGCCCCTGGATTTGTGTAACGGATGAGAGGAGGCTGCTGCTGCCAGCAAGTGTCATGAGTTTTGCTTTGAACAATTTGAGGTGCTGTTTCTCCTTGAAACTTTGCAGACTTCATGCCCTTCAAAGGGGATACCATGCCTGCAACTTGCATCCAAATTGGGCAAGCAATGACAATGTTGTAGGCATTTTCATGATTCCCCATTATAGCCTATGGGCGAAACGTGGAAATGCGTTGAAACAGCGAAACAGTTTCCACAAAATGAAATGGAACGGTGCTTCAAAACTAAACAAAATGATGAAACAAAACAATATCCCTTCAAAACAGTGAAATGGACATTGAAATGAAATCATGGTGTTTCGCATAGCCCTAATGATTGCTACTAATCCAAACTATGCTAATTTAGATTACAGACATTCAAAAATTCCAAGGCAAAATCACTGAGCCCTAGTGTGATTCTGAGCCACCCTGCTAGAGTCCCTAAAAAATATGCAAACAGTAGGTGGGTCCTCTTTGTGCTTTTTTGTGACTCATTCTTAAGGGTAGGACGACAGTGTGTTAGAAAAGTAAATGCAATACCATGGGAAGGAAGTTTGGCACCTGGAGGCAAAGCTGGAAATGGCAACCCACCGTCACCCCGTACACTGATCTGGGAGGTGCACGCCTCCCCCATGCTTGCCCACGAGTCCATGCAATGGTGGGAACTGCCCTCCACCCAGGCAGCACACCCCCAAATGAGCCACTCACATCTCCATCCCACATCCTGCCCTGGCTGGGCAGCACCTGTTGGCATCCCTTTGCTTTGGCGCCCAGAGTGGTCACGCTATTTGCGCCTCCCCTTGCTATGGCACTAAGTAAATGCATTAGGCCCCCTGTACATGTCACATAAGTATTATTCAATTAACTTATTAATCACACTATTCATTTAGACTGGCTACACTACATGTACAAAGTAACTATCACACCATAAAAGACCCATCCAGCCATAAATTTAGAGCTGGAAAATGTGCAGTAACTTTATAGGTGGTTGTTATCCAGCTTTAATTTACATGTGTAATAGGGTCTCCTTCTGCATCTGGGAGCCCTGTAAGCTGATGGGGATCGCAGCTGCAGCAGTGCACCCAGCTAGCCTTGGGAGTCACACAGCTGAGGGAACTATCAGCCCCAGCAGTGCCCCACAGCTGCTAGGAACTGAAAGTCCAACAGCTACAGACTCTTAGCCCCAGCAGCACCCCATGGCTGCCAGAACCAAGAGTCCCACAGCTGGCAGGACAATCAGTCCCAGCAGTGCCCCACTCTGGGTTCTGGAAGCCATGGGGCACTGCCACAGCTGTGAGTTCTGTCAGCTACAGACTTACAGCTGCACAGGCTTGCTATTTGCCAATGTAAGAGGAGCATGGGATGGTGATCCCAGGCTGCCCATGTATGGGCAATAAGGCATGATAGGATCTGATTCTGGATCCCACAGTCACATTTCCTGCCATGCATGTTTCACATGGCAGGAAGTGCAATTGCGTGGATTTCATGTTGGATCCTATCATGCCTTCAATTGAATATTTAGAGGGCCCCTTAATGAATTTTCTAATTGAACAGGGTGAAATAGAAGTGTACCTAAATCCACTTAAATGTATAACAGATGGAATACAATCTGGCCATAAGTATATTATATCTCTGGGCATTTTTACGTATGCCAGGAGGCATTGCGGGGAGGGACATTTTAATTAGCAAGCAATGCTAATTAAAAATGCCCAATCATCATGCGTCTCCACACTGATGAAGTGGTGGCAGGGCACTCTGAACTAAAGCTTGTTTGATGAGCTTTAGTTCAAAGCACCTCATCACCATTTTTCAGCAGAGGGTCACTGATACATGTGATACTAGAGTCTGCTGGAGCACATTAATTTCCATGCTCCAGCAGACTCAATCGAGTCTGCTCTGGTACGCTGGATTTCCAGTGTGTCAGAGCAGGCTCCCTGCATGTGTATAGGAGCCCTCTCACATGAAGTCATTAGGCTAAAAAAGACTAACAATTTGGCGTGCTCCATTTTTGGTTCAGAAAATCAGATGTATTGAGCTGCTTGTAGTAACCAAAATCACTATTCACTCTTGAAAAAAATGGCCAATCTCACTTTATAATTTCCATCTCTTGCTTACTGGTCCATACCTTTACACACAGTTTGTTCTACAATTTTTAGAGAATCCTTAGTCAGCCATATCATTTACACTTCTTCCTCTGTAGATCCAAAATTTCACAGTTGAAGTCAATGGAAGTTTTCTGCTGGACATCAGTGAGAGTAGGCATAAGTCACAAATGCAACCTATAGACATGCTCTTTCATGTTCTAAGTAGAATGCATTGGAGCAGACTTGATTAATTGAGACTTGGTTAATTGAGTCTGCTCCACATTCTAATTTGAATTCTCCAGTGTCGCCTCACAGTCGCATGTATTAAGTTCCACCCCCAAGTTTCAAAATCGCCTCAGGGACGCTTTAACTAAACCTTGTAGAATGAGTACCCCACAGACATTTTGAAATGTGTGGGGGCTTAATACACTTGACAGTGAGCTGTTTTAATTAGAGCAGCTGCCCAGGAACCATTCTAATTAAAACAACCCCCTCACCCCCACCCTCTGAGCATGTGTATAGGCGGCCAAATAGTCTTCTCTCTCTGAGGAAGTTTTTGTTTTATCCTGCATATAGAAGAATGGCAAATGTGCCTTTGCCCCTTTGTCTCTGCCTTTGTTCCTTCTTTTGATCTGTTTTTTCACTTTCCCATTTTTTCCACAGCATAGTATTTTGTTGCCAATCCCCTGTATTAACCCATTACCAGGATTAAACTAATTGACCAAGGCCAGGGAATAAAATACTGTGTAATAGGTTTGAGTTCAATCTGTCTTAGGCCCTGATCCTGTGAAAACTTCAGCATCCAAGCAGCATTTCTCATTTTGCAAACTGATTTTTAAAGTACTGACTGCACATCATGAACCAAAAGATATTTTACAAAGACATTATTTCCTCTAAAACCAAGTTATTTACCCGATAGTGCAACAGAATTCCAAGGCAGAGAGTCAGGAAGCAGGGAAAAACTATATTCTGTCAGCCCTACCCTCTCAGTAGCACCTTAGCCACTGTAGTCCTACTGATTTTCACAAGACCACTCATGCAGAATGCATGCAAACATGATTGTCCTTCATTCATTAGCATGGCTTGTGCCCCAGCAAGTAGCAATGTGCACTACCTTAGTAATGGGGTACAGGTTGTAGCTGTATTGGTCTACAGTCAAAAGGAATCAGAACTCTGGGTAGAGGTGATATCTTTTATTAGACCAACTAGATATTTGCAAAAAAAAAAAAAAAAAGCGCCTTTATTTGCAAGCTTTTGGGTGCACACACCCTTCTTCAGGCTTAGGAGAAAGCAAAGATTGTAAAATTTCTCCTAGGTGGAAATGAATATTGATATTTCACAGGCGAGCTGAAGATGTTGTAAGATCTCCTAGTTGGAATAGTTCATTTTGCGCAAATTAGGCTCAAATAAAAGTTAAAGCAAAGGTAAATAGACTGCTCTAACTTTTATCTGAGCCATAGCTGCAAGAAGCAAGAAAAACAGATACTAATCCCATGTGTTACTGGGGATGAACAGGCTGAGATACACTACTGCTGTATGAAACAAAAATATATTATAATTCAGCACCATAATGACTTACCCTCATCCTATTATATTTATCAAACTTCATAGCAAGAAACCCAAACCCTTGAATCCCTACTGGTATAAAATAAAGACGGCTGACTTAACAGAAACTTCCTGCATTCATTTTGGACCATCATCTCTCCCTGTATTCACTCCATTGCTGAATAAATGCCTGTGCCTTTTAGATAATTTGCAGGGAAATGTTAAATTATTCTCAGTGAAGAATCAGCCTGATGGGATGCAATTGCTAAACCTTGGAGGAAACGGAATACATAAACATCTCCTTATGCAGTTTCATTTATAAAAAGATCTATTTAATTGATATTGAAAGGGTTTCATCCACAAAAGAGATCCAAGGCCAGGATTTCTTTTTTAAGTGGAGAGAAGAGTTAGAGAGTCCCCATTCCAGGCAGTCTTTATCTAAGGGTTACATCACAAGGTATCAGAATGAATAGAGTATTCAAATTATAATCAGACTCCATTAAGGAAGTTGTGTTAAATTCACGTATCACTAACAGGCATCATTAACAGGAATAATTTAAAATTAAGCTCTAAGCATGTATTCCTGCACTCTTTTGTTAATAATATGATTTACTTTACGTCAAGAATGTGCTAGCTGTTTTGCACATAGGGAAGACCCCACTCTATCCTAAGAACTTTTTAGGATCAGAATCCTGTACACTCCATTAAAGACCAACTATCAGAAGTAAAACCTACAGCATGTCAAGCTGCTTTAAGCTATTCAAAGCTACAGCTGACTTGGTAACCAATTTCCAGAAGCCAGCTCCACCCTACCCGCTCCCCTCCCCCCCCAAATCTGAGCAATGTCTGACATAAGACAAAATGAAACTTGTGATGTAAACAGGCAGGTACAAAAACTAGAAAAAGACTCATGGGGGAAACAGTCAGAGCAAAAAAATCTTTAGATGTTTTGTTAATTTGTATATGCTTTTTGCTACAGTTATACAGTATTTACTTATGTGGTTGTTGCCCCTGGTGGGCAGGCATGAGCAACTGGTGCCTCCCGAGTCTGGGGGGGCACCTGCAGGCGCTGCCAGCAGCGTTGGTGGTGGGGCTGGCACTGGCGAGCTCCCACAAGCACCGGTGGTGGCCCTGCCAGGGGGAATACATTCCCCCCCACCCCCATGTTCCTCATACACATCACCTATGTGGACAGGTATACTAGGGTTTACAAGCTCCTTGGACTGAATGGATTTGAAGAAGACTCCAAAGGAATACAAATATGTAATTTTGTAACAGGCCAAAGGCCTGCCTACACCAGTGTCTCATTTCAAATGAATACTAGTAACAGCTTCTCAGAGCAAAGGGCCAGAAACTACAAGGAAGATAGTTATAGGATCTGATGTCTATGGATAAGTTTATTTTTAACCCATCACAAGCTAAACATCAACTTATAACCTGAAACTTTTCCAGCCAGAAAAAAAAAAAAAAGATGAACACTTGAAAGCATACAGTTCAGTAAGATATGCTGTAGCTTTACATAGTGATTTTTTTTTTTGGGGGGGGGGGGGGGGGGGGGGGGGGCATATCACACTCAATTGCCAATACTAATAGCAAACACATGCATACCCAGAGAATTTTTGCTAAAAGCATTTATTGTGGTTGCACATTTGCTTTATACACAGCGTTCTCATACACCAAATTTCTTTACCAACTGTGAGCTCTCCAAAGGCTTAAAGCTCAAAGAACCTTCAGGTAGCAACTGTCAGATACATCACACCATTCATCAACTGAAGCTTGATTCATTTGTTCACACAACTTCTCCTCCTCTTCCTTCCACTGTGTTGCAGTTTTTCCTTTTAACATTTGGCTGTTTCTTGATTTTTCCTGATCTTCAGCCAAATTCTATGTTAAATCTGTGTAAAGCTTGTGTAAAAAACCTTCACATCTTCAGTGAAGTGGAACATATTGGTTCAGTCTCAACAAGTGGCCCAGCCTGTAACAGCTTTTTTACTCTTTTCAGCCTTATCATACAGCTGATTGAGACATTTAAAGTTGCTTGCTTTAAAATATTTCCCCCAAATCCTAAGAGAACAGTGAGGTTAAAAACATAATGAAATTATTTACTATTTGAAATCACTTGTTGATCGTGGAGTAGCTCCAGAATGGTGTTCAAAAGCATCATTTAAACAAACATAAAACAATTCAATCATTTTGCAAGTCATAAAAGGAAGATAAAACAGTATGGCTGCACACAGAGGTTCAAAAAGCCTGACAAAGAATCAGTCTGTTATGCATTTTTCTCTAAGCAGCCTAGTTTAGATTGGTAGCAATTGCTATTTATATTTCCCCGGGGGAGGGGGGGGAGGGGAGGGCACATAGGTTGTCCGCACTAGTCATGCCTGTAGATGGCTGAGGTGTGCTTCTGTACTTTGGGCTCCCTGGGCTGCTGGAGACTGCTGAATGCAGCCAAGAATCCAGGCCATCCCTGATTAGTTGCTGGGCACGGGGAAGCACACTTCCAACACCCTGCCACATCAACAGGGACCCTCCCCTAAACCCCACTCTCAGGCTTCCAGAAGAGCCCCAGAGTAAGTGCCCTCTGGATTGACTTGCATGTGTTTGGATCTTCTGCCCCAGACTTCTTTGGCCCTTGTGACAGGGGGCTGTCTTGAGGCCAGTCCAACCATTAGCTCACCCACCTGTCTAGGGCAGTCCACCTGCCTGACTCTCTTGCCATGCCTTTGTTGGAACTGAAAAAAATTGTTTATAGGCAGGAGGCTGCCCATTTAATGCCCTGATGCCAAGGGCATAATATATGGTTCTGACCATCCCTTTACTGTGTCCCGTGCTTCACAGATGGCATCACTATATGGCTCCAGGCCCACACCAGGCCTGGATTTCTTCTACTCAGAGGGTCCAACCTCCACCATCATCCTGGGCCACAAGCTCCCTAGACCCCTTTCCTTCTCAGCACTGGTTCCCTGCATGATCGTTGGCCTTACAGGTCCTGGCCTCACCTTTAGACCAGTCTGGGACTGCAAGCCACTGGCCCTGGCTGTCCATCACAGTGAGCATTCTTGCCCTTTAACTCTCCCAACCCTGGCCCCAGCATGGGTCAGTCAAAGTTCTCTGGGTAGGCTCTTGGGTAGCTAGCCCTCTCTCTCACACCTTCTTGGGCCCCTGCAGACACCATTCTCACTCTCTGAGCTTGTGGATCACATAGTTACTTTGGATCATTTCACTAGGGAGACACAGGTGTGGCATTTCCTGGGTACCACCCCACCACAGGCAATGCCATCACACCATCCTACCCCAGCAGGGTGCAGTTTCAGGTCTGTCACAGGGCACTAAGGTGTGTCTGCTCCTTTAAGGGCAGAAACAGCCTAGACAGAGGGCCCTAGGAGCCAAACAAAACCCCTGCAGGTGCAGGTTGCTGTGGCAGCATGCTAATGAGGGAATTAGCCTGTATCTCCACCCAGTCAGCTAACCAGAAGGAGGCATGGCCCTGGGCATATATAAGCCCCAGGGCTGAGACTGGAGGTAGTTAGCGGTCTGGTAGCAGCCAGGGGGGAAGGAATGTGTGCAGAAAACCTCCACAGAGATGCTTGTTTTCCATTCTGCTATTGATAAGACTGAGGGGCTCTAGGAGCTCCTAAAGTATTTGGGGCTAGAGGACACACACTGTTAAGGGAGAAGATTGCCCTGTAAAGGGGCAGAGTGTGACCTCCAATGTTATTGTTGTTGTTGTGTTATAGCCCAGGGGGCTAGTATTTATGTCATTAGTTGTTTATACTGGTGGACTGGGCTGAGGATGTTGGGAAGAAGGAGGCCTCATTGGGGCACACTATGGTGTAAACCTTGTTGCCCTGAGGGGTCAGACCAACGCTCAGGATCTCAATATTGCACTGTTAGACAGGAGGGTGAGACACAATTGCACATATACAAAACACACACAAATCAATTAGGTGCATATACACACACACACACACACTACTAGCTCAGGCACATGCATACTTATCACTAATTCAAGCACATATACTATACACCCCAAAAGTTAGACACAGATCACTAATTCGTATAATATGCACACAATACCACACACACACACACATTCAAAATAACCAGTCTAGGTTCATGCACACTTATCACCAGTTTAAGTCCATACACGCTACATGCACCAAATTTAGACAGAATTAGTTACCAGTTACCAACACCTGCACATCCAATACACATACATGGATTACTAATTTATATACCACACACAAAAATATCTATATATATATATATCTATATATAGATGTGTGTGTATTCACTAATTTCCACACATACCACCCACCTACACACACACACACACACACACATGTGAGTTCCTAAATTGGGTATTGTGATATGTATGTATGTATGTGCTTTGTGTACTTGGGATACCTGGGGAAAGGTTAAGGTAAGAAAGTAGAAGCGTAGGGAGTTAAAGTTACCAGGACCGGGATTAGAACCAGTAGACTACAGGGGCCTGGGCTGAAGAACTGAGGCTCGGGGGTAACTTTAGGTTAATTGATCTTAACTGATTAAAAGACAATGCCCAAAGCCTGCAGAACATTGAAGCATGCCGGCAGAGAGTCTGGGACTGAAGCCAGAGCTACGAGGGAGCTGAAAAGGTAGATGGGGAGAGGGAAAAACAGGACTAAGGGCAAGTGTGGGTGTTAAAGAGGGGTTGTAGGTATAGGGAGCTGGAGGATGGCTCCAGGGCAGCTAGAGAATTTGCAGGGCGCGACAGTAGGTGCTGGAAGCTGGAGAAAACTGCAGGGCAGCTAATAGGAGCTGGAAACCTGCAAGTTGGGGGGGGGGGAGATTACAGAAGGTGCGGGGGAAACCTGAAAACAGAGAGACGGACAGCAGAAAAATCACAGGAAAAGCAGCAGGCAAGCAAGGAGAAGCTGAGAGGTGGCAGAAAAAGGGAGATGGAATTGGGAGATCAGGAAACTAGCAGAGAAAACGAGCTGAGAGAGAGAGAGAGAGAGAGAGAGAGAGAATGATGCTGGAATTTAAGATAGGGAAGGGATGGGGATTCAATAAAACATGACCCAACTCGGGGTTGCAAATGACAGTGGTTTTATTGAACAGGAGAGATGGTGACACAACGTCAAATTGGTTCCCTTGCACCCACACACGCACATACACACAATGGCAGCAGGGGTTAAAGAGGCTTGGTGCAGGGGCTGAAGTCCAGGAGGAGAGAGAGAGACAAAGAGAGTCCAAATTGTAGGAGGAGGTGTGCAGGTAATATCTACCTATCCAGGCTGGAAAGGGGTCCTTGTCCAGTAGGTGTTGTCCGGGGAGGAGGGGGAGGCGGGGGTTGCCGGCAGGGCCTCTGGGTGGATAGGTGGTGTGGCATGGTGCTGGTCCCACTGGGTCTGTCTTCACTGCCCCTTTTTTTAGGGGCAGACCTTGTGTGACCCTAGTGACAGAAGGCATGCCCAGGCAAGGGTCAGCCCCTGGCATACTGAGCATGTGTTCTCCATGCAGGAATGTGTAGTTTCAGGTGTATGTAACAATGAGTGTTGCTGGTTTTGCAGGGTCCTTTGTCTTTCAAATGCTGGTGTTGTCTCTGTTCTTAGGTGAGGTCCGTGGTTCCTGTGTGAATCAATGCAAGGTGATGGCCCAGTCATTACAGGCCATTTAGTAGAGGCCTGCTACCATTGTATTTCAATCATTCCCAATCACACTCATTCCTCGGGGAACCAATTTACATGGGAGGGGTACATGACTCATACAGTTGCAACATGGGATGCCCAGGCAGAGGACAGAAGATGGAGGCTTGACATAAAATGGAAACTTGATATGACTTTGGTTCACTTACAAACACAGGCCTAAACCATACAATATCCATATAAAACAATAAAAATCAATATGAAAATGATAATAATACAATATACAACAGTAAGAAGCAATACAAACCTAACAATAATACAATATAAAATGGTGGATATCCAAAACCAAAAACTTGCTACCAAAATAAAAATATTTAAAGCTTATCCTAAGTCTGAGCTCACTTATACTTATCTATAGGGCATAGAGAGGGAGAGAAAAAGTCAGAAATGGTTGGGGAAAGGGGAGGGAATGCATTTTAAAATAAATTAAAAAAAAAAAGAAAAACTGGGGGGTTTGCTACAACCTCAGCACCAGTGAGGGCATGCAGACAGGGATGCCCAGGGCCCAGTGATGACAGGAGGCCGAGATAAATTAAGACTTCAGAGGGACAACATTTGAATAACAGCTGTGAGGCATAGGGTGGGTAAAGGGATGGTTTGGGAGCCATGCATCTACCCCATAAGGCTTTGAGTTTCCCACAAAGCACTTAGAGCAGGGCCCAGCAAGGGGTCTAAGAACATACACAGTTTAGTGGGGTCCATCAGGATCATAACTGCATAGCAACTTGAGGGCAGCCTCCCTATCTACCATCTATTATCTTAACCATCAAAACATGGCAGGAAATACTAGAAGGTGCCAGCAGGGTGAAGCTAGCGTGGGCACAAGACCCTAGGGCAATCACAGCCATCTCTAGGGATCCCATCCCATGACAAGGTCTTACCCAGGACCAGGAACCTCCTCCAGCCCCATAGTTCCTACCCTTAACCTCCAAGTATTTTGGGAGCAGCAGATCTCCAGCTGGGCAATGTTCATCCTTCAGCTCCCTGCAGCAACTACCAGCTCAGCTCCTAGGGCCTGGGCTTAGACTGAGGCTGCCCAGCCCTCCTCCAATCCAGAGGCCCTCTTGCAGCCATGTGACCACCTCATTAGGCCTAACCACACCTGCCAGCTGCTGCACAATCTGCTCAAGCCTCTTAAAGTGGCAGGCACAACCTGTGCTCTGCCAGAGCCCTGCATCCCAGGCAGTGCCACCCACAACCCAGGCTGCCTGGACATTGTTTCCCTCCCCCATCCCCATTTCCTCAAGGGAAACACACAGGGCTGTGGGGGAATGCAGCATGAGGAAGAGATGCACCTCAGTTTACATTACTGCAACCACCAATCTTTTCCTATTTTTAATAAAGCAAACCAGTTGAATGTTTCCCATGTCATAACTCTGCCCCTCTTCCCATAGACACAAACCAGCAAACCTTTGTAAATGGGTAGAAGCAGGAGCAGGGGAGGTTTGTGAAAGGGGCAAAATAATTTGGAGGTGTAGTTAGAAGTGCAAAGAAGGAAGGGGTTAGGGTCAGGGGGAATGCCACAGGGGCTGAACTCAACAACCATAAACCTTGGAGGGGAGGCACAGGGAAGGAGGCTTTAGACCTAGCACACTAATTCCCAAACTCAGGAGTGAAGACTTAGGACTTCTCCATGTACAAGGTAGACAGGTGGGTATTCCTGGACCTGCTGGCTGCCTGAGAGGGCTGCAGGGCACAGGTAGGAGGAAGCTCCAGGACTGAGCAGGGAAGCAGCTGTAGGGCAAGGGAGGCAGGAAGTACCATAATAGGGGGCTGTGGATTCCTGGTGCTCCCTTAGCACAGCAGAGGCCATGGAGTCCTGGCACTCCCTCACTAAGCATCACTCCCCACTCAGCATCCACAGTTCTCTTCTGTAGGAACCCCATTCTTGTTTCCTTTGGAAGAGTACCTGGAGTGGGGCAGGGCATGCCATCATCTCTCCCACCACTTCCAGCCAGGGGAGCTATGAGCTCTCTATGGGAGGCAGCATTGGTGCAAGTCAGGGGTGTCATGCATGGCCAAAAATGTGTGAGTTGCCTCCTCAAAACAGCAGATGGCAATCTGAAGTCCCCAAGGTAGAGGACATACACCACACCACTCCTTTTTATGCACATACACCACTCCATCCATCCATCCATCCATCCATGAACCCACCTCCTTGCTGCTGGACTCTCACCCACCTGAAGGCTCTGAGACCCCATGGGCATTGTCACAGACCATGGAAGAATCCATCCCATCCTCCTCCACTACCCAACCCTGGTCACACAACTGGAGCTACAGAGAGACGGTGAATCCTGTGGCCATTTGGGGCAAGGAGGAGACCCAGCAGCAGCTCCAGAAAGGGTAGGACAGAAGAGATAGCAGAGATGTGTTCAAACACATTGCCCAACAAATGCAAATGCATTCATTTCTTTTTTTTTAGATCTTTTCATGATTTTTTAAAAAATTTTGTGCAAACCTACATGCTATAAGTTTTAAAATATATTAAGTGCGTGAGCATACAGTAAGCACAAGAGCCTTAAAATGTTCTTAGACCATCTGCTCCTTAGCATATTAGTATATAAGTTTGCCAATAAACGTGACCTATTTTAAGAAATTATTCTCATACTCAGCCCTGAGAACACTCATTCTCAGCCCTGTTCCAAGAACACCCTCTGTTGCTCCCAAACCATCCACTTGTCCAGATTGTCTCATCAGTGTAACATCAAGCAATTCTGCTTACCCACTTCCCATTATACCTGGATAGATTAATCATACTACTCAACAAAAAGGTATGATTTAAAAAATACAGGTTTTGTGCATGGTTTCTTCCTCCCCATTCTCCCACCCTTTCTAGCTGCACAGAATTTTAAGAGACAGTTCAGAAAGAAGCTCCCCAGCAGATACTGTTTGGAAGCAACAACAGAGAAATAACCACTACATGGCAAAAAGCCTTCATAGATTGTCTTTGGGCCCTGTTAAGCAGGCATGGAACAGTAAATTATGGGTGGCTCTTGGACCTCTTGACCCCTAGATTGTCCACACATTAACATGTGAAACTAGTTTTAAGTACCTTGTAGGCAACCTAAAGTTAAACTCCAACCTAGGTTTATCTCTGATCTTTCTTACCCAGCTCATGTTACACTAATGTGTAGCCCCTCTGGGCTACACCCTAAGTATGAACAGCACTCCCTCCCCCCCCCCATTCCCCAACTCACCTAGATTGGCTCCACTGCCCCCCTTTGCCCCTTCCCATTGGATCTCACCCCCTCTACCCCTGCACCAACCCTGACTGTGCTGCTGCCCCTTGCTCCCTAGTACTCCAGATCCCTGCTCACCCTCCTTACTCCCCCAGCCTAGTTTCTGCTGCTGGTGCTATCCCAGAGGAGCAGGCAGGGAAGGGGAACTCCCCCTCACCTGGCCCCTGCTGCTGCCATCTCTACCACTGCTCTGTAGTCTGGGCTCAGCCTGGAGAAGAGTTGTAGCCAGGCAGCAGCAGGGGCTGGGCAGCAGGGTTCCCTTCCCTGCCTACTCTCCTGGCACAGAACCAGCAGCTGAAAGTAAACTGTGGGGCAGGGGAGGAGCAGGATGGGGAGTAGGAGGGGAGCCCTGGGGGCATGGGGGAGCCCCAGGGGCAGGAGAGAAAGAGGCAGAGCCCAGGGAGAAGGGGGAAGCCTAGAACTGGAACAGAAGTAAGGGGATGGGATTCTTCCCTTTCAGTCTTCAATGTCCCTGCTGGCTTGAACAAGGAACTGCTCCAAAATCAAGTGAGTACAAACACCGATCAATATGTGAGTAGTTCAAAGTACAATGTGTAAAAAGAATAAAATCAAGCCATGATCTATCTGACAATGTAATAAAAAGGCCTATTTATGACTTTGTACAAGACTAACAATAAAGAAAGCAGCATGCAGTCCCTGATTTCTTTAGAGGGCCTGACTACCTCACCCAACCTCCTACATACAAGGCCCAAGCTGGTGCAGACCCAGTATAAATCTGTAGCACAGAAGAAATGGTGAGGCAGAGAGAACATACACAGGAAGGTGGAATTGAGATTGTGGGCATGACTCAGTGGGAGGGAAGTCACCTGAGGAGCTGCCCTGGTCATGATCTACCCATTCCTCTAATATAAAATCCTTTCTCCTTGTAAAGCCCAGTGAACAAAAAGTGGTAATATGGGCCATCTGCACAAACCACTTCATGTAAAGCCCATTGACAGTAACAAGAGTTGGAGCAGGCTAGAAGCCACCAGACACTGTGCAGGATTCCTTCCCACACCTCCTCCTAGTTTTTCCAGCTCAAACCCATTAACCTGGAGGTCAGTGTTCAGGCCAATCTGTTTGCTCTGGCTCAGTCATACATTTCCAGGCTATAATAATCTGTGAGGAGGCATGCACCATGTCATCAACACAGTAAATGCCAGTGGCACTTTCAAAGCAAGGTGAAACTCGTATGGAATTTATAATGAACAGAGAAGACTGCATTGCATTCTGCTGCTGGAAAATGGAAGCTGTATCTGTGACCATTTTACCAAATAAGCTCTACCACTATCAATAGCTAATGTATGAAAGGAAAGAATTTTTTGACTGGAACAGAAGCTTGTTCTCTTTCCAAGCTGTACGCATGCACTTTAGGTGATGAAAATACACCTACACTCACACACACCCACCCACATCAAAGAACAGTATTATCTGAAAGCTCCATGGAGAGCACTTCCCTTCTGTTCAGGCAGAGTTTCCATTTAGATCTGTGAGGGAAAATGTTTTCCTGTCCCTCAAAATGTTTAAGATTTTGAACATTTTCCGCACCCAAATCAGGGTCAAAACTTGGAATCTTATGTATATATATATTTTTGTGAGTGATATCTCTAACCCCCTCCACCCCCAGGTTCCAGACTGACCCAATCAAATTGTTTTGTTTAGATAATTTTTAAACTAATACTTTGTTAAGATTTTGAATGGGGGGGAGGGGTGTTGATAGTTTTTTGCAATGTAATTTATTATCATTCCAAAACAGGGCTTGTGAGAGGCAAGGATTTCTGAGGGTGATAACTTTTATCGGACCAACTATGTAGTTGGGTTAAAATTAGAGAAGCTTTTGAATGCAAGACATTCTTCCTCATATCTCTGATCACAGGAAGTCAGGTACAGCATAGTGCAAAACAGCACAGGGGAGGGGCCGAGAAAAATTCTAAGGGGTAGCTGGCATACAATTAGAAGACAATAAGTTGATTACTGTAAAATCAAGGCCTATCAAAAGGGAGAAAGGTCATTGCCACCTTCTTTGTGTGGAAAGAATTCAGGAGTTGGATACAATATAATGTGCCATAAACCTAATATCAATGGTTAGTCCTTGGTTCTTAGGGCACATCTACACATGCATTAACACACTTAATGTGCATTAAATCTAGTACCTATCAGCATTTTTACACATACCCTGAGATAAGGTGCTGGGTGTTTTAATTATCAAGCTGCATTAATTAAAAGCACCCATGTGTCACATGTATCAGTGTCCCCACGCATCCCCGCACTGAAAAAATGGTGAAAGGGCAATTTTAACTAAAGCTCATTGAACATGTTTTAGTGCAAAGTACCCTGCTGCCATTTTTTTCATTGCAGGGATGCACAAGAACCCTGATACATGTGATGTAGAAAGAGCGTGTCAATTTCCATGCTTCAACAGACTTGATTAATTGCATTAATTGCATTAGGCAATCTTGCTTTATTCCTGATTAATCAAGTCTGCTCCAACACACGATTTCCAGTACGTTGGAGCAGGCTCCATGCAGATATATAGGAATCCATGGTTTTTAAGTGATGCTTAATTGGTTTATTATAATCTGCATAAACTAAATAGTACTTTAACGTGCATTAAAGCACACACGTAGTGTCCAGCCAGTTTACATATTTTTGTTCCCCCGTTAGCCTTTTAAAGGTGTCACATAGATTTCCCCTGAGCATAAGGATACTGAGGTCAGAGCGGGAGTGGTTGTTCTGTAAGAGATCCACTTCTAATAGTTGGTGTATGTCTCCTTCCTTTATATTTTTTTTCTGAGAGAGTTAATTCTGGTGCATGGTTGCTGTTTAGTTTACACCCATATAGTTGCCTTGAGGGCACTTGGTACAATTGGATCAAGTATAGTACATTTTTGGAAAGGCATGTGCAGGGACCACAGATTCCAATAGGTTTTTGAGGTGTTGATAGTAGTGACAGTGGAAATGTGCTGACAAATTAAGCATTTCTGCCAAAGCAAGGCTTTGTTGCACTTGATTTCTGTTAGGTAATGGAAAGCTTGCTTCTGATAATGAGCTGGGCAAGGTTAGAGGGCCATTTGAAAGCCAGGAGCAAAGGGTTTGGGAATATTTCTCTCAGTCTGATCTTGAGTATAGTCGGTAGTTATTTGGTGATTCTTCTGATCAGTTCCAGTGTAGGGTGGCAGGTAACTACCAGGGCTGTGTGGTTGAGGGGATTTTCTTTTTGTATTGTAGCAGGTATTATATTGTGGGACATTCATTCAAATGAAATAGCATTTGCTAAAGTGGGAGGAAAGAGGACTTTCCTAAAATAAAATCTCAACTGTCTCTCTTTCTACTGAAGTGAAAGCTAACCCCGCCCACACACGTTTTATTTTTTGTATTATCTGTGTGCGGTTGCCATATAGCAGATAGCCCAAACAAAAGACATAGAATGAGGGATCCTGTCCCCTTTCCCTCCCCACCCCAGCAATGCATAAGGCAATCCTGCTTTGTGCCAATCATCTTTACAGATGCACATCTGTGATCCTGACCTAATTTGTAGCACTGGATTTTTGAACAGTTTCCCTTTAAAACACTTTTTGTGCCATTACACAGTCCTAGAATGTAGCCTACTCTGCACGAACATGAAAACAGTGAATCTAGCTACAGAGTTTTAAAAGCCAATGCAATTCATTGCAAGCTGCCCAATTAGTTTCATCTAATGACTTATAGGATTTGCTAAATTTCAGTTAGGATTCAAAATTATATCAACAGTATTAGTATGCTAAGGAGAGTCATCATGAGTGGTTCTATTCAGCTAAGCTAAAAGACAAGGTTCATAGTCATTCCATTTTGATGGAAACAGACACGTCTGGATTATCCCATATCACTTTCAGTTTGAAGCTGCATAGTTCTCTGTTCTCTTTCTGACTCAGATTTTGTATCTGGCTCATTTCAGTGTCCCTGTCATTCTCATCAAAACTCAAGATGGCAGACAACAGGGTAAACATTCTCATTTTTTTTCATTAAACATTCTTTTTTCCTCCCTTTGACAGAGGGAAATGGAACCCTTTATGTCTTTTTCAGAAAATGGAAAATATTTTATGTAGGAAATCTTTAAACGTCTATCCTTCACATACTTAGCATTATTAAGATTTGAAAAGAAATACTAAAGATGACTCTGTCTCTTGGTAATGTACAGCAAAAGCTTTGTTATCCAGCACCCATGGGGAATGGGGGGTGCTGGATAACCAAATATGCTGGCTACCTGAGAGGCCCAAACAGGCATCTTTGCCTATTCGGGCGGCTGCCTCTTTCACCACGTCAGTTGGCCAGGGGACAGGGAGGGAGGCCCCAGGAACACTGGGGACAGGCTGCTATGCCCTCTGCTGTGAGGGCTCAGCAGCACAGGCTGCTTTGCCCTGGGCCATGGGGGCTTAGTGAAACTGGAAGTGCCACAGTGGGCACTCCGGTTTCGCTTTTGCCACGTCGACTGGCATGCCTATTAATGGAGCACGCCAGTTTGTAAGGTGCTGGATAATACAGCTTTTGCTGTATTTTGAAGTTTTGTTTTAAGGTAGGTCTCTATTTAAATAGGAATTTTAGAAACAGGCGTGCTGTTTTCAGTGCCATTTTATGTGTGTGTTCCCTTTTTTCCAGCTATGCACAAGTTTTTATTGAATTTTTTTTCATACATTAATGTGATACAAATAACATCTGAAGTCTCTTTAAAAAGTCAACATTTATCCAATCACCACGGTGGCTGCAAAAATAATTTATCTTAGACCAAAGAGACAAATTGAACACATCCTGACGAGAATGCACATGTGGTTTGCAGCACCTCAAAGAAGTTTGAGGCATACAAACTGCACATGGTGCACATGTACCCATTAACCATGCTGCTAATTTTCAGCACAGCAGGTTTTTTTTGACACTGGGGCTAGGGACAGACATTATAAATAAACAAGTTTAAGTAATCAGAAACTGGTTTAAACCTATAATAGACCAGATGTTCAGTTCACATCAACCAGTTTGAAAATGGCTAAAACTAGTTTGAGATAAGCCTGGTTGAATGTAGTAACAGACTTAACTGATTTTGGCTCAAACCGGCTTATGCAATGTCTGTCCCAGACCCCTTGCTGGTTTAAGTTAAATAGGAGTTCCTCAGCATCCCAACATGCTGTCTGGGCTGGGCAGGGCTTTCTTCTCCACAGCAGGGCTGGTCCCTCCCTTCCACTCCCTGGCTGGAGCTCAGCACAGACTTGCAGGCACATCAGGGTCTGCTGGCTCTCCCGTGCCCCCCTTCCCCCCTCTCACCACTTGCTGCTTAAGCAGAGTTCCCTTCCTCCTCTCTCCCATAGCACAGACTGTAGCCAGCATGTGGTATGCTAGCTAATGCTGAGAGGTGTCTATGTGTGTCTCTCTCTCTCTCCAACTTCACTGGAATAGACAAACAGAACACTGACCACTTAGGACTTTTAGAGCTAATCAACAGGTCAAAGTAAAATGTCAAAGTAAAATGTTCTGACTTTTCCATTCTCTGCCTCTCTTTTTCCCTAGAAACATTTCACAGAATTTGCTTTACACTTGTGAAAAATTCAGTTGATTGGAAAGCAGTCAACCAAAAATTTTCATTCAACTGTAGATATCTGTGAGACACAAACAAGTTCTTGCAAATAACCATTTCGTATGTTTTGTTGAACAGGGAAAGACTTAAGAACAGGCTTAAATTCTTTTTTCTGGAGCAGGACCGTATGAGTTACCTGGCAATTGACTCTATAATTTTCACCTCTGCCTTCCCCAAAGCATCAAAATAAATGCACACAATAAAGAAAATCTTACTCTCTTCTGTACTCAGCAAATATGTCAGTGCTTTTATGAAGAACACACTGTCCCATTGCTCCAACCTAACTAGGTCCCAACAATAAGTACTGCAAAGGCTGTCTTGGGTTGTCTTACAAAAAGTGATAGTACCACTATGCTGAACACTGGTTAGAGATCAGCAGGAGTACAGTCTGTTTTGGATGCAACCTTATAGGAAAGACATAGACAAATTGCAGAGGATGCAAAGGAGAGTAATGAACAATATTAGGGGTTTGAAAGTAAATCATATGAAGAAAGGTTAAAAGTACTGGGGGAAAATGATTAAGACAAGATGTGATAACACTTTTCAAATATTTTAACTGTCCCCTCCAGCCCTCTGAAGTTCAGTCTCTTGAAGTCCCTTCCATCCCTGTGATTTTAGAAAAGTTCTGAAAGGAAATTGTTTCAGATAGAGTTACTGGAAATAATAGCAGTCATTGGTTCACATCGGAATCTGCCATATTTATTTTCATCTATCTGGTAAGAGAACTCAAGCAAGCCCTCCATACCTCATAAAGCTCTTCTACTGCCTTCTTCCTTCAAGATCAGTGTTTAGTCAAATTTGACAGCACACATCTCTAGAGAGAGACAATAAGGAGATTGTCCTGAATTCAAAATGATAGTAAAGTACATTTCCCAGCAATATAAAAGCCTTTGTTCACACCCTCTCTCATGGAAGGAGACCAGTTGGGAGTTAAAAAAATGGAATTAGTCAACAGCACTAAGAATGGAAAGGTGAGAAGAAATCACACTGAAGCTATTAGATATTATTATTTATATAGTAGCCCAGACCCAAGAGGCTTAATTTAAGCCAGTTCCATCAAATGGTGTGTCTAATTATGGTTCAAAGTCACCTTACGCTTGAAATAGTCTAGGCTAGATCCAGCAGTAAACATGCCAAATAATTTAGACAGTCTCCTGTTTGCCTATTGCTTTAGAAATTCTATGACTTTTCAATAAGATTTTAGTCAATCTGTCTGACTTTACACATAGTATCTTCTAGGCATTTCTGATTCTGTCTTTCCAACAGGAGAACAGGATTTATTGAATTCTTTATATGGCAGAGACATTAAACATCTAATTAGAGCAGGCATATCAAAGATATATTCCATGGGAGGCCTAAGTAAATCTATTTTAGTGTCCCAAACTTGTGACTTATAAAGTGGTAAAGTTCTAATTAAGCAAGAAAATGAGTGTGGAGGAGAACATAGGGTCTCTGAATGAATGAAAACCTCCCATATTTGAAGCAATAGCAATGAATTTAACCATTGTAAGCATCCATAATTTAAGAACAAGGCTGTCTAGGCACTAGAGGATCATAATTATAGTTATTATAAAGAGAGGACAATAGTAAAAGAGCCATAGATTCACTCATCAAATTATGGTACATAAACATATTCAACTTATATGGCCTCTGAATAAAGGAACTGATTTGACATGTTTGGGGCATTTGTGAGGGGAAAAAAGGCTGATTGGATAATCCACTTTGGTAAATGGCAAAATTGGCAAAATAATCAGCAGTCTAGGTGCTTTTCTAAATTTTCTTCACACTCATATGCCTACCAGTGAGGTCAACAATCTCATGAGATTAGTTTTTTTGTATGATTTCCACTACAGGAAATCCCCAGATTTGTGGAAGGGGGCACCTTCAGTTTTTGTAAAATCAAGAAATCCTAAAAGCATGTCTTGATTTCAGCCAGGGTGGACAGATGCAAAGTTTAGACATCACTGAGATTTAGAGATTTGATTTGAGCAATTTAGGATTTGGGGAAGAAACATCATGAAACTAATATTTCTGTTTATAGTCCCTGCTGAAAGCTTGATCCAACATCCACTGAAACTAGTGGGTTGAACTTAAAAGTATGAAGGCAGAGGAACACAAAGATTAAGAAAATAAGATAACTAAGATAAGCCAACTTTTCTGAGCTTCGGAAATGTCTGCCTGTTGAACAAGTGATCACCTTAGTTCTCCTTCTAGCAAAATAGCTTTACCATCCACTATTTTAACTTTTGTAGCAACCACTGAAACATATAAAAGGAAACATTGCTGCAGCTTATACTGTGCTGGGCCTTTTCTTGCAAAAGACATTATGGTGAAATGTGTGCTTAAGGAGAGCCATAAGAAAGGCCCATGTGCAATTAACAGTGTTAACTCTGAAGCATGAGGCTGTTGCTTTGGAGCCAGGTAGATGACTGAGCATGAGGCTAGATGAGAGAGGGAACAAAAACTTAACCTTGTAATTGTTTTACTGCCACACCTACTGCAAAAAAGTCCTTAGAATAAGTGGGAGTTTAGAGATATATCTGTAGTGGCTACTGTCATGAATAAACAAGTATCCATACCAGCATTGAAGCCTTAAAGATGATAGCAATGTATAGGCTTTACAACAGTACCTGCACCACTGGATAAACTGCATTTAATCAAGTCAATGATGAAACTCCAACTGAATATAGACTTAATCTGTAGTTGTGGCTTTGTAGAAAGCTAAGTGGTGAATGAGACACTACCTCATGTAAACCTATGTTCCATACCAATACAGAGCCCTGCTTAAAGTTGGCAGCCATCTCTGAGCTTCTGGGACAGTCCCTGGTGTTTGGAATGCCTACTAGGATCACCAAAGTCTCCATGAAATGGTACTTGTATCCCAAATTAAAAACGTGCCCTGGATTGGCACCAGGCAGTATCCTACTGTATATTATAAGGATGTAGCAAAGCAGTGCCTGGCACCCTGGAAATACTATTAGAGCTTGGCTACATGGCAGCAGCAGTGGCCACAGCAAGGATGGGGTGAGCATACACACACTTGCTGATGCACTTCAAAGCTGGAAATTCAAAGAAGAGGCCGCATCATGGTTGTCCCATTAGACACAGATGGGCATGGACTTGAGAGCAGGTGCAGAGAGAACACCCAGAGCAGCTTCGTGCATGTATTTCTGAGCTTAAAGAGTGCCTGTTCATGGAGGTGGGAAGAGCATGCCGAGCCCATCTTCTCCAGGATTTGCTCCTGATGTGGGGGAGACAAGCCCTGAGTGGGAAAAAGTATAGCTGCAGTCATGGAGCCTACCACCTAAACTACTTCTGTTTCTAAAAGTCTGTAGAGAATCCAGGATTGTGTCCTCATTTTGGCTCCCTGAAAACTGATCACTTCAAAACCTCATTGTCACTGGGCCCCACCTAAGCAGCCAACTTACCTAATGGCTGGGGGTTGGTATGAGCTCAAGATGAGAGAAAAGCACACAGCCCTAGTCAAGGGGACACATGCACAACTGCTTGGAGTCAGCCCAAACTCAGGTGACTGGGCTGCAATCTGACCAGCAGGTATCATGACAGTGGGAAGAGGCATATTGATGGGCCTAGTGCCAAGAGGAGCCCAGATAAAGGATGGGCCAGAAAAGGAAGAAGGAGGATGCACCAGGACTCAAGGAGAAAGCCCACATACCTCCTCCTCATAGCTGGAGTGAAGGACCTTGCTGCAGTGCATATGCCACAAAGCCACAGCCCATGCCAGGGCCCTTAGGAGCAATGAAGGTCAGGTGGGGACAGGAGTGGGAGGCACAAAGGAGCTGGGAGCAAGAGCAGTTGGAGGGGGCATTCAGAGACAGCCTGCTAGCACCTCATGACCAGCAGGGAAGATCTCAGGCCTGGAGTGTCCCAGAAGGCAGCTAGCCAGAGCACGGGACCCACACAGAGGCATCTTGGGCCAGCCTGAGCAGCACCACACCCTGTGAGGGATGCAGGCAAAGGGAGCCTGAGGACCTGAAGCAACCTTCCAGCAACCAGGGGGACCCAGACAAGGGCAATCAGAAGTGGTGCCCCAAGGCATGCTGGACCAAGTCTACAATCCCAGTAAGGGGGCTCAGCCCACGCCGAGTCATTGATGCCCTACCCAACCAACAAGTCTGAACAATTTGAATCCAGTTACCTGTTTACATTCTAATGCTTCAAAGTGGAAGCATGGGGCTGTCCTACATGATTTCAGTCCTTAAGCAGTATGTGGAAGGGAAAGAACTGTCTAGAAACCCAACTCGCCATCAAGGTCCAACAACAAGAACCTAGTAGAAAGGGGCAGAGTGTAGGAGAGGAGGATCCCCACAGGAGCACAATGCACCAAGTCCACCAAGCAATCACAGGTACCACCTCCCTGTAATTGAACACATATCTTATAGGTACAGCAAGCTGTAATGGGTGAGAGGACAAAGGTGTGTCATTACTAAGTGAACAGGGCACATGCACCACCCAGCAGTGGTTTTCTGGGCATGAACCTCTCACATTCAGAATAAGCATATAGAACCTGTCATATACAGAACAAGCCTATCCAAAGACTCACACAGGTCTGCTAAACAATGTCAAGTTACAGTTACCTCCTACAGCAGACTGGCAACATGCACAAGGTCTGAGTGCCATAGCAAGTGTTCAAAGACTCTTCTGTTCCCTCTATCACATCTTCTTAGAATTAAAATATTTCTGCTGGCTGCTGGGAACAAGGGGCTAACAGCATAGTAAAAATAAACTAGGAAATTCCTTCTCTGAGGATCAAGTTAAATAAATGAGAAGGGGAAAAATCCTTGGAAAGAGAAGAAATAATAAAAGGCTTTATATCTCCACAATTTTTCATCAATATTAGATCTTCTGCTCTGCTAAGTGAGCACTGGGTGGCACAGGGATGTAGGTACCCTACTTTCCCTTACCTTTCCTTACTCAAACTTCTTTGCAGGCCCAGTGGCTAAGGTCTGGTAAACACACTGTCTACTATCCACTTAATTGCAGAACAGTAGCAAATGTAGCTTACTGTTCCTTCCCCAAGCTTACTGATGAAATTCTGCCTTGGTAAGACAAATGATGTATCTCCCAATATTCCTTCCCCCCTCATCCACACTTGCCACAAAAGAAGGCAGAGGTAACTTATTAATATCCCTTACATCCATATGCTGCCCATATGCAGGACTAAAACCAAAGCCCTGACTGGACCCTTCACTGTGCATTTTAACTATTATGATGGACTACCTCCTGAGGCCTCTTCCAGCCATAATTTTCTTTGATTCTACAACACCTGACAACAACATCCAAGTGGAAAAGGGCAGGGTGTAGTGGAGGAGGAGTCCCACAGAAGCACAATGCAGACTCAACTGCAACAAGTCTGCTGAGCAATCACAGGTGCCACCTTCCCCATAATTGAACACTCACAGGAACAGCAAGCCATGGTAGATGAGAGAGGAAAGAGCATCACTAGAAAGTGAACATTTTGTATTACATTGTGTATTACAAATAGTTCAACTGACTTGGGACTATTAGCAGGAAAAAAACTGTTATTCTTAACGAGAGAAAGGACTTTGATCTTAATATGAATAACTGTTTACTTTTGGCTTATTTCTAGAAAAGTGTTGGGTCTTTATTTTATTAGTTTATATATTTCATATTGATTGTACTTCATGTAATCACCAATAATTCTAATGGCTTCATTCATTACTAATATGATGATTTTGTGACTGGTATTATCCTTTAAAATGGATTCCATTTATTCTTATTAACCCCATGGACCATTTAAAAAAATTATCTGTTGCAATGATAAATGAAGCCATAAAAATCTCATGGTATTAAACAGAAATGCATAAGGGAATAATAGTCTATGATTTCACAAAAATAGATAGAATTACTCATTTAATAAAATACACATAATCACAAAAAGCAATCAGCTAAATAAAAATGAAAGAAGGAAACATTCATCCCTGTTGCACAAATATGTGCCTACAGATCTCCAGATTCAGCAAAAAATTCCATGGTTATTTTACAGGAATTTAGTATACAGTATAATAATTCCAGTAATGTTCATGAGGATTAACTATGCTTTCTTCTATATTTTGTCTGATTAATGAGAAAAGATGACTGGATCTTCTGCATACCTAAAATTATAATGGCAAGTACAATAAGAAAACAATTTTCAAATGTGATTCCAGAGGGACAGCAATATAATAATCCATAAACCCAAATTTTTATTTATCTCAATTATCCATGCTGTCTTGCATAAATAATCATCAGCAATTTTAGAGGATTTCCTTTAAAACTAATTTCCCAAGTATCAGTGAAAATGAACTGTGTAAAATGTTCTAAGTCTGACAAGAGAATATTGCAACAGCAGAGTTTCATAGCTAAATGCTACCCTCTGAATACATCTAACTAAGCATAGCTGATTAATCTTCTCTAAATGCACTTTTTGCAGGGAATTTTTCCCCACTGAAGTCAATGAGCATTTTGCCATTGGCTTTACTGGGAGTAAATTAGGTCCTAATGCTTTTCTATTTAGGATACTACTCACCTAATTACAAAGCTATACATACTATTTTCCTTTATAGAGGTGAATTAAAAAACAGAGACTGTGAGCATATCTACATGAGACACTGCGTCACCTTAGCAATGAGCTACGGTGACATTGCTTGTTGCTTTGGTGACAAAGCGTCAGCAGGCACTAACTGTGATGCTGCTGCTGCTGCATAGTAGCAGCAAGCTACTGTGGACTAGCTCATTGCTACTGTGCAGTGGGGATGAAAATAACTGGGGCACTGGAGGGAAATGTGCAGTCATTTAGTACTTACTAAGGCAAGCACTAAATTACTGCACAGTACTACCTGTGCAATCAGGGATACATGTAGATGCACCCTGTGTGTGCGTCTGTCTAATGATTTGTTTGCTATCTTGCTATCTGTACTCTCAAAAATTGAATTACAGATATGATTTCCATTTGTCTAGAAAAGTAATTTAATTGAACAAAAATACAGTAATTAATATTATATATAATGGATTCTGTGACTTTGATCAAAAGGAATGTATTGAAGACAATGGGACTGTGCAATGATTAAGTTTCATACACTCACAAAAAACTCTGAGGAATAGATTGTGCCCTGCAGGTCATAATCTATCTACCATCCTTCATAGATCTCGGTGTTACTGCATTGAAGAGAAAACTATTTCTATGACATTGTCCTTCGCCTCCATTGCCTCAGACATAATGGAAAGGCAATTCTCAGGAAACAAAGACTACATCATGTTTTTAACCCGGTAGAAGAGTTTGTTTGAAGTACCAGAAAAGAAGAAGCCAGTGTAACAATTTAAGGAAAGATCTGTCATGGTAAAAGCACTAGGCTAAGAGAGTGGCTAGAAGAGTGGGCACCAGCCATTTTGCCCCACACCCTCTCTGAGTGCCACTCTGATCACCCCTTCCCTGCTCAATGGGCTGCTCTACTTTCTGCTTCCTGCCACAGATCCTTGCTTGACTCCAGGTCTGATAGTGAAGGGGTGAATCCACTGCTTAGGATGGTTGCTTCCATGTCATTATGAAGAAGTCTGATAATGGTGATACATTTTGATAGACATCCAAATCTCATCAGGATCTTCCGTAGGACCTCTTCTTGCAAAGATCTTGGTGTTGCTCATGGCCCTTCTCCTGCAACTGTCTAGCAACAAAGATCATATCAAACAACCTAACTAAATTCAAGTTTTGTGGATTTCATGGAAACAACAAAATCTATGGTTGCCTGTGAAATCCAGGGGAAAAAAAAATCAATCCTTGCTAACTTAAAGCAGTTCAGGACAATGGAAATGATTTGAGTCTCAAAAGGTGGCTTGTGCATTGTCCAGGAATTGAACCCAGTCCTCCTATGGGGAAAACAAGAATTCTACTACTGAACCACCAATGCAGTTCAGTTAGCTTATTGCGGGTTTGGAGAAACAGCCTCTCCAAGCCCCTCCAGCCCGTCTATGAAAAAAAACCAAACAATAGAAATAAAATATTATTAAGTCTTCCCCTCCTGGGAAGGTCTTGAAGGCCACCCAGTAAGGGAAGGTGCTGGCTCGTGGGGTGGCATGAAGTGGGGAGCAGACAAGATGGTGGCTGCCCCTCCTCCCTTCTCTGCTTCTGGGGCTATTTCAGGAATTAGTGATGAGGGTGGGGCTGGACAAATGGCAGCCAGCAGTCATGGCAGCTGCCCCCTCATCCCTCCTCCCCTTCAGATCCTCTCTGCCAATCCATGCTGAGGGGATGAGCTGCCACAAAATACCCACAAAATGGGATCTTTGTACCAGGACATAGCCATGAAATGGCTGTATCACTGTGGGTTATGTAGGCCCCTAATCATATCAGTTTTGTCTGAGTGGTCTGAAACCGCATTGAGACTCAAGTAGAATCTCTTCAGCGAGAAAAGTGAGTCTACTGAGGAAAATGAAAGTAAGGATTGCTGTAATCCAATCTATCTCCTTTCTTGAATATGGTCATGATTCTGGCATCTCTCAAATCACTGAGAATCTGTTTATGTTTCCAAGTTTTCATAGTGAAGATGTGTAATTGGTGAGAGATCTTTTTTCTACCTTGCTTATAAATTTTCAGCTGGTATTCATAGGATCATAGGAAAGTAGGGCTGGAAGGGACCTTACAAGGTTAACTAGTCTAGGTCCCTGCTCAAAGCAGGATCATTTCTGACTAAAGCATCTTAGCCACATGTATGTCTAGCTTGCTCTTGAAAATTTCCAAGGATGAAGATTTCACAATTTCTCGGTAGCCTGTTCTCTAATTAGCCTGACTACCTTCAGACTCAGAAAGTTCTTCCTAATCTCCAACCTAAATTTACTCTGTTACAGTTTGAGGTTATTGCTCCTAGTCTTGTCCCCTACAGCCACAGAGAAAAGCCCACATCCATCCTCTCTGTAATTGCCCTCCAGTTATTTGAAGAGTGTTATCAAATCCCCACTCACTCTTCTCTTCTCCAGACTAAACAACCCTAGTTCATTTAGCATTTCCTCATAAGTCTTCCCTCTCAGGCCCCTAATAATTTTTGCTGCTCTGCACTGGACTCTTTCCAAACTGTCCACATCCTTCTTAAAGTGAGGGGCCCAAAAATAGACACAGTATTACATCAGGACCATATGCCTTGTTGTGCTTCATCTGCTTAATGGCTTTCAAAGCCCCTTGATAAAATGGGAGATCTGCAAGGTAATGTTTACAGGGGGGTGTTGAAAAGGCTTTGATGGTATTGTCTTTGATATTAGAATTGTCCTGCATTGTGGGTCTTGCCAGACCTACTGTTTTACTTTCTGCTTCCTGACCTGTGCTCCTTGCCCAATCTGCTGCTGTTTTCTGTTTCCTGCCCTACCTTCCACCAGGCTGCCTGTCTCCACCTCAGGATGTTCTGTGCCACATACAAAAGCTCCCCATGCTACTTGTGGCACACATCCCACAGGTTGACCACCATTGTGTTTGGAAAATGATGTGTGTGGCAGCACTGTAAATGGACACGAGCAAAACAAAACAGTATATGTCAAGGCAAGAGAAAAGGATACTGCAGTGATCAGGACATGATACAATGAGAGCCTGGACAAAAGTTAAAGCTGTGTGGAGGGATAGGAAAAAACAATTCTCAGAATGATTCTACAAAGTTTATTATAGCCCTGACGTGAGGATGTAGAAAGAGCTCTGTGTGTCCCCACATTTAGTTTTACTAATGCCAGTATCCCAGTGAAAATACTTATGCCATTAAGCATGTCTGCACTGTGATAACAGTCTTTAAATATATAAAAGGTTACTGTAAAGTGGAAGGTTCTCCATATCCACCAGGGACAGGCTAAGAATGAATGGGCTGAAACTGTGGAAAGGGAGATTTAATTTGAATATCAGTAACTAAACAAGCATCTAACTATAAATCATATTCTGTCTGAGACAATATAGGACAGTTGTGGAATCTCTATCACTGATGGATTTTAAGAGTAGATTAAAGAAATAGCTGTCAAGAATCATTTAGTTATTGTTGATCTTGCCTTCAGGCGGGGGATGCACTGGATGACTTCTCATGGTCTCCGGCATCCCTATTTCCTTCAAAATCTTTACAGAACTAGGACATTATTACATTTTTCTTCACTGTGTTGATGTGTATTTCTGTAGGGAACAGTATTTTAAAACTTCATTTTTTAAAGCCAACAAATTGATTATTATTGACTTCAATGGGAGCATCTACACATGTGATATAGGTCAACTCAAGCTGACTAATCTAATGCGCAGTAAAACATCACCATCTACACATGTAGACATGTTGGGTAGTACCAACAGATACAAGTACTACCTGATGGTGCTTTACATTAATGTGCCTAAATGCACGTGTAGATGCTGACATGGGAGCAAATTGCTCACAGTTAGCCCAGGCAGCAGGGGGCCACAACTCCTACTTGGCTTAGCCCCAAGCTCCAGGGCGTGGGAGAGCAAGCCATCCCCAGCTTTGGGGACAGCTCTGGGCAGCACAGAGTTCAGGGCTTAGTTCCAAGCTCCAGGGTATAGGAGGCCTAAGCCCTGAGCTGCCCTAGGAGTCAGGGCCAGCTCACCCTCTGTCCCCTAACAGCCCAGGCCTGACCCCCAGTGTTCCCTGCCAGCCCAGGGCTACCCCCAGTGTCCTCTGTAAGCCCAGAGCTGGCATCTAGACAGCTGTAGCCAGAGCCTAGAGCTCTCTCTGGCTGCTGCAGGGAGGTAGAGCAGGAGCACATGCTTGGGAGTAGTTTACTATGCATACATTTATTGCACAGTAAATTCATGAACATTAATTGCATGTGTAGACATGCCCAGTGGGGGCTAAATTAGAATCTTAAATTGGAAAGTAGTATAACATGACTGGTCTCAGGAACAACATACAGAAAATTGGGAGTGAGTCTCTGATCCTGAGAATTTTGCTTTGGTGAAATAGGGCAGCATAAAACAAAATGTCATTTTTTTCCCCATCTAGAAATAAGACACTGAATTATTTTCTACAGTTTGGTCTTTTGATTCTACAAGAACCATGCATGATACTGGAAACCCTGCAAATTTTATAGGACAACTTAAAAGGAACACTTCCTCTTCCCAGGGAAGAGGTATATGAAGCAGAACACAATACAAGTTTATCTTATGAAGAATTTTTTATACCAGCTAAATCCCAAACCACTTTATACAGTTAATAATACAGTCACCAAGCTAAATAAATAATAGCAGAGAAAGAGAGAGAAATTAAAAGGAAAAGGCTAGTGAGTAAAGAAGGATTCATTTTAGATGAAAGTTGAATATGTTTTTTGCTCTACATTTTGCCCTAATTTTGCAAAATGTTTTGTATTTTTTTTCCTGAGGGTATATTGGCATCCTTTTTCTGCGATAGAAGTGGAGAAAGAGACAAATAAATTCAGGTAAAAAAAGGCAAAGCCACTTTTTAATCTTTAAGAGCTGAATGTTTTTAACTTTATTTTGGCTGTGTAGCATGAATTGCTATGAGACTGAAAAACATTTTTGCAGGTACCTTATGTTCCTCAGTAAATTCAAAAGGACTACAAGGCATGCAGTCACTCAGGTATGCAACCATTGCTATAATCCAGACGTAAATGACTAAGCCCACAGTCTTCAGTGGAAGTACTTGGTGAAAACACAACTCCACAAGAGTAAAGACTAAAGAATCTGACCATTAATATTTTATTTTATCTTATTTTGCAAACATGGGTGCTCCATCTAGTTATTGTTCCAAAGAATGCTGCTGACCAGAAGATGCATGAAAACCTGCAGTAAGGTTGTTTTCCCAGCCATCTGTGATAGGAGCCTCAGAAATGCACCTAGCCCATAAAATAGCAAAATATTTGCCAGCAAAATCACAGATGATTGAAAACAGGCAAACATAGTCCCCATATTTAAGTAAGGAAAGAAGGAAAATCTAGGGAATTATTAGTAAGCCTCACCTCAGTCCCTGGAAAAATCATGGAGCAGATCCTCAAGGAATGTATTTCTAAGCACTTGGAGGAGAAAAAGGAGATTAGGAACAGTCAGCATGGATTGACCAGGGGCAAGTCATGCCTGACCAACCTGAGTGCCTCTATGACAAGGTGACTGGCTCTGTGGATGTGGAGAGACCAGTGTATGTGGTGTACCTTGATTTTAGCTAGCCTTTTAATACAGTCTCCTACAGCATTCTTGCAGGCAAGCTAAGGAAGTATGGGCTGGATGAATGGACTAAGGTTGATAGAAAACTGGCAGAAGCATCAGGCTCAGAGTGTACTAATCAATGGCACAATGTCTAATTGGCAGCCAGTATCAAGTGGAGTTCCCCAGGGGTCAGTCCTAGGGATGGGTTTCTTCAATGTCTTCAACAACGACCTGGACGATGGCGTAGAGTACACCTTCAGCAAATTTGCAGATGACACCAAGTTAGGGTGAGTAGTAGATATGCTAGAGGGTAAGGCTAGGATTCAAAGTGACCAAGACAAATTGGAGGATTGGGCCAAAAGAAATCTCATGAGGTTCAATGAGGATAAGTGCAAAGTTCTGCACTTGGGATGGAACAATTCCATGCCCCATTACAGGCTGGGAACTCTCTGGCTGGCCAGCAGCTTTGCAGAAAAGGACCTGGGGGTTACAGCAGAAAATAAGCTGAATGTGAGCTGACAGTATGGCCTTCTTTCAAAGGAACTGATTGTTCCCGTCTTTTCAGCACTGGTGAGGCCACATCTGGAATACTATTCTCAGTTTTGAGCACCCCACTACAGAAAGGATGTGGACAAATTGGATAGAGGGCAACAGAAATGGTGAGGGGGCTAGGGGACATGATTCATGAGGAAAGACTGAGGAAACTGGGCTTATTTAGTCTAGAGAAGAGAAGATTGAGGGGGGGTTTAATAGCAGCCTTCAACTACCTGAAGAGGGGTTCGAAAGGATGGAACTAGACTGTTCTCAGTGGTAGCAGATGACGGAACAAGGAACAATGGTCTCAAGTTGCAGCAAAGGAAGTTTAGGTTAGATATTAGGGAAATTTTTCTTACTAGGAAGGTAGTAAAACATTGGAACAGGTTAACCAAAGAGGTAACCTCCATTCTTGAAGGTTTTCAGAACCTGGCTAGACAAAGCTTTGGCTGGGAAGATCTGGTTGGGGATGGTCCTGCTTTGACCTCCTGAGGTCCCTTCAACCCCAATTTTCTATGATTCTACTTAAAACCAGCTAGCTCCTCTTGAGAGTTATTGATAGAGGCTTCTTCTGTTTGGATGGACATATTGTACAATAATGAGCCTGTGAACAAGAACACCCCAGTGAGGCAAAGGATATATGTGAGACCAGATGCTGATCTCATCCCACATGGGTGTAAAGACAGTAGCATTGCACTGAAGGTGAAGTTACTTCAGCTCCATACCAGTGTTACTGGCTACAGAATCCAAGCCAAGGTCAGCTAAATATCATAGCAATGCATGTTTTCAGAAATGTATTCCTTATTTCTTCATGGGTAGCCTGGTGGTAATGTATTTGCCCTACTGTGATGCATAGAGGATTCATGTAAAAAAGATAATACACCACGTAAGTAAAATATTGATAAACAGAGACTCTTGTACTCTTTATACTCTATACTCTAAACTGTATAAGCAAATCAGAACAGCAGGACTGTGGAACTGGAATATGATATTTTGGATAAATACCAATGGAGTTATTCAGCTACTTTAACTATGTTTCTGCTTGGATAGAAACAAAATACCTGTAAGTCAACAGTAAGGTCATAGTTGTAAATCAAATCCTCAGAATAGTACAGGTTGGAGAAAAAAAGTACTTGCATTAGGAAACATAGAAATGTGAATAACCCTGTATAAAGGAAGTCTGCAGTAACTGTCAGAAAGCAGAAGCAAATCTACTATAATATGTTTCACCAAAGGTATGTTATCCTAGAAAATGGGCTGTAATAGCAATGGCCAATGAGCTGTGCTGTAGTCATGTGATTTGTCTGTGGGTTGAGCAGTCAGTAATTTCATCCTATGAACTCCTACTAAGTAATCAGTAAGTAACCTTTGTGCAAGAGGGGTGAACATCATTTTAAATGCATTTTCATTGATAACCTCATATAACTTATGTCCATTACAGAAGCTAAGCTTTGCAACAGCAGTTAATAATAAGCCTTTCATCATAGCACCAATGAAAAATATGCATGAAAAACTCCAAACACTGTAACTGGCATGGTAACCATGTTGCTTACCATTCATGTGGAGAGGAAACATATTTACCATTGCCTGTGTTATTTTAGCTGCTTGTTCTTGAGTACTACAGCATTCTGAAATAATTGAATCAATACAACAAACCATTCAATGAAGCTCTCAGGTGAGCATGAAGCTGTGGTCAGAAAAAGAGGCAAAGCAAGAAAGAGAAAGAATACAACAGAAAATATGTCATTACCAGGGATGCAGGTTTTCCATTTCCCACAAAAAAATGGAGTACAACATGGATTTCCCCCCTTACTGGAGTAAAACACAGATTTCTCAGTTTAGCAGAGAAACCCATGGATTTTGCAGTTTTGCAATGAGTCCTCTGCAGACTCGCAGAGTTCCAGCCTGCAAAGGGCTGGAGGGGAGCCGCAGGAGGGTGGTCAGGCAGGAGGCACCATGTACGTGGCTGCCAGGCAGCCTGGTGAGCAGCTCCTGAAGGTACGTGGTGGTGGGGATTGAGGCCCCAATAAGGAGGGTGGGAGGGAAGAAGGGAGGCAGGGAGTTAATTGGGCAGGGCTGGAGCTGGGGCTGCTGCCCAGCTCCGCCGTTTGTGGGGCTTGGGACCTGAGATGCAATGAATGGCCGCAGGGCCCCTGCAGGGAGTAGGATGGGGCCACAGGCAGCTCGTCTGAGGGGCGGGAAGTGGGGCTAGCTCCCTGCCATTTCACACTCTCCTCAGAGGAGCTGGGGAGACCCATGCCCCCTAGATCTGTTCGCAGGACAGGTGCACACTGTAGACTCAGGCTCCCTGTCCCACTGCCCTCCCCCAGGACCTCCGCAGCCTGGTGGGTGTGACCTGGTGCTGCAGGGCAGAGTGGGGCCACACAGGAAAGCTTCTTGCTGCTGCAAGCTTTGTGATCACTGCCCTGGTGATGAGTCCCTATATCCGTGGCCGCAGTGAGGGTGGCAGTGCAGGGTTCTGATACTTGCTGCAGTCCCACATGCAGGGGACACATCACCAGGGCAGTGTGGAGCTCACAGTGGCAAGCTGCTTTCCTGCATGGTCCCACTGTTCCCTTCAGGCCTAGGTTGCACCTGCCAGGCTGTGGAGGTCCCAGAGTAGGGCAGCAAGGGTGAGAGCCCGAGCCCCACGCACAAATCTGGGGGTCATGGGTCCTCCCCACTGGAGTGCACGCAGTGACAGGGAGCTGCCCCTCCCCTCCTCCTGAGCCCACAGCAGGCAGGCAGCAGGTGGGACCCAGGCTGTGCTCCACTGCAGCAGCCGCTGCCTCCTGCTGGAGGAAGGGAGCTGTGGACCTGGGTCCCTGGCCCCATAGCCCTGGTAGTTGGAGGCCCCCTCCAGCAGGGCTGGGGCTGACAGGGGGCTGTGGGTGGGGGGCAAGGGGCACCAGCAGGGCTGGGGAGCTGTGGGGGGAATGAGGAGCATGAGCAGGGCCATGGGGGCAGGGGGTTAAGTGGCACCAGCAGGACCAGGAGGGTCATGGGGACATTTCATTTTAATCATGGATTTTGGGGGGTTTATCTGAGAATTTGCTTCTTTTTTTTTTAATCAGAGAATTTTTTTTATCAGGGAAAACCAGGATCTCTGGTCATTATATGCATCAATGACATGGCTTCATCTAGGGCACTGACAGAAAGCAGCTCCAGGAAGCGCCAAGAGTTACAGCAATCCCCTAGATCCAAAAGATATTCACTGTTGGGTCCCCGGGGGTTGGGGGATTGAGCTACAGTTTAGAGTGGCTGTGAGTCTGCAGATGTTAATGAAGGCACTCTTCTCTGGAGCGCCTTCATCTGAATCCCCATTTAATGAGGATTCAGAATGCCATGGAATCAGGCCCTTTTAAAGCATTCTGCAGCCGTGCACTTCTGTAAGGGCAGTTCAGGGTGCCAACTGCATGACAAGATGTCACTTGGGTTAGCATCATTAGAGCTGATGGCAACTGAGTTTTAGTCAATTAAGTTTAAACAGTCCTCCGATACTGGGACTAGGGAATGTATGTTCCGAGATCCTTATTAAACTTTTCTTCTTCTTAGTTCTGGTTCGGGGGGGGGGGGGGGGGGGGGGGAGCAGAGAAAAACTCCTTTCTAAGTCCAGCAAGCTGGGTGCCAGGCAGGGTTCCCTCAAGAACACAGAGCTGACAGGTAACAGTATAGAAAATAGTGACAAGGAACAGTTTAATAGTGAAGAGAGACTTAAAGGATTGGGATCAGTTACTTTAGAAAGGAGATAAAAAAAAGGGGCTGTGATGACAGTGTATAAAATAATGAATGATCCAGAGGCAGCATATGAAAAGCTTGTTTTCTCTGTTTCCAATATAAAAACAAAAGAAAAGAAATTAAAAGGTGAGAAATTCAAAACAGATACATAGAATTATTTTTAACCCAAACTTGTAATTACATTAAGGAATTCATTTATCCTAGATATTAAGGACAATAACTTAGCAAGATTCAAAAAAGAACAAGGTATTTTTAATGGCTAACTGGCATAGGCAAAATTGGAAGACTTAACAGTAATAAATGTGTGAGGCCTATTAAGCCCCATGTTTCATGATGTAATCCAGCCTCTACCTACTAGGGCCTGCAAGTTTTTTGTAATTCCTTTGAGTGTACACAGGAAGTGTCATAGACAGAATAGTGTAAAAGGTGTGTAAAATCCGAGGACAATGATTATATTTCTGCTTCCCTACCATTGTTTCTAAAGCAAATATACATTTATATCATAGTCACCATTTGCATTTCTTAAGTGGAAAACATGAATGACTTGATTATACAAGCATCACAATGAGCTTATCCCAAAAAACCCCACTCTTTGATGGAAAAGTCAAAGGTTCAAATATTTGCTATGATCTCAACATCCTCTGAACAGTTAGCATACCCTTTGGAACTGGACTGTTTCTAAGATTCAGGTGCCAAGTATTTCCATTTTAAATTCTTAACCACACTGGTCTGAAATGTATATATTAGTGTCACAGTTGGCACTGCAGGGATTAATATTTTTAAGATTCTGAGCTCAGAGATCTTCCACTGAACACTGTGGAGATGATGTCACTCAGGATCTCCCCCCAAAATTGCCCCCCATAGCCCAGTTATAGTATTATGTATTTCTGCAGTGTCTTCTATTGGCTGCCTCAGGGTGACAGAAAAGGCCACTAAGGAGCCTTGCTGCCACAGGACAATGGCCTCCTGGCCCACATACACCTCCAGTTCCAGCTGGAAGAGTGCGTGGAGTGTGAGCTAGTCTCCTGTGGAAGACAGGGGGAACCAGGAGGGTCCCACCTAAAGGGGAGAATGGCCCTCCATACTGGCAATCAGCTGATAGATCAGATAAGAGATCATTCTCCAGGAGCTGAAACCCCTCCAGGGCTGTTTGTGATGTCAGTTCATAGCCTTCTCCCTTCACAGATAGGGTAAAAGGGCAAGTTGTCAATTAAAGCTCCCCTAATAGAAAGGGTGGCACAGGGACCAGCCCATTTGGACCCCTGGCTGGACAGCTCACCTATGTAGCTCTCTAATCTGGGGGTTGGAGTCCAGCTATTTTTCTAGAAGCAAGAATTCCATGTATTAATCTCCCAATACCTTTAATGAAGGCATGGACAAGTTTTCCTGCAACTTACACAATCAACTGGGAAAGACTCCTATCATATTTTAGCACAAGGAACCATGGGGTAGGCTCTCAGATACACACATAGGTAGGTGCAGAGACAAGGACACAGTAAAGTGTCAAGGGCTTTGCTGCAGGCATTCTCAGTAGCTCAGGCTAGACTAACTAGAGTGCAATGACCTAGCTCCCAATCACCCGAGTCAATTTTGTGGTGTAGACATACTCCAGGTGTACTTTGGAATGGTACTTGTTTTGCTCCTCCCCCTCATACAGATCTATACCTCCAGACATAAGCTAACCCAAAATGCTGGACTGTTTCCATTGTTTTCTACTCTTCTAACAAACTAAATCCTACTATACATTATTTTTTCTTGTAAGTACTTTTAACACATTTCAGTTCTGATGTGTTGGGAGAATTTTCCCTCCCCTGAAAAAAGAAAGCATTGCTTTGCACTTTTGCACAAGTTAACAGAATAGGGATAATTTCCTATTTTAGTCACTCAATCTTGGCTTTATATAAGATTTGGTTAAAATGATCTTGTAAGGTTTGTAAGGCCAGCTGCTTATCTGCATTCCAGATGTAGTGTAAATTGACAAATAAAGCATGCTATACTTTATAGTATAGTTTATTCGAATGGTCGAATGGTCATAAACTACTACAAGACCATTTCAGGCTGGACATAAGGAAGAATTTCTTTACTGTCCGAGCCCCCAAGGTCTGGAACAGCCTGCCACCGGAGGTGGTTCAAGCGCTTACATTGAACACCTTCAAGAGCAAACTGGATGCTTATCTTGCTGGGATCCTATGACCCCAGCTGACTTCCTGCCCTTTGGGCAGGGGGCTGGACTCAATGATCTTCTGAGGTCCCTTCCAGCCCTAATGTCTATGAAATCTATGAAATACATATAATGAAATAGCAGTACTGGCCTAATTGCAGTATATAGCTGGAACTTTCATCATTTTCCTGTTGAATATATTGATTGAATATCTCAGGGCCAAAATCTGATCTCTGCAACATATATATATATATATATATATATATATATATATATATATATATATATATATATATATATATAGAATCAAAGAATTTACTCTGGGTTTACATCAGTGTAACTGAGTACAGAAGCTGGTCACATAATTTAATTTAACCACTCTCCCTCCCCCCCCCCCCCCCCAAGTCTACGGATAAAAGAAACTAGGGGCTTGTTTCAAGACTTTATCTCCATTCAAACTTTTACCAGAAATATTTTCTACCCTGCCTTTGCTGCTCTATGCCACAGCTTGTAGAGCACTTGAAAGGATGTCAGAAGCAGATCATTTTGCTTCTCTGGATATATATATATATATATTTTAAATAACATTCAAATTTGAAAGGAACTGGTCTCCTACTTGAACAAAATATAACTGCTATCAATTACACTACCTTCACATTCACTGATGCAGGATGCTAGTTATGTGAAATGACATTTCTTTGCCAGGTCAGGGTTTGGTTTGGTTTTTTAGGTTGCCATTTTGTTCAACAGAATGTTAGCTTTCCTTTTTAAAATGAAGTCTCAAGAAGGAAATCTTTCAAAAGGAAACCACTGGAAGCCAATACAATGTAGTCTGCTGAGGCCCTTGACTCTCACCTTTCCACTGGTTTCCTTTACATGAGTTTTGTACACCAATGTAAATTATACCAAAATGCACAGAAGAGAGATGGTTAGCTCTTCCAGGAAAGCTACTTGCAGTGAGTACTAGGTCAATAGGTGACAGGAGAGCTAGAACTAGCTAATCTGCTTACAGCTATTGGCTCTCTTCAGGTAGCTACAGACACATGGGAGCCCAAGAAGGGTGGCTGTGCCTAAAGGAAACGATCCTTCGGGCACAAAGCAAGACGATCCCCGAGCGAGGCAAAAAAGGGAAAGGGGCCAGGAGGCTTCCATGGCTGACCAGAGAAATCCAGGGCAGCCTAAGGGCCAAAAGGGGAGCACATAAAAAGTAGAAACACGGTGAGATCACTAAAGATGAATATACCTCCTCTGCTCGTGCTTGTAGGGAGGCAGTTAGGCGGGCCAAAGCTACCATGGAGCTGAGGATGGCAACCCAAGTAAAAGACAACAAGAAATTGTTTTTTAGATATATTGGGAGTAAAAGGAAGGCCCAGGGAGGAATAGGACCACTGCTAAATGGGCAGAAACAATTGGTGACAGACAGGGGGGACAAGGCTGAACTCCTCAATGAGTTCTTTGCCTCAGTGTTCCTAAGCGAGGGGCACGACAAGTCTCTCACTGGGGTTGTAGAGAGGCAGCAGCAAGGCGCCAGACTTCCATACGTAAATCCTGAGGTGGTGCAGAGTCATTTGGATGAACTGGATGCCTTTAAATCGGCAGGCCCGGATGGGCTCCATCCAAGGGTGTTGAAGGCACTGGCCGACATCATTGCAGAGCCACTGGCGGGAATATTCGAACGCTCGTGGCGCACGGGCCAAGTCCCGGAGGACTGGAAAAGGGCTAACGTGGTCCCCATTTTCAAAAAGGGGAGGAAGGAAGACCCGGGCAACTATAGGCCGGTCAGTCTCACCTCCATCCTTGGTAAAGTCTTTGAAAAAATTATCAAGGCTCACATTTGTGAGAGCCCGGCAGGGCAAATTATGCTGAGGGGAAACCAGCACAGGTTTGTGGCGGGCAGATCGTGCCTGACCAATCTAGTCTCTTTCTATGACCAGGTTACGAAACGCCTGGACACAGGAGGAGGGGTGAATGTCGTATACTTAGACTTCAGGAAGGCCTTTGATACGGTATCCCACCCCATACTGGTGAACAAGCTAAGAGGCTGTGATGTGGATGACTACACAGTCCGGTGGGTGGTGAATTGGCTAGAGGGTCGCACCCAAAGAGTCGTGGTGGATGGGTTGGTCTCGACCTGGAAGGGTGTGGGCAGTGGGGTCCCGCAGGGCTCGGTCCTTGGACCGATATTCTTTAATGTCTTCATCAGTGACTTGGACGAGGGAGTGAAATGTACTCTGTCCAAGTTTGCAGATGACACAAAGCTATGGGGAGAAGTGGACACGCCGGAGGGCAGGGAACAGCTGCAGACAGACCTGGATAGGTTGGACAAGTGGGCAGAAAACAACAGGATGCAGTTCAACAAGGAGAAATGCAAAGTGCTGCACCTAGGGAGGAAAAATGTCCAGCACACCTAACGCCTAGGGAATGACCTGCTGGGTGGCACAGAGGTGGAAAGGGATCTTGGAGTCCTAGTGGACTCCAAGATGAACATGAGCCGGCAGTGTGAAGCCAATGGCACTTTATCGTGCATCAGCAGATGCATGACGAATAGGTCCGAGGAGGTGATACTTCCTCTCTATCAGGCGCTGGTCAGACCGCAGTTGGAGTACTGCGTGCAATTCTGGGCACCACACTTCAAGAAGGATGCGGATAACCTGGAGAGGGTCCAGAGAAGGGCAACTCGTATGGTCAAGGGCCTGCAGACCAAGCCCTACGAGGAGAGACTAGAGAAACTGGACCTTTTCATCCTCCGCAAGAGAAGGTTGAGAGGCGACCTTGTGGCTACCTGTAAGTTCATCACAGGGGCACAGAAGGGAATTGGTGAGTATTTATTCACCAAGGCGCCCCCGGGGGTTATAAGAAATAATGGCCACAAGCTAGCAGAGAGCAGATTTAGATTGGACATTAGGAAGAACTTCTTCACGGTTCGAGTGGCCAAGGTCTGGAATGGGCTCCCAAGGGAGATGGTGCTCTCCCCTACCCTGGGGGTCTTCAAGAGGAGGTTAGATGAGTATCTAGCTGGGGTCATCTAGACCCAGCACTCTTTCCTGCTTATGCAGGGGGTCGGACTCGATGATCTATTGAGGTCCCTTCCAACCCTAACATCTATGAATCTATGAATCTATGAATCTACATGACACTTTCCCAGTAAACCAGTGTAGCTTAGGGTAATTCTATACTGGATTCAAGTAAGGCATGCTAATGGTGGACTGTTTACCTTGTGTCTGTTCTTCATACTCATTTGTATAAAAGCTGATTACATTGGTGTAAATGTATCATGTGTTGAACCACTGAGCTTGTTTCAGGGTCTCTCACATATCTCTAATAGGTGCTGCCTGCCCTATTGACTTCAGTGGTGTGAAATGTTGATATCCAGTGAGGATAGTGTGAAATATTATCATCGCTTAGCTCTGCACTGTGGAACATAGAGTATTAAAAAAAGAGAGATGTACAACCCTATGATGACGTTATGCACAGTGTACGCTGAGTAACATCTTATTTGCACTTACACTTGCTGGTGCAGGTGTTGAAGAAACCAACTAATGGCCATGCTCTTGAGCTGCTGCTCACAAACAGGGAAGAATTGATGGGGGATGTAGAAGTGGATTGCAACTTGGCCAGCAGTGACCACAAGATGATAGAGTTCAGGATACAGACAAAAGGAAAAAAAAAGGAGGGCAGCAGAGTGTGGACCCTGGACTTCAGAAAAGCAGACTTTGACCCCCTCTGGGGACTAATAGGCAGAATGTCTCCCTGGGACACTAGTCTGAGGGAGAAAGGAATCCAGGAGAGCTGGCTGTGTTTTAAATAAACCTTACTGAGGGTGCAGAAACAAAACATCCCAATGTGCCGGAGGAGCAGCAAATATGGCAGGTGACCAGCTTGGCTTAGCAGAGTACTCTTTGGTGATCTTAAACACAAAAAGGAAGCCCAAAAGAAGTGAAAGATTGGACAGATGACCAGGGAGGAGTATAAGAATATTACTCAGGTATGCAGGGATGAAATCAGGAAGGCCAAAGCACAACTGGAGTTGCAGCTAGCAAGTGACATGAAAGGTAACAAGAAGTGTTTCTATAAGTATGTCTCAACAAGATAAAGGTCAGGGAAAGTGTGGGTCCCTTACTGAAAGAGGGAGGCAACCTAGTGACAGAGGATGAGGAAAAGGCTGAAGTACTCAATGCCTTTACCTTGGTCTTCACAGGCAAGGTCAGCTCCCAGACTACTGCACTGGACAGTACAGTTTGGGGAGAAGGTGAGCAGCCAACAGTGGTGAAAGAACACGTTAGGGGCTGTTTAGAAAAACTGGACATGTTCAAGTCCATGGTGCCAGGTGCAGTGCATCTAAGGGTGCTGAGGAAGTTGACTGATGTGACCACAGAGCTACTAGCCATTATCTTTGAAAACTTGTGGTGATCAGGGGAGGACCTGGACAATTGGAAAAAGGCAAATATAGTGCCCTTCTTTAAGAAAGGGAAGAAGCAGGATCTAGGGAACTACAGACCAGTCAGCTCCACCTCAGTACCCAGAAAAATCATGGAGTAGGTCTTCAAGGAATCCGTTTCTAAGCACTTGGAGAAGAAGGTGATTAGGAACAGTGAGCATGGACTCACTAAGGGTAAATCATTCCTGCCCAACCTGATTGCCTTCTATGACAGGGTGACTGGCTCTATGGATGTGAGGAGAGCAGTGGACATGATATTCCTTGACTTTAGCAAGTTCTTTGATATGGTCTCCCACAGCATTCTTGTGAACAAGCTGAGGAAGTCTGGGTTGGATGAATGGACTGTAATGTGGATAGAAAGCTGGCTGGATCATTGGGCTCAATGTGCAGTGATCAATGGCTCAAGGTCTAATTGGCAGCTGGTATCACGTGGAGTGTCACAGGGGTTGGTCCTGGGGGCAGTTTTTTTCAATATTTCATTAATGATCTGGAAGATGAGATGGACTGCACCCTAAGCAAGTTTGTGGATGACACCAAGCTGGGGTATGCAGTAGATACACTGGAGGGTAGGCTTTGGATTCAGAGTAACCTAGACATTTTGAAGGATTAGGCCAAAACAAATTGCATGAGTTTCAATAAGGTTCATCTTAAGTGCGAAGGCCTGCACTTAGGATGGAACTATCCCATGTACCGCTACAGGCTTGTGACCAAATGGCTGGGTAGCAGCTCTACAGAAAGGGACCCTGGGGTTATAGTGAACAATAACCTACAATGAGTCAGTGTGCCCCTGTTGTGAAGAAGGCTAACCACATACTGGACTGCATTAGTAGGAGCATCGCCAACAGATGGAGGGAAGTAATTATTCCCCTCTATTCATCAATGGTGAGGCCACATCTGGAGTATTGTGTCCAGTTTGGAGCTGTCCACTACAGAAAGGATGTGGACAGTCTGGAAGGAGTCCAGCAGAGGAGAACTGAAATGGTTAGGGGGCTGGGACTTCTGAGGAGATGCAGGGGGAACTAGGCTTATTTAGTCTGCAAAAGGAGACTGAGGGAGAATTTGGTAGCAGCCTTTAACTACCTGACAGGTGGTTCCAAAGAGGATGGAGCTAGATTGTTCTCAGTGGTGGCAGAGGATAGCATTGGGCATTTATACACATACATTTGTTTGCTCCAACATGCTGGATGTCCAGTGCATCAGAGCAGACTCAATTAATGAAGTCTGTTCCACACATGAGCCAATGCGCCCAGCACTGTGTCACATGTATTTCAGTGTCTTTTAGTTCAAAAGCACGTTGCCACTATTTTCTCAGCACTGAAGTGCATTTCACCATTTATACAAATGTATGCACTGAAGTGCCAGGGGCTTCTAAAAGTGCCTGGCACTACGGCACAACAATGTGTACAAAAGCCCATTATTTTTAAATGTAAGTGGGTGCATCTACATGAGACACTACTGTACAGTCATTATTGCACATTTTTTTAGTACCTGTGTTAACAAATACAAAATAAAGGTAAAATAACCAGAGTTAGTGCACAGGGCTGCTGGTGAACATTGTTTAAGCAACGCTACTGCACAGTAGCCTAATAATAATGCACAGTAGCACGTTAGCACTGTCCAACTCTACTGTTCAATATTATTCAGCTACTGCACAGTTAGTGCTTCATGTAGATGCACTCAGTATGTAGTAACTTAAGCAGTTGTAACTTAGACATAAAAACTTAGTAACTAGAATAGTCACTTACAGCTTAAATGACTAAAAAGCAAAAAAAAGAAGAAAAAAAGGCAAAGAAATGGCAATTAGATATATTTAAAAGGCCTGCATACAACATTTGTTCTAAGTAGGTAGCATTATGTGCCAAGTGAAAAATCAGACAGAGATCTGCTTCTTGTGAAGTCTCATAGTAGACTGAAGCCCAGCTCTGCCTGACAAACCTCCCCATTTTACATAATATTGTACAGAAAGTGTGTTAATGTTATTAAATTCAAAAGGCTCAGCCCTGTACCTGTATAAGATTGCTGAGCTCAGTGGAGTTCATCCTGATGAGCAGTGGTTAAAGAGATATCTGAATCCAGCCCCAAAATTTTCTGACTTGAGACCCAGAGGAGTGTTGTAACACAGTTTGCCAGGATGTGTGACAAAGTAAAGTTACATTGATTAGTATCATATGCCTAATTTTCTAAAAACAACACACATCTAATGGGCATCTTGTGGACTCCTGAAGTGCTTTGTGTCAACCATACTGAGGAAGCAGAAAGTGCCATTTCTTTAAACAATTAATTGCCAGGTACAAGAGAAAGAATATCAATTTACACTAACTACTCAATGCTGTTGATTTAAAAGTATTGCCTGTTGTTCATTCATTGATTAAGGGCTTTTGGAGAAGACAAGGATGACAAAGCTATAATGATCTGGTTCCATCACCGAGTCCCTTGTTTGGGTCTATCAGTCAATGTCATATATATGGGGTAAGATATTTATTTTTCTTAGTGCAGAAAGTATATGTAAAATTAATTTGTGTCTAATATCTTATTGCTGAATAGATTAGCTAAATTTTAAAATAGTAATTTTACTTAATTTATTTTGTAATCTGATCCATTTTTTTGCTTTTACAAATGTACACTTCGCCTTTGCATGCATTTTGAAATTTACCACCACCACCACCACCAACAAAAAGAATAAAACCTGGAACTTTAGAAAAATTAATGCACCTTTTCCATTTAAGGGTTATGCTTAATTAAAATACATGCCATAAAGTATTTCAGAAACTATTTTAATTTTAAAGTATTATTTAAGGTTAATTATTCACAACTTTTAAGTAACACAATCAGTTGAATGGATATCATTCACCAGCTGTCTATAATAAAAGACTGTAGCCAGACAATGCTCGGAATTTAAGAGGACAGGAGTGCTAGAAGATCGACTCAACTAGAAGTAAAATATTTTTTTATGAATAGTTTACTTTTTGAAAAAAACCACTGCTTCCAGGTAAGCAAATGATTCACATATTAAAAGTCATATGTAGTTACTAATTCCTGTTAAAAAAAAAGAATAATGGAGAAAAGTATTTAAAAAAAGACAAAAATCTTAGAAATATTTTAGTTAGCTAAGAAAACAATTCGTTCTGTTGTTGTATTTTTGGTCAACTCAGGATAATCTAAGTAAAGTGTCTTTGATTTGGTCATCAAACCAAAAACAAAGATAAATCAGTTTGTGACAGGGGGCCTCCTCGTGACAGCAGGCCTACTCAGGGCCGAGCTCTGCATGGCCCACCCACCTGTCTCTGGGCAACCGCCCGCTCATCTCGCCCACTACGCCTTTGATGATAATGAGTTCAATTAGGATGATAATTAAGCGGGAGGCTGCCCTTCGACTGCCCCGATGCCCAGGGGCGCTCTGCGGCTCCAACCTCCCCTGATACCGCAGCCCAAGCCTCGCAGATGGCATCATGGTGTTCAACATCTCACCGGCCCCACACTGGGCCCCAGAATCTCCTACGCGACCCCACTATGGTCTTCCCTACTCAGGCAGCCACTCCACCGTCATCTGGGCTACCTCACCCACCCGAAGCCTTGTTCCCCTCTCGGGTGTGGTTCCCCCGGAACCTTCAGCTACCTAGCCCTGGCCCACCTCAAGGCCAGTTGGGACCCCAGGCCCCCGGCTCTTGGGCGTCCCTCATGGTGGGCCCCCGGCCCTTTTGACCCTCACTGGTCCTGGACCCAGCATGGGCCAGTTGAGGGGACTCTCCCCTTCGGGCTGGGTCTCTCTAGCCACTCACTAACACTGGGCCTCACCGTGCCACTACTCCCTTCCTCCTAGGAGCAACCGCGGCACCTCGCCCACATCACTCCCACTCTCGGGGTCCGCCCTCTCTGGGCCCCTCACACACACGGGCCCTCTCGGCCCTCATCACACGGGCCCTCTCGGCCCTCATCACACGGGCCCTCTCGGCCCTCCAGTAAACACTAGGGTAACCCACCCGGTGGTGGTGGGAGCTAGGGGTTAAGGCGCCCCTACCCGCCTTTCACCGGGGTGATCACTGGCCTGGCATTTCCTGGGGGCTCCCGCGCCACTGAGAGCCCCACCAGACCACCCACTCCCAGCAGAGTGCAGTTTCAGGTCATGCCCAGGACCAGGAGCCTCCTGCCAACCCCTTGCAGCTCCCCCTTACCTCCGGGTCATACACAGCAGCCCTAAGGCCAGGCGATGTTGCTGCCTACCTCCTGCAGCCAAACTGCCTGGTTTATATAGGCCCCAAAATGGCTGCCCTAATCAGGCACCTGGAGGCTGCCAGCTACAGGCCCTTAAAGTGGCAGGAGCACCCTGTGCTCCGCCACACAGTTATTCACAGAGATGTAGGTTTATACTCAGAGGGAGAACAAGAAATATGTAATTACCACCCTTCCTTGGGAAGTCTATGCAGAACTACAATTACAAAATTCCATTAGGCTCCTCCACTGGTAGATGGTCCATGAAAAAATCCCCTTTCCCTTCCTCCCCCACATTTCATATGCCAGTGCATGGCAAAATGGTGAATCACAGGCCTTCTGCTGGAATGGGAGTATTAACAGCTCCAAGTAGTTTTACAAATGACAGGAACCTGTGACAAGCTTCAACGAGCATTGAAATTCTAGGATTAAAAATCCCTTCCAAAACTTGATTCCTTCCTCTAGAACCAATATACAGATTTAGGATTAACCTTCAAAGTTAATAAAATTTGGAATTTGAAATGAGCCAGCTATAATCCCAACTATTTCAGGTTTCAGGACATACTAGCTTGATCATACCAGCATTTCAACTTACAGTGTAGTGGTAACTCACTGTTGAACTTTTAGCCCTAGTAAATGGCTGATGGGACATGGCTTTTAGCAAAACAGTAAACACCTGTAGTTATGCCCATGCTATGTATTCACTATGTGCCAAAGCAGTGACGAGAAAATCATGAATTAGTAACTATTCCACTTGGTGCTCAAGTACTATGTTAATACGTCATGTTTTCTAATGAAGCTGCATTGGATGCATTCCACTCCTTCTGTCCACTGCATATGGATGCAGAGGCAGCAGTTGGACAGCATCAACATTATTTGCTCAAGTGAAAAAAAAAATCACTGATGACAATTTGTTCTTGATTATTTGCCACAACAAAATGATGTGTTCCTCACTTGTTCCTATCACGAAAGGTTTCAAATTCTCAACTCACAAGACATTAAAATGTTGAATTGAGAAATAGTTCTATAGATTTCTGGACAACATTTCCAAATAGCTGGTATTTCTTTTCAACTACCACCACTTACATAACACTTCTTCATCCATAGATCTCAAAATACTTGATACACTCAGTCAGTGTCTTTATTCTCATTTTACAGACAAGGAAACAACAGAAAAGTGATTTTCCCAACATAATCCAACATGCTTGTGGTAGAGTTGGGAATAAAACCCATGCCACTTCAGTCTCAGCCCCATGTACTAGCCACTAAAGCACAGTGCATCCTAAACTGCTTTCTTTCATATAAAGCTGAAGACCATAGTGAATACTACCTCAGAAAAACTAAAAACTCACAGGATAACAACTCCTTTGGGTAAATGACTGTCTGTGAAAACATAGGATGGAACTTGATAGCCAAGCTAACCCATCAGTTTTAACTGTTAATTGTATGGCAGCAAAGGGCTCAAGAAAAATGACAGAAATTCTGCTTTAAGGACACTGCTTGATGGCAAAGCATCACGTAATGTTGCCCACTGTCGCTTTCATGAGCACACACAAGACTGATTAACTAATAGTAGTATTGGGCATGTCTTTCCAGAAAGCAACTACATGATTACCCTAGTGGTGGATCTTCCCTTCAAGAGACACTGACTGTGCAGTTGTTACTGCATGGTCATGGAGTATTTGTATAAGTGTTGCCCCAGGGGGTCAGGCCAACTCTCAGGATCTCAATATTGCGCTGTTAGACAGGAGGGTGTGACACAATTGCATATATACAAACACACAAATCAGGTGCGCGCGCACACACACACACACACACACACACACACTCTACCAGCTCAGGCACATACACATTCAAACCAGCCTAGGCACATGCATACCTATACACCAATTCAAAAACATACACTATACACCCCAAAAGTTAGGCACAGATCACTAATTCATATATCATGCACACAATGCCATATATATATATACACACACACACACACACACATATACATGCACATATATACATATATATATACACACACATACACACGTACACACACACGTTTAAATAACCAGTCTAGGTTCATGCACACCTATCACCAGTTTAAGCCCATGCATGCTACACACAACAAATTTAGACAGAATCAGTTACCAGTTACCAACACCTGCACATTCAAAACACATATGGGGATTACTAATTCAGATACCACACACACACAATGATATCCATATATGTGTATTCATTAATTCACACACATACCACCCACCTACACATACACACAAGTGAGTTCCTAAGTTGAGTGTTGTGATGTGTATGTATGTATGTGCTTGGTGTACTTGGGATACCTGGGGAAAGGTTAAGGTAAGAAAGTAGAAGTGTAGGGAGTGAAAGTTGCTGGGAGTGAAAGTTACCGGGACCGGGATTAGAACAGGTAGACTAGAGAGGCCTGGGCTGAAGAACTGAGTCTTGGGGGTAACTTTAGGTCAACTGATCTTAATCAATTAAAAGACAACGCCCAAAGTCTGCAGAACAGGGAAGCATGCTGGCACAGGGGCTTGGGCTGGGACTGGAGCTAGAGCTACAGGGGAGCTGAAAAAGTAGCTGCTGGAGAGGGAAAGTGGGACTAAAGGAAAGTGTGGGTGTTAAAGAGGGGCTCTGGGTGTAGGGAGCCAGAGGATGGCTCCGGGGCAGCTAGAGAAGTTGCAGGGAGTGGTAGTAGGTGCTGGAAGCTGGAGAAAGGCTCCAGCTGCTGGAGAAAATTGCAGGACAGCTAAGAGGAGCTGGGAAGCTGCGGGAGGGGTGGGGGAGGATTACAGAAGGTGCGGGGGAAGCCTGAAAACTGAGAGACAGACAGGAAAAAATCACAGGAAAAGCAACAGGCAGCAGGGCAGCAGGAAAGCAGAGAAAGGCAGCAAAAAGTCACAAGGAACAGGCAGTAGGAGCAGGGGAGGCTGAGAGGTGGCAGAAAAGGGGAGATGGAATTGGGAGGAGATCGGGAAACTAGCAGAGAGGGTGGGGATGGGAGCTGAGAGAAAGAATGTGGCTGGAATTTAAGATAAGGAAGGGACTAGGATTCAGTAAAACATGACCCAACTCGAGGTTGCAAATGACAGTGGTTTTATTGAACAGGGGAGATGGTGACACAATGCCAAATTGGTTCCCTTGCACCCACACATGCACAATGGCAGCAGGAGTTAGAAAGGCTTGGTGCAGGGGCTGAAGTCCACCAGGAGACAGAGAGACAGAGAGAGAAAGAGAGTCCAAATTGTAGGAGGAGGTGTGCAGGTAATATCTACCTATCCATGCTGGAAAGGGGTCCTTGTCCAGTAGCTGTTGTCCGGGGGGAGGGGGTCACCGACAGGGCCTCTGGGTGGATAGGTGGTGTGGCATGGTGCTGGTCCAGATGGAGAGGGCATCCCACTGGGTCTGTCTTCACTGCCTTCTTTTATAGGGGCAGAACTTGTGTGACCCTAGTGACAGGAGGCATGCCCAGGCAAGGGTCAGCCCCTGGCGTACTGAGCATGTGTTCTCCATGCAGGGATGTGCAGTTTCAGGTGTCTGTAATGGTGAGAGTTGCTGGTTCTGCGGGGTCTTTTGTCTTTCATATCCTGGTCTTGTCTCTGTTCCTGGGTGAGGTCCATGGTTCCTGGCTGAATCAATGCGAAGTGATGGCCCAGTCATTACAGGCCATTCAGTAGAGGCCTGCTACCATTGTATTTCAATCATTCCCAATCACACTCATTCATTGGGGAGCCAATTTACATGGGAGGGGTACATGACTCATACAGTTGCAACATGGGATGCCCAGGCAGAGGAGAGAAGATGGAAGCTTGACATATAAAATGGAAACTTGGCATGACTTTGGTTCACTTACAAATACAGGCCTAAACCATACAATATCCATATGAAAGAATAAAAATCAATACAAAAATGATAATAATACAATATACAACAGTACGAATCAATACAAACCTAATAATAATACAATATAAAACAGTGGATATCCAAAACCAAAAACTTGCTACCAAAATAAAAATGTTTAAAGCTTATCCCAAGTCTGAGCTCACTTATACTTATCTATAGGGAATAGAGAGGGAGAGAAAAGGTCAGAAATGGTTGGGGAAGGGGAAGGAATGCATTTTAAAATAAATACAAAAAAAAAAAACAACTGGGGGTTTTGCTACATAAGCAAGTACTAAATGACTACGCAGTATGCAGAGTTACTGCACAGTTGAGCCAAAAAACGGCTCTCTCATGATGCTTACTGGACAACAGCTTGTGACTACTCGCAGTAATGTTGTGTCATGCTTCTTGCATGTGACGCTATTGTGCTGTAGTCATGGGCAAGTTATACTACATAGTCAGCGTGTCATGTAGATACAGCCTGTGACAGATCTGGGCTTTGGTCCCTGCCTTTTCCTGTCCTTATTTCCCAGCCTACACCATCTTGTGTTCCTCACCTGCCATGATTTGATGGTAATCAGAATGTATTCAGAAGGAGGCTGTCATTGAGACCAGGACAATCTTTTCCTTGTTGCCTTAGAACTATTATCACAGCCTCTTTCCACCCCCATAGCCACACCCATGCCTCATTGATAACTCTTCCTCTGCCCCTTTGTACAGACTTTTTCTTTCTCCAAAAATCAGCACTGCCCTTTTCAAGCTTCAACCCCTTTTTGGACTTCAGCCCTTTTTCCTCTAGCTGAAACCCCTCAGCTCAAATCCAGTATTTCTGGCCCTGGCTCTCCGGGTCTCATCCCCACATTGGAGGGTGTCTGCCAGGTACCCCACTCGTGGTGTCCTCCATCCTTACAGCCACCCTCAGTCCTCTGGTCCTTTAAGTCACTTCCAAAACAGAGAATCAGAACCAAAGGGTTAACATTGTTACATGCTTCTTCCAACTCTCCAACCTTGCAGCAAAGGTTATTGCTGTCTGGAGCTGCTGAAGCTTCCTTCTCCAACTCCCAGGGGTTCCTCTCAGTCCCACACCCACCACCTACAGGCTAGAATCTTCCTCTCCCCCCAGCTCAGTTCCTGGTCTTATATTCCTAAACCCTGCCTTCATTTGACACCTAGCCACCACCCCAAGAGGAGAGACCTGTCCAGATGTCCTTACTTAACGAGTTGCCTGGCTTCCCCTGCTTTGCAACCTTTTCCTGTTTCCATAGCCACTCCTGACCTCCAGGCTTGAATCTCTTCTGAGCTACACTTTTCCTTGCAAGTCACAAAATTTCAGCTTCCAGAAGGGGTCTGCTCCCCTCTCTTCTCCCTCTGCTGCATGCAGATACCAGGGTTTGGGTTCCTTGTTACAGGCCCAAACCTAATGCAGGTCTTGGTATCATTATAATGTAAAAGGAAAAAATAACAATGCTCAAGGAGTTCTACTGAACTAGCTAACAAACAGGAGGGATAGTTCAACTGTTACAAACATGCCTATCACTGATTATTGGAACCATCAATTGCAATATCTGCTGTAAGTATCAGACTTAATGAAGCTAAACATTTTTGTTCCTGAATAGTAAGTGCTGAAATTAGCTGGCGGTTCTCATAGTTGCAATCATAGAAAGCTGATAATTTTACCCTTACCTACCTCATAGATGAGTGCAAAAATGGTAGTAGAACTACTATAGTTAATAGATATATGTCACTTTATACCAGATGAGTATTAGGATGCTAATTCCAATCTTTAAGCTCATTATGTATTCAATCAAGTGCATGTAAGTTTGGTGCAATATTCTAGAAGGGGACCCAACTATCTAACAGTCCTGTGAAATCATGAAAAGGAGCATGCATTTTGTTGTACATTTTGTGCCAATGCTTTCAATCCCACCATGAGGTCTTTTCCATGAAAAAATCTGAAAGGCATACAAATTAATTATGTGCACTGCAGAAACCATTATAGTTTCCATGTCTAATTAACACATACAGAGAGTAAATGTGGTAACAGTCACAGTAATATGCTATTCATCATAATTTTCCTTGCAAGTGTGTATTTTACCCTTTCAAACTAATTTTGAAGAAGACAGCCAACATAACAGGTGAAGCATCAGGCTGTAAACATTTATCAAGGTGTCAGCAGAGAGTAATACTTTTAGGCTGTCAATATTTAATCTACAGTAAAATGAAATCATATGCTATCAGGGCCATCCAGTTATATAGTTCAGTATAGATTCCAAACAGTATGTAAGGGAGCATCTAAAAGAGTACCCACAACTCACCCCCTCTCTTCTAGAGATGGACATGCCATGTTATCTATTAAAAACATATGCAAGACCACTGTTAACATACTCATGGATTTCCCAAGTGTAGCATCAGGACCATAAATCCAAATCCCTATAGACTTAGAATCCTATCTGCTGTAAATCAATATATCAGTTTTTAAATTGCACCTGCTGAGAATATGCATGATTGACTTTAATGTCCATGCTTACAGAGCTCAATCCTGAATCACTTGGCAGAAAAATTTCCAAGTACCTGGTCTTCACGGGATCTGTCTGATCTGCTAGTAAAAATATGCGTGATCTTAGATAATTTGCCTTTTGTTATATATTATGCACAGAAGTAGGCCTGGCCCATGCAAGTTGATTTCACTCGCACCCCCAATCCTCAGTCTCAAAGGAAAGGCATCAAAAGGGCACAGGAGCCCCCTTGGCTTTCCAGGGAACTGGTGGACCTCCTTTTTCTTAAAAAGGAAGACCTACAAAGGATGGAGGACTGGAACTGCCACCAAGGAGGAATACTCTGCTCTGGTCCGGACCTGCAGAGAGCAAACCAGGAAAGCCAAGGCTGTGATGGAACTCCAGGTAGCTACAAGTATCAAGGAAAACAAAAAGTCCTTTTTTTAGATATGAGGGGAGCAGGAGGAAAAGCAAGGGCAACATTGGACCAGATGGGGCAACTGACAACTGATGCCCAGGAAAAAGCGAATTTGCTAAATGGGTACTTTGCATCAGTTTTTCACCAGTCCCATGGGACGCCCCTGCCCACTATGGGTCAGGGACGCCCAGATGAGGGAGATTCCTTGCCCTCCATCGAAGCTGACCTCATGAAGGAACACCTTGACAGGCTGGATACCTTGCCCTGATGGGTTACACCCAAGGGTACTCAGGAAGCTGGTGAGCATCATAACTCAGCCCCTGGCAAAAAACTTTGAGAGCTCTTGGCACTCTGGTGAAGTGCCCAATGATTGGAAGAGGGCCAATGTCGTGCCTATCTTCAAGAAAGGGAGGAAAGTAAGATCCGGAAAACTACAGGCCCATCAGCCTGACCTCTATCCTGGGGAAGGTCTTGGAGAAGATTATCAAAGAGGCCATCCTTAACAGACTAGCTGAAGGCAATATCCTGAGGGATACCCAGCATGGGCTTGTTGTGGGTAGGTCTTGCTTGACCAATCTCATTTCCTTTTATGACCAGGTGACTTATCACCTGGACAAGGAGGAAGAGATTGATGCTGTATATCTTGACTTTAAAAAAGCCTTCGATCTGGTATCCCACGATCACCTCTTGTCTAAACTGGCTAACTACGGCCTTGACCTCACCAAAATCTGCTGGCCAGGGAATTGGCTCCATGGTAGGACCCAGAGGGTGGTGGTTGACGGGAGCCAATCCTCTTGGTGTGCTGTGACCAGTGGGGTCCCTCAAGGCTCTGTCCTTGGGCCTATACTATTTAACACCTTCATCAATGATGTGGATACTGGTGTCAGAAATGGACTGGCCAAGTTTGCTGATGACACCAAACTCTGGGGTAAAGCATCCATACCTGAGGACAGGAGGGTGATCCAGGCGGATCTTACAGGCTCATGAAATGGGTGGACGAGAACCTGATGGTGTTCAACACCGAAAATGCAAGGTTCTCCACCTTGGGAGGAAAAACCTGCAGCATGCTTATAGGCTTGGTAGTGGTACGCTGGTTAGCACTACAGATGAAAGGGACTTGGGGGTCATGGTTGACCACAAGATGAATAGGAGCCTTCAGTGTGATGCTGCAGCTAGTAAAGTGAGCAAAATGCTGGCTTGCATCAATAGATGCTTCTCTAGCAAATCCTGGGATGTCATTCTCCCCTTGTACTCAGCCTTGGCAAGGCCGCAACTGCAGCACTGCATCCAGTTTTGGGCTCCACAATTCAAAAAGGATGTGGAGAAGCTTGAGAGGGTGCAGAGGAGAGCCACGTGCATGATCAGAGGTTAGGAAAACAGACCTTATGATGAGATGCTGAGAGCCATGGGGTTCTTCAGCCTGGAAAAGCGCAGGCGCAGGGGTGATCTGGTGGCCACCTATAAGTTTATCAGTGGAGCTCATCAGGATCTGGGGGAACGTCTGTTCACCAGAGCGCCCCAAGGGATGACAAGATCAAAAGGTCACAAACTCTGCTGCGACCGATTCAGGCTGGACATAAGAAAGAACTTCTTCACTGTCCAAGCCCCCAAGGTCTGGAATAGTCTGCTGCTGGAGGTGGTTCAGACACCCACTTTGAACGCCTTCAAGACACATTTGGATGCTTATCTTGCTGGGATCCTATGACCCCTGCTGACTTCCTGTCCCTTGGGCAGGGGGCTGGACTCAATGATTCTCCGGGCTCCCTTCCAGCCCAAATGTCTATGAAATCAGGGGTATCTCATCTGACTTTTTGGTTTAGCTCATCATAGAGACTTTCTGTAAAATTCAGTTACAGATCCTGTTCTGATTACAAATATTTCAATGTTTATTGGTGTATGCCGAACTGGAGGTTAGTTCAGGCGAAATTTTAGGGGCGGGGGGAGGGGGGGACTCTAGTTATTTGATGCTAATTTCTACCCTTTCTCAGTGAATTATAGAAACTATAAGCAATGGGTTGTGTGAAACAATATTAACTTGCAATTTTGCAGCTTCTCCATTTGAGGCCTTCTGAATTAATGCAAAAAAGATTAATTACATTTCTTTGGGAATCCAATCCCTAATCTTCCCATTATCTTGGAAAGATGCAAGCTGTTAACCATTCCAAACTAAACACAAACAAATAGTTGAAACACTCTGGTACAAGAGATGGTACTGTTTCCTAGTTTTATTCTACAAATATAGAGTAACTCAGATTAGCTGTTGGTATTTTAATAACAAAGGTTAGTAGGTAGCATTACCACATTATAGAGTACAGGGTAAGAAATCAAGAGGTTGAATGTATTATTCAAAGTAAAAACATGACACTTCAAGTGGAATTAAAGAGAGAATCCAGGTCTCTTCTCTCTAGCCCTATAATATGGCTACAAGATCAGTATTATTCATCTTCAGAAATGGTTTATAAATTGATGAGGAATCTTGTACAAACCTCAAACACACAAAACTACAAAAGAGCTATATCTTTGCCACTTCTAAAACAATAGACAAATACATACATACAGATAGGAAATGTCTACATGTGACACTAAGTTGCCATAGCAATGCACTATGACAACGTAGCATCCACAGGTGTCTACACATGACCAGCAGCTACTTCACCATAGTGGTGCACTTCCCCATTATAGTGTGCCATTACAGCAAAATAGCTCCTAAAAGTAACCATGGACCACACATATGGCTCAATACTGGCAGATATTGCACCATGGTATAGTACTTCCAAAGGGAAGTATTAAAGCACGATGCAGTAACAACGTCACCACAGGTCAACATGTAGATACATCCATATAGACTTTAACAGTTGGTTACAGAGCTAACAACAAACCACTTTTTTCAGATTTTCAATTTTATTAATTCTGTTTTCAATTTCTATGACCACTTTTCTCACAAGTCTCCCTATTTAGCTACTGTATGCTTTGAGGATTTGTCTTCATGCATGTTTTATCTTGACCTGAACCAATCTCATATCAAATAGTATCCACCTCTGACTTTATTGGAAAGAGATTTGTGTAACTGCTGAGTACCTTTCAAAGTTCCAGCCTTAGCTACTATTTCACCAAAATATCAAAATGGTCCTTTCAATCCAACTTTCTTCTCAATCTCTTTTTATTTTTCTCCTGTCAAAGGACAGTAACACTGAAAAGCACTACAAATGCCTACCATGGTGAACAAAAATAATTGAGGGGATTAATTATTTGTGGCTAGATATCTCAATTGCAGTATATTTTCTCTGCTTGTCAGGGTATAACTCCCACCTGCTATCAGATACAATGTGTGCCTTCCAACTTGATTATTCTTTCAGTGTGTCAAAAAATGGAAATCCAAAGCTGCTTTCACTGCCTACTCTGTTAATGTACCCTGGCCTACTTAATACTCAAACATCTGATTTACCTAAAAACTGACACACAAGCCTTGCAAAGTCATTTACATTTCTACTTCACTTTTTTGGCAGGTTATTTTTTACTCAGTGTGTCCTTTCTACATAGTGCAAATTAACTGCTATTTGGGGTGGACCTATTGAGGAAGTTAACTAATGCCATTGCTCATTTCATTTTATGATCTTCAATTTGTCATAATTTGCATCTTCTGATATGCTTTTGACACCTCACTGCTTGGAGTGCACAGATAAATACCATTCTTGGAAATCTGCAACAGAGATTGGTTTATTCTGAGCATTTGTTATAACTTCTATTACACAGAGAAGGAAGCAACATTTGTATCATTAAAATAATATAGATGGAAACAGAAATCAATTTTGCCCACAAAAGTGAAAAAAAAAATTGTGATCAATAAAATGAAAGATTTAATAAAAAATTAATCTGAAAATGAACTTAGTAAAACTGAAATAAATGAGCCCAGTGAAACTATAAGGGAATGAACTTTCCCCTTGAAAATAGCCATTAAACATTGCCAACAGACAATTAAGCATTTCCATGGGTCTCTTAAATACAGATCACCAAATATTAATTAATCAAAAGGATGGGAAGTGCAGTAAGGAGTAAAAGGGTGCGTCTACACATACATTAAAGCTAGGTTAAATTTTCTCTGAAGTAATTTAGTGCACAGTAAGCAGGAATAGGCCAGTGTCTACACATGCAGACATTAAAGTGCATTAACTCACTTTAGTCCCAAGTCAGTCCACACACACAGTGTTACTGCGCAGTGAGGCATCTACATGTGTGTTCTTGCGCATTAACTAATCGGGCATAAATTTGATACCTGTATGATGTAGGTATCAAATTTGTGCTTAGAGTCAGCGTAAGTTGCCATACTTACCGCACAGTATGGGCATGCATGTGTAGATGCATGCCTGTACTGTGCAGTAATTTCAATTACTGCCCAGTAAAAGTGCACAGGTAGACACACTCAGAATCAACCTTATGCCCCTTTGTGGGCTACTCAGTTCTTCAGTCTAAGCATGAAGCTTATTTCCTCCCCAGAGCAAGCACAAGGAACTGACACAGACATCCACGTAGCCCTGTACCAGCAGAACAACTGAGCAAGGATGAAGAGTTTTATTATTTGCTCTTAATACAAGACAGCAATGAATTAATACTCCCAGAAGCACATGAGAAGCAGGGAGAGAAATGTGGTTCAAAAAGGTATCTGTGTCACAAAACTTCCTAGTACCTGAGGTACTACAATTTAATTACCCCTTGTTCAGAGCAGTGCCCAAAGACCCAATTTGATTAGGAGAAAAAGGGAGGCTATAAGAGTGTAACAGACTCCCTCTAAGATGAAAAGGGTGAGAACAGTATAAGGAGAGTACAACCAAGAAAGGACCACACTTGAGGAAAGCAAGGAGGGGGAAATAGAGACATAAAGAAGTGACCCCTCATAACAATGAAAATGAGTATTTCAATTCCTGTTCCAATTTCAAAACCTGTTACATCCAATGACTACCAATTCTCACTGCTCCATACTGCCATAAGGCAATGAGTTATTTCCATTTAAATACAAGGAAATGAAGACATATAACAGTTTTAAAAATGCTCATCTCTCACTAACTATGGAAATAGCTGGATGCTGAGTATATGTGTAAACCTGGCTGTGGCAGGGGCCTCTCCCAGCTAAGTGGATCACTGGCCCATACTTGTCCTGGACAACCAGCCCACACTTTTCTGCCATGCCTTGATGTTATAACAACTGTTGTTCACATGCAGGAAGCTACCCTTTTCATAGTCCGATGCCCAGGACATAAACCTATATCTATGACCTTTCCTCTACTGTGTCCCATGCCTTGTAGATGGCATCTATATTTTGTTGTTCACTGTCCTGGCCCCACTGAACCATGTTCTCCCCCACTTATGGGGCTCTCTTCACTATTTGGCCCCTATATGGGGCTCACTACCCTGCCCCTTGTTGGGCTCGCCACCCTGCCCCTCATTGGGCTTGCCACTCTTCCCCTCAGTGGGCTCACACTTTCTCCCCAGTCTTCATAACTACCACAGGCCTCTCAGCTTCCCAGGTCATCTAGGCAATCACTGGCTTCTCTCTGCTCGTTCCACACCTGTCCCTGCTAAAGGGGTAGCCCACCAGGTCGTGGAGGCTGAGGCTTTAAGGCACCTCATCCCCACCTTTCACTGGGGAGGCATAAGTGCAGCATTTCCTAGAGGCCACCCCCATACCATCCAACCCCAGCAGGGTGTAGTTTTAGGTCATGCCCAGGACCAATGTACCCTCATGGCCCTGCCCTAGAGTATACCTACTTAGCTATTCCCTATTAGCATGTTGTTACTCCAGGACCAACCCTCATCTGCCTACAGACTTCCCTGATGGTAATTCATCTCCTTGTGGCCTCCAGGAGATATCTAGGACTCCTTTCATATCTCCCCCACTGTCCAGGCCCTCACCCCTGATCTGTGGTCCCTGCTACATTAAAGATCTTTGACCAAGTAGCCCTGGTCCCAGGTTGAGTCAGTCGGGACACCGGGTTGTCTGTCACCAGGTTCACCTCTTTCTTTGAGCCGTGGCTCTTCAGATCCTTGGACCCCTGACCTTGGCCAGCCCAGCTGGAGTAAGTTAAATGCCTGCCTGACACCAGTCCCTCACCACCACCACTCCTAGCAGGTGTCTACAGCTCACAATCCCCAGGGCACCCCAACCTTCTTCTCAGTCTCATGACCCTTTCTATGTTGCTTATCTCCCCATGCTCTAATCTAGCTCCAAGTACGGGTACGCCCTAGGATCTCTCTCACTGATCTGTTCAGGCCTGGCCCAGGTTCAAGCTGCTCCCCTGCTCTCCCCAGTCTCTCATACTACAAAATACAGATCTGGGCTGCCCCAGGCTCTACTCCCCTTGTTCTCACTGAGCCTTCTTCTGGCTGCTCAGGCAACCGCACCCAGGCTCTCATTCTGGCTGTCCCGGCAGGTTGTAATCATCTTGGGGCTTTGTTAGTCCTGCCCTCCTGGGTGCAGCCTTCTCTATAATGTGGAACCCCTGCAGGGGTCCCCTAAAGCCTCCTCCTGCCCCTACTAGCTCCCACTTTCCTCCAGTTCTCCCCTTTCCTTCTCAGGGAAACAGACTCCCCCCACAGCCTAGCAGGGAGTAGCAGCCAAGCTCAACCAGGCCACTCAGACCCTGATGGTCTCCTCCTAGGCCTGCATTCCTTCTCAGCTCACTCAGCTACACCCCTTTCCAGGAAAGCTGCAACAGCTGTTGTTGGTCTCAAGGGCTTCTCAGTTGCAGCTGGCAGCCCTGCTCCCTGAGTCTGGGTTTATACTCAAGCTGCCTAGCTCTCCTCCACTCAGGCGGCCTCTTAACCATCAGATGACTGCCTAATTGTGCCTGAGTGTACCTGTCAGCTGTTCCTCAGCCTGCCAGTTTCCCTTAGAAGTGGCAGGCACCCTTGTGCCCTGCCACACTGGCCCAACTTGGCTTGGATCATACAGGTGACCATGTAACATGATTTCACAAAAAAACAAGAATTAGAACCTGGGCATACCTGCTCTTAACACTGTGCTCCATCAACTACAGCATGTCGCCTTTTAACCACAAAAGAGTAATTTTCCCATAGTTATTAGTTAGGATAGGATGGTGCATAGGAACAAAACTAGCAAAACCCCTTGAAAGGTATTTGTAGTATACTGCAGAAATCATGTTATACATTAATGAAATTTAATACGTAAGAGGCCAGCCTGGCATATTAGCCACAAACACTTCTCAAATGTCACTCTGATCCCTTTCCCTTACCTGTTCTGCTACTCAGCTCTCTGCTCCTTGCCCCATCAGCCACTGTGTGCCTGTCCCTTCCACAATCTGCTATGTCACACAGAGGATGCCCACATCACTGGTAGTGCTTATGCTGCAGGTTAGTCACTTCTGTAATGGGTAATGATATATTTGATATTCTTACATAATATGATACAATCATAGAAGTAGGGTCAGAAGGGACCTTGTAGATCTTCAAGTCCGACCCCCTGCCTGGGCAGGAAGAAAACTAGGCTCAAATGACCCCAGCCAGGTAGGCATCAAGCCTCTTCTTAAAGACCCCCAGGGTAGGAGCCAGCACCACTTCCCTTGGAAGTTGGTTCCAGATCCTAGCCGCCCTAAATATGAAGTAGTTCCTACGGATGTCTAATCTAAACCTACTCTCCAACAACTTGTGACTGTTATTCCTTGTTATCCCGGGGGGCGCTAGGGGAAACAAGGTCTCCCCCAAACCCTTCTGGTCCCCCTTAGTGAGTTTATAGATGGTCACAAGGTCCTCCCTCAGCCTTCTCTTATGAAGGCTGAACAGGTTCAGGTCCTGTACCCTCTCATTGTAGGGTCTGCCCTGCTGTCTCCGGCTCATGTGGGTGGCCCTCCTCTGGATCCTCTCAATGTTGTCCACATCCTTCTTGAAGTGGGATGCCCAGAACTGGACACGGTACTCCAGCTGTGGCCTGACCAGTGTTGCAAAAAGGGGGAGGATCACCTCCTTGGAGCTACTTGAGATGCACCTGTGGATGCATGATAAGGTCCGGTTAGTCCTGCCGACCGTGACCTTGCATTGTTGGCCCATGTTCATCTTGGAGTCAGTGATGACTCCAAGATCCCTTCCTGCCCCTGTGCTCTCAAGAAGGGAGTTTCCCATCTTATAAGTGTGCTGCTGGTTACTACTGCCCAAGTGCAGCACCCTGCACTTGTCAGTATTGAAATGCATTCTGTTTTTGTTAGCCCACCCCTGCAACCTATCCAGGTCTTTCTACAGTCTTTCCCTCCCTGCTACCGTGCCCACCTCACCCCACATTTTGGTATCATCTGCAAATTTGAACAGGTTGCTTTTCACCCCGTCTTCTACTGTGTCCCATGCCTTGCAGATGGCATCTATAATTTCACCTACATATAAGTATGGATCAAATTTCCAGGAAACTAGTGTTTCAAAGGGAGAGAGATAGTTAAAATGCTAATAGTAACATGAAAGGTGCCAAGCCTGAGACAGACAAAAGGGACTACAATAGATATGTTAACATAGGAGAAAAAAGTGTTAGACAATAGCAAGACTGGTGTAGCAACCAATTGGCTACAATAAAACCTACCAAAATGGACTAAGAGTAAACAAGGAATGTAGAAAGAAGGTATATGGAAGCTTTGGCATTGATATGATCAGTTTCTGGAAAACAGACTCCTCAGACTAAAGAGAACGTAAGGATAAATCTAGGGGAAAAAAAAGCAAGAAAGGTTTCTTTGCTACTCTGAGCTGGATCTGCTGAAACCAGCCAACTAGCACAGAGAATGTCTCCCTCACTAGCCCAGTTTTAAATATTCTGATCAAATGCTTGTAATTACTGTATAGATATAGTCATTAATCAATGCATCTACACATACTGCTATATCGGTGTAGCAATGTGCTATAGCAACATAGCAAAACCCACGATGCTGCAGCTACATTGCTGCAGTGACGCATTCCCATGTTATAGCATGTCACTACAGTGATATAGTGCCTAAAAATAACCGTGCGCAGTATGCATGGCCCAGTACCAGCTGTTACCGCACCATCTTTTAGTACTTCCAACAAGAAGTACTAAATGACAGCATAGTAACAATGGTGCCATAGCAGCACGTGTAGATATGCCCAGTAAGTACCATTCAATTGCCATTGATATATGGTTGGTATTTGTTATGGAGACAGAAGCACTTCTACTGCACTTCTGTTTTAGAATGTTTGCTTAGTCTCTGTCAAACTGCTACAGGCCTTTTGATTTAATAAAGGAATTTTAGCTGAATTACTCATCAATCAAATTCCAACATATGGCAGCTTGCAGGGGGATTTAGGGATTTATAAAGCAATGCCGCTCTTACTGCAAATGCATGTGTTCTGTTAATACCTTCATTTAAAACTCCTCATTTAAAGGTGTTTATTAAAAAGAAAAATCTTGTTTTCACTGGCTGAGGAAGCTGTTGAAGTAGTTTTACATGACCCATGCAGGTAGGTTGGGAATGAGGTTGCAGCTACAGTATAAAAAACCAGGGATACAATGAAGCCACAGAAGAACTTTGGAAAAGTTTAAAGCAGGCAAGGGGGCACTTAGTTGAATGAACTGAAACTCCACATGTTCACCATTAAGCTTGACACCCAAATCGTGTGAACACATTCTTAACATTGTTCTTAGGAATTATTTTATTATGAGATTAAGGTTGATGAACTCTTTCATGCACTGTTGCAGCAATGCAAATCTTCCTCCTTGGAGCATGGGATGTTTGCACATGTGCACGTTTCATGGGACCCGATTTACAATCATGTGGTTAGCTTTTACTGGTTGGTCCACAGGTGGGAGGTCCAGGCACAAAAAATAGCCTTGTCAGGGTTGTAGAAAAAGCAAAGCCCCAGGGCTGGGCCTAGCAACTGGGCTGTTCCAAACATGTACCGGGCATGGGTTAACCTGATCTAGGTAGTGAACCTCTTCAAGAGATCAGGCCAGCTAGTTTTTGCTTCACTGCCATTCCTGTGTCCCCTCTGAGCAGATGCCCAGGCCTGGTGCTGTGGTTGTTCACCCCTTGGTACACTATTGCAAATTGATACCATACATCAACATTTTCAATATGTCCTAGCTGTTTCTTTTAGATGCTGGGATTATTTCCTTAAGGAGGAATTTATTGAAACTCTCTCGCATTGTAACTGCTGAAAACAGCCCATATGATGTAGCTTGTTTGTATTTAGATGGCTGATGGGTATTCTGAAGAAATTTGCTAGTCTCAGAGTTCCACAGATTTTACTACAGGAGCTTATTAGACAAGCTTTAGTTCAAAGCGCCCCACCGCCATTTTTCAGCTTGGGGATACTGATACATGTGACACTAGTGTCTGCTGGAGCACAGTAATTTCCACACTCCAGCAGACTCAATTAATCAAGTCTGCCCCAATGTGTTGTAATTACAGTGCATCAGAGCAGCCTCCCTGCACATGTATAGAAGCCTGTAGAGCTCAGTCCTCAGCTATCTACCCCTGTCCAGCAAAGCACCGGTCAGTGCAAGCAATTTAAATTTAACTATGTACACTTCCAGTGAAGCACACAGATGACCTATGTCATGAAATAAGAGCCAAAGGCTCAGCACCTTGTAGGATCAGGATTAGGGAATCACTTGTCAAGAAAGCATGGTCACAACACAAAAAGCTCAAAAAGAGAGAAAAAAAGAGAGAGAAAAAATACTATGGAGAACTTAAATGCAAAAACTTGTTTAACCACCACTGCAATTACTACCTGATAATGGAAGGTAGAAAAAAAAACATATCCTATGGTAAAATTCAGTGGCAGTATAATTAAAAAAAAAAAAAGAATAAGAATTTAGAATAAGAATGTACATTGTCTGGATGATGAAGGCAAAGCAGCCAGGCATTCTGTGTTAAACAAAGGAGTTTACCTAAAATGGGTTTCAGCAGAGTTTAGAAAAATATATATTAAAAGGACCATGAAAGGGAAATGATTTGAAGGTAAGCAACTACTGGATTCTTCGAGTTTTACAAATCACTGAAAGCAATCAATACCTCAGATATCCTGCTAGATTGGCTATTGTTTACAAATAAATGAGATTCCGTCTAAGCTTTTTGCCTGATGCTTAGGATAAACCTGTTTTGATTTTTTTTTATATACCTTCTGCACTCCTGTTCCCATCCAGAAATGGCAATACAACTATAGTGAGAAATCCTGGTCTTGAGAGATAGCAACTCAATGTCCCAATGGAGAAAGTGCAGGTTGTGTGGACTTGAATAGTTCCACATTCTGAGAAACTCGGACATCTCACATCTCATGGAAGATCCGTTGTTTAGCAAAGTATACAATCAATGTGATGGATAAATGTAGATGTGGCTCAAGATTCTATACACTATCTCTCTCCAAGGATCCATCCCATTTGCTTCCTGTTCAATAGCTGCAAGAGCCACATGATCCTGTGCCACGGATGAACAACCACTGGTGGTCCATCAGCCACATTTCCCACACTTTAAGTCAGTCAGCCAAATTAATTCTAGCATTTCATCCTTCTCAGTAATAAGCCGAGACCCTGTCATCTCAATAGAAATAATTAAGAATGTGTGCGCACATTCCTGTAGCATGGTAAATCAAAACCAGTAATACAAGTGCCTTCTCCTTGAGTTTGGTACTATTGAGAATTTTTCTCCCTCTCCCTATTTTCTCTTCTGTCAGTTTCTTCTGGCCCAGTTAGATTCTGTTAGTCCTACTACAACTCTATTGGAGATAAATAGAACACAACTATTCTGACACCTGCTGGTCCATATCAGTGAAATATTACTGCCAGCTTCCAGATGGCTTTCCTTTTATAGAACAGGCACAGAAAGAACCCTGGGAGAAGTTCTGTACAATGAAGGACCCTTACCATAGAATCAAAGAATCATAGAAAATGAGGGTTGGAAGGTATTGGTATTTAAAGGCTTGTTTTGGGGGAATTGGCTTATGGGGGGGGGTGTATGCATTAGAATGGTTCAGGATGGGCAGCAAGGGTTAATTGATTTCTAAAAAGCCTGGGTCTCACACATACTGAGTGTCATAGCCTTGGAAGCAGACAGGCTGTCTAACACAACAAGGCTAATGGATATACACACAGTCTGAGAAACTGGGGACATGTACCATACTGTTAACACAAGGTAAGGGTGGCACCAGCTAACAAGGCCCCAGAGGAAGCGGGGTGGGGAGGGGAGGGAAGGCTGAGTCCCAGTTTTGTGGGAACAGACCAAACTAGGAGAAGGCTCAGAAGAAGCAAAATAGTATGCTTGCATGTGATAAGCTACATGGATATGTGATGAACACAGAGAGAGAAACCAGCAATAGCCACAGGTCAAGAGTCATCAGGAGGGAAGGAGAATACAAAAGCAGAGACTTGAAAGTAACAAAGGGTCCCTCCTCCCCATCCCTCCTCCCTGTCTCACTCAGGTCCTCCTCCTTCCAATCCTCCTCCCTGAGAGGGGTCCCCACCCCTGAACCCAGGAGGGTCCTGGAGGCCACCATGAACAGACAGCACACCACCAGCCCATCTCATCCACCCCTCAGGATCCCACCTCCAGGCTTCTGATAGCTGACACCTATGAGAGAGCTTCAGAGTGAAGACTGTGTCCTGGCCGGATATATTTTGATTCTGATGACAGCTCTAGGATTTAGTAGCTATATAGAATTGCTTGATTGTTTGTAATGCTTCTTTTCTGTTATCACTGTGTATTAATAAATTTGCCTATTATCGAATGGAAAAGTTGTGGTCAGTCTGAGGGTGGGTCCTCCCACCCAGAACAAGGCATCTGAGTCCTAAATCAAGAGTCAACAAGGGGACCACAGGAGGTCATCTCATCCAACCCCCTGCTCAGAGGTGGACCACCCCCAACTAGATCATTCTAGCCAGGGCTTTGTCAAGTTGTACCTTAAAAAACCTCATAGGATGGAGATTCCACCACTTATCTAGGTAACCCATTCCAGTGCTTTATTACCCTCCTAGTGAGAGGGTTTTTTTTCCTAATATCCAGTGTAAACTTCCCTTGCTGCAACTTGAGACCATTGCTCCTTATTTTGTCATCTACCACCACTGAGTACAGTCTAGCTCCATTTTCTTTTAAACCACCTTTCCAGTAGTTAAAGACTGCTTTCAAATCCCCGCCTCCCCACCCCTCAGTCTTCTCTTCTGCAAACTAAGACTTATATGTTAGATTCATGTAGAGTGGCTAGTCTCAGATTAACTATTGGCCTAGAAATGCTGAAGAGCAGAAACTGAAAACAAAAAAACAAACAAACAAAAAAAGAAAGAAAAAATCCACTCAAACAAGGTTCAGGAGATCTGGGGTTAGTTCTCATCATTACCATAGACTGTGTACAGCTTTTGACAGTGTGCTTTAGTTCTGCGCAGCCAAAACAGGGATTTTTTTTTGTTTTCTTTTGATATTGGAGACACTTGGACAAGAACTACTATTTACCATGCATGTATAAAGCACTTAGTAACAACAGAGCTTCAAATTTGATTGGGTCTCTGGTAAGACTGTAATACAAGGAAATACTACATTTGTAGGAATATATACTACATTATTCCTATACAAGGAAATATGTTGCATGAAAAGCATATTTTTTTAATCATAAATCAACAAACAGGGGAAATGTGGATGTATATATGTTGGAGCTTAACATTAGTTGTGCAATATAAAGCCTATTGGTACAAAAAAAAAAATATGGGCTTGAGACAGGCAAGTTCAAGTTTTCCCTCTGAGAACAATAATAGAATAGTAATTAATAAATTCAATAAGAAGGAAAATATATAAGAAATGTGGAGCAAAAAGAACTGGTATGGGACTTTAAATGAGAGAAAGCAGTATTCATCAGCATGAGACTGACAGATAGCAGATGATGAAAAAGCTCAGTGACACAAGAGTAATAACTTTTTTCTTTGGACAAAGGTTTTATATGTAACAAGCTATGGGAAATAAAATTCTATTGATTCAATCAAAATCAAAGCCATGAATCTTTTGGATTTGAGCTATGTTTGAGTTTGAAATTTCAAATAAAAAAAAAATATATTATATCTCCAAAACAGCTAAGACCCTATGTTTATGGAATTTGTAATGATTATATCTAGATAGATATGGAATTTTAACAATTATATCTATATATCTATATCTATAGATATCTATATAAATATATATAGATATAATTGTTAAAAATTCCATAAACATGTCTTAGCTGTTTTGGAGTTCTGACTTCACCACTTACATTACTGCAAAATCCGAATACCTAAAAGTGATGAAAAACTTTGACTCCCCTTGATTCTCAGTCTATCATATTCTTCTAAAGGTGACAAGAGTACATTAATTTAAAAGAAATCCAATATAAATTTAATTACTAGCCCTCTTTTGTGTATACATTTTTCACCCAGTGAGATTAAGCTGAAATGTGAATATAAATGATTGTTGCAATAACACATAATAGAACTTTATTTGAGATCTGAATTTAGCAATTAAATTATTTAAAAAAACATACCAAAAAATGGGAATACTGTTACACATAAACATTAACTACATTCTACTACTACTCCTACTACTACAATAGGAACAGTTTTATCTCAATATGGTTATTATTTCCTTGCAGCATGTTAATTCACAGAATATATGTTCATCTTCAGATCACAGTGTCTAATAAAAATGTCTTTTTGCTTGTGGAAACTTCTAAAAGGCCACACAAACCCTAGGGGGAATGAATTTTAAGAACATGATTGGGCAGAGAATGTGAAGAGAGCATTTCTTGAGACTGGGCCTTAGAGATGACCTTATACATTAATAAAATATATTACAACGTGGAACTGGGAAAAACAATTTATTGTCTGACACTTCAAGTACCCAAAAGTCATAACAGCTTAGAGGCTATTTTTCCCCAAGTATAATCATTCCTAGCAGGTTGTTTTGCCTCATCAGTTTAGCACCTTTTCCACATAAACTACTGTCTGTCCTTCTGGCCTGGTGCATCCAGGTTTCTCCTATTAATATTCATTGCCTTATGCTTCATGACCAGTGGGGGAAAATGTTACCCTGTGTCTCACTAAACAAGCTTCCCTGAACATATCTATATCCTTCTGTAGCAAAACTTCATGTTCATTTACTCTAGAGCAGGGCTGTCCAACTTCTGACTGCTTGGGGGCCACAGGCCCCCTGACTAATTGTGTCATATCCCCCTAGGCTGCATTCCATACTACACCTTATAGGAACCCTCTACCATGCCACTTGGTGGATGCCTCTACATTATACTGTGCTAGTGCCTCCACCTCCTGTACACTGTGTCCTATGGCCCCTGACACACCCAGTGCCTCTCCTTCTACCTTGCAGAATCCTGTAATTTGCAGGCTCCCTTGGCTGCATTGCTCTCTCTCTCTCCCCAGGGGCAGGCTCAGAAAACAGAACCTGGAGGAGGGAGGGAACCCAGAAATTTTGGTAGAAGCAGCATCTGAAGCAGTGGGGAGAGCAGTGCCCAAGAAAGGAGCCTGAAGTCCACAACTTAACCCCTTGAGGATCAGATGCAGGCTGATCAGTTGGAGAGTAGGGGTGTGCAAAATGGGCCATATTCGATTCAGATTCGGCCCAAATCGGGGACAGTGAGTTGATTCAGATCACTGCCCCCGATTCCCTTCAGCCAAATCCAAATCTGAAGATTCGATGCCGATTCAGAGACTCAGTAATTCGGCTATATATACAGCTTTAAATGTTTTTTCTACATACCTCGAGGTACCAGGTGTGGCTTATGAATGCTGTGATGCCAGGGTGCATGGAGCATCTCAAGGGAGGGAGGTGGGGGCGTGTGCTCAGCGGTACTTCCAGTCCACTTCCAGGTCTGCCACTGAGTGCACGGGCCTCCCCACCCCCCACTCCCCTGGCCAGGTGCCCCTCAGACCCAGGTAGCACCAGTCACTGAGCCAGGAGGGCGTGGGGGGTCCAACAGACAGACTGCAATCAGAGTTAGATGACAGGGTAATTGAACCCACAGGTGGTTGACAGAGGTTTATTGACCTTAGAATTTCATATATATAGCAATGAGGTTAAACCAATACTTGTTATGGGGGGAGGGGACATATTTGTGAATTCTCTTACTTTGGTAAGGCTTTTTATCATCTTTCTAGTACTGCTTATTAACATTAACCCTTCCTGCCAACATTAGCCATTGGACCCTATGAAGTTCAGATGAAAATCTGACTTTTTCAGCATTTCAGTTCAGGTACTCAACACCTGTGGGAATGTCCTGTTTTCAATTCAGCTGTATTCTCTAAACACCTTTGATTGAAAAGCTGAACAAATTGCTGATTTGCCCTCAGACATTTTGTTGTCTGCATTTTTTTAAATAAACACTATACCCAGCAACTAAAGTAATCCCGTTGATAATTGATCACTAGATTCTGTATGTTTCTGTGTGTTCACTAGATTCTTTATCCTTACTTTTTGTATTCTGATGGTGCCTACCAGTCCCAGATGGAATTGAGCTGTACAGGAGTCTTCAGAACAGGAGGCATTTCCTGACTAAAAGATCTTACAGTATAACAAACATAAATGTCTACTCTAAAATACAGAATTTGTACTTCATACAACTGTATTACAGACACAAATTATTTAAGTTTAAAAAGCACCTCTCTTCTTTTATTCCAGTTTGTGCAGTTACATTTTGCCTAATGAACACCCCCGCCTTTTAATTGGATCATCTCATCTTCTGTGCAGATGCTGGGGTTAAACATTTTCTGCCTTCCACTATAGAGGTTGCTGAAATTGATTATCCTTTATATATAGTATATGGTATGTAAAATACTTTAGGATCCTTTGGGATGAAAAGAGCTATGTAGACATATTTTTGTGCCATATGTGACTCTGTTCAGTGAGAGAAATCCATTTTAATTGCAATGTGGATAGTTTCTCTTGGGTTAGTGAGGAGGGGAAATCAATGTTTTACAAAATATTTCACTGAAGTAGTTCATTGCTTTGGACATTATGCCTGGGTGACTCAATGGGAGAATAATATTCCCCAGAAATTATATAAAAATTACTTCACACAAAAAGCAAAAGAAATCTATATGGACGAGGTTATTCTGATTAATTCAGTTTGCTGTACTTGTTATACAATATTTTAACCTCATTTTTACACAGTAAAGACTTCTGAACCATTCATTCTAAAACAATAATGTTGCTCACTGGAATTTTAGCTGTTGGAGGAATTATAACAGTCACTGACATCCTATAGTCCCTAATGAAACTGCATTTTGGTGAATTTCCTTTGACTATGGTATTTTATACTATGTATACCTGCAGTATATGCAGTTTTGAAACTGTGATACCCAAGAAATCATATCTACAAGAGTCCCCTCTGTACAACCCACAGTAATTTTTGTAGCAAAATTTTAGTTTTGCTAAGAGCAGATTTTTTCCTGTAAAAATCATAATCAGTTTTATGTTTAGAGGGTCTTCACTTTGATTCAGGGTCAAAATTATTGCCACATTTTGGATCAGAAAGGAAATTTACCCCATGATCAGACAAGTATAGACCACGGGTAGGCAAAATATGGCCTGTGGGCCAGATCTAGCCTGCAGAGGGACGTCTAGCCCATGGTTGGTCCCTTGGTCCTGCCTGGCTGAGGCACTGCCTGGCTGTGGCACGCCCTGCCGCTCCCTGGACATGCAGCTGGACTGCGTTTCTAGATAGCTCAGGCTGCCGCCACTGCTCCCAGCCCTGTGGTAGCAACAGAGACCAGCACACACAGCCCTGACCCCACACTGGCTCCAGGCTCACCCATCCAGACTGAGCAGCAGCATCATGGAACAGAAACTGCTGCTCAGTGGAGGGCAAAAGTGGCTCCTCCCCTTCGCACTGCCAGTGGTTCAAGGTGTAACCTCCCAGAGCCTGCACAGGGCTGCCCTGGATCGATGCTGCATCACCACTGCCTCTGGGCTTCCCTGTGGGGCAGCAGTGCCAGCACAGACCAGACACAGGGCAGTCCCATGTGGGCTCTGGTTGACCGCACCGGGAAGTACTGGCAATGGGAGGGAGAGGGACCACTTTTACACCACACTGAGCACCACTTTCCCATCCATTCTGCCACTGCTGACCCCATATGCCCCATGCCAACACTGGGCCCACCTGTCAGAGCCGAGCAGCAGCAGCAGCAGCAGCAGGGGAGAAACTGTTGATCCGCCCAGGGGGAAGGCAGCTCCTCTCCCTTGCTGCGGGCAGGCAGTTTTTGGTGCAGCCACCTGGAGTGCATGCTGCCCTGAGCTACCCTGTGGCTCCATCACCACTGCCTCTGGATTGTGTGGCAGCAGTGACAGTGTAGAGCAGCTGCAGGGCAGCCCAGCATGTTACAGAGTTCAGGTGTCTGCACCAAAAACTGCCTGGCGGGAGTGAGGAGAAAGAGCTGCTTTCCCCCCACACAAAGCAACAGTTTCTTCCCAGCCACTGCTACTGCTGCTCTGCCCAGATGAGTGAGCCCAGAGCTGGCACAGGGTGCGCAGGGTCGGGACTGCGTGCGCTGGTCTCTGTCACTACTGCAGGGCTGAGGGCAGTGGTAGCAGTAGCTAGAAGGAACCACCCACTCCCGCTGCATGCCCAGGGCAGTAGGACACAACACGGCCGGCTGGTGTGGAGCGGGTGTGGGCCGCACTGGAACTGCGCACTGTTGGCAGTGGTAAGGTGGCACCACAGGACACGCAGGTTCTGTGCTCTTGCAGAGTGGGGGCAGGTGCTGCCTGGCTCAGGGGGGGCCTGTGTGGGGGCTCCCACACACACCCTACCATACCCACAAACCCTCCCCCTACAAACTCCAAAGCAAACCCTGCCTCACACACTCCACACACACACACCCCACACATGCCTCTTGGGGGAGACCTGCTCACTGCCACACAAATCCCATACCCACCCACACATCCCCACAAACCCCACCATACCTACCCCATCTACACATACCCCCACATTCTCTCCCACACCCAACATACACACACAAAAACACCCACAACCCCCCACAAACCCCATACCCCCCACACAATGCACAAAAATAAGATTTTGTTTTAAGAAATTATACAATCACTTTTATATATACACAGTAGGGCTGTGCAAAATTTCACCAGCTATTTCATTCTGACGCTGTTTCAACTTGATTCGAGCTTGAAACAGCGAAATTGAAACAAAACAAGGGAAGTCGAAATATTTCAAAAGTTTCAAAACATTTGAGTTTCAAAGTTGAAGCTGGGCTTACCTGCAGGAAAACAGAAAGTAAGGAGAGGAAGGGGGAAGAGGAAGGAAGGACTGTTCTGACATTGACTGTGTAGATGGCCAGTGACAGCTGGCCTCCTTCCCTGAGGTACCTTCCAATCCCAGTGCTCTAGAGGAGGGATGGAAAAACAGCATAAAAGACAGAATTGTTTGAACTGGCCTGCTATGTGCCTTCGGGTCAGTTACTGAGATATATTCCAGAAGCTCAGAGTGTTAGACAACAAAGGCTACTACTATCATTGATTTGATTTCCTACTTGCTAGCCTAGCACGTGGGATTCCTCAATACCTTTCACTTTCTTTCTAGATGCTTTTATTTTATTAATTGATTTATTCTTTTCAATTTCATAATTATATTAGATATTATACTATAGAATGTATATAGCAGGGCACATATATATTTATATATTCTTATTTTATACATTTATATCTTGCATATTATAATATAGAATTTATATTTCATAGGTTTCATAGATTTCATAGACATTAGGGCTGGAAGGGACCTCGGAAGATCATCGAGTCCAGCCCCCCGCCTAAAAGGGCAGGAAGTCAGCTGGCGTCATAGGATCCCAGCAAGATAAGCATCCAGTTTCATCTTGAAGGTGTTCAATGTAGGCGCTTGAACCACCTCCAGTGGCAGGCTGTTCCAGACCTTGGGGGCTCGGACAGTAAAGAAATTCTTCCTTATGTCCAGCCTGAAACGATCTTGTAGTAGTTTGTGACCATTCGACCTCGTCATCCCTTGGGGCGCTCTGGTGAACAAACGTTCCCCCAGATACTGGTGGTCAACCCTGATAAACTTGTAGGTGGCCATCAGATCACCCCTGAGCCTGCGCTTATCCAGGCTAAAGAGCCCCAGGGCTCTCAGCCTGTCATCGTAGGGTCTGCTTCCCTGACCTCTGATCATGCGTGTGGCTCTTCTCTGGACTCTCTCAAGCTTCTCCACATCCTTTTTGAATTGTGGAGCCCAAAACTGGACACAGTACTCCAGCTGCGGCCTCACTAAGGCCGAGTACAGGGGGAGAATGACGTCCCGGGATCTGCTTGAGAAGCATCTATGGATGCAAGCCAGCGTTTTGGTCACTTTACTAGCCGCAGCATCGCATTGCAGGCTCATGTTCATCTTGTGGTCAATGATGACCCCCAAGTCTCTTTCTTCCATAGTGCTAGCCAACATAGCACTGCCGAGCCTGTAAGGATGCTGCGGGTTTTTTTTCCCAAGGTGGAGAACCTTGCATTTATCCACGTTGAACACCATCAGATTCTCGTCCGCCCACTTGCTGAGCCTGTCCAGGTCAGCCTGGATCATCCGCCTGTCTTCTGGTGTGGATGCTTTGCCCCAAAGTTTGGTGTCATCTGCGAACTTGTCCAGTCCACTTCTGACTCCAGTGTCCACATCATTAATGAAGATGTTGAACAGTATGGGTCCAAGGACAGAGCCCTGGGGGACCCCACTGGTCACAGGACACCACGATGAGTGACTTCCATTAATTACTACCCTCTGGGTCCGACCCCGGAGCCAATTTTCCAGCCAGTGGATCGTGGAGGACCCAAGGCGACAATTGGCCAGTTTCTCCAAGAGATGATCATGGGACACCAGATCGAAGGCTTTTTTGAAGTCAAGATATATGACATCAATCTCAACTCCCTTGTCCAGGTGATAGGTCACCTGGTCGTAGAAGGAAATGAGATTGGTCAAGCAAGACCTACCCGCAACATACCCGTGCTGGCTATCCCTTAAGATGTTGGCGTCGGCCAGTCCATTAAGGATGGCCTCCTTAATAAACTTTTCTAAGATCTTCCCCAGGATAGGAGTCAGGCTGATGGGCCTATAGTTAGCCGGATCCACTTTCCTCCCTTTCTTGAAGATAGGCACCACATTGGCCTTCTTCCAGTCTTCGGGCACTACACCAGAGCGCCAAGAGTTTTCAAAGATCCGCGCTAGAGGCTGGGCTATGATGCTTGCCAGCTCCTTGAGTACCCTGGGGTGAAGATTGTCAGGGCCGGCTGACTTGAAGGTATCCAGCTTCTCAAGATGTTCCTTCACGAATTTAGCATTAATGGAGGGCAGGGGTTCACCCTCACCCGGACTTCCTGGCCCTGTAGCGGGCACGGGCGTCCCATGGGGCTGATGAAAGACCGACGCAAAGTACCTATTTAATAGGTTGGCTTTTTCCTGGGCGTCAGTTGTCAGTTGCCCCATCTGGTTCAGCAGGGGTCCAACGTTGCCCCTGCTTTTCCTCCGGCTCCCCACATATCTGAAAAAGGACTTTTTATTGTCCTTGATGCTCAAAGCTAGCTGGAGTTCAGTTGCAGCCTTGGCTTTCCTGGTCTGCTCCCTACAGGACCGGACCAGTGCAGAATAATCCTCCTTGGAGGTGACTCCCATCCTCCATCCTTTGTAGGCCTTTCTTTTTAGCCTCAGGAGGTCTGCTAGGTCCCTGGAGAGCCAGGGGGGCTGCTGTGCCCTCTTGCTGCCTTTCCTCCGAGATGGAATAGACTTAGTTTGTGCATTGAGGATCACTCCCTTGAGGAGCAACCACTCTTCTTCAACTCCCCTCTCCCTGTGGTCACAGTCCCTTAGGGCCTCACTGACAAGCCTCCTGAGCTTGTCAAAGTCGGCTTTCCTGAAGTCAAGGACTTCCGTGTTGCTGACTGACTTGCCAGCTTTTCGACGGATGGTGAAGGTGATCAGCTCATGGTCGCTGTCACCCAGCTTCCCATCGATCACTAGGTCGCCGACTAGGTCATCCCCAGTAGCCAGTACCAGGTCGAGCAGCGCTTTGCCTCTCATTGGCCCATAGACTTTTTGAGTCAGGTAGAGGTCATTCACGCATGAGAGGAAGCTCTGCGACTGCTCAGATTTTGCTGAGCGATCCTCCCACGAGATGTCCGGGTAATTGAAGTCACCCATGACAACCATGGTCCTGGAGCAAGCTGCCTCAGCCAGTTCCTGGGCAAACTCCTGGTCAAGCTCAGGACTTTGGGTTGGAGGTCTGTAATAGACTCCCACCATTGTGTCCCCTGTGCCGTGTTCCCCACGGATTTTAACCCAGAGGGTCTCCAGCCGTCCACCCTGGTCGCCAATATCGGCTTGCAGGGATGCGTAGCTTTCCTTAACAGAGAGCTACACCCCCGCCCCTTTTCTCTACACGATCCCTCCTGTACAGGGTATAGCCATCTATCCCCGCAGTCCAGTCATGGGTGGAGTCCCACCAGGTCTCCGTGATCCCTATGACATCGTAATTGTCTGCACTGAGCAGGAGGATGAGCTCCTCCTGCTTATTCCCCAAGCTCCTGGCATTAGTGTAGAGGCAGGCAAGTGCCCCCTGGGGGGCTCCTTCCTTGCCCACAGATTTTACCAGGGCTGGGGCTGGGGTGGGCTCCCTTGAGTGCCGTGATCCGCTGGCTTTGCAAGGATTGCTCAGCGGGCCAGCAGTGGCGGTAGTCCCCCCATCCCCCAACGGGCTTAGTTTAAAGCCCGGTGGAGCAGGTCAGCCAGTCTGGCTGAGAAGAGCCTCCTCCCTAGGGGAGAGAGGTGGAGACCATCTCTTCCCAGCAGCTCGCTGCCTCTCTCGCCAAAGAGCGGGCTGTGGTCATGAAAGCCAAAGCCTTCCTGACGACACCAGCGCTGCAGTCTTTGGTTGACCACATAGATCCTCCTGTCCCTTCTCAGCCCATAGCCTGAGACTGGGAGGATCGACGAGAACACCACCTGTGCCCCCAGACCCTTGAGCCCCGCTCCCAAATCCCTGTAGCACCTCATGACCTGGCTGGGAGTGCTCCGAGCCATGTCATTGGTGCCCACAAGAATAAGGAGCATGGGATAGTGGTCTGTGGGTTTGAGGAGCTTGGGGATCCTCTCCGCAATGTCCCGGATGCGGGCCCCTGGGAAGCAGCAGACTTGCCGGGCTAAGGGGTCGGGGTGGCAGATTGGCCCCTCCGTCCCCCTCAGGAGGGAGTCTCCCACAACAAACACCTTACGTTTTGTCTTGGGGAGAGCAGGGGCGGGAGCTGCAGTTAGGCCCATGTTGCCCGTGGGGGCCGGCAACTCAGCATGCTCTGCTGGGGCAGCAAGAGGTGCGTACCTGTTGCTCAGTTCTGGTGGGGGAGGGGCTGTGGTGCGGCGGGCCTTAGGGCCCTTGACCACCTTGGTCCATGCCCCTGGCTGGACACAGGAGGAGGTCCCAGTGTCCTCCTTTGGCGTGGAGAGAGACTGTGATCTACCCTCTGCCTCCCAGGGAAGAAGGGCCTGGCAGTAGGAGTCTATCTCCTGCTCGCAGTCCCTGATGGCACGCAGTCTCTGGACTGTGGCCTGGAGCTCCTCCAGCTGGCGTGCCAGAGACCCCAAAAGGGAACAGACCCCACAAGGGGAGGTCGCCATGCTCCCAGGCCCCAGAGCCTGAAAAAGGGACAGGCAGCCCCCGCAGCCGAGAGCCAGGGGCTCCATCTGCGTGGAGCCCGGAACCAGGGGCTCCGTCTGGGTGGCCATCTCTGAGGTGCCAGAGGGGGGGGCTACAGAGTCCGAGGGGACCCGAGGGGTGCAGCGCGTGCCCATCCCATATTGGAAGGCACAGATATATTTATATATTTTTATTAATACAAGACACTATGAAACACACCATGAAGCATGCTGCAAAGGTGGCTAGCAAACCTTCAGCAAGTGGCAGAAGAGGAGGTAGAGGGAAAAGTGTAATTCCCACCCTGCACAAACTGAGATGCAGCCTCTTTCCTACAACTAGCAGGGATGAGGCTTCCAATTCTACAGGCAGCAAGGAGAGGTGAGCAGTGCCAGTGCCACTGCCTGCGCCTGAGTCTGCATCCCCTTCAAGAGCAGCAGCCATAAACCCCCCCACAACCATGACAACAAGAAGCAACACCAACATAGCAGTCTCCTCCACGACCATTTCACTTTACATGTTGAGCCTTCCAGTGCCAGAGAAACAGCTGGAGATGGATCTGGATCTGAGTGCCCTAGCAAGGGAAATTCTGGGGAAGGAGGGGGAATCATCTGAGTTTGTGCTCCACACCCATCAAGTTTCCCCTAGAGCCAGGTCTCCCTCCTCAGAAGACACTTCAGAGGAGACTGAGGTAGAGGTTGTGGAGGCAAGCGGCTCAGCTGAGTCCACTCCCCTTGTTGCTATGCCTCTGCCTGCTGAGGAGGGGGAAACTGCAGCATCCACACATGCACCCTTACCCCAGAAGTGAGCATGTAGTGTGGTCTGGGATCATTTTGAGCTGGCAGATGATCCCATGTACTCTATCTGCCTGCACTGCCAAGCCAAAACCAGCCAGGGAAGGGAACAAAATACATGAGCACCACAGGGATGCTGATACATCTCCACAGGAACCACCCCCTTGCCTTTGCTCCTCCTCAGCCTGGCACCAGCAGGAGCATTCCCAAAGGGAAGTCCCCCCTTGCTCCAAAGTCCCCGTCCCCCCAAAGCAGAGGCAGGTCACCTTGGAACAGTGGGGGAAAGGTGGAGACAAAGTGGGGTGCATTGCAAAGGCGAGCAAGATCACCCAGAGCATTGGGAAGATGCTTGCTGTGGATGACCAGTCCTTCTCCTTAGTTGAGTGGCCAGGGTTCAGGCACTCGTGGCCCCATCATACCAATGGCCTGCATGCACCACCTTCCGCAGGATGGTGGTACCCTCCCTGTATGAGGCACGCAGGGAGTACTTGAGGGAGGAGCGGTACAAGGCAGGTTTGCAGGTTGCCTTACACTTCACTTTGGACATCTGGAGCAGTTGGGGTGGAGATCACGCCTACTTCTCCCTCACAGGGCACTGGTGCGACCAGTCTGTCTGTCAGTGGGCTCTCCTTCAAGCCGAGGTGATGGATGAGTCCCCATACAGCATCAGAGATCATGGGGGCCATGAACTACTTAGTGCAAGTGTGGCTCATTGGGCAGGTCAAGTTCACCTGCTGGTTTATGGTCACTGACAATGGGGCCAATATGGTCAAGGATACTTCCACCAGAGCATCAAGATGGCTAGGGACAAACAAGCAGACCTGAACATCCCACAGCACAAAATCATGTAGGATGTGGAGGCTCGGTGGTACCTCCTAGGTACAGAAAGTCATGGACTCAATATAAACATTGGAATTCTGACACACTACAACCTGCCAGACATCTGACTCCCCAGGTACCTCTCCACTCTTACCTGCACTGCTACATTTCCCTCCCCAACTGCTACCCAAGCCTATCTCTCACCCCCCATGCCTCCATTTCCATTTTCAATGCCTGGCTTTCTTGCCTGCATTGCATGTCAGCCTCTGACTTCTTTACTATTTCTTCCATGCAGGAACAGCACACACACCAACTGCAGGTGCTTCCTCAGCCTGATGAAAGGTTTTTCAACCCAAAGTCTAGCTAAGATATATTTCTGTAACTATTCAGTTGGTCAGCCAAAAGATAACAGATTAGATTGACCCAAAGGACCTTTTCTGCCAGTGCCATATCCTTTAGACCAACACCCCTAGCACCTGACCAGAAGGACACAGGGCCCTGTACACATTAAATCCTAGGGCTGGGGCTGACAGGGAGAGTTCCCTGGAAGCTGCTAGAGAACAAGCTCCTGCAGGAGAGGAAAGAAAGGCTCTGTCACAGTTTGGCTTCCTGAGATTGTGCTGGTGCCACTGTACTGCTGCTCACTAAGTTATTATTAGTATTACCTGTTGTTATTTAAAGTGGTAAACCAGGATGAGGCTGTAGGGGAGGAGGAGACCTCATACTACCATGTCATGTAGAATCTCCACCATCAGTGAGGGTGCACCTTAATACACACACACACACACAGTCACACGTCAAAAGTTTTGCTTGTTAGCAGCTTGAGATGCAGTTTCTCAGAAACCCCTGCACCTATCTCCTTGAAAGCTGGCAGGCTTCATGGCCTCATCAGGGCCTACCATGGTGACAGTTTTTACCCTGCTGTGCCTTAACATACACACGTGACATGACTTTTGCTTGCAGCATGAGGTGCAGTTTCCCAGAAACCCCTGCACTTATCTCCTTGAAACTTGGCATTCTTTGTGGCTGCAGCAGGGACTACCATGCCTGCTGTTTTCACACCCCTCCCCCCTCCCCCCCCAGCCCGGGTGCCTTCACACTTACAAGTGACATGAGTTTTGCTTTCAAGACTTTGAGGTGCAGTTTCTCAGAAACCCCTGCACATATCTCCTTGAAACTTGGCAGGCTACCATCCCTGCTGCTTACATCTAAATAAGCCAAAAATGACAAAGTTATAGGCAGTTTTGTGCTTCCCCATTATAGCCTAGGTCAAAACATTGAAACAACATCAAAACACCTTTGATGAAATGAAACAGTGCTTTCAAAACAAAATGAAATGAAACAATGTCCTGTCAAAATGGTGAAACGGAAGTCAAAACCAAATGGTGCCATTTTGCACAGCCCTAATACACAGCACAAACACACACAAATCAGGATGAAAGTATCTTTTTAAAATAAATTTAAAATATATTATTATGGATGTTTAATTTTTACTATTTAATTTGTTTGTTTTTTTCTGGTTCCAAGATTGCAAACCTCCTCCCAAAAGGAGTACTTCCAGGGGCAAGGGGAGGAACTTCAATTGGCAAAGGTCAGAGCTTAGGGGAAGGACTTCTGGTCCCATGATGGCAACCAGGGGGTGGGGCACTTGTCAAGGGGCAGGGCCACCCTTGCGGCCCTCGACAAACTAGTTAAGTGGCCCTCCAGCCAAAATAATTGCCTGCTCCGGTATAGACTATGGGAGTGTAACATGGTGGCCTGTCCCCTTAGGGTAAGGCAGCTAATTAAACTGAAGGGCTGCAGCTGTGGGAAGTGTAATAACAGCATGGCACTGGGGAGGAGAAGCACCAGAGACAAGGGATTTCTGCACTAGGAGGAAGATAAGCCTGGGAAAGGAAGCATGAAGCCATAGTAGACCCATCTTGGAGTCCAGGACAGTAAAGCTCCTTTGTTTGCTTACTTTGTTTGATGAAGGGCTGAATAACTGGCAGGCTAAGAGGTGCTGCAGGCAAGACTGCGTAGTACTAAGGCTGGCTAAGAGATGTTTGGGAGATACTGGTTGAAGGGCCCGGAGACATCAACCTGCTACAGGGAGGTTTTGCCTTCCTCTGTAGTGAGGGGTATGGCCCTTTTCACTCAATTATTCAAGTGCATTTGAACAGCTCTTGAAGCAGCAGGACACCACTTGGTGTTCAGGAGCAGATCCAGCATTTAGCAGAGCAGGGTGTGGGAGCAACAGTTTGTGCTGCAGGGGTGGCTGCAGTCCTGCTCCCAGTGCCCCCAACTGGCATGGACAGACCATGTGGGAGCCTCCAGGAACCTTTTAAAGACTCCAAGGCAGCTAAGAATCCCCACTCCCTTCCTCTCCATGCTCCTCCAACCCCTGCCCCACAACTCACCCCTGCTGCTTTTCCTCCTGTCCAGCGGGGCAGGGGAAGATTCAGAACCTAGCCTTCATGCAGCCCAGCTGGAGAGAGCAACAGTGGATCTGAAACTTCCACTGTCCCACCAGGGAAAGCAGCAGCAGGCAAGGGAGGTGGGAAAAGGGAGGAAAAGGGACATTCCTCTGAGCATAGAGGGAAAGGGAAGGGATTTGCACCTTTTTGGGAACTTTAGAAAAATCCCCAGAGACTCCTCAGGTGCGTTCCAGTTGGAAATGGGAACTCAACCATGCCACTGCATTCCCTCTGGATCTGCCCTGTTACCATTGTCTATTTTACCCAGGGCAGATTAGAGCGTTTGGGGTGTCTTTAGGTAATGTAGCCCTGTCAGTCTAGGCCTTTCTTGGTGTGCTATCTGGTACCATGTAAACCAGTACAGCCTATTCCATGGTCAGGTTACTGGCAACTAAACCAACACCCACACCTGGGTTCGCCTACATGAGGAGGGTGCGTGGACACTCAGCAGAACTAAACAAGATCTGTCAAAGGGTGGATGAGCTACCTGTGAGCCACTGACCATCCATATCTGGAGAGGAGATGGGTGCCACCAGGTCACTCTGCCTGAAGAATCACCAATGATGCAAAGCAACTCAACTAATCTAGGAGAGTTGCTAGAGCATTTAACATGCCTCAATGGTCGCAGCGGCCTCGGGAATGACTTGACTCAGGCAATGTAGTCTTGTTGTTGTATGACAAGGGCTTGTTTGAGTAGAGATGAGCATGCCTTGAAAAGAGGGTTAGATTAGATCACCTCCAGAGGTCCATTTCAGTCCTTCTTTTCTATGATTCAAATTATTAATATGAAAATATTTGCTGCCTTCAACAAACAGTGATTAGAGTTAGTATAGACTGAGCACATGAAGCATATTTTTTGTTCCATAAATTATAGCATTGAATTCTACTAATCCATTTTTTGAAAGATTCCTGGGTATTCTTCTTTCTTCTGGGTATTCTTGTTTATCAGGCTTGCTTTCAACTGGAATTGGAGTACTGAGCTAGCTATACAGGAATAATTTCAGAGCATTCAAATTGAAAATGGCAAAGGTAAAAGCAAAAATGAGAATGGGGAAACAACGGGTATGTCCACATTCTGTCCCTGACCTATTCCAGGAGGAGTGTCTCAATCATGGCCTGCCTACCTGCTATGCATGCATATGGCAAACCTGTGATTGCAGTGCTGGAGCCTCTTCCATGTTGTTCCCCCTTCCTCCACAACTCTGTAGCCCCAGTTGAGACTTTGGTTTCAAGCATGCTAGAAAGCAAGTACTGGATTTGGGGGCACACCCAAAGCAACTTCATGGCTATGTTTCTGAGCTTTTCACATGCAAGTAGAAAAGGACAGTGCCTGAGAATGTCTCTGACAAGTATACCCTATAAACACAGTGCAGGCACAGCAAAAGAGAATGTCATCAGTCTGATGAAAAGTAAAGGAAAAAAAAAAAACAGACAATTTTTCCTACTGCTGTAATTTGTCACTCTGAGCAAGGTCTGGATTTCACCGTATGAGGAACAACTGCTTTTAACTTGTGTCAGAGGTTTTCAGGTTCTTTTCATAGGATGGACCATATTCTAGTACAGGGCTGTCCAGCTGGTGGCCCATGAGCCACATACAGCCCCTGAGGAATTAAATTTTAGTGCTCAGGCTCCCACCCAGCTGCTGCTCTCCACATTGCAGGGGCTGTAGCACCAGCTGAGAGCTACTGGTTCCCCCTCCTTTTAGCTTCTCCTTCCAGCCCCTGCTCCTGCTCTAGGGGTCAGGGCAGTGCAGCATGCCACACCCTGAGGTGCTGGGACAGCCTGCAGCCTAATGATGCAGCCTGCTCCCAGCCAGGGACCTAAGGTTGAGTTCCCAAGTGAGGGATGCATTAGAGGGCAAATGTGGGGAACAGCAACAGGGGGACACATGATGGAGTGGGGAGACATGGAGAGTAGAAATGGGGGAGTGTGCAATGGGGGAGGCACAGAGAGCATTGGGGAGGTGAGAGGATGGGGTACAGGGAGTAGCAGCAGGGGGCATGTGGTACGGGGGGGGGCACATAGTGCAGGGGGAGCAGTAGCAGGGAAGTCACAGAAAGCAGCAGTGGAGGGCAGGGATGCAGCAGTGGGAGGATACATAAAATTAGCTTAAGCCTTCCTCCCAATGCATATCAATTATCTTGCTTCTGTTTGCTAAATATGGTTATCTTTAACTGGAATTTTCCATTCTGAGGTAATCTTTTCATTCTTAAGTGCAGGTAGGTTTTGTTCTGACTGTTCCTCTTTTGCACAGACTATATTTATTCAATTTAGTTACCCAGCTTCCTGCTTCATTTTAAGTCAGGGACAGTATTTTTCCATCTGCTCCTTTCCCTGGGTGCAAGTCTCGACCACAATTCAAGCTAAGCATGCAACTTAAGCCAAGCACAAAAGTCAAACCCAGGCCTGAAGCCCTCTGGGTCCCACAACTTGGACCCATGGCCCCCAATGGTGCAGCCTCCGGGCCATTAGAAGGCAGTGCTGTACTAGCCAAATGAACTTGAAAAAGATAGTTCAAGAACTAGAAGCAACATAGTTGCAGTAATTACTCCTGCTACTATAATTACTCAACTATGTCACTATTCTGTTTCCAGTATCTGCACTAGCTTGGGTACATTCATTTCCTAACAGTTACCTAGTCCAGGTCCTCCCATCCCATCTGCAGTCATACAGCATGTCTGTGGAATATCCAGGCATAGCTTTCAAGGAAAGATGATTTTAGAAAGGCATTAAATGTACCAATTACCTCAGTGCAATTCAGCCGTTGAATATTAGAAGGGAAGTTATTATATATAACCAATGAGCTTTCTGTAGACTATTAGCAAGTACTTGGTAGACCACCAATGAACCACTGTCATCTGTGTATATGAACCAGCTGCATACCTAACATCCTAGACTGCTTGATCATTTGACTTCATTAGGAACAGAGTTCATCTAGTGCTAAACACTTTAAAATTCCAGCTATGACAGCTTTAGATCCAGTTTATGAATTGTCTTCCTGCTGCTATGGAATAAAATACACAATATTACCAGACAGCTCAGACAGTTCAATCTCTTAAGGTTGGAAGTAAGTCTCAGGAAACTTAAAAAGAGGTGCAGTAAACTCTTTTTTAAATTGGAACGTGCTTAATCAAGAAATGTGCCTGATCTATGTATATTAATTATTCCTAGATATGTCTCAGAGAACTGATTTAAGCCAAGTGCTTCTTAGTGGATATGGCTGCCAGCTTACTGGATAATTTTGTTTAATCAAGAGTTCCTCAGGAATCTTTAATCGTGTTTAGGGCTCCATTTGTCTCAGTCTCACTTGACTTCTGTCTATTAGATCTTCTAAGAACTGCAATCACAGCTTGGTCTTTTATTCTCAGACAAATACGCTGCTGATGTTTTTGTTGGAGAACAGACTGGAAGAGCGGCCCCTTTATGTCTATCTCATGGAAAAAAATGTAAGCTAATTCACTCCACTTGGGTGCTGGCTTGCTTCTTTCCCATCTCTTTCACATATTGGGCCACAATGTGAGTGAACATTATGCAAGCAGAAGTCATAAGCTGTATCCTACAGCTAATTAGCAATGTAGAAACAAAGGATTTGTATGGACCTCCTAAATCATGCAGTCCATTCTCCTGCTATCACAAGGAACTTCTATAGCCCCTTTATAAACTTACCAAACTCCATTGTAAACACAGTTAGGTTTGATTATTCCTACTATTCCTGCTGATGATTAGGAACCTTTTTATAATTAACTAAAAATTATTCATGACTAGTCAATACCAATTTATGCTTGCCCTGATACTGTCTGTTAACTTAGATACCTCTTTCCACCATCCTTCATCTTGTTAAACTAAGCATCTTAAGCTCTCTCAGCCCATGTCTACACTCTGGCAGCTGTATACCATGGCCAGGATGGTTGTGGGCACACCTGTTCCCACCCACTCCTGGTCACTTGAACCAAACCCAGAAGTGGAGTCATCCTCAGCAGCTGCTTTCAAGTAAGCTGGAGACTGAATTTGTGGAAGTGACCAAAGAGGAATGTCTTAGAGTGCCTTCACCAACATATTTCTGTGAAAAGGGGAGAGTGGGTGGGGGGTGTTTGGGTTGTCCCACCATGGCATTGCCTTAATTAATATGGATCCTTCTTCTCCACTTGTAGGATAAACACTAGTAGCCTCTTTCTTTTTGTGTTTACTTTTCTTCAACAGGAGTAAAGCTTGTACACAGTATTCCAGATAAAGTATTAGTGTAGGTTTGTACAATGGTAGTAATGCTTTCCTATCTCTATTGAAAAATGCTTTAACTGGTCCATACTTGCATTTCTTAGAGCCCTATCATATAGATGACCAATAGTCATTATTTCTGTTATAAGTTAATTTACTCAGGTATCTCTCATTTTCAAATGATGAACTTTCAGATTATTGCAGAAACTTTCAGTATTAGTCCCCAAGTGCTTGACCTTGCATGTTGGATTATCAAATTTCCTCCCACTTCAATTATTCCAGAACTTAAGGCCATCCAATTCTTCCTGTGTGATATTCCAACCCTCCTTAGTATGGACAGTGTCACCCAACTTCATGTCATCTGCACACTTGATTATCACACTCTTATTTTTTATGCCACATTTGCTAAAGAAAATATTAAATAAAAAGTACCGTATTTACTTGAATATAAGACAAGTGTTTCTTTCCCCAACCAGCATAGGGGAAAAAGCTCTTTGTCTTGTATGTGCATACAAGGAACCCTCATTAAATACACTGTCTATCATTAAGCTACTCAACAGCTCACCACAACTCGTTAAGTGGCCCACAAGCTGCCCACCCCATTTTAGTTCCTATCATGCCTTTCCCTAGCTAACCCCTGGCCTGGAGCTATAGTCCTACTTGCCCCAGGGACTCAAAGTCCACAGCTGTCATTGGCACAGAGTCTTTCCCTGGCTCAGTTGCTGCTGCTACTACAGTAACACAGTATCCTTGTACCAGGTTGCTGCTGCTATAGCTGCCATTATAGGTGTGGAGCTGCTGTGGCTGGTGCCTTGCTTGCCAACCCCAAGTTATGCTACTACTGATGCCCTGTTGTGCTGTCCCATGCAACCTGTCCTAGTTACGCGAGTCAATATTGCACATCACAAGTTTAGCCTTCAGACACCCCATTAAAGCATTTTCAAGGTTTATCACAGTTTTGTTTGCTAAAGCCCAGCTTGGCATAAAGGAGCTTCTTTGGCAAGCAGTTGTCTTAACACTGGCCTGGACCATCACAGATGCACTTTGCTTATCATGGCAGGAATCCAAGTCACCACTGCTTTCTGGATTATTGCCATTTTGTGCTTTTATGTCTAGCTTTTTATTAATGCCATCTCTTCCTATCAAAATTTCTGTTTTCCTGACAAATCTCCAGCCTGTGCAATATGGCACTTCCTGTCCACATTCCAGACAGCAGCAATACAACTGAATAGATTTCATAGACATTAAGGCTGGAAGGGACCTCATGAGATCATCGGGTCCAGCCCCCTTCCCAAGGGGCAGGAAGTCAGCTTTGGTCAGGTCATCCCACCAAGATAAGAATCCAAGCATTTCTTAAAGGTATCCAGAGTAGGTGCTTGCACCACTCCTGGGGGGAGTCTATTCCAGACTCTAGAGACTCAGATGGCAAAGAAGTTTTTCCTTAAGTCCGGTCTAAAATGGTCTTCCAGTAGTTTGTGACCATTAGACCTTGTCTTCCCTTGGGGTGCCCTGGTGAACAGATGTTCTTCCAATTCCTGATGCGCACCATGTATATATTTAATTGGCTGCCACCAAGTCACCCTTGAGCCTTCACTTCTCCAGGCTGAAGAGTCCCATGCCTCTCCTCATCAGGCTTGTTCTTTTGAACTCTAAATCATGTATATGGCTCTCCTCTGGACTCTCTCAAGCTTCTCCATATGCTTTGTAAAGTGTGGGGCCCAGAATTAGATGTCATACTCCAGCTTCAGCCTCAAAGCCAAATAAAACAGGAGGATGACTTCTTGGGTCTTGTTTGAGATGCATCTGTAGATGGAAGCCAGTTTTATTTGCTTTGCTAGCTGCAGCATCGCATTGGTGGCTCATGTTCATCTTGTGATCAATCATGACCCCCAAGTCTTTTTCGGTCATGGTGCTAGTGAGTGTATCACTGCCAAGCCTGTAAGTATGATGTGGGGGGTTTTTTTCCTGACATGGAGCACCTTGCACTTCTTCATGCTAAATGTCATCAGGTTTTGATCCTCTCACCTTGAGAACCTGTCCAAGTTGGCCTGAATTGCCAGCCTATCCTCTATCATGACCACACTTCCCCATAATTTGGTGCCATCTGCAAACTTAGCCAGTCCACTTCGGACACCCAAATCCAGATCATTTATGAATATATTAAAGAGTATTTGTCTGAGTACTGAGCCCTAGGGGATGCCACTGGTCACTATCTGCCACGTTGACTTGGTTCCATCAACTATCACTTTCTGGGTCCACCACGGAGCCAGTTCCCCAGCCATCAGACTGTAAAGTTGTTGAAGCCGCAGTTCCCCAATTTTACCATGAGGACATCATGGGAGACCAGGTCAAAGGTTTTTTTTGAAATCTAAAACATATGACATCAACCTCTTCTCCTTTGTCCAGGTGATGAGTTACCTGGTCATAGAAGGAAATGAAGTTGGTCAGGTAAGACCTACCCACAACAAAACCATGTTGGCTATCTATCTCTCAGAATGTTGCCTTCCATTAGCCTGTTGTTGATTGGTTTCTTTGATGATTTTTTCTAAGATCTTTCCAGGGATTGAGGTCAAACTGATTGGCCTCCAGTTCCCTCAGTCTTCTTTCCTTCCTTTCTTGAATATATGCACCACATTGGCCCTCTTCCAATCTGCAGGAACCTCTCCCAAGTGCCACGAGTTCTCACATATCTTCACTATTGATCATGCTATGATGTCAGCCAATTTTTTAGCACTCTTGGGTGCATTCCATCCAAGCCAGCTGACTTGTGGCTGTCTAGCCTCTCAAGCTGTTCCCTCACAAGATCTCTGCCCTTACCCTGGTAGTCCTGTATCTTGTCAGGCAGGGTGATCCCCTTGGGATGGTGGAAAACTGACACAAAGTAATCATTGAAGAGATTAGCTTTTTCCTGGGTGTCGGTTCTCAGTTGCTCCATTTGGTTCAGCAAGAGTCCAGTGTTGCCCTTGTTTTTTTCTGACTTCCCATGTATTTTTATTGTCCTTGATTTCAATAGCCAGTTTGAGTTCAGTTTCAGCCTTGGCATTTCTCATCCACTCCCTACAGGTGCAGGCCAGTGATGCATAATCCTCCTTAGTGGTAGTTAACAACTTCCATCCCTTATAAGCTTCTCTTTTCAGGTTCAGGAGGTCCATGAGTTCCCTACTGAGCCAAGGGGGTCTCCCAGCCCTTTTGTTACCTTTCCCACGGACCAGAATGGACTTCTTTTGTGCTTTTAGGATCACATCCTCAAGGAGAGACCACTCATCATGGACTCCCCTCCCCATCATATCATGGTCTCTCAGGGCCTCAAGAACCAACCTCCTGAGCTTGTGAATGTCAGCTTTCCTAAAGTTAAGGATTTCTGCATTCCTGACTGATTTGCCAGCTTTGTGTTGGATAGTGAAAGTGATCAACTCCTGATCACTGTCACCAAGCTTGCCTTCAATGCTCAGGTTGCTGAAATAATCATCCCCTTTGGCCAGTACCAGATCCAGCAGAACCTTACCTCTTGTCATCCCATAGACTTCTTGAGTCATATAGAGTTCATCAATGCAAGTGAGGAAGCTTCACAACTAATCAGATTTGGCTGAATGCTCTTCTCATGAGATGTCAGGGTGGTTGAAGTTGCCCATAATGACCATGCACCGAGAGCATGCAGCCTCTGCCAGTTCCCTAGTGAATTCATGGTCAAGCTCTTCCTCCTGCTTAGGAGGTCTGTAATACAAACCTACAGTTATATTCCCTTCACCACGTTCTGCCTGTATTCTAACCCAGAGGGTCTCAAGTCACTCTCCTCGGGTGCTAATCTCTACTTGTAGGGAAGTGTACTGCTCCTTCAAATAGAGAGCTACACCCTGTAGACTGCTATGGGCAGTCTGGGCAGATCACAGCAGGGTATGTTTGGTCACACTAGTTGAGCTGACCAGTTCTGCTTTTGCTGTTGGCTTTGGCAAGGACCCACTGTTCAGGGCTCTTGTCTCTGCTGCAGCCAGGCTAGTGGATAATACCTATAGGCCATCCCAGGCTTGTTAGCAGTGCAAAACAAACAAAAGAAGTTAAAAAAATAAGCTAGCACTTAGCTGCCTTCCAGTGGTTCTTCCAGGCTTCACCTTCTGGTTGCCTCTTATATTTAAGAGGTTTTGCAGAGTCTGCAGGCTTGTGCAATAAAGCAAATGATCAAGCAAACAAAGAGAAGAGCCCTGCTCTGGGCTCTCCCAGTGGTTGCTTAACCCCTGATAACTCCAGGCTGCAGGCCAGGTGCAGCCCCTTGAGGCTGCTTTCAATGTCTTTTATCCTTCCCACTCTGGGCTCACATGGCTAACCCTCTCTCACTCCCCACTCCTGTGTCAGCTCCCTCGCTGAGGGACTCACTACATCCCAGGACCTGGTTCCCCAGCCTCTGGTGAGTTCTCCCAGCTCTGGGGTGGGTGTGCAGAGGTGCTTCTAGGGTGTGGGGCTATTCAGACTCCCCCAAAACAGGGCAGGGCCCTGTTACACATCCCCACCCTTCCTTGCAACATGATCTCTCTTGTACAAGGTACAGCCATCAATACCTGTGGTCCAGTCATAGGTTGAGTCCCACCAGGTCTCTGTTATCCCTATGATATCATATTAATTTTTGCTAGGTAGAAGGGCCGGTTCCTCCTCTTTGTTCCCCATGCTCCTGGCATTTATGTACAGGCAGCTAAGCCTGCCATTGGAGCCCCTGGTCTTCCCTGTGCTCTTAGAAGAGTCCTGTCAAAATATTTTGACTCTGGTAGGACTTGAACGCACAGCCTTTGAATAACCTTTTGTTATAAAAGTCCAATGTGCTATCCATTGCACCACATAACCACCAGTAAAACAAGAACAGAACCATACATTAATCAAGTATCTTTTTACTCAGGACAAAAAGCCATTCACCATGTACCATTATTACTTGGTTTCTACAGTACAAAAACTAGTACTACATCCCAAAAATGAGGATCTACAAGTATTCCACATAAATCCCTCATTTCATGGCTATTCATATTAGTCAGCATTACCCTCCACACCATGATCCACTGCTAATAATGAAGGATTATCTACTCAGAGACTTAAAAAAAGTAATCAAAGAGTTAAAGGTCCTAGTCATGAAGACATAAACAATGGGAGCTTTCGATCATCTTTTCCAGAGGTCTGAAAGCACATAGCTATGATGGAGATGCAAGCAAGCAAGTAACAAACCAAACACTTATCTCACCAAGGTCTAGGTCCATAAAAGGACTTACTCACCTATGTTCTCCCCTAGCACCCACTTTAGACACCTGAGTCCAAAATTGAGATTGATAAACCCTCACTCAGCTGCCACCCAAAACCCACTGATGCTTCAGTTTTGGGTTTGTCTTTTTTATTTTTTTTTATTTTTGGTGAGGGAGAAGTTGTTTTGTTTTTTACATTAAATGTTACCAGGAGCCTGATAAGACTAAGTGAACCACATGCCTGTATAGCTAAAACTGTAATTTCTTGACACATCTACTTCTTTTTCTTAGTGAATATTACACTTCAGAAAAGCAGACTTCAACTCACTCAGGGAACTGATGGGCAGGATCCCCTGGGAGGCCAGTCTGATGGGGAAAGGAGTCCAGAAGAGCTGGCTGTATTTTAAAGAAACCTTACTGAGGGGGCAGAAAGACTAGCAAGTATGACAGAAGACTAGCTTGGCTTAGTAGGGAACTCTTCAGTGAGCTAAATCACAAACAGGAAGCTTACAAGAAGTGAAAACTTGGACAAATGACTAGGGAGGAATATAAGAGTATTGCTCAGGCATGCAGGGATGAAATCAGGAAGACCGAAGTGCAACTGAGTTACAACTAGCAAGGGATGTGAAGGCCAAAAAGAAGGGTTTCTACAGGTATGTCAGCAACAAGAGGAAGGTCAGGGGAACTGCGGGTCATTTACTGAATGGTGGAGACAACCTAGTGACACAGGATGCAGAAAAGGCTGAAGTACTCAATGCCTTTTTCACCTCAGTCTTCACAGGCAAAGTCAGCTCCAAGAATACTACACTTGGTAGCACAGTTTGGGGAGGAGGGGACCACCCAACAGTGACAAAAGAACAGGTTAGGGACCATTTTAAAAAGTTCAATGTGTACAAGTCCATGGGGCCAGATGCAGTACACCCAGGGGTCATGAGGGAGTTGGTTGATGTGTTTTCAGAGCCTCTAGCCATTATCTTTGAAAATTGGTAGCAGTTGGGAGAGGTCCCAGATGACTGGAAAAGGGCAAATATAGTTCCTATCTTTAAGAAAGGGAAGAAGGAGGATCCAGGGAACTACAGACCAATCAACCTCACCTCAGTCCCTGGAAAAAAAACATTGAGCAGGTCCTCAAGAAGTCCACTTCTAAGCAGCTGGAGGAGAAGGAGATTAGGAACAGTCAGTGTGGCTTCACCAAGGGCAAGTCATGCCTGACCAACCTGATTGCCTTCTATAATGAGAAGAGTGTCTCTGTGGATGTGGGAAGAGCAGTGGATATGACATACCTTGACTTTAGCAAGGCTTTTGATATGGTCTCCCACAAAATTCCTGCAAGCAAGCTAAGGAAGTATGGGTTCGATGAATGGACTGTAAAGTAGATAGAAGACTGGCTAGATCATCAGGCTCAGAAGGTAGTAATCAATGGCTTGATGTGTAGTTGACAGTTGGTCTCAAGTGCAGTGCCCTAGGGGTTGGTCGTGAGGCTGGTTTTGTTCAATATCTTCATCAACGACCTGGAAGATGGTATAAAGTGCACCCTCAGCAAGTTTGCAGATGACACCAAGCTAGGGGGACTAGTAGATACAATGGAGGACAGGAATAGGATTCAGAGAGACCTCTCCAAATTGGAGGACTGGACCAAAAGAAATCTCACGAGGTTCAACAAGGACAAATGCAAAGTCCTGCACTTAGGACAGAACAATCCCATGCACTGCTAGAGGCTAGGGATTGACTAGAAGCTCTGAGAATAGGACCCAAGGGTTACAGTGAACACAATATGCTGAATATGAGCCAACAGTGTACTCTTGTTGAGAAGAAGGCTAACAGTATACTGGGCTGCATTAACAGGAACATTGCCAGCAGATCGAGGGAAGTGATTTTTCTCTATTTGGCATTGGTGAAGCCACATGTGGAATATTGTGTCCAGTTTTGGACCCTCCACTAAAGAAAAGATATAGGCAAGTTGGAGAGAGTCCAGCGGAGGGCAATGAAAATGGTTAAGGGGCTGTGATACATGACTCCTGAGGAGAGGCTGAGGGAACTGGCCTTATTTAGTATAGAGAAGAGGAGACTGAGGGGGGACTTCATAGCAGCCTTCAACTATCTGAAGGGTGGTTCCAAAGAAGATGGAGCTAGACTTTTCTGTGGTGGCAGATAACAGAACAAGGAGCAATGGCCTCAAGTTGCAGCATGGGAAGTTTAAGTTCGTTATCAGGAAAAACTCTCATGAGGAGAGTAGTAAAGCAATGGAACACATTACCTAAAGAGGTTGTGGAATCTCCATCCTTGGAAGTTTTTAAAACCTGGCTAGACAAAGCCTTAGTGGGGGATGATCTATTTGGGGGTACTCCTGCTTTGAGCAGGGGATTGGACTAAATGACCTCCTGAGGCTCCTAATTTTCTATTATTCCTTTATATGAACCTATGATACACAATGAATGAGCAAAATGCAGTGAGGCTGATTCTACCATCTGGTGTGTGGGGTGTAGCTGGTGATAACAGAATAAGTCACATGGCCTCTCTGCAAAGTTTGAACTGCAAAAGAAAAAGCTCTACCTTAAAAGGAGGACACGGCCTTTCATAGAAGAGGTAGTCTCTTCCTCAGGATGCTCCTTTCAGAAGCAGCGTGAAATGACAGGCAAGTGACATATTTTGAAAGGCACAAACTTAAAGTTGTGCCTGTGCCTCTCTGCACACAAAACAATAAATACTAAAGGTTGATGCAGGTGGATGTGTGTGTTCGCATAATGTACCAGTAATATACTGGTTACCATATTCCTTTGAATAGAAGATTTCCTCAAATTTAAGATGTGCCCAAATTTTCTAACTCTTAAGTTTGAAAAAAAAAGAGGAGATAAAGACACATTTATAGGGATGCAATCACAATGATGCTGTTTCTTTTATTTTTCTTTTAAATCAAATTTAAGACAGACAATTTTTCAAATAAATATTTTGTTTACTAATGTGTCATATGTTCAAAGGAACATAGGTATGTAGGGTTTATTATTGATACATGAAAGACAAGTGGAATCAGCATGAACCTTTATTCTTTGCTGTTCAGATTTGTCTGTAAGCATATAGACATATAAACAAATTATTACAGAATATAAGGGAGTAGGACTTTGCTGTGTACCATCTGCTCTATTATAACCAGGGATCCTAGTTGTCTCTGTTTAAAAACCCAGAATTCTATATATATAAAGGGCTTAGTCTGTCTGTCTGCGTGTCTGTCTGTCTGTAATGCTCTTGGAGCACTCTCTCAGCAGCCAATTGCAATGCTTACTAAAACAACCAATCAGAGTGCTCTGCATAGACAGCCAGACATGGAGGGTGTCACAGGGCTCAACATGAAGCGGTGGAAGGAACTCGTGGAACTCTCAAGCTGGGAGGCAGCGGCACAAGGTGGTGACAGAAGGGGACAGAGAGAACAGTGGGGATGGAGTGGGGTGGCAGAGCTCCGCCATAACGGTGGGGATGGAGGGGGGGTGTGAGGCTAATGCTGCCTTGCCCTCCCCCTGGCCCTGATCCTTGGAGGCGTTGGTAGCATAGGGAGCTGCCAGAGGGGGATGGAGGGAATAGTGAGGGGAAATGCTTCCCCTCCCCACCCCTCACTCCTGGGAGGTGGCAGTGGCATGGGGTGGTCGGTGGTAGCATTCCGTCCCCGTCTGCCCCCTCAACCCCCATCATTCTTGAAGGGCAATTCACTAGTTCTATGATAAACATCCAAAATTCTATGATTAAAACCCTGTTTTAAAAAATCTGTGCTTTTCCATGATTAAAGTGAAAGGTCACTATATATATAGGTATCATATGAACATAATGTTTTATTGATATATTTACAATCTTAAAGCATTTTGGAAGCCTACCAGTGGCTCAATTACAGTAAAATACATTCTAAATATGTATATATTTTAGTGTTTGATTTTGGTTTTTTATCATAGAAGAATCAGAGCTTTCCCTGCCCCCTTCACTCATCAGGACTCGGTTCCAGCTGTGGCTGTTCCCACAGCTACTTTGTGGCACTGAGCATCTCCTCTCCCCTCCCTTCTCCATGCCCCTCCGCACAGTGCACCCCCAGCCACCACCTCCAGTGCTAGCCCCAGCAGAGCTACCACAGCTGCAGGCAGCAAGGCAGCAGCCACCAACACAGTGGGTGGGCAACACTCGCCCACATTGCTCCATTCCCAGCCCCAAGCACCACCCCAGCTGGGCAGTGCCCCCAGCCCCAGTCCCTAATCCTGCCCTAGGGCACCTCACCTGGCAGGACAAGCCAGCCCACACCTGCCCCATCCCTTGGTCTGTGCCACAGAACAAGGTGATTGCTACCCACACACCTGCACCCTGCTTCCCACCTGCCCTGCCAGCTCTTCCTGTAAGCCCCAGCCCCCCTGGCAGCATAACCCTCACCCAATCCACCAGGCCCCCTCAATCCTTCTGGAGGGGGGCCCTAGCTACTCCCCATGTCCAGGGCCCAGCCCCTAAAACCCCTACTTACCCCAAAGTCCGCAGGAGGGAAAGTGAGTCTGAGCCAGCCCTGGCTCACTTGGATTCTCAGGCACTGCCCCCACCCTCTCTGGACAAGGCTTAGGGTTTCCTGCCTTTGTGCAAGCAGCTCTTGCAGGCTGGAACTCTGCCAGCCTGCAGGATGTTGTTTGCAAAAGGGGAAAATCTGCATGTTTCCATAGGAAACTGAAAACCCAGGTCCCTGATTATAACTGTCCATATGTTCGCTCTTATCCCAGAATAAATGTAAGTTAAATGGCAAGCCAGTCACTCTGGTTTTGGGTCCATGTACCATAGGGATAAAACCATGCACTCTGACAGTTACTGTGGATTAGCTGAAGGTTGGTAAAAACTCACTTTTTTGACCACATGGTAAATTGTTCATATAATCCATACCATTAGTAAGTGTGGAGTGGGTATCAAGACTGACTGATATGCCTCAGATCTGTTACAAATTGAGCTGTGTAAATATTATCTAGAGACTATTCATTAAATTATATATAATATTTCAAATATATGATGAACAGTCTTACCCAGTGTTCAACCAGCTCTAGTTAAGGATTAACTGTGTTCCCAGTCTGTCTGATTTACATGAATATTCCTACATGCTTTATTTTCAGCAAGCAACAAGCCATCTGGAGCTGACAGTCATGGAGGAGTATGGCAGATTTTTTTTTTAATAAGAAACTATTACTTGAAAGTTCACAGAAGAATTATATATATATCCTCCTCTTTATTCTTCATGGCCATTATTATATATACAAGTAAAAGCTCTGTTAACCAGCATCCATGGGGAATGGGGGGTGCCAGTTAATCAAATATGCCAGTTATCTGAGAGGTTTTTTCAAGAAAGAAACTAAGCCTTCATTTTCACTGTGATATAATAACTTTTAATATAACATTTTAATATAATATTATTATAACTTTTAATAAAACATTTTAACTATAATATAACAACTTTTAATATTTTAACTGTGATATAAGGAATAATAAAGTAAATAGTATACTGCACTACTACTGCCCCTCAGCTGCTTCTGAAGGCACCTTGGGATCAGTGGTTGCCTCAGAACGTGGCTCTGATCGGAGTGTACCTCTTCTTCAGGATCATCAACATCAATACCTGACACAAGCTGCCTGGATCCTTGACACAAGCTGCAGAAGCTCTTTGAAGCAATCTGAGGATGTCTGCCTGCCTGCAAGTCAGTTGCCTTTTTTTCAGGAAATTCTTGTGAACAACATGAAGTTGCATCACTTCCTGAGCAGAAAAGGAAGACTGCTGCTCAGCAAATTTCAAGAATGTTTCCAGACATTGTGTAGCAGTAGCCCAAGCCACTTAGGTTTCTTCACTGTGGTCTTCTTCTTCTGAGTCGTGTTCAGGTGCAGTAGATCTGTCAGGATGTACAATCTTTTCTATAATTTCAGCATCAGTAAGGGTTTGTGCAACATCAAGGTCTTGATCAATGTTCACCTGCTCTTCAAGTTCAGTATCTTTGAGGCAGGCACATGCCACATTGAGAATTGCATCCTTAATGGAATACTGTGACTGAAATTCTTGGAGACTGCCTTCATAGTTGAGTAGCTTCCTCATAAAATCCCTTCTCTATATGGATTTCAGTTTTTCAGTAATTCCCTGATCCATAGGCTGTATGAGTGAGGTGACATTTGCAGGCAGGAAGATGCTAAAAATATTTCCAGACACTAACTCTGCTTCAGGAGGGTGAGCTCAACAGTTATCTAAAATGAGAATAACTTTTGCATCTTCTGGCTTTCCAAGTTTCTTCAGATGCTTCGTCCCAAACAGCAAGATGGTGTCTATGACAAATGCTGGTTAATAGAGAATTCTGGATGGGAAAGTGCTGGATAATGCAGCTTTTACTCTGTGTGTGTGTGTGTGTGTGTGTGTGTGTGTGTGTGTGTGTGTAATATTATCCCAGTCATGTAGAACACAGAGGCTGCTTCTGTAAAGTTACCCAATCAGGGAATGGATTTTGAACTCTAACCAGTTAAAAAGTTTATCACTCTTCTTTTGAGCTTGGGGAAAAAATAAAAATAATATAGTCATATATAGCCACAACTAAGAATGTGAACCAGGGAAGCAGGTCTTGTTCATAGTTTTCTGCATGATTAGTTTTAGGAAAACTGGATATTTTAATTCCCTTGTATTACAGTAACAGGGCAGTTCCTTAATCATGATCAAACCACATTGTTTTAGGCCAGGGGTGACCAAGAGACAACCTGTGGAGTTGTGTCATCGGCCTTCAGGGTCTTCATGGCTCTGGAAATTTGGCAGCTTGGTGAGCTGTGGCTACTGTGGATCCAGGAACTGCAGCAATTAACACAGCTTCCACCAAATTCCAGACCTGTGGACCAGATGATGCAGCTTCGTGATCAGAATCTGGCCTGTGGACCAGCCCTGCAGTCCAGATCTGGCCTGCAGACTGGCCCCACACTACTCAACTAGCCTGTGGTGTAGGATAAGTTGGGCATCACTGTTCTAGGCAATAGTGAAAGAGTCCCTGCTGCAAAGGGCTCATGTACATGTGCAGAAAGCCTACTTCGGCATGCTGTAATTACAGTGCACTGGAGTAGACTCGATTAATTGAATCTGCTGGAACGCAGTAATCAATATACTCCATCAGACTCCAGCCTCATATGTATCAGCATATCCGCTTTAAACTAAAGCTGATTTGATGAGCTTTAGTTGAAAGTGTCTCTTCCCCATTTCTCAGCGCAGGGACGCTGATACATGTGACGCTCCAGGCACATATAAATTAGTGCAAGTCTCTCCTCTCCTTCCCCCCCGCCCCACCTCCCAGAGCATGTCTATAAACATAAAAGAGTTTCAAATCTGATCTCAGTTAATAAAAAAGAATACAGATTGGAAAGGAAACAGATTGAAAGAAAGAATCAAAAAGCAGACCCAGAGCTGTCTTTTGACTTCATATGAATACCAGTTTAGAAGATATGGTAAGGAAGCCTGTCAGAAACATGTCAGAAGTACTGAGGAAAAAAATTTGTATGAGCAACTTGCTCCTCCTTGGGCATGGGATAAAGTAGGAATTGCCCTGTTCAAATTGGAAAGATGTGGCCACCTGATTATAATGGCCTACTGTACTAAATTTCCCAGAAGCAGTGACACATGAAGAAAACACAACAGTGACAACAGTGGTCAGGCATATTAATTCTATATTTGCACTCCATGGCATTCTAAAAACTGTAGTTATTGACAGTGGACTGCAGTCAAGAACAGAGAAGTTCAAGACTTTGCTCAGATATGATTTTCATGAGACATCCAGCCCTGAGCACCCTCAAAGCAATAGTTTGGCACACTGTCGAGTATTCATTGTGAACAACCTGCTAAATATAGCAAGGGAGGAAGAAGAAGATCTGTACTTGGTAGTACTTGGCTATACAGCTGCACTAGTGCAATGTGGAAAGTCACCTGTTGAACTTCTCTATACCAGGAGTATAAAAATATTACTACCTGGCATAAGTAGGTACTGCCTACCTATTATGAAGAGCCTGTGAAAATGCAGAAAAGACTGGGAAAGTATAATCAGACACAGACTTATAACAAAGGGGCAAGACCACTTCCGAAGTTTAAAACCAGTAATTTAATGTGAATTTGGCAAGATGGAAACTGGCCAGTTAAGCCAACATAAAGAGGAGCTGCCTTGAACATATTCTGTCCTAACAGATGAAGGCCAAATCTTAAGAAGCAATCACAGGCATCTGTTTAAAATCACTGACTATGAAGATTATATGAGTGAAATAGAAAGAGAAACACTAGTTGTATCTAATTTACAAATTGACCTCAAATGTGACCAGGAGTCTGAATATTCAGATGCATACAAGAGCATAGGCAAAAAGGAGCTGAGATACAGCAGAGCTTGAAGATTCCCAAAACAGCTAAAGAGATTGATTAAAGCTGAGACATGATTAGCTTGTGTTTGTAATAGCTGTTATCTTACTGTTATTAGTCTAGTTAGGATATCATAAAATGAGAAAGATGTGACATAGACTTAAGTCTTCCTGAAGACAGAATGTCCAGGAAGTGTGACCTCCCAAGAAATAGTCTGGTGAAGCCAGCAGAAACTTCTGGGTGACAGAGCAGAAGTAGACCAGCCACTGTTACCTCTCACTGGGCACATCTACACAAGACACTTAGTGTGGAGTAGCCTAATTAGCTCAGCAGTAACTGTCTCAGCATCTCCACATACAGTGCTATTAGGACAGAGTAAACTAATTAATTCCTCTGTAGGTTAGTACTCATAAACACAAGTACTAGCTGATGGCAGAATTTTTTACTGTGCAGCAACACATGTATAGATGTTGACTGGGGCTGGCTGGGGCATGAGGGTGCTTCAGTGCAGGGTTTGCCTGCTGGCTAGCCCTGCACTGGAGCACCCTCATGCCCCAGTCAGCCCCCCTGCAGCAGGCTGAACTGACTCCCTGGGCTCCTTGCCAGCTAAGGCTGCTCTGACCTAGCTCAACGTGCTGCAGTTCTGAGTGCACATGCAAATAGCAATAAACGCTAGTGTGATATGAGCCAGAGTTTATTGCTGCACATTAATAGCACATGTAGATGTACCCGCTTATAAACAGTTGTGTCTAAGTTTCTGTGGCCCTTGCTATGTTTCTGGTTTAATCCATCTTTTATTTGAAGATGTAGCAGGGCCCTCAAAGCAGTAAAGGATTGTTCCACATTACAAGCCACAAGCTCCTACACCCTGCACAGAGTTATGGCTCTAGCTCTAGGAGCCTGGCACCTTAAAGTTAGGGGATGCAAAACCTTTATTGGATCTAGCCCTTGTTTATTAAAGTTAAAATATCATCACTGGACCTTGCAAATAATCCATAAAATGCCAACAAAGATCACAACAAATCAACTCATTATTCAGCAAATATTATTCAGCTAGGTTTATTTTCTGCTGAGTGCCACTATCACAGATAGCCTCATGTACATTTAATAGATTTAAAATTTATTCGCAGTTATATAGCTTTGGGATTATTCAAGCATCATCTTACCTCTTCCATTCTTCCTGTCCAGAATAGTCTTTATAGGCATTTCTGTGTTATTTATGTAGCACTAGATCTATAGGTAATTGCTGTAAGAATGAATTCTGGGCTTCAGGTGACAGAAATTGGTGATATTTGCAAAGTGACATTTTTTTGAGTAGTTGCTTTGACAATGCCAGTTACAAGGCACTGAAAAAGCTAAGCCTTGGGATTTGAGGACATCTCAGATAAATATTTAACAACAACTTTCCTATTGCAAAGTGCAATCATTTGAGTCCTGTCACCTTGTCACTTGCTCCAAGCTGGTGAATCTGAGTTTTAGGCTGAAATGCCATAACTGAAGGTTCACATCTCATAGTACAACCACCAGGCTGAAGGATGATTGTAGCCAGGAGATAGAGTTGAAACACTTTCCTAGTTTTTTAACACCTACAGCACTCATTTTTTCCTTGCAAGCACAATAAGAAGGCATATTTCTGAACAGCTGAATCCTAGAGGAGAAAGACTGAGGGAAGGCTTCTGTCTTATATTGTCTGTTCATTTTCCATAAGTATATTTTAGTGATCAGGTGGGAAATATATTAAGTGAAGTTTTCAATGACTCACACCCACTTTAGATTTAAGATGACATTGCATATCATTGCATTTCATTTTTAAATACAAACAAATAGGTCTGAGTGAGGGAGTATGGTGAAAAATTAATTTGCATCTAGAAATGAAATATTCCTGTTAAAAATTCATTGGCAGTTTGTTCTTCCCTTCTACCACATGCACAAAGCCCTGTGTGCATTATCTTTGATTTGCAGCGGAAACAGTGCACATCAGTTTTACAGAGTACAAGAGCAGGACCCAGGGAATACTCACTATTGATAAACAGCCCACTGTGTGTCACAGAGTGACTGAGGATAAAGGTAACACTCTGAGCCTTGTCTACAAGCAGGATACAGAAGTTATCCTGCTTTAACAATACCCATGTACAGTTATTTGGGAATAAGTTCAATTCTACCAGCATAAGCAGACATGTAATGGTAGACCTCAGTTTATACCAGTGATTCTCAATCAGATTGCTAGGGCACCCTGGGGTGCTGCCAGACCTTTTGAAAGGTGCCATGAGATGTGATAAGTGAGGTGTTAGAAGATAAACTAAACAGATAAGCACAGAGTCAGGTTTGTCCCTGCCTGAACAATCCCCCATCGCCATTGCTAGGCCCTTCTGCAAAGAAGTAAGCACTGTAATATATGAATTAGTTTTTAAAATTGGATGCCACTCAATTCATGAAAGTTATGGATGGTTGCCTTGAGTCCAGGGAGGGGTGCCTCAGGCCCAAAAAAGATTGAGAACCACTGCTGTATACATGAATATATGTTTCTTGTGGTCACTGTTCATCGAGAGCCTAGAGTAGAGAATATGATATTTTTTTTTCTGATTATGGGAACTCAATTTTGCCTTGCCCACAGTGCAACAGCTCACAGGACAAACATGTAAGGCTTGTAATATGGAACAATCCTTTACTACTAGAAAATTTCAGCAAGTTCAGAATGTCAGTTAGGAGAAATGAGCAGAAAAACTACTTTTTATCTCTGATTTTATTTCTAAACACACACGAAGATAATTGACAGTTCTAAAAAGTCTTCTATGGGTCAATACTATCTTGCACAACCAGATGATTTAAGGGCCCTGTATGACAGTATTTATCTATAGTGTTATAGTCTCACTGCTGAGTCTGAATGTCTCTCAAAAGATATACTGTCTGGCTGATTACAGATGTAAAAAAAAAAAAAAAAAGGCGCTTTAAACTCAGCATGTTCCCACGCCAAGCCCAACACATGCCCAGAAGAGGCAGCACCTTAGTTGGACCTGGCTCTTTCAATGTCTATATAGATCAGGCTCTTTAGTGGGGCTTTTTTGATGCTTTTGTCTAATAGCTGATTGAATCAGCTTTAGCAAAACGCTCCAAAAGGCCCCTCTGAAGTGCCCAATCTATCCAGATGTTGCAGAGCCAGGTCAAAGAAACATGCCACTGCTTTCGGTAAAGCATGTTTTTAGGTTTTGTTTTTCTTTTTTTAAACATCTGCAAGCAGCCACCATGTGTACAAGCCTAGCATTGGATGGTTCAATTTCTTTGAAAGATGTATTTGGTAGCCGTGTTGGTCTGAGACAAAAAGAAATGCAAAACTCTAGAACTCTTGATTCAGAGATGATACTTTTTATTAGACCAACTAACAAATCACAAAAACAATCTCTTTTTCTGCAAGCTTTCGGGCACACATGTCCTTTCTCAGGCAGGAAGATGCCGAACTTTAGCCGATTTTAGATTTAAACTTCATTGCTGAACAACAAGAAAGATTTGTACATCTCCCTGCCTGGCTGCCATCTGACACCACCAGGGAAGGAATCCTGCTTTATCTGCACATAAAAATGCAACTCACAAAGACAATCTCATGAACCCAGAGGAACAGACTTCCAACTTCAGTTTCCTCTGTGTAACAAGGAAGTTTATTCTCTAAGTATGGGGACTTTTTACCATCTTTCATAGATTCATAGAGTGTAAGGGCTGGAAGGGACCTCACAAGATCATTCGGTCCAGCCCCCCTGCACTAGAAAGGAAAGACAGCTGGAGTCAGGTGACCCCAGCAATGTGCCCATCCAATTTCCTCTTGAAGATTTCCAGTGTAGGTGATTGCACCACCTCTGGAGAGAGTTTATTCCACAGTCTGGACACCCTTAACTATGAAGAAGTTTTTGCTAGTGTTAAGTCTGAAACGGGCTTCCAGGAGTTTGTGGCTGTTCCCCAAGGGTGAAGAGTTTTTTGCCAAGCCCTTGATGTATTCCCCTGATGCAGCGGTAAGCTGCTACTAAGTCCCTTCTCATCCTTCTCTTTTTTAGGATGTGGAGTCCCAAGTCCCTCAGCCTTTCTTTGTATGGCTTGCCTTCCAAGTCTCTGATCATTCGGGTGACTCTTCTCTGGGATCTCTGTAATCTTTAATTTTCCCTGAGCCTGAGAAAAGGCATATGTGCCCAAAAGCTTGCAGAAAAAAAGTTTTTTGTGGGTATTTTTTTGTGATTTCTTAGTTGGTCTAATAAAGTCTCATCTCTGAACCAAGAGTTCTAGAGTTTTGTATTTCAATTTCTTTAAAGTCTTTTAGGGGCAGGGAGGTGGATAAATGTTCTTGTTAGGATAGATTACTCCTCTGCTTTCCCCAGAAATTTGATCAGACAATGAGGAGCCTGCCCTTCATTAGCTGCTTTCTCTGATCACTCCTCAGTATTGTGACTGTCTTCTGTCTGACATCTTTTGGAAAGCCCTGCCCCAATTCTCCTGACAGACTAACAGTATCCTGAATTATTTATATTTATCGTCAGCCAGCTTGGGCAAGAATATACAGCATCTTACATGTCAGCCTGGTACTTGGATTGCCTATGTGTATCTGAGTTTGTTTATATACAAGTCTATATGGTATTTGTAACAACTGGCAAGCTAAAAGCTAAAGAACAACACTGACATGAGAGCATTAGTGACTTATATGTGGATATTTAAGCCAGAAGAAACCCTCATCACATGAACCAAATATTCCCAATATATGTAATAGATGGTTTACATAAAAGTAAAAGGCTGTAAGAAACCTCTTCCTCTATGCTATGCGGCCAGTTTAAAATTCTAATGCCTGTTGAGTGAAAGATAATTATTTTTTGTGTGTTTGCACATTCATTATGGGTAAGCCTGTCCCTCAAATCAGTCCCAAAAGGACTCAATGGCCGTGATAATGAAGATTAGCATTTTGCCGCAAGCCAAATGGTGTTGACTATTAACTCCCATGAAAATTAAAAGAATTAAAAATAGCAAAAGATGGCAAGAGGCAACAAGCCTGACATTCTTTTTCATTTTTATTTAAAATCTGAATATAGATATGCCTGCTTTACTGAATATTTATTGTCATTTAACTTGTCATTAAAGGGAAACAACATACTTTGAAGCCAAGTAACATTTCACACCTTTTTTCCACTTTGAGCAGCTGAAAATTCCTGAAATATCACTTTGTAATTGACTGAAATTATACTCCACAGTGAGTCACAGTATCCTTGGGTTCCCTAAGAAGAAGAGTATGCTGCAGATGCCAATTTTATCTTTTTAAAAGAGATTCAAGAATGACATATATCAGATTGTGCTACTAGAGGAAAAAATACTCCTCTCCTCCCAAGAGAACAACATATCCTATGTGTCAAGACTAAGTTTTTCAAAGCTGAACAAAGGATTTAGTCATATATCATTCATCAAGATTGAATCATTTGCTTAGAAGACTTCAGACAAAAGTATACTTCAGCCAGTAACACTATGATCTCAAGTTTGGTATGTGCATCTTTTGCAAAAGTTAGAGGCAGATTCAAGTGCAAAGTGCAAATGCTCCCCTATCTAGAAATTTTCAAATGGACATTTTTCTATTGGAAAAATATTAACTCAGTCAAATGTCACTTTGACATTTTCCAAATGAAATTGTGGAATTCCCATCCAGAGGAAACATCAAAATTATTTTCCATTTCAGTTTGAAATTACTTTTGAAACCTCAGAATATCCCATGGATTGCGAGTCCCAGTTTTCTGCCAGTTCTAAGCGTATATGTAATTCTAAAAGCAGCTTGTGAAAATTTGACCTAAAAAGGCTGAAATATGGCCTGTGGATGACTATCTCCACCCCAATGTAAAAAGCTACCTTTCAGTTCTAACATGTAAAGTTTCTAGATTATTTTTCTCTTTGGAATGCTTCTGAGAAAATATTTCTGAAGCTAACATGCTTTTAGCTTCTTCATGAAGAGATCCCTTCGAAATCCATTCAACCCTCCACCACTTCATGAAGTTCCTCCTAACACACCCCACCTGCCAATGCATGGGGTTCATCAGGGGTTAGGCTTCATAGTCTTGTAAAGAGAATTAAAATCTTGCATCCTCCAAAGTCTCCCCCAACAGAGCCATGAAAGAAATCTGCTGGTCTCCAGGAAGTAAATACTTCCCCCCTTGATGAAGATGCTCTGCATTGGAGCCATTGAGAACATGCCTCTGCTACAGCTGCAATATCCAGGAGCTGGGTGATAAGTGACAAGGAAGAAAAGTCAGCGTGGATATTATCTGCCTCTTACAAGTCTACAACAGGACTGTGGCTCCAAGGGTGGCTGTGATGCCCCTGGTGAACATGCAGCTCCTGTCCAGGTCTACTTTGATGGTTCTGGCTCTAGGGTATCCTCCCCTTACTTTTTCCTGCCATGCCTTGATGTCCTTAATTAATTTTGGAAAGGAAGTCTGCCCAAGGGCCCTAAAGAAAACCTTAGTCTGTCTTTCTGCCAATAGATCTGTCCCAGACCCTGCCAGTTCCAAATCTACCTTTCACTCAAACAGGTCATTGCAGCCCATATCTGCCCTTCTTCCCACCCTCCCTCGCCGAGGCACTTGTTGCCTTATTGGCTCTTCATGGCCTCTGACCTTCCCTGTAGCCATGCCCATACCTCACAGGTGCTACCAATTACTCAGTTTAGTGGGCCCTCAGCCCCAGTACAGTATCACACCTTTTAGTGGGCCCTCAGCCTCTGTCCAGTATCATGCCTATTCAGGCTTCTGTGTACTCATTAATCTTTTCCCTTCCTGCACTGCTGGCCCCCTGGCCCTATCTCTCTCTCTCTTTCTCACTTTCTCTAACTGGGCCCCTGGTTCTTGCCCTCCTGAGCTACCTTGCAGTATGCATCCTACCTTCAGCAGGCTCAAGAACTCTCTGGCACTACTGGGATCTCCAGCCCTCTTACTTGGTCCCAACCCAGTCCACCAGTATAGATATAAACCAAAAATATAAGCCCACTGGCTGAACTAAACTCTACACCTACTGGAAGCCCAATACTCTCCCTCTTCATGGGTCACAGTTCCTAAAAGCCCTCAGCCCTTGCTTCCAGTTCCCACATGCAGCAGGACCTCAGGCATTATCCTCAGTCTCAGCCATCCTGCTGCAGAATACTTTCCCCAGTGACCTCCAAGCCCACATTGACTACCTTGGCACAGGCCCTGGGCTTTAATGCCTCTTAAGCCCTGCCCCTTCCTGGTCAGGTGGCTTTCACCAGCTTCCTGCAGGGATTTCTCATTAGGGCCTAATGGCTGGTCTCCTGGCAACTGCAGTCCTAGCATTGCCCTGGTTGTCTAAACTAGACTCTGTCCTACTGTCCTATTGTGGACCAGCTGATTTTGCAAAAGGCACTCCTAGTCTTTGGCTTCTAGCTCCCTGCTCTGTTGCAGCCAACTCATTCTGTGTAGTGCTTCCTAGATGAGCTGCAGGTGCTCTCTCTTTCTTTCAGCTCCCAGCATAGGCAACAGTGTTTCTTTGCTGCCTATCCTCTTGCAGCTAGCTCAGGGGTTAGCAAAGTCTGACCCGTGGGCTGGATCCAGCCGGCAGTAGACTCCATTTGCCAGCATCCCCTTCCCAAATGGCTGGGGCCAGTCTCCACAGAGACCCCAAATGCAGCTGCATTGTGATAGTGCAAGGCTGAGGCTGCCATGGAGACTAGCCCCAGCCCCACTGGCAGCGCATGCAGCAGGACATGGCAGGGGGCTGTTCCAGAGCCACTGAAATCTTGCTGGGGGGGTGGGGGGAAGCTTGGTCTGGGGCCAGGGCAGAGCCATGATCTGCAGCCAGTATGCTCTGGGCAGGGGTGTGCAGGCAGCAGATCATGGCTGTGCCCTGGGTCAGGACCACATTGTCACTGCTGCAAGGAGCCAGGGCAGAGCCACAGTCTGCAGCCTGCATGTTCTGGGCAGTGGATCACAGCTGGCCTGAACCAAGTTGCCCCTGCCACAAGATTCCAGTGTCTCTGGAGCAGCCCTCTGCCCTGCCCTGCCCTGCCCTGCCCTGCCCTGCCCTGCCCTGCCCTACCAATGCAGCTGGGGGCTATCACAGTGCAGCTGCAGCTGGGGTTTCCATGGAGACCGGCCCCATCCATGTGGGAAGGGGATGCTGGGAAATGGAGCCCAGCTGCTGGCTGGATCCACCATTTTGTCCACTCCTGAGATTGCCTGTAGTCAGCTGCCTAAGCTCTGTCTACATCATTTTTCCTTTTAAAATAACAGGGGCCCTAGGCTTCCTGTTACAAAGTCCTTTCAATTTGCTTTGTTCCTAGATTTTCTTCTTCTGATTGGGTTATTTCAAAACATGGGAGATTAAAGCCCTGAAAGTTTAGAAGCATGAAATTACCAGCTATGCATCCTTAAATCCTTCATTTCTTTTCCATGTATTAATCACTTGTTAATACAGAGCTCATATTATTCCAGGATGCTAAATGTAGGAAGGAAATGTAGAGCAAGGTAACATGGCTGACTGACCAACCACCTCTGCAGTGCCAAAGTAAATCCTCCAGCCTTGCTTTTGTTGGTCATAATAAAGGAGATCTAAACCTAATTTATTAAAAGGATAATTCTAGAAGAATGGTCAGTAAGAACACACAGGTTTTCCTTTATGTAACTGTCTAACTTCCAATATCGCTAGTATGAATAAAAGTGTTCCTTTTTAAGTTTGCCTAAATTAATAAATACTAATATTTTGTCAAGAAAAAAATATTTTGCTTCACTGAGGAAAGACTCAGTTCCGCACATTTAATTTGTTTTTCCTACTTATTACTACTGCTGGAAGTTCTTAATCTTTCTAAGATGTGCTGCCATATGTTTCTATGTTGGATTTGTTTCTTCCATGGTAGAGTTTAGTAAGGGCTTTGACTGATCACTGTGACAGAAATCAAATCTCTTTAGAAATAAGGATTTGTTATAAACAAGACTCTGTATTTAAATCCACATTTTTCCAGCCATGCATGGAAAATCTGAACCCAAAAGCAATTTTTGAACTAACAAGCATCCCTCTATTAGTGCTTTAGAAGAAGATTTCTTGATAGTTGTACAGTATAAGAGAGACTATGCGAATATTTTTTTAAATACATGAGGGCTGCTACACAGAATCCTGTTGCTTCATATCATTTTGACATGATCTACCCTGTGTACATCAGAAAAATGTTAATTACTTGGCAATGCTTGGTGAGAATTCTATAACTAACAGTCTAAGCCATATTTTCCTCTCGAGTAACGTGAGAATTGCCACGAAGGCCTAGATAAATCAAATTGTATAGATGACTTGTTTAAGCATCGTATATGCATATATCAACAGTTACTTATTAATGCATTATAATAAATGTGGCAGCAACTGCTATACCTAAGGTCATATGAACATTTCTATTTTAGCCCTATTTCAGTTGCTCAAATTTTATGAAGCATTCATCTTTCAGTTCAACAGGATTCTTCTTTGCTCAGAAGTGATTTGTGGGGAAGGGGGAGAATGTAGGAGGTTTCTGTTTTTAAAAAATGGCTCAGCATTTTTAAGAAAGAAGTGAATGGCAAAATCATGCCTCCTCCATCTTAAGACAGATCTACCATTGAAAAAGTCCATGTTCAGAGATCTTCAGATGTTGAATCCCTCATCACTGATGCTTTTACAAGGATCCCAAAAATTGGGTTAGCAGAGTTGAATGATCCTTAACAGGCCAAAGGAGCTATGTGAATTTAAACCACTGGAACCTCTCTTCCTGGGTTTTTGTACAAACATCATTACAGTAGCAACTGGACATAGGATTTTCAACCAAAGCTCAGACCTTTACCACTTCAGCTGAATAATTATTGGCCAGTAGCAAACAGTAGGCCATTACACACAATAGAAGACAACCCTCCGAAGAGATTGTAACACCTTGCCAGTTGATTAACAAGCAACGATTATTTTGGGCACGTTTACATTTAATAGTTATGCCTGCAATTAATTTCTATGTGTACACACATGCATGCACACATTGTGAGTGCAACTTAAGTGACAGTATTTGAAAATCTGGTCTCTTAGTGCATGAGTAGATTACAGAAATAAAATATTTTTATTCATGCAGTTCAGATCAGGTTTCAGTCAGAACGGGGAAGGTGAAAGGATTTCTTGAAATCCAGACAGCAGTACTTTTATATCTTGTGACTTTTATATGCTCTATTGAATACAACTTAAAGTATTCATGATCAACTATTCTACACATACTGTACTTTTTAAGTATTTCAATAGTCTTATGTTTAACCATTGTGACTAGCTATTTATTTTTGCCCTGGGCTCATACAATATTATCTGCATTTCAAGAGACTGGCGGGAAAGCAAATTTGTTACAATGTAGAATATAAATGAAGTATATGAATAGTTAAATTGTACTAAGTTAATGAAAGATTCTTACTACCAGCACATTAAGCATAGTTTTAAAGCCTGATTTGGCAAGTCAGCTGACAGAAAAAAATATGAAAAGAACAAGGAAATAAAACTTAATTTCAGACAACTGTTATCCTACTAAAATACAACAGTGTGTTATAACATCACATTCCTATTATATTTTGTGGTACAATTTTTATCTTAAATTTTTTCTTTGTTATTAACAGCAGTTATACTTTTAACATCTTGTTCCTTATTGGAAAGCTTTGACACTGAGTAAAGTTCACAGCCTCACCATAAATTATGAGCTTCATGGTTGAATTCATGTGTGCTTTTTATGATGCAGATAAAAGAAAGAAGTTATGTATGATATAAAAATGAATCACAAATTCCGCATCACCTTTGCAAACTTTTAGAGATTAAATGATTCATTAAAACATATAAAACATGGGCATTACTTCAGAGCTCCTGTGTGTGGTTTTATGAACCCTAGGGAAAGAGATCAAATTAGTCGTAAATGTATCTTGATTCAATTTGTCCTTCAACAGTTTGATTTTCATAGAATCATAGAGAAGTAGGGCTGGAAAGGACTTCCATAGGTCATCTAGTCCAACCCCCTACCTGAGGCAGGATCATCCCTATCCAAACCATTCCATATAAATCCATAATCTTAGGGGCACTTTTAGTAAAACTACTGTCAACCCTAACACAAAACATAACATAGCACCCTCACCTGCCCCAGGTAAAGGAAGGAAACCGTGGCAGCAAATGTCCTGATTCTGTAAAAGGTTGCTACTATACACTTAAGAAATCTCAGGTAGAAGGTCATGCCGCCTACTATAGAGGAAGGCAAAAATCCCCACCGTCTATACCAATTTGATCATAGGCTAAAATTCCTTCCTGACCCCAAATATAACAGTTGGTTGACTCTGAGCACAGGGACAAGACTCTCTTGCCAGGAACCTCCAGCTTTAAGTCCCATTGGGAATACTGCCACACCACAGTCAAATTCCCCAGCCTTGGCTGCAGCCAATACCCAATGGCTCTGCGGAAGCCTTTAAAAACTGCCCCCCACAAGCCTGGCACATATAACAGAAAGGAGCGGGAGAAGAGGTAGGCATGGATGGGATTCCCTCTCAGACCCATGCAGCAACCAGCAAAGGTCAGAAGCATGGGAATACCCAAAGTAGCACATAGATTTCATAGATTTCATAGACATTAAAGCTGGAAGGGACCTTGGAAGATCTTCAAGTTCAGTCCTCTGCCCCAGGGGCAGGAAGTCAGCAGGGGTGATAGGATCCCAGCAAGATAAATATCCAAATGTCTCTTGAAGGCATGTGAAGTAGGTGTTTGAACCACCTCTGGCAGCAGCCTATTCCAGACCTTGGGGGGTTTGGACAGTAAAGTTCTTCCTTATGTCCAGCCTGAAATGGTCATGGAGGAGTTTGTGACCATTCGATCTTGTCAGCCCTTGGGGCACTCTGGTAAACAGACGTTCCCCCAGATCCTAGTGAGCACTCCTGATAAACTTATAGGTGGCCACCAGATCATCCCTGAGCCTGCGCTTTTCCAGGCTGAAGAGTCCCATTACTCTCAGCCTCTCATCATAAGGTTTGTTTTCCTGACCTCTGATCATGTGCATGGCCTCTGGACTCTCTCAAGCTTCTCCACTTCCTTTTTGAATTGTGGAGCCCAAAACTGGATGCAGTACTCCAGCTGCGGCTTCACCAAGGCCAAGTACAATGGGAGAATGATGTCCTGGGATTTGCTCAAGAAGCATCTATGGATGCAAGCCAGCGTTTTGCTCACTTTATTAGTTGCAGCATCACATTGATGGCTCATGTTCATCTTCAGTCAATCATGACCCCCAAATCCTTTTCGTCCGTAGTGCTAGCCAGAGTAGCACTGCCAAGCCTATAAGCATGTTGCAGGTTTTTCCTCCCAAGATGGAGAACCTTGAATTTTTCAGTGTTAAACACCATCAGGTTCTTGTCCGCCCATTTCCTGAGAACTGTCAAGTTCAGCTTGGATTGCCCTCCTGTCCTCAGGTGTGGACGCTTTACCCCAAAGTTTGGTGTCATCAGCAAACTTAGCCAGTCCACTACTGATACCAATGTTCACATCATTAATGAAGATGTTGAATGGAAAGACCCAAGGACAGAGCCTTGAGAGACCCCACTGGTCACAGCGCACCACAATGATTGACGGCCATCAACCACCACCCTCTGGGTCTTACCACGGAGCCAATTTCCCAGCCAGCAGATCCTGGTGAAGCCGAGGCTGCAGATAGCAAGTTTTGCTAAGATCATGGGATACCAAATCAAAGGCTTTTTTAAAGTCGAGATATATGACATCAATCTCTTCTCCCTTGTCCAGATGATAGGTCACCTGGTCGTAAAAGAAAATTAGACTGGTCAAGCAAGACGTATCCACAACAAACCTGTGCTGGCTATCCCTCAGGATGTTGCCATTGGCCAGTCTGTTAAGAATAGCCTCTTTGATAATCTTTTCTAAGTCTTTCCCCAAGATAGAGGTCAGGCTGATGGGCCTGTAGTTTGCTGGATCCACATTCCTCCCTTTCTTGAAGATAGGCACCACATTGGCCTTCTTCCAGTCTTCAGGCACTTCACCAGAGCACCAGGAGTTCTCAAAGATCCGTGCCAGGGGCTGAGCTATGATGCTTGCCAGCCTCTTGAGTACCCTGGGGTCTAAACTGTAAGGGCCAGCTGACTTGAACATATCCAGCCTCTCAAGGTGTTCCTTCACAATGTCAGTATTGATGGAGGGTAAGGAATCTCCCTCACCTGAGCCTTCCTGTCCCATAATGGGCAGGGACGTCCCTTGGGACTGGTGAAAAACTGATGCAAAGTACCCATTTAGCAAGTTTGCTTTTTCCTGGGTGTCAGTTGTCCCATCTGGTTTAGCAGGGGTCCACGTTGCTCTTGCTTTTCCTCCGGCTCCCCACATATCTAAAAAAGGAGTTTATATTGTCCTTGATACTTGTAGCTAGTTGGAGTTCAGTTGCAGCTTTGACTTTCCTGGTTCACTCCCTGAAAGTCCAGACCACTGCAGAATATTCCTCCTTGGGGGTGGATCCAATCCTCCATCCTTTGTAGATCTTTCTTTTTAGATGCAGGAGGTCTGCCAGTTACCTGCAGAGCCAAGGGGGCTGCTGTGCCCTTTTGCTGCCTTCCCCCAAGACAGGATAGACTTTGCTTGTGCATCCAGGATCGCTCCCTTAAGGAGCAAACACTCATCCTGAACTCCCCTCCCCTTTGGGTTGTGGTCCCTTAGGACTTCACTGACAAGCCTCCTAAGCTTGTCAAAGTCAGCTTTCCTGAAGTCAAGGACTTCTGGATTGCTGACTGACTTGCCAGCTTTACAGAAGATGGTGAAGGTGATCAGCTCATGGTCACCGTCACCCAGCTTCCCTTTGATCGTTAGGTTACTGATTAGGTCATTCCCCGTTGCCAGTGTCAGGTCAAGCAGCGCTTTACCTGTCATCAGCCCATAGATTTCTTGAGTCAGAACTCATCCATGCATGAGAGAAAGCTTTGTGACCCTTCGGATTTGGCTGAGCGCTCTTCCCATGAGATGTCTGGGTAGTTGAAGTCCCCCATGACAATCATGCACTGGGAGCATGTGGCCTCAGCCAATTCCCTGGCAAACTCCTGGTCAAGCTCTTGATCATGGATAGGAGGTCTGCAGTAGACTCCCATCATTGTATCCCCTATGCTGTGTTCCTCATGAATTTTAACCAAGAGGATCTCCAGTCGTCCACCCTGGGTGCCAGTGTCAGCCTGCAGTGGCACGTAGCTTTCCTTGACATAGAGAGCTATAACCCTGCCCCTTTTATCTGAACAATCTCTCCTGTACAGGTTATAGCCATCTATACCTGTGGCCCAGTCATGGGTGGAGTCCCACCAGGTCTCCATTATCCCTATGACATTGTAATTATTTGTGTCAAGCAGGAAGACAAGTTCCTCCTGTTTATTCCTCAAGCTCCTGGTATTTGTGTACAAGCAGGCAAGTGTCCCTTTGGGGGCCCTTGCTTTGCCTACAGATTGTTCCAGGGCTGCGGCAGGGGTGGGCTCCCTTAAGTGCCTTGGCCTTCTGGCTTTGCAAGTGTTGCTTAGCAGGCCAGAAGTGGCGGTAGTCCCCCCATCCCCGGGTGGACTTAGCTTAAAGCCCAGTGGAGCAGGTCAGACAGTCTGGCTGAAAAGAGCCTCCTCCACAGTGGAGAGAGGTGGAGGCTGTCCCTTCCCAGCAACTCACTGCCTCTCTCACCAAAGAGCAGGCTGTGGTCATGGAAGCCGAAGCCTTCATGATGACACCAGCACCGCAGTTTTTGGTTTACTACCTCGATCCTCCTCTCCCTCCTCAGCCCGTAGCCCGAAACTGGGAGGAACAATGAGAATACCACCTGCGCCCCCAACCCCTTTAGCCCCACTCTCAAATCCCTGTAGCGCGTCATTACCCAGCTGGGATTGCTCCAAGCTGTGTCATTCATGCCCACATGGATAAGGAGCATAGGGTAGTGGTCAGTGGGCCAGAGGAGCTTAGGGATTTTCTCTGCAATGTCTCGGATACAGGCTCCCAGAAAGCAGCAGACTTCCCGGGCTAAGGGGTTAGGAAGGCAGATTTCCCCCTCAGGATGGAGTATCCCACGACAAACACTTTGCATTTTGTCTTAGGGAGAGTGAGGGTGGTAGCTACAGTTGAGCCTGTGTTGGCTGCAGGAGCTGGCAGTTTAGCAGGCTCTGCTGGGGCTACAAGAGATTCATACCTGTTGCTGAGCTCCAGCGGGGTGGGGACCTTGGTGCGATGGGCCTTGGGGCCCCTGACCACCTTGGTCCAACCCCCTGGCTAAACAGAATGGGAGGTCGCCAAGCCCCACCTTGTCCTGGAGATATAGCTATGCCTGGATCATCCCTGACCAATGGCTATCTAACCTCTTGAACACCCCTAGTGATGGAGAGCCCACAACTTCTCTAGGTAGTCTATGCCACTGTCTCACTGTTGTAATAATGAAGTGTTTTTCCAGATATCCAATCTAAACTTCCTTCACCTCAACTTCAAGCCATTGTTCCACATCCTCTCTGCAGCAAGAGAAAAAAGGTGCTTTCCCTCTTCTTTATGGCAGCCCATCAGGTATTTGAAGACTGCTATTATGTCCCCTCTTAAACACCTTTTCCACAAGCTGAACTTGTCTAGCTCCTTCAGCCTCTACTGACTTGATGACTTGATTTCCAAGCCCTTTATCATCTTTGCTGCCTGCCTCTGGACCCTCTCTAACTTCTCCATGTCCTTTTTAAAAGTGGAGTCCAAAACTCCACACAGTACTGTAGATTAGACCTAACCAGTGTCAAATAGAAAAGCACTATCACCTCCTATGCCTTGCACCTAATGCTTCTGTCATCGCATCTCAACACTACATTTGTCTTTTCTGCAGCTGCATCACACTGCAGCTCATATTGAGTCTGATCTACTAAGAGTCCCAGATCCTTCTCTGTAGTGTTGCTATCCAGCCAGGTGTCACACATTTTGTATTTGTATTTTTGATCATTCTTCCCAAGGATCAGTGCCTTGCATTTTTCAGCATTGAATTTCATACTGTTAGCTCCAGCCCAGCTTTCCAGTCCATCAATATCCTTCTGAATTGCTCTCCTGACAGTGTTCAACATTGTGGGGTTTCATCCATGCTACAGCTAGGCAGCAAAAAGAAGCAGCCACAGCAGCAGCCTGAATCAAACCTGATCTGGGTCATTCCAGCCTGCTGCCAGAAGATACTGCTGACCACCAGTTTAAGTGGTTAACTTGCTTCTATTTGTGGTACTTTGGATACAGCACCCCCTCCCTGCTTTTTTCTTTTTTATTACTAGGGGAATTATTACAATCATGTATTAGTATAATTTGAATTCAGCAAGATTATATACAAAGGTTTTCTGGGACTGATTCAAAATGTATTGAAATTAATGGCTTTGGTTGGGATTGGGCCCTAATCCACTATGCAAAATCTCTAATTAAGTCTGTCAGAAACTATGGCTTTGTCCAAATACTCTATGTTCCACTGAAAGAGTTTCAATAGATTTTTTTTTTTTTTTACCAACTGTAATATAGGTTTGATTAGCAAAAATATTTCTATTCTATCCTTCTTTGAATGCAAGAGAATTATATATAATAATTACAGAACTGGGGCCTTAACATCACTCTGATCAGCACAGGGTAGATCCACATATGCCTACAGAACTCCACTGACTTTAAAAAAATGCTGCATAGACAGAAGAGATTGCAGTGTCTTGCTTGATGTAAGCAAGTCACACTGAGGGTTTTATTAATTTTTTTTAAATACTTTCGGATGTTGAATGTTCTTCCTCTGGCATAAAAAGGCACCAGGTCTTACTACTGAGACAATAAGCAAAACAACATACAGAAGGTTATCATGGAATCATAGAAAAATGTGATTGGAAGGGACTTCAGGAGGTCATTTTGTCCAACACCCTGTTCAAGGCAGGATCACTACTCCTACACGCTGATACTGGCCATTCGTAATTTAAATCAGGACTGTCCAACTTCTGAGTGGCTGGTGGGGTTCATGCTGTACTGGTTATGAGTAGCAGGTCACACACCACACAGGCCACATGGCATGAGTGCCACACACTGTGTGGGCTCCCTGGGATCCCTGACACAGACAGCCATCACAGCTCCTGCACTGTGCAGTCAGTGTGGCCCACCACACCGTGCGGATAGAGTGAGTGTTCTCTGTGTGGCACCATGGCATGGGCAGTGTAGTGATAGAAGTTATAACCATGGATCCGGGTTTTCTGTTTGCCACAGAAGAATGTGGATTTTCTCCTCTGAAGGAGAAAAATGAGGGAAACCACTCATTTTCCCTTTCAGGCTGGGCTAGTTCCAGCCTGCAAAGGGCTGCTTGGAGCTAGGAGGAGTGGGATGGAGGGAGAAGGGGTCATCACGTGCATATGCATGCGAACACGTGCACAGAGGCAGGAGAAGGCTGGGGCTAATGGGGCTTAGCCCCCACCCCTCAAACTAATTTTGTGGCAACTGATGACAGCACCACTGCCATGCCCCACCACCGCAGCACAGTGCCCAGTGCCCGCACTGCATGCTCTGCTGCCGCTGCACATACATCACTAGCACACACCAGCCCCTACAACAGCCCTGCGGGAGGATGGGGTGGGGTCAGGCAGGAGCATCCCACTCTGCCCAGCCTCACCACATATTTTCTCCCACCGCTTATGTGCATGCACATGGCATCCAGGCATTGTGGTGGAGAACAGCTCTTGCAGCTTCCTCCAGGTAAGTCTATGTGGGTGGGGGTGGGGATGTGGGGACACAGGAGATGTGTGGGGGGACAGAGGGGCACAAGTTATACACGAGGATGGGGGGGCACATGCTCCCCCAGATTTCTGCAACCACAGCAAGGCGCAGGCCTGCAGCTGGGCTGAACCAGCTCTGGGCAGGAGTGAGGGGCTAGCAGGGCCAGGGGACTGTGGGTGGGGAGTGAAGGGCGCTGGCAGGGCCAGGGGGCTGTGAGTCAGGAGTAAGGGGCACTGGCAGGTCTGGGGAGTTGTAGCTTGGTAGTGAGGGGCAATAGCAGGGGCAGGGCACCAGCATATCAGGGCTGCTCAGTGCCACAAAGCAGTGAGGACAGCTGCAGCTGGACCCATGTCCTGGTGAGCGAAGGGGGCAGGGGAAGCTTTATTTTACTTTTTTATCACGGAAAATCAAAATGCCAAATATGTAGGTATTCAGAATTAATTTTATTATAATGATTGAGGCACTGTTTGGCTTCCCTGCTTTAAATCTGTAAATATATCAATAAAACATTGCGTTCAACTGATACCTATATATAGTGTGGTGTTTCATTTTAATTGTGGAAAAACACAGGCTTGGGGGCGTTTAATTGGAAAGTTTGGGATTTTTAGACAGAAAAAAACAGGATCCCTGGTTATAACTTAAGCATGCTCCCTAACAGGAGACAGAGGGAGCTGGGAAATAGGAGATGGCCCTTCAGTTATGGAGTAACTAACTAGCAAGGTAATCAGTGAGAGAGAGACAAAGATGTGCAGAGATTGTCTGCTCCTCCACAATTAAAGATTGTTTAACTCTTCTCAGTCATTGTGCACCTGTGTTTGTTGAACCCAATGACCAGGACATGGTGTTAGCGGTGGAAGATGAGAAAGAACTTGAAAAAATTTGAGTTCCAAACTGGAAAAGAATTTGGAAACTGAGACAAAGTGGAGCATCACAGCCATGCAGAAGGACAAGGACCTTTATAATTGATGTTCCTGCAGTTATAGTCTAAGTAAAGGAAAAGATGGTCATGGAAGTTTTACAACCTCCACCTGCCCTCCTCATATTGGGCAACATAGTAAAGAACTGCAGAGCATTCAGACAAAAGTTTGAATGACACCTAGCAGCCACAGGGGCAGAAGTTAAAATGGCAATCAAATCTTCAGTCTTCCTGCATATTGTGGAATAGGAAGGGCTGACTGTCTATCACACATTACCCTTTGCAAAAGACCAAAATATGAAGTGTAATACTGTCCAAATTTAACCCCCATCCATTTTCGTGAAACCATAATCACTGTTGTTCTCATGGGGTAACTTGTTACCCCACCCACATGAACAAAAAGGAAACAGTGACAACAGTATACATGTACCAAAAACTATCTATTAAACATACAGATTTTTGAAACAGTATTTATGATGATTTAAACCCAAAAGATTAACTGAAATTACGAACAAAATTTAAACTTTTTTTTAGAGTTTCAAAACTTGAATGAACAATTTGCTAAGTCTGCAGTTCACACTGTTTGCAAACTGACAATTACTTCCAAAAACGTTTCCTAACTGTTTTAACTAAGTGTTAAATTCTTCACAAAGCAGCAGTGATGTACTGTGGTGCACACAAGCAAATCACTTACAATCTTTGTATTGTTTCCAGGTTTTGAGGTCATCTGTCCTTGGTCAACGTCCACTCCTGCTTGCAGAAGTTTTTCCTAGGGTATGTTGAGGCAATTTATAATTTAGGGCAGTCATACCAGACTTGATGGACTTTGATTATATTTATCCATTATTCTTCATTTTATTTGTCTGTCAATAAACTTTTCTCCAAGTGTCTACAAAATGGCCGTGTCCAAATGAACGTGGCTGTGCAGTATGTGGTGCTGCAGACCTGCCTGTGGCACCACACACCATATATTCAGGGATTTCCTGGGCTGCTACCTTGCAGCATGGGGGGCTGACCCGTGGAGATCCTCTGTCATTGGGGAGCTATATAAAAAAATCCCCAACTTTTAGTTTTAAAAAAGTAATCCAAAATCCACATTTTTCCTTGATTAAAATAAAACACAACTGAACCACCCTGGCTCTTTATGTCTGCTATTTAGGACACAGGGCCATGCTATGCAGCCCACAAGGTTCCCCCTCAGGTCCAGAAATTTGGAAGCAGAGAGTGACTGTTAATGCTGCCAGTGGTCCCCAGACACCAAATTTTTGGCCTTCTGAGAAGCCCTGCATGCCATATGACATGGCTCTGTGGGCTAGTTCTGGCCCATGGGCCAGGGATTGAGTACTTCTGCTGCAATGCATTTGGTGCAGGTCACTGCTAAGAGATAGGATAATCAATGAGATGGGTCATGGATCTCTTCCAGTCTGGCTGTTCCAATGTTCAGAGCAAGGTAATTAGCTATGTTAGTCTAGAATCAGGCACAGGACAGGGTGGATTTGCACTTTGTAGACCAACTAAAACAGAGACATTATAACATAAGCTTTTGTGAGCTCAAGTTCATTTAATCGGATGCTCACTGCTATGAAAATTTGGAGCTTATTAAAATATGTAGCATTATTGAAGTCAAACATCTCTACCTGGCAGTCATTAGAAAGTAGATATGTATAGTAGTAAAAGTATATTTGCATACTGTATAGGCATGAGAAAAAGTTACTGAATCTTGTTGGGAAAGCTTAAAATCATTTTATTCGTTTTCTAATTTAAAAATGCAGCATGAATTGCATGCACTGGATATAAAACAAATAAAAAAAGATGAGTTGTCCCTGTTCTCTTGCTTATTTCATTCTCCTGCCTCACACAATCTGCTTCATACTAGCTCAGTAGACTGCCAGGACTGTGACTCTCTTGCAAGGACAAACTTGCAGATCCAAGGAAAGAACATAGAGCTAACTTCCTAAATGACCTGCATGTCATTACTCAGCCTTGTCCTTAATTTAATTTATATTCACAAATAGGGAAAGTAACTCTATAGTTTCCAAGTGCTTCATAAGTTCTAAGTGGCCAATATAGAGGTAGAAAGTAAAAAATGATGAGCAGGAGGTGGATTTTTCAAGTGGCATGCAATAGCAGTCAATATATAGGATTACGAGTGATTTAAGAATTATCCATTCCCTAGATCATGAGAACTAAGAACTTTCTATGTTTCTAAGAAAGTTATTTCAGTTTAAGATGCCCACAGATAGCCTAGTTAAAGTCAGTAGGGTTCTGGCAGAGACTTAGTCCCTGAAAATTTCTATGGGGATGAGGAATAGGAAAATGCAACTTATTGAAGTGCAGAAGCAGAAGATAGGGAAACAAAATACAGATGGTCTTTTTCCGATACTGACCGGGTGCATCTACACGAGATGCTTTACTGTGCATTAAACTAATGTAACGTGCAGTAAAGTATCACTGTTTACATCTGTGCAGCAATTACCGTACAGTATATTAGTTTCATGTGCTGTTTTCTAGTATCTGTAGATACTAGGGCTGTGCGAAGCTTTGGGTGCTGATTCGATTCAAAGGAGATTTGGCCCGATTCGGTGGCCGAATCTCCAAATCCGAATCGAATCAGGGGACCAACAAAAAGGTCTGAATTGATTCAAAGCTCTCCAAATCTTTGGAAAAGATTCTAGCTGCAGAGAGCTGCAGCTAGACTCAGAGCTAGTAAGTAAAGGGTGAGGGAGGGAGGGAGGGAGGGAGGGAGGGAGGGAGGGAGAAAAAGCGTGTAAAATCCCAAGACTGGGGGAGTGGGGGGGGGCTGAGGAAGCAGAGGGGGGAGGTTGGGGGGCTCGTGCAGAACCCCCCATGCAGCATGGGGCAGTGGCGGGCAGTGGGGATCGCCACCCTGCCTGGCAACACCCCATGAATCAGGCCTTTTTTTCCCCAAAGTGTGGGGAGCTGGGGCAGGCGGGGAATGGGCCTGGCCTGGGTGATTGAGAGATTCAGCTGAATCAATTCGGGATAGTGATTCGAATCACCGAATCGAATCACTGCCCCCAAATCGGCCGAATCCGAAGCAACTGCTAGCTGCTTCACAAAGGCTAGTAGATACAGGTACTAGAAAAAGAGCTCATTAGCTAATGAGCTGTACTGCAAGTGTAGATGCTGACTGGGAGCAAATTGCTCCTAATTAGCCTAGGCAGCAGGGGGGCAGGTGGAGGAGAGCTGTCCTGGCTCAGCGGGATGCTGCCTGCCAGCCATATAGAGATCAGGTCCCCCCTGTCGGGATGGTGGGTGGGGAGAACTGTCCTGGCTGGATGGGCAGCTGCCTCCCAGCCATGTGGAAATCAGAACGGGCCCCAATCTGCATGTGTCTGGGACAGCTCCATCCCCCCTGTCCTCCCTGCACTCAACGCCAGCCCAGTCTCCCCCAGCTGGGATGGAGCTGCCTGCCAAGCCATGAAGAGGTTGTTGGTCCTGTTTATCAGCTCAGAACAAGAAGGTTACCTGGATATTGATATTCAAAGCCCCAATAAGCTATACAAGTCAGCAGTGTATAGTAATGCAGATCCTTTTTTGTAATCTAAGTCTATTGCCTTCATTATGGAATGCTATACATGGAAAATTGCTATGGAATTCTCTAGGCTGCTGTTTGAGTCAGCTCTCCTCACTTTGAAGGGAATGGTAAAACATCCATTCATTTCACTGGGAGCAGGATTCTATCTATGGTAGTATGTTAGGTGTGGGACTGGAATACAATACTGTGTTTTTAACACACACTTCTGCCAGAAAATACAATATTTTGGTGTCAACAAGATAGTGGGATCCTTAAAGTTTGTTCTTCATGTTCTTTCCAAACTAAGAAAAAAAATTCCATTTCTACTCCTTTATCTATGGGCCCATTTATATCTGACATGACTCTGATTAAAACTCAAGGTACCACTATGAATGACCGACACAAATTAGTTCATAAGGCGGTGTGGACACTTGTAGCTTAGCCTGGCTTCTTTCAGTTTAGGTTCAAAATTCCAGGGAAGATGCATCTTAAAGATGACTGCAAGGAAATTATGTCACTGATAATATAAGCATGAATGATTAATGGTTCATATAATAGCATAGTATATTTAAATTTATCAAAGTTTAGCTTTATGCCAAGTTATTTTAGGATTCGAAACTGCAGAGACCCCAGTTAAAAGACCAGAGAAAATAATTGTTCACAAAATAGAAAACTACATGCTAGAGAGATCCTTCCAACTGGAGAAAAGTATTAAAATAGGTCTCAGAGGGGTCAAGCACTAAGGCCCTTGCTGTTTTGTTCTATATAAATAACATCAATGGAGTGTATAGAAAGCAAGGAAAAGGCTGAAATCTGAGAGAGCTGCAAACAGAATTCATAAGGGTTTGGAATTGCTCGGTAAATAGCCTGACATATGGCAAATAAAATTTAATGTTGACAAATGTACAGTAATACACCCTGGGTTCAAAAAGAATATATAAAAGTACAAATGAATGAACTAGAACTCATCTTGGAGACCTTTCAAAGCAACAATGGGGGGGAGTGCCAGGAACAGCAGACTCCTTGTTAGCAAACAGAACATACGTTAATAAACGTCTGTTACCAAGGTGGTGTTGGGTGTTTACCAACTTGGATGAGGCTGCTTAGAATGCCAAGGCACACTAAGTTGAATTGCACATTATATACCATCTTGTCAAGTTATCATGCATTCTGAATGGTTTGTTTCATTCTAAGCATTCCACTTCAGTTGCTATCCACAGATCTCTGGAATTTAGCTCTACTTAGGCATTTAAAGGGCTGCCAACAACCTCTCTGTGGAATTTAGGATCTGCTGTCTTGCTGCTCTTCTGCAAAATGAGTAGCTCTCCAGATCTACTTGTATATGATCCTTTACCGAGTCATGGTTTTCCTTCTAAGTGCATAAAAATTAGATCAGTAATAGTGTATTTCTAGCATCAGTTATTTGGGGCATCCTCAGAATAGTCCACTGACAAACACCTATTGGCTTTTCAGTATTTTCACTTTCCAACAGATGAGTAAAGTTGTTGATGACCATCACATACATCTTACTATTACAGGATTAAGGATGCAACACACCAGTGTTTTTTAACACCCAGAATACACAAGATATGAATCTTTACCAGCTAGCAGCAATGGGACTTTAGGTCAAGTTGTAACAGCTCAGGCATTTAGCTCAAGTGTTCCTTAGGTCAAGTCCCTAGGCATGGCCAGTTTGGCAGGCAACACACAGAATAAAGGGAAACTCAGGCAGTGGAATATGTGCTACATTTTCTACATGCTCTCAAACAAACCTATCATCCATGGTGTATGTACATCATATTTTCTACACTCCATAATATTCTAGCATTTAAAATCAACCCGGCCTTGCTTCCAACTCTCCACTATATTAATCAGTTTAACCCATTCTTTCATAAGGCAAAGCCACTCAGAACTCAGAATGGTGTAGTGTGTGGTCTTTCATGTGAGTTAAAGTGCAATCAGAAAGGACTTGTCTTTCCTTTGTTCTCCTGGAATGCTTAGAAGTTCCCAGGGCATTATTAGGAAGCAAGAAAGTCTTCACATACATGAACACAAGACCTCCAGTTGCAACCAGCCCTAGATGGAAGCTTATAGTATATAGCTGCTTGGAAGGGAGGCAAAATTTAGGTCAGGGTTCATAATGAGATCAGCCAACTCCACAGTAACCTCAGCCTCCTTTCCTAAAATAGGCCTATCTGTAAAAGGAATTTCTTCACACCCACTCACATGCCCAGGAGAACATATTCAGGGACTGGACACATGATGCATTAACAACAGTTTAATTTACATTGGTCTCCTCTGTTTGGAGCAGATAGGTGAGCAGCTGTCCCAGGGTAACTGCTCAGTGTAGATACTCATACAGAGCCTCACCACTAGATAGTGCAAGAGCAGGTAATAGCTTATTTGCCTATAGGAAATGGCTACTCTGGAATGGCAGAGAGCATACAACAGTTACATGGGTGCAATTTATGTCAGTATAATTTTACCCCTAATTTTTCCTAGGATAATTTTATAACATTAAAATATATGACATTAATGCAAGGATTTCTTTTATGTATCCACCGCTGTAAAAGATAATAAACTGGTATTCAGTATCCAAGCCCTAGAGGCTTTCTACATTGTTACTAATTGTTAATCAATCTTGATGAATCATCCAAGGATCCTGGTTTTCTCCGTTTACAAATCCAAAATTCTCTAATAAACCCTGTGAAATCTGTATTTTTCCTAAATTAAAATGAAAGGTGGGTTCAGCTGTGGCTGTTCCCACAGCTGCTTTGTGGTGCTGAGCAGCTAGTGCCAGTGCCCTGCCCCTGTCTATGCCATTGCCCCTCACTCCAAACTCAAAGCCCTCCAACCCCTGCCTACACCCCACTCATTCACTCCCAGCTGCAGCTTCCCGCCTGCTGCTTTCTGGTTCTGAGCAGTGCCATCCCCTGCTTTTCTGCTCCCTGAACCTGTGCCCAGGCCCCAGCAGTCCCCATGCCCTTCCAGAGAAACCCTGGACTGGGGTTCAGGGACTGGGCTGGGCCTGCCTCTGTGTGGACAAGCCCCTTCCCTTCCAGGCCAGCCTTCCCTGCACAGGCTGCTTTAAGCAGGGCAGGGGGACTCCAGACCTGCCTCTGGAAGCTGCTTCTATCCAGAGCGCCCCCCCCCCCCCCCCAATCTCTCTCCCTCTCTTACATACAAACACTCCCCCTGCCACCACCCCCAGTCCATCACACAAATACACAGACCCTGCTGCCACCTCTCCCCTCCCCACACTCACAGGGGTTGTGATGGGCTGGGGGAGGAGGGGGGTTTCCAGGATCAGAACCGCAGATAAGGCTGACAAGGCCCCAGGCCAGGCAGGGCAGCATGAGGGCTAGCCGTGCCACTCTTCTCCTCCTCCCCATGCCCTGCTGCACAGTGTACCCCCAGCCACTGCCTTCAGTGCTAGCCCCAGCAGAGCTGTCAGCAACCATGGCAGGTGCAGACTGGCAGGATGTGGTGCAGTGGTGAAGTGAGCATTGGGGCAGCAGCCACCGGCACAGTAGATGGGCAACGCTTGCCTTCAGTGCCCCAGCCCTGGCGCCAGGCACCACCCCAGCTGCGCAGCACCCCAAGCCCCAGCCCCCAACCCTGCCCGGAGGGCACCTGACCTGGTGGGCAGGGATGCAGTGCGCGTTCCCTCCCTCCCTCACACGCTGAATTGCTGCCACGGCTGCCCCAGCTGGCAGCACCCCCTGCCCCAACCCCAGCCCAACTGAATGAGCCACACTGGGACAAGGCAGCCTGCACCTGCCTCAGCCTGCAGGCAACCCCCACACTGAAGCACCTTCATGCCTCAGCCAAGCATGTCAGCATCTACACATGTAGTGCTATAGATTTAAAAACTCTGCAGCAGGGTAGTACTTATCTTGCTGAGTAGTTTATTAGTTTACTCCAACCTAATAGCCCTGCATATGTAGATGCTGAGACATTTACTGTGGAGCTAATTAGTCTATAGTAAATGTCTTATGTTGATGTGCCCACTGAAGACCTGTCTATGACATTTGATGGTTGGAAGCATTGTCAGTAGACATGCTCAGTTCTACATGTAGCAAACCTGGAAAAGAGGCAATAAAGAGGCCCTGAGGGCAACCCCACTGATATTTTTGAGATCTGTCTCCTTATTTCTGAGTCTGAGGCATGTGGAACAGGGAGCTGGAGCTGGTGAAGCTAGTCAGTGAGGGTGGGGAGCTGGTCAATGAGGGTGTGGGTCTTGGCAGCACTCTCAGCTCCATAAATGTGGCAGAGACATGTCCTGAGTCTTTCCCCTGATTGCAATGGGCACTGGCTCAGTTCCTCACTGTTACATTTATCTAGCTGTTCCTGTCTGGTGAATTGCCTATAGGAACAATAATCAGCTCCTTGATAATATTTCAAATATAAATTTAAGTGAAATTGGATATCTTCTCATTCCATAACTTACAAATTCATATACATTTAATTGTTAATTACACATATAAATCAGGTGATCTCATTTTATGCATGCATTAAGTAGAATTGTGTCAATCTAGCAAATATGAAGCAATTCAACATAGCAATATGGACGGATTAAAAAGGAAAAATAATCAGGATCTCAAAAGATATATAGGACATTTATTTAAAAACAGTGTGTCCACCTCTTAGATCTCCTATTGTCCCATCCATTTAAGCAGGATAAGAAGCAGAAAAGAAACATGACTTGTTCAAGGCCACCCAGCAAACTAGGATTAAAAAACTCAAGACATATACTACAAACATTTCAGGATGATGTCCATGAGCCCTAGAGATAAGACATCTCTGACAAAGATTATGCAGCAGAAACCACAGAGTGGGAAACTTGCATAGAAATCGAGAACTCAGAGCAACGTGATTTCTAGCTTTGTGGCAGTATTTTCACAAGAAGCTCCTAGAAATCCACATTCCATCACTGAAATAGAGCATCAAAGTTATTGCAATAAGTTGTGGCTAGGATTGTTCTATAGGTGAGCAATATTATATTGCAATATGAGTGTACCTTTGTATAGAAACATAAAGCTTAAGTCATGTCATAATTAGGGTCTGACTAAATTTTGCATCACAGTTCTAATCAGTTAATCCCCACTAACAACACAAGGAATGTTTTAGGTAAAGCAAATACAAAGTAAGGGGATACTAAAATGATTTTATCTGCAGCACAGCAAGAAGAACATTGCACAAAGATATGCTTTCAATTTTGGAATTGACTACCTATTCCAAGGTGCTCAGTAGATATTTGGCCTGACTTCTCCCACACCACTTTAAATCTGCAGTAACTCTCTAGATGGTCAATGTAAAACAGACAACTGTAGCAATAGCTTATGTTGTACCCTAAGCCCTTAATTTTTCAGTGGGAGACATTCACAGAAGGAATATACTAGGGAAAACGCCAATCTGAATAGGGTAGTAAATTATAGCACTCACTTTTAACTACAACCAACTAGTACTTTTCTTTTGGAATAATTTAAGGGAAAAGGCTGTTGCTTCAAAATTCAAAAATGTTGTGTAGAAAACAATTTTTCCAAGAATTTTGTAGCAGAAATACTGAAATAAAAGGTCTTGTTTCAGGTGGTTTGAACCAAATGAGAATATTCTGCTGTATTGAACTGACCTGAAATGCTTTGTTTTGATTTGAAAGTTTTTTCTGAAGTAACTTTAATACTTATGATATCCCTGGACTCCCTGGGAGGCTCTACACATCCAAGTTGTTTATGGAACCAGAAATTAAATTTTCTGTGGTAAGTAGAAGCATTTTTGCATTACAAACTATAAGCCCCTATTCAACAAAACGTTCATGTTCATACTCAAGGACCTACCTATTCAGCACAATAGCTAACATGATATCAATGACACTTGAGCTGAAGTTGCTGAATAGGGATGGATTACAGAGCCAGGGCCTTCAGATTTAAGTTGTTGCAGTGGCCTTACTACTTTACTTTGGCTTTCTGTGGAAGGATGGATTTTACCTTCTGCTCTTCTCTCACAGCGATCACGTAATAATAAACCTGACCTCCTTCTGGCATACCTAATGGCCTAAATCCTAAAACCAGTGGAAATGCTGTCAAACCATTCGACACATGTTGGATAACTAATCTTTATTACAATAAATAGTGTCAAAAGTATGCTTTTCATAAAATGCTTCCAGCAATTGCTAGAGAAACTATTCATGTTTTATTTAATAGCAAATCAAATATTTGCATAAAAAATGCACAAAACTGAAATATGAGTTACGTTTACCCGTTGGCAACTTTAATTTATGCAAGGTCAGGTTTATAAGGGTTTTGTTTTTTTTTTTCCTGTGATTATTTAAGAATTTTTAAAATGCATTTAAAAAATGCTGACTACTGGAAGAAGGCACTAAGAGTCCTTGCATCATGGAGGAAAACAGAATATTTTGTCCTTTCCATGTCACACAGTGAATTGAAATACATGTAGCCCTTTATTAAAGAAACTATACAGTATTCTATATTAGTAATGGTCCAAATGTTACGGTTTACAGTCCTTTTTTGGGAAGCAATTTAGATTACAGTGGAACTGTCTTTAAAAACAACAAGTAGCAACCAGCAAATGAATACCGTCAATCAATGTGCAGGCTACAATTCTGCGCCAGTATTAGACAGAAATGCGAGTTTAAAAAAAAGGAAAATGTTATAAAAGGTTATATCTCTCCTCCTTTATTTAAAAAAAGGTATATAGCCCTTTACATTTTCACCAGGGAACTGCATGTCATCATTCCGCACAGCTGCAACTATTGCACAAAACAGAAACCACATGAATCAACACTGGTTTTTTTCTTTTCTCCAACCATATACAGCCATTCTTTTCCAATTTCCCATGATCAGTTTTGTCAGGCATTGGAAGAAAAGTAGCTTCCTAATCCCTTAAAGCAGCTAATCATTCATGGAAAATGAATGCTAGATGTACATTTTAAGTCAGATACTTTCACACACACTTTGACTACTAAGTGAGCTGTGATGCAGGGTACATCAGAGCTCATGCTGCTTATATTAAAAAAATGGAATAACCACAATGGCAATGAACTTCATAACAGAGAACTGCTTTGTTGGAGCTGATGCTACAAAGTAGGTCTGCTGCAGTAAACCATTCTACTATGTGGCCTTCTTGTCAATCAGAGAGTAGCATTGAGGCCTGATGTTGTGAAAGTCCCACGCCAACTCTGTTGGATATTCTGAGAGCCAAGTGAAACCAGCCAGGCTTAATCCATCTCCCTGTGACTCTTTTTGGTACATTTAATCTACGTTTTTCTTTGGACTTTAAATTTCACTGTGAACTTTGGGTTTGCGCAAAATGAACTTTGAATTTGCTAGTTTCGTATACTGACCACAACCTAAGCTTGAGATTTCTTGAAAGCTTTTCAGTTGTTTTCCTTACAATCCAGCCCTAATTACAGCTATAATATGTCTCAGTATATAAAACTGCTGCATGAGTCTCCACTATCTAGAAGCCTCAGGCAGAAAGTGGATGGTCTATGTTTAAACAGTATCAAGGAAACTGTGATGCATTGTTAAACGTACAACACTGGATGCATCTTTGCCAAGAAAAAAATATACCCCATTGTGTACAATATACCACATAGCCAAAATTATTTCCTGCATTCAGCATTCACAGACAATAACACATTCACAAACCTAACACTTTGGTATTTTCCAAGCAATCTTTCCTTATAATAAGGTATTTAGAATTCCCTATTGAGAGCCATTCTGAGTAAACCACCTCTTAGAGTATATAAAATTCCATCATTTCTACCCTTGAGGCACTCTTGATATAGCTTAATGTAGAAACCTAAAGATTTACTGGATTCTTTGATAAAGGGATTCAGGAGAATAAATCCTGCCCTACAAATCAATCCTGAACATTTTGCAGATCGGATTCTAAGGGGGAGAAAAAGTGTTCTAGTGAATGCAAATTCCTAAGTTTTGGATAGATTATAAACAGCACAGGACTCTGCTCATCTCCAGCTAATGTTTTTTAGATCTTATTAATGTACAGCTCAAAACATGTCTCCAAAAAGGATCTATGCTGAGGGATAAAGATAATTGAAAAAAAAATTTTAAACCAAATATAAAATATACAAATAAATAAAACAGTACTCCATGGCTCCCCTTATTTTCAGTTTCAGTGTGTTGTTGAGCCTGAGACGGTTCTAGTGGTATGGGCTGAAAAAAGGAGAAATCTCATTAGTGCGCTAAAGGCTATGTGCTGGGACCATTAGAGTATGTAGTACAACTAAATGGTGAATTGCTTTCCTACCCCATAAAACTGAGATTTCAACATTTCCCCAGTCTGCACCACAGCAATTTTTGTACTTACCAATGAAAAATGAGAGATCCCACTGCAGAGTAACAAATAGCAGTTGTGGTTAAGGGTTGGGGAAGGCAGACCCAGGTTCAAGTTCATGTTGTGTATAAGGTAGGTTATGTGCTATTCAAAGTATATTTTTTTATTTTGTCCAGAAATTCCATCCTAAAACTTAGAAGAAAAACCCTGAGGGAAAGTTTCATCAAAATTGATATGTTATTTTGATGAATCAGCATTTTCCATGTAGAAAGTTCTGCAGAAAATTCCCACTCAGCTTTAGCCCCAAGTTGACTCTAAGAGGCTTGTTAGTGAATTTCCTTACCCATAAATAGGGAGACCCCAGGCTGTAATGCTTACATTGAAAGCAATGCAGGCATTTTCAAGAAATAATCCTAATAATACTTCTTTCCTCCTGAGCAAAGAAATTCCTTCAAGTTTTCAAAAAGATGGACACAGTAGAAATCAGATATAATGAGTACCTGTACATGGCCTGGATAGGCCCTACATATGTATTCTTCCTGTTAGCATCCACTCTGTATAACTGAGAGACATAGGATACTGGACTAGATGAACCTATGGTTTGAGCTGGTATGGCATTTCTTCTGATTTTTTTCCAATACTTAAAATAAGAGACCATGATGCAATCAGCCAGCAAGCCATCTGTCTTGTTACATAATTTAGGCATTTCCAAGGGACATGTATCCACTAATTTATTGCCTAGGTTTAAACACTATTCAATCAGTACATGAATATTAATGTAATATGAAGTTCAAACACTCAACTATATCTGTTCATAGCATTTTGATTTCTCTATTTCTAAACATAAATAGGAACACCTTACTAAACACAGTACATCCAGTAACTTTGAGTCCTGCCACATATTCAAATTAAAGCTGGACAGAAACCAGCTATTAAGTTGTTCTACATTTTCTAGCATTAACTTTGTAGCTGGTTGGCTTTTTTTATGACTGAATAGACATTTTTGGCATGATAATTTCTTTACACTGTGGCCAGTCTAAATTTATTGCATGATTCAGCAGTTCATTGCATGATATATGTAACATGTGGCAGAGGCCTTTAAAAATAAAGTCTCCATTCAGTAAGTTATTTTACCACTGCTTAAGTTCCAGTAAAATCAAAGTTAAACATGCTGAAGTCCTTTGCTCAATCAGAGACTACATGTTAAGAGCAGAGTTTAGACAGTATAACACATATAACCTCTATAATAGCTACCAACCGTCAAGTATATATCCTTTGATTACACCTATATTACAACCCTGCGCATATCTCAGCACTGGTTTACGCTGGAGTATATAAAGGAATAAAAAGCCAAAATAAATCCACAGCATAGGTAAGGCCTCCTGTTGTCCAAGGACAGCATGATAATGGGCAAGTATGATATCCTTATTCTGTTTCAGTTTGAAATCTATCTTCTCAAACCAGCAACAAGAGTATGGTCACTGTGGCCATTACCTCTTCCCTCCTTACAATCTGTAACATCAGCACTATTTGCCTCTGACTTGACTAACAGTTAAGATGCTTCTAAATATAAAAATCACTAATATCACAACTATTGTATTTGAGTTACTAGCAGAGGGAGAACTGACAACTTTTGCTATGGGTACATTTGCAACATCTGCCTCTGCAGCTGCTACTGACGTTGCAATGTTGGCAACAGCAGCAGTTCCCCACATTCCCAACTAGGAGAGGAGAGTTCAGATAAGGTAATAGAAGGTTTCTAAAAAAAAATGCTAATTTTTTCTGCATCCCATGCCTATCGTTTTCTATTTATTAAGGCTTTCTTAAAACAAAATTTGACATTCCTCTCCCCAACCCTTTCCCAAAACAGGAATCAGGACCCTATTGTGTTGGCCAGTAATTAATTATAAGCAAGCCAATTAAACATGTGAATACTGCTGTTTCATTAAAAGGGCACTGCAGGTCTACTGCTATAAGATTATGCTCCACTCATTGCTATGATACAACAGTATTACATTTGTGAGGAAAAACTTCAAACATTTGAAAATACTCTTTTCCCTAGCAGCTAGGTGTGAAAGATCATTTATGGCTAACAATTTGAGGGACAGATCAGATAGACCATAAATCCTCATAAGTCGCTGTTTGTGCTTATAACTAGCATAGTGTTCAGACCACATATTTCCTACTGATTTTACAAAGGTACTATTTAACCTAAAGCAGGTGCTAGGCAAAACCTAAGATGTGGCAGACATACCATCTAGGGTGTATCTACCTGAATCTCAGAGTAGCATGGAAAATGAAGGAGAAGGAATTGGCATGTAATTACTGACAACAATCTCCACTAATACAAAGAACTTCAGAGAAAGCAGAATTATGAATGTCTGAATATTCAAGCAATGGCCAAAAACAAGGAAAAATCTCTTCTCCAATGTAGTGTTATCTGATAGGTTTCAGCTCAGTTGCACAAACCAGCACAGACAGCATAAGGGTGTTCAGTTTTCCCTTACTCCCTTATGTTGGCTATCTCCACTGACAATCTATACATGAGGAATGATCAGTTGCTGTAGATGAACAACATGCTTAAAGTCTTGTACAAGGTATATACTTCTACCCACTGCCAAATTACAGTCCCAAGTGCTTAGATGCCACGATGCTGCATGCCTAATACTTATACTAGCCAGACCATACCACCTCCTGGGTAAAACTGAAGCCTAAACAGCACACAGCAACACAGCATAGAGGAACTAAAGACCACTCCATATATTTCAAATTGTGAGGGAAAATTAAAACAGCTGACAGCAAATTCTTTTGTTGGAAACTTGCCAGACACTCATGATATCACTGCACGGCTCCCCCTGTGAAAAATGCTAATGAATAAAAAATTACCACAAATATTCAAGAACTGTTTTACTGAAGTGAAGGGGAATTTGACTTCAAAAGCTTTTAGCATTTTTTGGATACAGCACCTTATCTGCAGTACAATTTCCTTTTCCTCTAGCATTGTGCCGGAACATTGGTTCAATATTGATTGAGGAAGTTATGGCTACAGAATGATTAAAATTAGGGAGGCACCAATAGAGATTTTGGGCATCGATAGCCAATATTTAAGGAGGCATATCGGCTGATACTGATCCGATACAGCTGCCATCAGCTTGTAAATTTGGTGATGGAAGGGGAAGGGGGAGGAAAGAGGCTGGGGGGGGGCAGATCAATGCTCCCTGTGGTGAGGGAGGGGGCAGGGGCAGGTGCTGCCCATAGGTGTGGGGGGGGGCATGGGACAGAGGTGCAGTTCATGGGGTGGGGGGTGGCTCCTGCCGCCCCTTGCACACCAGGAGGGTGGGGGCAGAGTGGGGGGCATTGGGCTCATTTCACCGGGGCTGAACGTGGAGTGGACTCCAGCAGTGATGGGAGGAGGCTGCAGCACCCCAAATTTCACCGCAGCTCCACTCCCAGCTGCCCAGCACAGCCCCACCTGAACACCCCTCCTCCACTCAAGCATCAGGAAAAGCCATGGCTTCACATGAATATGCATGTGTAGACATGCCCAATGTGTATCTTTCTGTCTTAATGCTAGCCTGAATATAGGAATTCCTCCATCTTCCTTTACCATCAAGAAAAATCACCATACGAAGCTTAAGGGCCAGAAATCTCAAAATGGGTATTCCTTTATTTGATGATTAGGATCTGACTAAGGTTCACAGTTACTTTCATACTATATTAAGATAATTATTTAGTATCCTTATAAAGATAGGGCATAACATTTGAGTACACTGGAGATATCTGATAGTTATTGTAATAGAAAACACCATTATTTATGGAGTGCATCGAGTAGGTTTATAACCAATGGCTCCAAAGTTTATCCCACACACTTTATCAGGAACAAATTTATACTAATTTTTTCTCTTATTACTAGCAAGAGGCTGGTTGTTTGAATGTAAAACAAATATATCTTTATGATAAAATCCCATCTGGCAATAATATTGAAGGAAGTATAAAGTAGTATTTCTATTTTGTACATAAAAAGCCTGAAACCAGAAACATTTTTTCACAATAATGAATTGCAACTATTTGAGCTCAGAGCTGTAGATCTCCATGACTGAAATAAATCAAGCCTAAAAGGAGAAATAAATATTGTAACAGAATGTAAAATATTTTCCCACCCCCTCCCAAGTTTAAAGCTCTGGTCTTTTTATAGAAAAATAATAAAGATGGGTGGCAGCAAGAACATATTGAATGCCTACATTTAAAAAAAAAAATCCTAGAACCAGAACTGTGAAGGATCTGGACAGCTGGTTTGGAATGTGCTTCCTTTGAAAATCACTAGATGGTACCACATAGCAGTCTTGTTTAGGTTTAGTAAAAATGTGACCTTTAATAAGATTTCATATTACTAAGATGGTTTGGATGCATTTGTATTAAAAAAAAAAATGATGTGTGTTAAGACTAAGTGAAATAAAAGCAATTTGGGACTGAAATAATGGAAAGGGGCAAGCTGGATCATCAAATGAATAACATATTTACTCAAGTGGAAGATGGCCCCCATAATAATTAGATTCTGTATATGGAAAATGTATACGTTTGTTATAATTTTCCAGGTATACAATGGAATTATTGGAGATTTGCCATGAATTTGTCCCCCTCCAACTGCTACAGCAGGGAAAATAAATCTGGAGGTTCAAGTAGCCCCTTTGCTCTCTGGTTTCCTCCACAACTTTTTCCCCTGCAGCCTCTTTCCCTGTTCCTTACTGTCAGACCCCACTCTCCCAGAGCACATGGAAGTGAGATGCACATTTGAAAACACTGATCTAGAAACAAACACACGTGTAGTAACTTGCATATAGGGAAACTACTACAGAAACCCATAGACTTATTTAACTCGGAATTGATTCAGTTTACCTCTTTAGAAACTGCTGCAAGTTTTAGCACAGGTACTTCATAAACACACTTTTAAGCAACACTTCTATACCTTAGCATACAATTTTTTGGGCTGGGCCCCAGCAGATACAATAACATTTCAAACCATGGAGACCCCATAGCTCAGCACTGCTCAGTATGTGTGTGTACTCCATATACTCTCACAAAGGACTCATGAGCTAATTAGGTCTCCACATACAACTGGAACTGGGTGTTCTTGTCATGAGTTCAAGGATCTTCCAAAAACACTTATGCAGATGATATACAGAGCAACCTGGTCCAGCCCTATGTCATGGAAGGTGGGGCCATGCTAATTCTATGCAACAGAATGAGAAAGGAGCTGACAGAGCCATTCTGGATAAGCTGTCTGGGTCTCCGGTGATGTCTGCTAGATATTGAAGGCAGTGAAGAAACAGGAATCACTGGAAATGGGAAAGAAAGATGCAACTCAGCTCAGGGAGTGAAGAGGATGTTGAAATGTGTTAGGGTGTCAATATTTGGATCTTGGGGAGCACTGGATTTGCAGCTGAATACAAGGGTTTACTCTGTGTCTCAGCGAAGCTGCTGACCACAAGGCAAAATGATATATTAAAAGTAACACTGCAAATGCTTAGGCAAGCAGTTTTCTAAAAAGGTCGTAGTATTGCAAAGTATAGAGCCCATTGTGTAAGAAGAACAAGATGCAGCCCACCAGCTATCATCAGGAGATAAAGCAGAAGTAAGACCTTGCAGATGAAGGAGTCAGCAAAACACCAGAAGGAACCAGCAAGTGACTGAAGGAAGCCAGGGTCAAAGTCTTGAGCATGCGCTCTTAGTAAGGAGGCATGTAAATGAATGAAATGCATAGGCAATTCCATGCTAATGAAATAAACAGTAAACAGAGGCGGGGCTTGAAATGGGAGAAGAAATGGGTGGAACAGAAGGAGGGATGAAGATGGGATAAATGTTAATGAGCACGAGCCAAAGTGTAAATGTGGAAAGAACTATTGTTTGTGGCAAGTCCCCGGTTTGTTGGCTTTTTGGGACCTTTGCCCGAAGCAGTCTCCATTTTGAATAAAGCTGTTGCGAGCAATGTGTGTTGGTGTTTGCTCCCTGCTTGCTCTGGCTAATGAGTAACAGGATCCATGAGCAATTGGATCATCTCCCTAGTGTTGGGCACCTCATGGAATTGGGGTCTAAAAATGTATTCAATATAGTGGCTCACCATGACTAAAAAGACTCAGCACCAAGAGGGTTGAGCACAATGGGCACTACCATATATCTTATTCAGGAGGCCTGGTTTTACTGCCTTGATCATACTAAGAGCACCAGGGGGATAGTGACTGAGTGCCAGGATACAGGAGAAATTTTCATTGCCTGGAACAGCATCAGTGGTGGTTTTGGAGAGAAGAGTGACAGCTATGGAAAGGAAAGAGGACCAAGAGATGAGAAAGGAATCAGAGAGCAGAAACAAAAGATGAGAATGTGATGGAGAATGGACATTGGTGAGGTAAAGGGGACAAAAGAAGGTAGGAAAGAAAGGTGTGGGGGGGATCAGCAGTTTTGGATGAGGCTTTACTGAAGGAAGCAATGAGGGGAAAGTCCAATCAGCAGGAAGAACAGCAGAAGAGGAGGAGATGAGGTCAGGAGAAAGAAATGTGGAAGGAAGCCATGATTGAAGGGAAGACAATGACTAGTGAGAGGAATAAGCCAGACCCACAAAGAGAAAGGAAATAGGAGGAAGCAAGAGATGGAGAAGCAGGTAATCTGTGCCTGGGAATAAAAGCAGTGTTAACAGGGGAAGGAGAATAGGGAAGTTGGACAATACATAGATACAAATTTGTAGAGAAAACATTGTTTGAACTTTTAGATGTTAAAATGGAACATTTGAATTGTCTTATCACCTTTCCTGACTGGAAGTCTTGGGAATTTGCTTATTGGAGCCGAGAAGGTTATGAGGATTTTTGGAAGATACATGGGGCAGTACATAAGAGAGAAGAATTTAAGATAATAAGATTTATTGCAGGAGAAAAGGCAAGAGAAAGGACAATACTTATTTGAGCATACATGGATAGGCTTGAGATGGGGAAGATAGAAAAATGGGCGTAGAATCCCGTACAAAAATGTTATGTATGTTGAGAAGATACATGATAAAAATGATATATGGATGGGATCATGGAAAGCTTGAGTGGTAATGAGGGTAGATAAGAGAAGTCCAGGTGGGGCAATGCACTTACCATCAGTAATCCAAGTACAGCCACACTGAGGGTTTACAATGTATTCTGGACAGCCTAAACTCTGTAGCAAGTGTCGGCAGGAAGGACACCTGCATATTGCCAATACACAATATGCTACAGATGTCAAGGAAAAGGGCACATGATGGCAGAGGGTCAAGAAGTACTGAAATGTGCTATTTGCTGGGAAGAGAGACACTTACAGTGGTGACGTCTGTGGTCCTTCTCAATAAAGCTGTAGTGACAGAGCAGAAGCAGAGACAGTAAAGGGAAAATGGGGACGGAGATGTTGAGTCAGAATGAATGACAGTGGAGATGCCACAAGAAGGAAGAGCTGGGGAAGAAGAGAGTGGAATTTCAGTAGCTGTAGCAGTAGAGCTAGTGACAGAGGAGGGAAAAGAAAGAAAGATAGTGTGGAACAAGTGACTTTAAGATAGAGGAGAGAGAAGGGAAAGAGGAGAGAATGCTACAGGAACAAGAAGGAGTGAGGCTACCATAGGAGAAAGAAGAACAGAGCCAAATTGAGAATAGAGAAAAAAAAAATCATATGCTGTGAAGCTTAGAAAGAAGGTGGACAAAGAGAGAGGGGGAGGGAGACGGGTTGATGAAAAACTCATCAGAGCCAATGTGGTCTGGGACTAACAGAGGGGAAAGGAGAAACTTTCTTGACTATAAAAGCAATAAACCAATTGGCAAAGACTTTGGAGATGTCAAAAGAAGGAGGATTCGAGCTAACTGCATTGAGCAGCAGCATAGAAGATTCATAAAAGTGGTAGAGATGTGTAAATGGACAAGCAAGACTTTGTATATTGCATCTATACATGTCAGAAGTGTGTTATCAAGGAAGAAGTGGGATAAGATTATGCCAATATTGAGTGGGGTCAAAGTGAACATAATATGTTTACAGGTGTGGAATCCCATGCCCATGGGAGAGGGATTACAAGTATTTTGTAAAGGGATGGGAATGGGTTCCATCAAGGTGAATGGAGTCGGATGTAAACAAAGTGGCTGGAGTCATGATTTTGCTCAAGAGTGAGGAAGTGGAAGTGCAACAAGTGCAAGTGTATGTGGAAGGGAGACTTTAATGGGTGGTAGTGGAGTTTAAAAAGAAAGTGTTAGAGATTTTTAATATATACACATTGGCTGAAAGAGAAGCAAGGATCACCCTGTTTAAGAAATTAAAGGTGTATGTAGGCAGAGGAAAGCAGCAAAATCTGGTGGAAGATTTCAATTGCATTATTGAGGCTGTGGATAGAAGAGGGGATTGAGGAAAGGGAAGCTAGACAGCTTCTCAAAGGCAGTGATTATTAATATAATAAAAAAATTAGGCCTAAAATATGTATGGATCAGTGAGAAGCTGATTACAAGGATGGAAGTGGGTGAGAGTTGTTGAGGATTGATTTTGTATTAATGTCAAATTGACGACCTGTTAAGAATATGTGGAACTGTATAAAAGACGGAGGATAGTGAAGAGATACTGCAAATGCATCTGGGAGTGGTGGACAATGATCAAGAGAAGAACAATAACATTTTCAAAAATACTGGTTGAAGAGAAGTGAAGAAGTGGGTGAAAGACCTAGAAGAATTGCAGGCAAGGAAGCAGGACTTATTGAAGGAGGTGGTAAGAGGACTATGAGTGAAAGAAGAACTGGAAGACAGGAGAAGGAGTGGAGGGAAGAAAAATGAAGGTATTCTTGAGGTGATAAAAGAAGGAATAGAGGATGGAAAGAAACAAAAACGAAGAGAAGTTAAGTATGAGAGAGGTGGAAGACTGCTTAAAAGCTTGCAAGAGTGGGAAGGCCCCAGGAAAAAATGGACTGCTGATGAAATTCTATGAAAAAAATTGACAATGGTTGGGGACGGATACAATATAGACAAAGAAATGAAAGGTGGAGAGATAGGGGAGGCTTTTGCAGAAGGTGTGGTAATTTTGATATTCAACAAGGCCAATAACTCTTTTAAACATACACCAAAAATTAATGGCAAAGCTACTGTCCAAAAGAATGTGCCACTGTTTCAAAGTGATGACAGAAGTGGAAATGGAGCAAGGAAAAGAGCCAGAGCAACTGGAGGGGAAAAGGAAGAAAGTGGAGGGACAGAGAGTCAGGAAAAAGAAACCTGATAAAGAGCGAGGTGAGTCAGAGTCAAAGCCAGAGAGCAGCTTTCTGCCATTAACTCCCCTGGGCTCCAGCCCTGGATAGAAGGGGTCGGGGACAGAGTCGACCAGGAGGAGCAGCAGCACAGACAATCCTTAAAGAGACAGGCACACTCAGTTTAACACAAGCACAATTGCACTGATTATAGGTTCAATTAATATCAGAAGCGTCTTAACAAGGAAAAGATGGAAACAAGTTGAACCATTGTTAAATCAAGTAAAGGCAGACAAAATCTGCCTAGAAGAATGTGGTTTACCAGGAAGAGGGATTATAAACATTTTGAGAAGAGGTGGAGATGTGGATCATCTTGGTGGGCAGGGACAAATAAAAACAAAGCAGCTGGAGTGGCAATGCTATTCAAGAATGCAGAGGTAAGAGCAAAGCAGGCAGGAGACATCATCAGTGGCAGACTACAGTGAATGATAATATCAGCTGGGGGAGCAGAATTAGAAGTTTTCAATGCACCACTTGAGCAGGAGGGGAGAATGGCTCTGATTAGAAAGCTAGCAGTTTGCCCTGCTTAGAAACCTAGCAATTTACATGGTTGGAGGAAGACTATGGACTATGGACAACAGCAGGGAACATCAATTGCATAGTAGAAATGGAGGACAGAACAGGGGAAGGAGACAGAACTTTAGACAGTTCATCCAGATTGCTAGCAAATACAATAAAAGTCACGAAGGGATGTGTGAGCAGGGGAGAAAGTTTTCACTAGAACTGACCCCCATGGAAAGAAACAATGAAGAATTGACTTTGATATAAACACAAAAGACACAGACATAAGAAAGAAATGATATGTGTAGCATTTAGTGATGACCAGATGCAGAAAAGTGGGACCGAGTCTTGGTAAGAGCCCCATAAGGGGCTTCTCTGCAAAAGGGGGCTTACCGCAGATTGCCCCCTTTTGCAGACCTCTACAGGCTGGCAGAGTTCCAGCCTACAAGAGCTAATTGCAAAAAGGGCAGGAAACCCCCAGCCTTGCCGGGAGGAGAAGGGAGACGGGGAAAAGGGCTGGGCCTGATGCTTTCACTTACCGGAGGCTTGCCTCAGGCTCACTTACCTCCCTGGAGTCTGTAAGGCAATTACTTCTTACCTGGGGAGGGGGATGGGTGTGCTGGGTGCTGCTGGCCCCACGCGGTACACCGCAACAGCTCCCCACCCCCCCACCTCAGCTCAGTCTATGCCCGCTCCCAGGAGCAGGGCCAGGAGGGCAAGGGCATCGGTGCCCTTCTGTGGTCCACACACGCATGCCTGGCCAGTGGGGAGGCAGGAGCTCGCATGCAGTGGCTGCTACTGTACCACTTCCACCGTGCCCGGCGCTGCTTGCCTGCAGCCAGCTGCGAGCAAGTGGCATAGTGGCGGCCGCCACCGTACCACCACTGCTGCACCATGCTGCCACGGCACCACACTGCTGTTCACACGCAGCGGCTCCTACCACCACAGCACTGCCGCACCCCATACCGCTAGCCTGTGGCTGGCACAGGGTGTGGCAGCAGCGGCCCTCACATGCAAGTGGCGGTGTGGTGGGAGTGCAGCAGCAGAGGTCAGGTACGCAACCATTGAGAAGGAATGTCTGGCGATACACTGGGCAATCAACTACTTCAGGAATTATCTGTTAGGCTGGAAGTTCACAGCGGTTATGGACCACACTCCATTGGAGTGGCTGACAAAGTCCCACATAGAAAATGCCCTCATTACTAGCTGGGCATTGGCCCTGCATCTCTTTTAGTTCTCGATAATACACAAGCCAGGCAAAGACAACCTTGTTGCAGATTTTCTCTCCAGGTGCATCAGCAAAGAGGGAAAAACTGAGGACATGCTACAAGCACATCAGAGAGACCATGAAATAAAATTAGAGAACAGACAAAGCTCAATGATGCCACAAGGTAAGTGGGGAGGTCTGTGGCAGTTGGAGCTGCACACTACATCTGGGGACCCTGGGGGCATCTCCAGGTACCCTGAGACACAGCCAGGGGATCCTGGAAGCCATGGGAGATTTAATGAAAGAAAAGCCGGAGCCAGGGTAGGAATGGCGCATGATGACACTGCACCAGCTTGTAAAGAGTCTGTCAACCAAATTCAACAACACCAAGATGATGATGTCAGCCTTGGGTGCCACCATGGGGAGTTTAAAAAGCCCAGCAATTGCTGAGCAGGGCAGAGAGGGGAAACAGAGCAGACGGACCCTGGGATAGGGACAGCCCAGAATGCCAATGCAGTGGAGCAAGTTTGGAAGAGCCAAGCGCCACTGGAGCTAAAGTGGGGTCAGCAGAAAGAAGCCAAGAACACCCAGCCACCAGGGCTGTTCCAGCAGATTATCTTTCTTTTAATTTATTTCATCTTTTTTTAGTTCTGGGTCTGCAACAGAAGCAAGGGGAGGCAACAGGGCTAAGAAGGGCTGGCTGGAGCCTTATAATCAGACCCACACCATGCTGACTCAAGGTAACCAGAGTGGGGAGTGGAGTGACTCCCCATGTTGTAGTACAGGTAATGGGCTGTGAACAAGACATGGAGACCAGTCCAGGGAAAGTACAACGCATGGCCACAGCTTGACAAGGAGGCCCAGGGGCCAGGGAAAGCAACAGCTGGCAGAAAAATCTCAACAGGCATGGTTGGCAACTAGGGGAGGCAGAGCCCCAAGATCGACCATGCCAAAAATGTGAGTATCACCTGTACTGGGCAGGAAGTCACACCACTGAATCCCTCCTTGAAGTAGATTTCCATCAAGACATGGCAGAAGAGGAGGGGAGCCCAGCTTGGGAGCAGGGAGACACTCATGAGACCAGAATCAACAGCGCAGAGACTTGACATCCAGGGACTCTATGACTGTCAACCATAGGTGCCGCCCCCCCCCCCCCAGCAGCTAAGTCTGCGGGGGGAGGGGAAAGGGCCGTGGGGTGGGGGGCAGATTGAGGCCCTAGTGGTGAGGGAGGGAGTGAGGCACAGACAGGAGCAGGGGCTGGGGTGAGTGGGGCCCTGGCCCAGCAAGGTAGTGGGAAAATCAGAGGCCCAGGTGGTATATGCCCCCCTGATCTGTACACGGGGAGAAGGCAGATTCCGCAGCAGGCTGGGCTTTGAGCCCTGCTGCCCCAAAAGCCATGCAATGCCATGTGTCCCCCACCCCTGGGTGGGCAGGGGGCACGGGGCAGCTGCATCAAGGAGCAAAGTGCACTGCTCAGTGGCAGCTGCCTTCTCCCTGTGCACAGATTGAGGCGGTACATGCCCCCCCCCTTGGCTCCCTTTAAGTGTGGGCAGTGGTGGGAGCCCCCCTTCCACCCCTCGACTTACTGCAGGCTCCAACTGCCCCATGACCCAGCCTGGGCCAGGTCATGGGACAATCTCCACAGTGCAGGAGGGAGTGGGACAGGGGCAGGGGTGAATGATTCACCCCTGCCCCAGTCCATCCTGCACTACAGGGGTCTCGATTTCCCACCCCGCCAAGCCCAGTCACAAAGAAAGTAGATTGAAACTTACTTGCCATGATGGGCAGCTACACAATCAGGGCTGTGATCCTGGCTGGGCAGGGTATCTGAGTTTGCGTGCCACTCCCCCACTCCACCCCGCTGCAGTAGCCTGCGGGTGGGCTGCCCTGGAGCTATGCTTGTTGCCCTGCATTTGGAGGGCTGAGCCCCAGCAGCCCCACCTTCTGACACCTATGCTGTTGGCCTATACCCATAGCAATTATTCTGTTGATTTTGGGGGCCTTGTATAAAATATGAGCCTCTTTAGGAGGAAAAGTATGTCACAACTCAAAGTTCTGATTTTTTGTTTGTGTGTGCTTTGGCGCTGCTAAATTATGTTCCCGCTAAATTGCAGCTTCCTTGCACAGTGGAGTTCTCTGCTGCAGAAGAGAACCCCAGTGCAACGGAGAATTTCCCGCCAAGTTGAAGCTTTCTTTGCATGGTGCATTTCTTTTGCATCTCAGAAATGCACAGTGCAAAGGAGTTCCTGCCATTTGTATGAAGATTCGTGCCACATTATTGGCCGATTCTAATATATGCACGTGTGGCGGCTAGTGATTGGCTTGCTAGCCGTATAAAGAGCTTGGGTGGCTTCCGCCCAAGTTGGAGAGAAATCAGTTAGAGAGCGTGAAGATCTCTAAGCGCTGTGGATCCTTACGAACCCGACGCATTTCTTAAGAAGGCAACAGAGGTCTAAACAGCCTCTGGTCTCTCCCCGTCGCCGAGCACAATCCTAGACGTATCCCTTTCCTATATACTAAGGATTCGAATCCACGGAGCTTTAACAACTCCGGGGCCAGAGAACTGAACCGAACCCACAGAGCTTCTACAACTCCGTGGGAAAGAAATTACCGAACCCGCGGAGCCTTAACAACTCCGGGGCCAAAGAACCGAATTTGTCGTAGTCCTCCAACGAGGATTTAAGCGGAGCTGCACCTGGAAACTGTCCAGCCTACACCATGACCATCTTGGGTGTAAGTAAATAATCTTTAAATCAACCGTTACGCCTCTGTAACTAATTCTAGCCTGTGCATGCGTTGCCGCCACACGGTCCTTTCTGGCCCCGCGTGCTCAGGCTGCTGGCCACAGCCCGCGTGCGCAAAGACGGACCCGGCTCACCGCCGGCCCACACATGGCGGTGAGGATGGGATCAGGAGAGAACACGCTGGAGCTAGAATTGGTTAAGAACTGCCCTTGGCGCGATAACCAACCCCAAGTGAAAAGCTTTGAGGAACTGGAGGCGCATATCACTTACCACCAGGTGGGCGGAACAGATGAAAGATTTGTCAGCGGATGCCTGTCGCTAAAGGGAGAAGAGAGAGTCTCCAAAGATGGAGCCCCGAGAGAGAGGGAAGTGTTTTTGCTCCCCGCGGCATTCGGGTGTATAATGAGAGACGAGCGGGTCCTGTTCAGGCCCCTCGATACTGTGTCCCTTGCCGGACCCAACCCGGTGGGCGAAACAAACCCAACCTTCACCCGGGAATGTGTCCGATGCCTACGATATGCTCGGGACAGTGAAGAACCGGAGTCGATCGGCCAGTTTCCTCCCCTCATGGCAGCTAGAATAAGGGGTCGCGAGCTACCATCCGAGCTCTGCGAAGATCTGGAGATGGAGGAACGAGCCGCAGATGAAAGGGTGGCCCCGTGGTACAACAAGGGGGGAGAATGTAGTGCAACTTTTCGTACTGTAATGAATCTAATGCACAAGAATTTAAGTTTGAAAGCCCAGCTGCAGATGGCTATCCAAGCGGTCAAAGAAGTGGCTGAGAAAAAGGAGCCTGAAACGCCAGTCCAAGATGGCGCCCAGCAACAGGGAGACCGCGTGGAAGAACCGGAAGAGAAGGGTGGAGCTTCGGAGGAACCCGCAAGAGTTCGGTCAGTGACTCTGCCCATCAACGCAGCGGCGGCAAACCCACCTAGCAACGCAGCGACGCCCCTACCGACCATGCCTTCCTGCTGACAAAGGAGAGAGTCAAGCGGAGGAGTGCATCCACCCCTCGTGCCTGAAGCAACAACAGCAGCAGTGACTCCAGCGGCAGCAGTTCAGCCTATAACAACATCAACTCCTGAAAGAACAGCTTTCCCTACAACAACGACTGATCGAATTGCTACTGCCTACTGTGCTCGCACCAGAGCTGAGTTGCAGGATTTGTGTAGAGCATCAAGAATTCAACCTGAAGAGACTCTAGCTGTATGGTTAGGACGTTTAGCCATGGAACTTGGATCCGACCTGCTGAACCAGGAAGAAGCAAGCTACCTAGTCAGACAAGCTTCGTGGAGTAGAGGACATGTCACTGACATCGACATGATAACAGTTAATACTCACTGGCCTATTCCACTGCCAGCACTTGTTGCAGGACTAATTAGTCAGAAAGCCCACGTATGGCATGCAGGATGGCCAGAATATACCGGCGCAGAGCATCTTATGCTAGCAATCATCGGCGTCTCATACTGTGCCTGGAACCCCAGACCATGTGCGCTGGGACTAACATCACTCCAGTGAATAAGACCATGGCCTCACCGTCATCTACGAGATCCTGGAACCGTTCCACTAACCGTTCACAGCCTAGACAGTTGCCTCGAGGTTTATGGGCAGAAAAACATCATAGATTTCATAGATTTCATAGACATTAGGGCTGGAAGGGACCTCGGAAGATCATCGAGTCCAGCCCCCCGCCCAAAGGGCAGGAAGTCAGCTGGGGTCATAGGATCCCAGCAAGATAAGCATCCAGTTTCATCTTGAAGGTGTTCAATGAAGGCGCTTGAACCACCTCCAGTGGCAGGCTGTTCCAGACCTTGGGGGCTCGGACAGTAAAGAAATTCTTCCTTATGTCCAGCCTGAAATGATCTTGTAGTAGTTTGTGACCATTCGACCTCGTCATCCCTTGGGGCGCTCTGGTGAACAAACGTTTCCCCAGATACTGGTGGTCACCCCTGATAAACTTGTAGGTGGCCATCAGATCACCCCTGAGCCTGCGCTTTTCCAGGCTAAAGAGCCCCAGGGCTCTCAGCCTGTCATCGTAGGGTCTGCTTCCCTGACCTCTGATCATGCGCATGGCTCTTCTCTGGACTCTCTCAAGCTTCTCCACATCCTTTTTGAATTGTGGAGCCCAAAACTGGACGCAGTACTCCAGTTGCAGCCTCACTAAGGCCGAGTACAGGAGGAGAATGACGTCCCGGGATTTGCTTGAGAAGCATCTATGGATACAAGCCAGCATTTTGGTCGCTTTACTAGCCGCAGCATCGCATTGCAGGCTCATGTTCATCTTGTGGTCAATGATGACCCCCAAGTCTCTTTCTTCCATAGTGCTAGCCAACATAGCACTGCCGAGCCTATAAGGATGCTGCGGGTTTTTTTTCCCAAGGTGGAGAACCTTGCATTTATCCGCGTTGAACACCATCAGATTCTCGTCCGCCCACTTGCTGAGCCTGTCCAGGTCAGCCTGGATCATCTGCCTGTCTTCTGGTGTGGATACTTTGCCCCAAAGTTTGGTGTCATCTGCGAACTTGGCCAGTCCACTTCTGACTCCAGTGTCCACATCATTAATGATGGAGCCAATTTTCCAGCCAGTGGATCGTGGAGGACCCAAGGCAAAAATTGGCCAGTTTCTCCAAGAGATGATCATGGGACACCAGATCGAAGGCTTTTTTGAAGTCAAGATATATGACATCAATCTCAACTCCCTTGTCCAGGTGATAGGTCACCTGGTCGTAGAAGGAAATGAGATTGGTCAAGCAAGACCTACCCGCAACAAACCCGTGCTGGCTATCCCTTAAGATGTTGGCGTCGGCCAGTCCATTAAGGATGGCCTCCTTAATAAACTTTTCTAAGATCTTCCCCAGGATAGGAGTCAGGCTGATGGGCCTATAGTTAGCCGGATCCACTTTCCTCCCTTTCTTGAAGATAGGCACCACATTGGCCTTCTTCCAGTCTTCGGGCACTACACCAGAGCGCCAAGAGTTTTCAAAGATCCGCGCTAGAGGCTGGGCTATGATGCTTGCCAGCTCCTTGAGTACCCTGGGGTGAAGATTGTCAGGGCCGGCTGACTTGAAGGTATCCAGCTTCTCAAGATGTTCCTTCATGAATTTAGCATTAATGGAGGGCAGGGGATCACCCTCACCCGGACTTCCTGGCCCTGTAGCGGGCACGGGCGTCCCATGGGGCTGATGAAAGACCGACGCAAAGTACCTATTTAATAGGTTGGCTTTTTCCTGGGCGTCAGTTGTCAGTTGCCCCATCTGGTTCAGCAGGGGTCCAACGTTGCCCCTGCTTTTCCTCCGGCTCCCCACATATCTGAAAAAGGACTTTTTATTGTCCTTGATGCTCAAAGCTAGCTGGAGTTCAGTTGCAGCCTTGGCTTTCCTGGTCTGCTCCCTACAGGACCGGACCAGTGCAGAATAATCCTCCTTGGAGGTGACTCCCATCCTCCATCCTTTGTAGGCCTTTCTTTTTAGCCTCAGGAGGTCTGCTAGGTCCCTGGAGAGCCAGGGGGGCTGCTGTGCCCTCTTGCTGCCTTTCCTCCGAGATGGAATAGACTTAGTTTGTACATTGAGGATCACTCCCTTGAGGAGCAACCACTCTTCTTCAACTCCCCTCTCCCTGCGGTCACAGTCCCTTAGGGCCTCACAGACAAGCCTCCTGAGCTTGTCAAAGTTGGCTTTCCTGAAGTCAAGGACTTCCGTGTTGCTGACTGACTTGCCAGCTTTTCGACGGATGGTGAAGGTGATCAGCTCATGGTCGCTGTCACCCAGCTTCCCATCGATCACTAGGTCGCCGACTAGGTCATCCCCAGTAGCCAGTACCAGGTCGAGCAGCGCTTTGCCTCTCATTGGCCCATAGACTTTTTGAGTCAGGTAGAGGTCATTCACGCATGAGAGGAAGCTCTGCGACTGCTCAGATTTTGCTGAGCGATCCTCCCACGAGATGTCCGGGTAATTGAAGTCACCCATGACAACCATGGTCCTGGAGCAAGCTGCCTCAGCCAGTTCCTGGGCAAACTCCTGGTCAAGCTCAGGACTTTGGGTTGGAGGTCTGTAATAGACTCCCACCATTGTGTCCCCTGTGCCGTGTTCCCCACGGATTTTAACCCAGAGGGTCTCCAGCCGTCCACCCTGGTCGCCAATATCGGCTTGCAGGGATGCGTAGCTTTCCTTAACATAGAGAGCTACACCCCCGCCCCTTTTCTCTACACGATCCCTCCTGTACAGGGTATAGCCATCTATCCCCGCAGTCCAGTCATGGGTGGAGTCCCACCAGGTCTCCGTGATCCCTATGACATCGTAATTGTCTGCACTGAGCAGGAGGATGAGCTCCTCCTGCTTATTCCCCAAGCTCCTGGCATTAGTGTAGAGGCAGGCAAGTGCCCCCTGGGGGGCTCCTTCCTTGCCCACAGATTTTACCAGGGCTGGGGCTGGGGTGGGCTCCCTTGAGTGCCGTGATCCGCTGGCTTTGCAAGGATTGCTCAGCGGGCCAGCAGTGGCGGTAGTCCCCCCATCCCCCAACGGGCTTAGTTTAAAGCCTGGTGGAGCAGGTCAGCCAGTCTGGCTGAGAAGAGCCTCCTCCCTAGGGGAGAGAGGTGGAGACCATCTCTTCCCAGCAGCTCGCTGCCTCTCTCGCCAAAGAGCGGGCTGTGGTCATGAAAGCCAAAGCCTTCCTGACGACACCAGCGCTGCAGTCTTTGGTTGACCACATAGATCCTCCTGTCCCTTCTCAGCCCATAGCCTGAGACTGGGAGGATCGACGAGAACACCACCTGTGCCCCCAGACCCTTGAGCCCCGCTCCCAAATCCCTGTAGCGCCTCATGACCTGGCTGGGAGTGCTCCGAGCCATGTCATTGGTGCCCACATGAATAAGGAGCATGGGATAGTGGTCTGTGGGTTTGAGGAGCTTTGGGATCCTCTCTGCAATGTCCCGGATGCGGGCCCCTGGGAAGCAGCAGACTTGCCAGGCTAAGGGGTCGGGGTGGCAGATTGGCCCCTCCATCCCCCTCAGGAGGGAGTCTCCCACAACAAACACCTTACGTTTTGTCTTGGGGAGAGCAGGGGCGGGAGCTGCAGTAAGGCCCATGTTGCCCGTGGGGGCCGGCAACTCAGCAGGCTCTGCTGGGGCAGCAAGAGGTGCGTACCTGTTGCTCAGTTCTGGTGGGGGAGGGGCCGTGGTGCGGCGGGGCTTAGGGCCCTTGACCACCTTGGTCCATGCCCCTGGCTGGACACAGCAGGAGGTCCCAGAGTCCTCCTTTGGCATGGAGAGAGACTGTGATCTACCCTCTGCCTCCCGGGGGAGAAGGGCCTGGCAGTAGGAGTCTATCTCCTGCTCGCAGTCCCTGATGGCACGCAGTCTCTGGACTGTGGCCTGGAGCTCCTCCAGCTGGCGCACCAGAGACCCCAAAATGGAGCAGACCCCGCAAGGGGAGGTCACCATGCTCCCAGGCCCCAGAGCCTGAAAAAGGGACAGGCAGCCCCCGCAGCCGAGAGCCAGGAGCTCCGTCTGTGTGGAGCCCGGAACCAGGGGCTCCGTCTGGGTGGCCGTCTCTGAGGTGCCAGAGGGGGGGGGCTGCGGAGCCCGAGGGGACCCTCGGGGTGCGGCGCGTGCCCATCCGTGTCATGCCTCTGGTCGGCTGGCTACGGTTGGGACTGTCTACCCTGGGGGGTGCACAGGCAGGGTCCTGGGCCCTCCTGTGCACCCTCCCGGGCGAACTCCGCGCTAACTCACACACCGGCAGAGAAGCGCGCCTGTTTGCGCAGCCTGTTTGCGTGGCTCCCTGGGGGGCTGGGCCAAGTAGGGGCCTGGGCGGGGCTTGACCCGGCCCGGCTCCACTCAGCCGCCGCCTCCCACACACACACTAAGGGGTTAGCCCCCTCTCTCCACGGGCCCTGCTTACCCCGGCTGTGCTGGGGGTCAGCGGGGGGCTCCGCGGCTGCTGGAGGGTTTCTGGGGGGCTTTGGGGGAGCGGGGGCGCAGCGAGCTTTCACCCGCGCGTCTCTCGCCGCTCCCGCGTCCTTCGGATACTGCTCAGTCCAATGGTGAACCAACCTGTAAGCAATCTCCTTTGTCAGTTGTCACGACTGCGTATCCTGATGGAGCCAAGATTGTCTCTTGATCGGGACTGTCGACACCCAACCGGACATCAAGACACCAGACGTCGTGAATCCGATCTTCCACCACTGCCACCGAGAACCCTAGAGGAGCGATACATGTTTGGATTTCTCCTACAGCGTTCCGGACTTAACAAGAGGCAGCTTCGGATTTTAGGAGATGCAGGCCAATGGCAATTGGCTTATTAGTTAGGTTTTCATTATTTAGAAGAGCCAGATGATGGATCCTCAACGATTTCATCCAATTGAGCCATGAAAATTGTTTAAGTTTGTTGAATAAGATCATTAATCTATTTTTTGAGAGTTTTCTGTTTACAGATCTGAGATTCAGAGTGCGTGGTGAAGAGGAGCCCTGAGAGGGATGACATCACCGAAAGAAGTGAGGGCTTGACGTGAAACTTCGCCATGACGCCCACTGAAGCCCTGATCGTGCAATTTTGTTATGAATCAGATTATGTATTTGTGTTAATTATTGTTTCTTGATTATTATGTAACAATTCCAGGGCAGCAAATTTTATGTTTGTTTATTTGTTTGTTTGCTTATCTGTTCGTTTGACGACTCACGACAAGGTTCTAGAGTGATGAGGGTATAGCATAATTTAGCTATGCTCTCAGCAAGGGGGGATGTCACAACCCAAAGTTGTGATTTTGTGTGTATGTGTGCTTTGGCGCCGCTAAATTGCATCTTCCTTGCACGGTGGAGTTCTCTGCTGAAGAAGAGAACCCCAGTGCAACGGAGAATTTCCCGCCAAGTTGAAGCTTTCTTTGCATGGTGCATTTCTTTTGCATCTCAGAAATGCACGGTGCAAAGGAGTTCCCGCCATTTGTATGAAGATTCGTGCCACATTATTGGCCGATTCTAATATATGCATGCGTGGTGGCTAGTGGTTGGCTTGCTAGCCGTATAAAGAGCTTGGGTGGCTTCCGCCCAAGTTGGAGAGAAATCAGTTAGAGAGCGTGAAGATCTCTAAGCGCTGTGGATCCTTACGAACCCGACGCATTTCTTAAGAAGGCAACAGAGATCTAAACAGCCTCTGGCCTCTCCCCGTCACTGAGCGCAATCTTAGACATATCCCTTTCCTATATACTAAGGATTCGAACCCACGGAGCTTTAACAACTCCGAGGCCAGAGAACCGAACCAAACCCACGGAGCTTCGACAACTCCGTGGGAAAGAAATTACCGAACCCGCGGAGCCTTAACAACTCCGGGGCCAAAGAACCGAATTTGTCGTAGTCTTCCAACGAGGATTTAAGCGGAGCTGCACCTGGAAACTGTCCAGCCTACACCGCGACCATCTTGGGTGTAAGTAAATAATCTTTAAATCAACCGTTACGCCTCTGTGACTAATTCTAGCCTGTGTGTGCCTTGCCCCTGCACGGTCCTTTCCGGCCCCGCGTGCCCGGGCTGCTGGCCACAGCCCGCATGCGCAAAGACGGGCCCGACTCGCCCCCGGCCCGCACAAAGTAAAGTAAGGTTAATATCAAAAATACCACATGCTTTGAATTCAGATCTTTTAGAAACATGTTATGACTAATGGTGACTATGACTAATTCAGACAGGTAAAAATCTGTCCGTGATCATTTCAAATACTGTAACTGCTGGGGGGGGGGGAAAAAAGCCAGGATAGAGCAAAAGCAAATATATTTCTTACACAGTAGCACCATCATTTTTCCCAATTTTGTGCATCTTTTCATGGAGCATAATGCCATGTTACACTACTAGGACAGAATACATTATGCTATGCTAGGCTGTTAAGAAACTGTTTCTTTTATGAAGTGAGACTATGGTCCATATAATATCTAACAATAACTGAAATGTAACTAAAAATGAAAAAGATTTGTTTTTGTATATATAAAATGTGAAATGAAGAGAGAAGAGGAATCTAACTGGCTGAAGATCTCACTTTAGAGGTAACTGGTATAACTTCATAAATAGAAGGCACATTAATTCAACAGATTACACACAAAAAAACTACATTAAGGGTGCAAAGCTGAAGACCTCTCAGAATCAAGCCTGCTGAAGACCTCTCAGAATTGAGGCCTTTTGTGTATATTGTCTTTAATTGAGTATATTGAATTTGAGTATACAGTCTTTAATTACATGATCACATTTTCTTTTCCTTTTTGAGGGGGCAGAAATTCACATGAGCCAAGTTCAGAGTGTTGCATTTCTATGGAAACTTTACTTTTTTTCAGTTACATGTGAGGCAATGCATCTGTGTTTATCAGTAAAAATTAATGAGGACATTTTTAAACAGCTAATTAATGCATTTTTTCATTTCAGACATGAGTGGACTTAAGTTAAATACACACATTAGTAATGAGGCACACAACAGTTGAAGAGCATATTTGGTATACTTGTGTACTTTGCCTATCACCCTACTGAGTGCATCGGAGAAAATGAAAATATAAATAAGGACCAGCAGGCAGCATAGGCCAAAGGAAAGAGGGGAACCAAATTCTTCATACAAGAATTTGATGTCTTAAATTCTATAATTTTGGAAGTACAAGGCCATTTTCAGAATACAGCCTCTTCCTTTTTGTTCCCCTTTGCACTCTCTTAGTTTAACAGCTCTGAGAAGACCTGCAGATGGTAAGTGATAGCAATTAACAGGCTCTACTGAGGAAGGATGCTCTGTTGTTGAAAGAAGTTCACTGACACAAAGGTTGCTGGGAGGGGAGGTGGGGGTGGTAGATAGTGTTTACAGCTTGCAGAACACAGAAAAAGGATGCAGAATTTACTGGAATCGGGTAATAGTAGGTACATGGAAAAGATTATGTTCACATTTAGAGTGACTGGAAAATTCTCCCAGAAGAGAAATAATTCTTGTTTTCATCCATATTTTCAGCAGGAATATTTTCCTTGAAAAAAAGGGATTTCATAAAAGATAATATGTTCACAGGAAGTCTGTTTTTCTTAGAAAATAACTTTATATCAGAAAAAGTTCATGGAAAATATTTGGCCAGTTGTAACCATGGCCCAGTTAATTATACCTGGCCATCTGCTGTCTTATACCCATGCCAGTCAAAAAAACCAGTGGCAAGGAGAAAATGGTTTTAACCAACCTGTCAAAATGTATATTATTAAGGGTTTTTGTACTGACTGTTTAAGAATGTAAATCATAGAAGTAGGCTAAAACACAGACCTGTCCAGTTCAGAAATAGAGTTCTATTCTTTTATACCTCCCAAAATTCATCTTGTGTGTCAGTTTCTTTAGAAAATCTGAAGGAATCATATGCATTCTTATGTTCTTATGCATTATGTCCACTGTAAAGAAGAATTATATCAAGCACAAATGGAATCAGAACTAACACTATTAAGTACCATATGACTAATTTCAACAGCCTGTGCAACAGTTCTTACAGTTTGGATACTCTGCTTACACTGCACACTGACTTGTCAACGCATCCCAAGTCTCTACTCCATAGGGAAGGCAGAAGGACATATCATTAATTTTATCACTTCCGAGAACATTCAGTTAAAGAATGAGCTCATTATTTCACTGACTCAGAGCTTTTCTTTTAAGAAAGAGGCAAAATGCTAAAATGCAGTTATTAGGGAAAGGATCATTGACACAAAATGCCTGAAGAGTAGAATAATGAAGTTAATGGGAAAGCAATGGTAGAAAATAAAGGATGTAAGCAAGGAAAAAAATGGTTTTATTTCAAATGAAAAAGAATAAGGTAAGTTACAAGGGGTACCCGTAGATTTTTGGGACACCTTCTCCAATGTATTTAAATTTCAGTCCATTGTAGCAAACTCGATTAATCACTCCAGCACTGCACCAGCCTCGGTGTCTCCTGTATTCAGGGTCCCCGCACACCAAATGGTGACAGGGATGCCCCTACTGCCATTTTTAAGTACAGGTTGCTGAATACATGAGACGCTGGTGGGCGCTTTAATTAGCACAGCTCCTGACAGCCACACTAATTAAAGCACCCCACTCCTGGAGCATGTGTGAAGATACCCAGGGATTCTCCAGACTGTAAAGGCTACAGAGAAAAAGGGTCTCTTCACCAGCTATGGGTTATAACTACAACAAAGAAAAGGGGTTTTTAAGACCTCACATAGGTAGGGTGACCATCATAGAGGACAGTCTGGTTGTCCTGTACCCTCTATTGATATAAAACCAAACACCTTTTTGTCCTCTATTTTTCTCTCAAAATAGAGGACATAAAGGCATTCGGTTTCATATCAATAGAGGACAGAGGACAGAGTAGCAGAAATCCAGAATATCCTCCATGATGGCCACCCTATACATAGGGCAGAGGGGAAATTTGCAAATTAGTTGTGAAGGAAGATTTTGAACAATGCTGCCTTGAATCTTTATATCCAAAGTCTGCATATGTCCATTCCTAGCACATTTCTAAAACTGGGGAATATAGAGGACTACCAGTAAATTACCCTGCATTTGGGCATGAAAAACTTATCAGATAATTTACATACGTATATTCAGAAGAACTAGCGCTGAAAGAAATTGCATGAGTGCTCTTAATGCAGTTCACTTTCATACTCCATTAGCTTCCGTGCTCCGACAATCTGTGCAAACAATGAGCAGTTACAGTCACCAAATTTGCTTTGTGAACATCATCAGGAATGAACATAATATACACATGCATGTGTATGTGTGTGTTCTGATTCACAACATTCAGAGAACTGGATAGTTTTTATTGTAGTTTTGGAAGATACAGAGTCAGACAACTGGGGAAGGGAGTGATGCAGAACACATCCAGTTTTAAGGATCTGTAAATGGAAGAACAGAGTCCAGCTGCATACGACAGCACCGACCAGTGAAAAGACTTAGTTTTGTAACTCCCTGCAGGTTAACACAGTTGAAAGGGGGATAGATGATTTGGAGGGAGGTACAAGGAAGCTTCCAGGTAGCTTCATGTGCTTGGGAAACTGCGCAACAGCTCTGAGCACACAATGTACCACACAGCTGCAAGCAGAAATACAACACATTTAAATAAGGATCAAAATTGCTACAGTCCAAATGGAGCTTCCTTATTATTGCACAGAGCTCTGTGTATGAAACATGGTGGCAGTGGCTAAGAACCACAGCAAAGTGTGTGCATTATCTATGCAGTAAAGGGACAAGACAAGAGGGAGGGACTCAGACCCCCTGCCCATTAGGATTTTCAAATAACCTGAAACCAGCATAGAAACAGTGGAAGGAAGAAAATGAAAAACTGTGGAAAGATTTTGCTTTTATACTCAGAATCAGGATCCAGAAAGGGGAACAGATAATCATGTTACCAAGCTGAAAGTATGGGCATCCATACATAATTTTGGCAAAAGAGCAGACTCCCTTATTACAGCTAGAATTAGCTTAGGATCAGATGTTCCACAAATAACAGAGAGATTGTTGAGAGAGGCCGATCTGATTCTAGACAAGTACCTCCAAATTTCAAGGGCAGCTAAATTATTTAAGGACAGAATTAAAACAATCACTGATGTAGAACCAGTATATTTAAAGGAACCCAGGAGCCAAAACAAAGAAAGGCCAACATAGAATGTAGTCCCCAAGTTCAAGTGTTGATATTGCAGGAAGCAGCATGAAAATGGAAAAAGAAACCTAGTTTATGGGCAAAGATGCCTGGGTTATAGGAAACAACTATTTTTGTCTTAGTACCACAGCCAACCACATGTAAATAAAGTGATAATACATGCAATAGAGGAGGGGACAGACATTTTTTTTTTAAAGACGACAACATCTTATCATTGACTGATCCAAATACTCTGAACATACATGCATTACAGAAGAAAGCTGTCATTATTGTAACTATGTTAGTGGAGAAACAACCAGTCAGATTCCAGGTAGATTGTGGAGCTAGCTGCAATACAATTCCTACAAAATTGCTTAGCAGTGATATCAGATTGGATGAATGTGAACAGATACTGGCACACACAAGAAATGCAACCAGTGGGTAAATGCAGACTATCAACAAAACATCCATGGAACAGAAAACAATACTGCCTAGAATTCATAGTAGTCAATGCTAAAGAGTGCCATCCACTGTTAGGTCGCCAAGTACTGCAAGCCATATAATCTGATCTCACTGCAACACCAGAATACTCTCCACATGAGACTGGAAGAAGGAAGCAGAGCATGGTCCTTGTCAGTTGTTTTACAAGAGTACAAAGATGCATTTGAAGAAGATGGGCTCTAAAGGATAAACTCAAGTTAGATACAGACTCAAGGAGCCAGAAGGCACTGTGAACTGAAGTAGATGCAAGTCTAACAGGCTCCTACTATTTTGTGACATTTTCTGAAACTTTTAGCTGTTAAAATTCTTCAACCACTTATAAAAATTATGCTCCTATAGATCCATCTCTATGGCTCGGAAAAACCGCTCAGCCCCTACCACTGTTAGGGGCCATAAAAAATAGGAAATCAAGGAGCTCCTTCCAAGATGGATGCCTCTGATGTAAAATCTCAGGAAAAAACAGAAGACTTGGCTTCTCTAATGCAGGGCATAGCTAGAGAGATATAAAGCATTAAAATCATGGTGGATAAGATGCAATAATTTGCAATGAATGGTCAGCCTTCATTGGATGCCCTGGTGAAGTGGGATCAGGGAGTGGAGGACAGAGTTTCTGCATGTGGGGATCAGGCTGTAGAAGTGGCTAGGCCTGTCACAGTAAGCAGCTGCAGGGTCTGAGACAAAGGGGGCCTACAGAAATGCAGCAAGGCTGTTCCAATACACTGTGATTAAAGCACATGGGATTAGTTGAATAACTGAATTTGCTGGAGAATGGTAATTACCGTGCTCCAGCAGACTCCAGTGTCATGTATATCACAGTCCCCGTGCTTAAAAATGGTTTTGCTGTTGAGACTGTTCTGCAAGTAGGCAAATTTGGCTCAAAATTAACTAAATTTGGCTTGGAAGCTACCACCCCTGCTCCAGCCCTTTGTTTCAAGCTATATTTGCATACTTGCAAAGCTGCCTCAACAACAAAACTTCCTTGCCCAGGAGAACCTTTCCCCTCACCAGTCCTCCTGTGAAATGTGAAACATCTTAACAAGAAAGAAGCAAAATTCCACATCCTGCTTGCCATCAGATACCTTTGAGGTAAATAGACTGCTCCAGTTTTTATCCAAGCCTAATTTGCATAAAACAAATTATTCTACCCTCCAGCTCTCCTGTGCAATTGAAGTTTCATTTCTACCTGGGAGAAAATTTACAATCTCTGCATTCTCCTTTGCCCAAAGAAGGGCACACGAGCCCAAAAGCTTGCAAACAAAGAAATGCTTTTGCAACTATCTAGTTGGTCTAATAAAAGATATTGCCTTTACCACACTGACTCCTTTTGCTTTTAGACCAACACGGCAACAACCACTATCCCTTTATCAATGAGTTGCATTTGTGCAATTTTTCTTAAGGTTTTTGTCTTTATTGTCACAGAGTGGTACAGAATGTTAGGTTATCTCTGTCCAAACCTTCCTGGCAGACATAGTGTGTCATATAGTAAATTTGATATTAATATTTTTTGTATTTTATTTCTTTCTTTTTTCTATTCCCCTTCACAAACTTTTCAAGGGTATGCTCATGAGCATATGCTGTTTATGAGCTCTAAGTATATGGAATAATGTCACTATTAGAAACTATGGCAATATATAGATAAACGTAGATTTAAGGAAACTGGCAAATTGCCAGATACATACAAAGCTGAACATGGAAGATAGTAATTGAAAATGGCTAATCCCATGTGTATTTTAGAACATTAAAGGCTTTAACAGCCCAAACAAAAAAGAAGAAAATATTATTTTGATTTTGAGTTCATATTGCTATGCTCCAAAAAAACTCATCCATAAATATAAAAATATAGAGAATGGTGGGATGGGGTTTGTTATGCACGTTAGAGATTACCGAGTTGCATGGGATTTCTATTTTATTGCACAAAAAAAATGCCCTCATTTAATTGATGATCCAGAGGGTAGATTTATTCTTGCAAATGTTAACATTACAAATTCCATTGTTATTTTCAGATGTGTCTGTGGTCCCAATGTAGACAATCCAATGTTTTATCTTTCTTTTTATTTAAGACTGTCTGAATGTGGGATATACCAATTGCCTTTATTGTCTCTATGGCTGTTGCAGACCATGTTGAGGTGGAGCTTCAGGAATTCCTCAGAGGCAAACCTTCCTGTTGAAAAGCTGTCAATTTGAAGCATTCATTCAAGAGGAGTTCAAACACTTTCTGGAGCTTAATCAACCTACTACTTCCTCTGCTTTGATACTATGGGAAACTACTAGCAGCTTCTTACAAGGGTATATAATATCATATGCTTCTGAAAAAAGAGAAAAAAAAGGAATACAGAAGTAGATACTTTAATAAGAAACATTAAGTATTTAGGTGAGGATTATGTCACAAATCCTTTGCCTGATTCTTACCCATATGAGATATGAATTGAATAAATTACTGTCCCAGGAGGTGGTGTATGTTTGATATAGATTACCTCAAGGTCTCACGGAGGCCAGGGGTTGAATTCAAACCTCTCTGTCTTATGAGTGTGGCTGGCACCCATTCCCCCTGCCCATCACCCTTAAGACAGCAGCAGGGGTAGATGGGCCAGGGCCAGGCCCAGGCCCAGGCCCACGTGGTATTGGGACTCAGATTCACCTCCCTGCCCCGGCTGCTGGTGCTTGACAGTTGCTCTTGCTGCTATGCCTGGGCTGAGGCAGTCTCCCCACTTGAGGGAATTGGTTGTAAACCCCCATATGGGGGAATGACGGTTACTTTTCCTGGAAAGCGGTCTCCGTGAGGGTGGGGGGGAGCAGCTGGGCAGTGATTATGGGTTGGGGGTCCTGGAATGTGTTCCCAGTGCTCCATGGCACCAGTGGGGATGGCACAGTCCCCAAGCCCCACTCCAACCTTCCCCACCGAATCAATTGAATCTCCAAATCAAACAGGCCATATTGCCTGCCCACTCTCCCAGCCCCATCAATGACTGCCCCGCCTGGCCCCAGTGTCCTGGCACTTAAAAAAAAAAGCAAAAAAAAAAAAAAGCCCTGCATTCACTGACTCCTCCCAGGTTGGGGGGGGGGGGGGCATCCCCACTGCCACGAGCCCCAGTGGCTGCTGCAGAAGCTAGTGACTGCAGGGCTTTTTTTTGTTTTTGTTTTTGTTTTTTTTAAGTACCAAGATGCTGGGGCCAGGTGGGGCAACTATTGACGGGGCTGGGAGAGTGGGCAGGGTTTGGGGAACATTCAGGGGGGCTGGGTGAATAGGCAGGGAATGGGGCCAGGAGCAGGTCCTGCCATGGTCCCCTCCCCACTCCTCCAGCCCCCTACTTACTGGCACAGAGCCCAGGTCCAGGTCCCTGCAGCAGCAAGCAGGGACTGCCTGAATCTCTGAATCAATTTGGAGGCTTCAAATCAATTTGGACCTTTTTATTGGTCTCCTGATTAGATTTGGATTTGGAGATTTGGCTGCCAAATCAGGCCGAATCTCCTCCAAACTGAATCAGGAACCAAAGCTTCACACAGCCCTAATGCTCTCCCCCTTCTTCCCCACTCTGCCTCCTCCCTGTGGCAGACCTGGAGCATGGCATGCACCTGGAGCATGGCAGACCTGGAGGATGGAATCACCCTCACTTAACCCTCACAGGAAACCTGTATAGATTTTCTCTTAGATGCTCTGCTCTAGAGTGCATTCCACTGATAGCTGATTTAACAAGGGTTAATTTGTCACACAACTGTCCATTTTAAATTCACTCTGCAGCCATGCACATGTGTTGGCATTACTGTAGAGCACTTTCAGGTTCCAGATCACATAAAAATGTAACTTGTGTCTTCACCCTGGTAGAAATGTCAAGGATTTGTAAATGGAAGAACAGAGTCCACTTGCACAGGACAACACTGACTAATGTAAAAGCTTAGTTCCGTAACATTCTGAAGACTCCCTGCAAGTTGGAACAGCAGTTATAGCAGGGAAGATTTGGAGGATGACACCAGGAAGCTCCTTGTGCTTCAGAAATTGTGTAACAGCTCAGAGCACACAATGTACTACATGGCTGCAAGCAGCAACTCTGAATACACTGCACTTAAGTAGAGATCAAAATTGCTACAATCCAAATGGAGTACTTGTGTTATTGCATGGAACTCTGTACCTGAAGACCATGCTATGCTTCAGTGAGACGGATGAGTTATGCGTCCACTGAAGAGGGTAATAATTAGGAGCCAGGTAACTATGGCTAAAAATAAACATCACCAAATGAAGCAGATCAGCTGTGTGGAAATGTATCCTGGCACAGTGTAAAGAGTGTAGTAGGTACGACTGGTGCCACACTGAGTGAAAGCTCAGGCCTCCACAATGTTGCCTTTTAGGATTAGGCAGCTTGACTCTCAGCCTGTCCTGTGCCCTGCAACTGATTCTCGACTTTCCTCCCACGCCTTGTTCTTAAGTACTATTGGGAGGATACTTGATCATCAACAGGTGTTCACACTGGCCACACCCAGGGCATTCAATGGGGCTCCATCTCCCCTCACACCCCTTACACACACCAACCAAGTATTATGTCATTCCCTCCCTACAAAGGGGATACAACCCTGATGATGATGTTGCTGGATGTTATTGGTATGACTTCAGAGGGAATGTCATCCAATTCAGATCAACGTTCAGTCCATCTAAGTTTCCATCAGTCAGTCAATCATAAATCAATGATAACCAATGAAAAAAGTGTTTGCAATTCATTAGCCACTAAGAAAATCAGTCCGTACAATTAATTACCAGGCCATCAAATAATCATAATTGATTCATTCAAAAGCATCCACAACTCAGTAGCCCTTGAGGAAGTCAGCCCCTACAATTAATTTAGTTCCAGTCTGCCCAATTAACTGTATTTGGCCAATTAACAACAATCAATGAAATCAAAAGCATTCACATTTCATTGACCCTTAAGGAAACCAGTCTGTCCAATTAATTTCAATAAACAATTAAATAGCTCTCAATTAATTAAAGATTAGATCTGCCCATACCATTCTGGGTTTGTCCAAACCATAAATCAAAGTTCTAGGCAGCAACCAGTTGCTCAGCTAGTCAGGCCCCAATCAAAAATGATATGTCCTCCCTCTCTCTGCACAGCTTTGTGGGAGTTGCGTGCGGCTCTCTCTTCCCACTGCTCCTCCTGGGGCTTGGGTACCTGCTGCTGGGCACTCCTCTGAGTTCCCACATCATGGATTCTCTCCCCTCATCGCTAGCAGAGGTGTCTGCCTGACACTCCTGGCTGTGCAGCTCTGTGCACCATCTCCCTATTGCTCTCTCTCCCCTCTCCACCCACACTGGACATCCGGCTATATGGTCAGCTCCTGGGCATCCTTCAATTCAAAGAGATCAGGAGCTCACAAATTAGGGCCCCTGCCTTCCCTGCCACTTGGCTTCTGCCACCATCCCTGTAAGGATACAGGAGGACTCTCCAGCCCTTACTGAGCATAGATGCTCCACCCCGTTACTGAGAGGGGATCTCTAGGGAACCCTGCCCCTGGGTTCCCCTGGGTGGGGTACCCCCTGCTTCCACACATGGCTTATCCACTTCATTGGCTGAAACACACATTATCCATTGTCCTGCCTGTTGATGATTGATGAGGGACAATGGGCAACGTGTTCTCCTGGGGCCTGGTCCTGTGCACTGTGGGAATTCCCATTACGGTTCAGACCCCTTAAACCTGGGAGAACCTGCCCAGCTTTCTGTACCAGCCAAGATGCAGAGATCCTAGAGGTGCATCTCAGTAATCAGGGAAACCCCAACTTTCCCTGCTTACTGAGGCATTCCCCAAAGATCCCAAAGGCATGTCTCGATAAACAAGGAAAGCTGTCAGACATTCCCAGGTCTTTGTGGTGCAACAAGGGGTATGGACATCTGTTTCTATCCTATCAGTCTATTCCTGGGTCTGCCACATGACCAGGGTGAGCCCCCTCTGATAGAGCCTAGTTCCAAACCCCACCCCACAAAGTTAGGGACAGTCAACAGGGAAGGAAAAACTTTACTTCAGGATCACAAGGAAATGTTTGTAGAACAGATTTCCCAGCGAAGAGTTGTTTTTCTCTAGAGCCAGGGTTGCTACCTCCTCAGCTTGCCTTGTATTAATATTCTCTAATGTCCAAGTCCGGCTACTGCATTATAGCTAGCCCTTGAGCAGGTAGAGGCAAATGAGGACATAGGGAAATCAGAATCAGAGTAGCACAGACCCCTTTGGCCACCAAAGCTTGTCATTTCATTTAATCTTTCAGATATCAGCTCTCTCATATGAAGTAGAGCAATGATACTGAACTTTTCTGCAGCACTTTTCTCCCCCAGTCTCAAAACAGTTTGGAGGATAAAATTATAATTTTCTAAATGAGGATGGATATTATGATTTCCCTCTCTTCTGCTTCTTAATTCAGTTTTACCTCACAGAGGGTTACAAAGAACTAAAATCATTCTCTCCACCAATACAAACCTGCAGGGGAAAGTTAATAGCTTGAGCACATTTTCAAATAAAAATGACATCTACAAATTTTTCTCTCTTTCCTCCTTGTTTTTGGAATGGGCAATAATGGCTTTTGATACAAGGAAAGGTTGTCACATACAGCTTACATGCTGGTTCCCAGGGAGTTAATGCTGCTGCTGTTCACCCCACCTCCATTCCCATTATCAAACTCAAGAGTTTCAGTTGCCCCTGAAATTGGTAACAGAGAGAAAACAGAGGTAAGGTGTGACCACATTAGCCCCCTGGTTCCCAGAGGCGCAGGAATTAATGTTGCTACCACTGCCCATATGGCCAGATGAGTTTGACACACAGGTATAAGGACATTGGTTTATGTTATGCAAAACTGCTTTATTCTAAATATTAATATACTAGATAACTACAGAATTTCAAGTTAACAATCTGGTAGAATTTTGTGTGTCAGTTCCCACTATTGAAGGGAGAAACAAGTAGTGATTCTCACCCATAATTAAAAAAGAGAGAAGGCAGCTCTCCAAATAATTAAATAAATAATGCCAGGATGATTAGCTGCCTGATTACAAATCTCAAAAGCAAATTAAGAATAATTCAATGGAGTGTTTGCAACCAATGATACACAAACAATACAGAGCTTAAATGGCAAGGAAGGGACACAGTTCCATACAACACACATACACCTGCTAGACTAGCATCCATTTTTTTCTGTAAGGATTAACCCTCTCTCTCTTTTTTTTCTAACTATAAATGTAAAATTAATAAAATATCAATAATGGGATTACATCTTCAAATAATGCTCTGGCCTTCACCTATTTATGGCCCTAACAGACCCTTATAGCTCTGTTTTCCTCAGAACTGCCACCCTTTTGACATGGGGCAAGAATTTTTTAGTGATATCTTTTATTGGATCAATTGTATAGTTGGGAGAGATGTTAAACAAGCCTTCTTGTTGGACCCAGACCTAAGGAATGGCTGTTTGCGCCCAAATATTTGTCTACCATCTCTTCCAATTATACAGTTAGTCCAATAAAATATATTGCCAAAAAAACCCTTGTTTCCTGTATCATTTCCTAGATCATCACAATATGCCAGTCTTCATGTGTCAGTGGAACAAACAGGACTAATCTGATCTAGCTATCTAAGTGGCTTAGCAGAACAGCCATGAACTTCTATAAACAATCTTTCCAGAAACAATTGGTGACGGACAGGGGGGACAAGACTGAACTCCTCAATGAGTTCTTTGCCTCAGTGTTCCTAAGTGAGGGGCACGACAAGTCTCACAATGGGATTGTAGAGAGGCAGCAGCAAGGCGCCAGACTTCCATGCGTAGACCCTGAGATGGTGCAGAGTCACTTGGGAGAACTGGATGCCTTTAAGTCAGCAGGCCCGGATGAGCTCCATCCGAAGGTGCTGAAGGCACTGGCTGACATCATTGCAGAGCCACTGGCGGGAATATTTGAACGCTCGTGGCACACGGGCCAAGTCCCAGAGGACTGGAAAAAGGCCAACGTGGTCCCCATTTTCAAAAAGGGGAGGAAGGAGGACCCGGGCAACTATAGGCCAGTCAGTCTCACCTCCGTCCTTGGCAAAGTCTTTGAAAAAATTATCAAGGCTCACATGTGCTAGAGCCCGACAGGACAAATTATGCTGAAGGGAAACCAGCACGGGTTTGTGGCAGGCAGATCATGCCTGACCAATCTAGTTTCTTTTTATGACCAGGTTACGAAACGCCTGGACACAGGAGGAGGGGTGGATGTCATATACTTAGACTTCAGGAAGGCCTTCGATATGGTATCCCACCCCATAATGGTGAACAAGTTAAGAGGCTGTGACTTGGATGACTACACAGTCCGGTGGGTGGAGAATTGGCTGGAGGGTCGCACCCAGAAAGTCATAGTGGATGGGTCAGCTTCGACCTGGAAGGGTGTGGACAGTGGGGTCCCTCAGGGCTTGGTCCTTGGACCGATACTCTTTAATGTCTTCATCAGCGACTTGGACGAGGGAGTGAAGTGTACTCTGTCCAAGTTTGCAGATGACACAAAGCTATGAGGAGAAGTGGACACGCTGGAGGGCAGGGAACAGCTGCAAGCAGACCTGGACAGGTTGGACAAGTGGGCAGAAAACAACAGAATGCAGTTCAACAAGGAGAAATGCAAAATGCTGCACCTAGGGAGGAAAAATGTCCAGCACACCTACAGCCTAGGGAATGACCTGCTGGGTGGCACGGAAGTGGAAAGGGATCTTGGAGTCCCAGTGGACTCTAATATGAACATGAGTCGGCAGTGTGACGAAGCCATCAGAAAAGCCAATGGCACTTTATCGTGCATCAGCAGATGCATGACGAATAGGTCTAAGGAGGTGATACTTCCCCTCTATCGGGCGCTGGTCAGACTGCAGTTGGAGTACTGCATGCAATTCTGGGCGCCGCAATTCAAGAGGGATGCGGATAACCTGGAGAGGGTCCAGAGAAGGGCCACTCGTATGGTTAAGGGCCTGCAGACCAAGCCCTACGAGGAGAGACTAGAGAAACTGGACCTTTTCAGCCTCCGCAAGAGAAGGTTGAGAGGCGACCTTGTGGCTGCCTATAAGTTCATCACAGGGGCACAGAAGGGAATTGGTGAGTATTTATTCACCAAGGCGCCCCCGGGGGTTACAAGAAATAATGGCCACAAGCTAGCAGAGAGCAGATTTAGATTGGACATTAGGAGGAACTTCTTCACAGTTCGAGTGGCCAAGGTCTGAAATGGGCTCCCAAGGGAGGTGGTGCTCTCCCCTACCCTGGGGGTCTTCAAGAGGAGGTTAGATAACCATCTAGCTGGGGTCATCTAGACCCAGCACTCTTTCCTGCCTATGCAGGGGGTCGGACTCGACGATCTATTGAGGTCCCTTCCGACCCTAACATCTATGAATATATGAATCTATGAATGATCCATGGGTATTCTGTATAAAGGAAAAATAGATTTGCTGAACGCTTTAAAAAGATAAGCATCATAACCAATATGCATAAATTTAAGCTTCCTTATTTTCAGCACATTTGTAAACATATCTTTCACTTTTATCAATCATTACAATAATATGTCTAGGTTTATTAGCTCTCTTTTCACTGATTTATTCCTTGGGATCTTACTTTCAAATGTAAACAGCAGACAGGGTTTGATATATATAATAAAGTTAGGTGTAATATTGTTATATATTAATATAGTTATATATAAACACAATCTTTGTTTTGCCGGTATTATACTGGCTCCTTTTTTTTTTTTTTTTCAAGACATAGAAATCAGCCTAATTTCCTTGGTCAATTCCATTTACCTACAATGGCTTCACAGACATCTGTTTCATCCCCTAGGATCAAATGAACTGATCCAGTATTTATATGTTGCTGACAGACATGTGGACATCAGTGACATCAATAATCCTTAAAGGCCACAATTTTCAAGGTAGTTCAACTGTCACTTGGGCTGGGGTTTTCAGCAGGACCTAGGGGAGTTTGACTCTCAGTGGGAGTTGGTCACATCTCTGGTATGTGTGTGCCGCTCCCTGAGGCACCTGAATGAAATGATCTGATTTAATTTCCACCTAGAACCTTTTCTTTTTTAGTGGAAACTTCTGAGCATGCAAAACATTTGAAAATTTGTCCTTAGGCATCCACAGTTAAAATCCTGAAGGACCCACAGAAGTCATTGGCAGCTACTATAGCAACTCTGAAAGTCAGGCATTTAAATAAAGTGCCAAACTATGGGTGTAGGAGTTTAGTTTAGTTTAGTTTAGTTTCATTCCTGGCCAAAATGTTCAGAGTTTAGATTCTTATCCAAAAAGTACTATCCAAGACTCTTGAACGTGTAAAATTTCACAGAAAGTCAGGCAAGAAAACATTGTCTCATGAGATGGTAGAAGCCTCTTCATCTGGCCCTGAAAAAGAAAACGTGGAAAGCATAACTTCTTTCTACATGTTCTGGCACTGCTGCTTCCTTTCAGCCCAGTGAGCCTAACTACAATCACATTGATCAGGACACTTCAAAACCTCAAAATGAAATGATTTTTGAGTTTAGTTCAAAACATAGGCAGAAACTACAAGGGCTCTCTCATCCCTATGTAATGGTCTTACATATAAAATAGTAACACCATTTGACATTTGTTAGATCACACCATCAACAGAGATATCTAATGGATTATGTCAATACATCCATTAACCAATAGCTTTTTAAGGCCAGAAAAGGGCCTTAGATCTAGTATGACATCTTTAATATCAAAGGCCTAAGAATTTTCCAGTTATCCTGCCACCAATCCCAGTAAGTTTTAGCCAAATGCCCCCTTCAGAAAGGCACTCAGTGTTCCACATCTAATCTAAGATTCTGTATTAATTTAAAACTGTAAACCCTTTCCTGGAAGAGTAGCTCAGCTATGTGCTATCTTCAGTGGCATTGGTGTGGTGTTTCTCTGGCCGCAGACCAGCCAATAGTCCTTTGGATAATATATACATTTAATCACCTCAATGAGAAATGAGAGAAAAGGGGACCATCCTCCCCATGCTTGGATAGCCATAAGCCTCTCCATGAGGTTAGAATAGCTGGAAGTGAAGAGGGCAGGCCTAATGAGTTGTTGCAGGTAAGAAGAGAATAATCTAGATACTACCAGTACATTGATAATAAGTAGTAAGAAATAATTTGCTACAAAGTACATGAATGAAGTAATAATATCTAAGAATTCTTGGCCAAAAAGACAGCTGCAAGCTTATTTAAGCCCTTGCGTACACAAAAAGCATCTACAGACTCATGAAGAAATAAAAACTTTTTAATTTTGTGTGGTACAAACAAAGTCATAATGAATTTCCAATTAATACTTTCTTCTGTTCACATTACCAAGCACTCAGGGGGCATCACACACACTATATAATGAGAACAAATTAACATTTGCTTTTCCTCTTCCCTAATTTATATACATAACTATTTTAAAGAGACATTTAAGAGCTCAGACAGATTTATTGAATGTCTTGCTTTGAGGCCAAACTTTTGTTTTAAAATCAGCATCGTTTCAGTTATACCCTTTTGAATCATGTTCATTTTCTCCTTAGCCACTTACAGGCTGTAAGAAAAGACTAGGTCATTTTGTAAATGCAAATGACTTCCCTGATAAAAAAAAATATTTACAGAACACCATCATCCGGAATCCAAATCAGGAAAAAGTGTACCCAATGACTGGGTAGAGAAAGATCCTGTCACCTGAATATCTTTATTAAGAATACATGTAAATCTTCAGCTATCTCATTAAACAATTGCCAGGGAGCCTCAGGAGAGAAAGTAATAAAGATATATAGTACAATGTCACTGTAAAAGTGTTATTCACTACAACCAGCTCTTTAAGAGATATTATTTATTGATAAAGCATCTGAAAAAAATATTAAAAGGTTACTGAGTCAATAAGATACAAGTGCAATAAAAAGTTGCAAGCTACAGGAATTAAAGATTTTGATCGCTCAGCATGCATAATGCAACCCTTATCGCCACCATCTTTCTGCACAATTTTATTGTGAAGTGGCCTTAAAAATCCTCTTTAAAAAACAAAAACTGCCTTTCATTTTAAAGAGATTTACAGATAGCAGTACTAGTTCACAAGTCTCCACAAATAAAATTCCAATTTAGAACATCTAAGGTAGAGCTTTGCTGTGAATGGATCAAGTCTACTGGAGTCCATTATTAATTATTCATTTGTATGAGAGCGGAATACCTAGGAATCCTAGGCATGGACCAGGACTTGTGCTAGGCAATGTACAAAAAGGAATAAAGGATGGCTCATGCCACAAGTGACATGATTCTTAATCACTTTAGTGATCTTTGTATTTAGAATCTAGGTTTCTTTTTAAAATGACAAGAATTGCAGAATGCCCCTGTACACATGCTCCAGCCCCAAAAATGCTACCCAGGGGTTATCTCCGGTGGTCACTCTTAAGCACGTTGGAGATCCAAGTATCAAGAGTAGCCATTCAGAGATGCTCTAGAACAAAGGTGTCAAACTTAACCCTGTCTTACAGGCCAAATGTGATGTTGACACAACCTCAGAATGTTAGTATATAATATATTCCCTCATCCAAAAAATAGTTGGAAAGTCCTGTCTTGATAACCTGAAATTTGGCAAGCCAGCTGAATGCCTGAGTTAAAATAATCAGACCTTAGAGACAAACCTATCAAAATGCTGCAGTATATTTGTCTAGGAAAAGCTGCCAAGAAAAATTTGATTGTATTCAAACACTACGGACATTACAGGACTAGGGATACAAATATTTTCATGCCAGCTGAAGCATGACCATGACCATATAAGTCTGTCACTCTCTTAGAATATAGTTGAGGCATTTTTTAAATATTAGATAGATAGATAGATAGATAGATAGATAGATAGATAGATAGATAGATAGATAGATAGATAGATAGTGTAATATAAAATGCTTTTTTAATAGTGAAGAACTGAAAGATTAGAGATTGTGCTCATTGCTGGAGTTTAAATAGATAAGATTGTTTACCTCAGTGCTACAGCAAAAGAGCAACAAACTGAAGCAAGTAGAGACAATTCAGAAGCAATACAATGACTAAAGTTGCTTGAGATTTAATTTCTCTCGCATTTCCCTGAAGTTTTAAGCTGAATGCCTGTCAAAATCTGGCACCCCAACAAACAGAAGCACTACAAAAGGGCAAGGTAAGCTTAGGCATCAAGGTGTGGAATAAGATTCAAAAGGAGGCATACCAAAGGAAGATGAAGAAAAAGCAGTCAGGGTAGCATAGGACTGAGCTTCAAGAGGTTCCCAGAAAAAAATAACTGATCTGAACCTACTTAAATTGAACATCTTGGGATCCTATTACCAGGGAAAGATGTCACTGAACCCTTCCTACACGGGTCAAGAACTGTGCAAGTACCAACATAGACACCTTACAATTTTCTGCTTTGAGTGTTTGATTTCTTGATGGGAGGCAAAGAGATTGTTTCCTTCACATGAAGCTGACTAAGCTAAGTTGTAACCCTGATTTTGTATGAAACACATTCATCCATTCAGTCCTGGTGGGACTATAGAATGACAATATTCAAGCAGTGAAGCAAACTTATTTAAAAAGAGAATCAGGTCACAGATGGAGCCTGATTTGAGAATCTGCATGCAGGCTGTACTCAGGCAGTAAAGTGCAATTCCATGAAATTGTTCTAAGCAAAACAGGGAGAGAGAGAAAAGTAACACCTTTTCTCAACAGGCGAAAAAGGTCTCAGAAAGGAATGCATTCATAATCTAAGGAAGGTGATTAAAGAACAATACTGATAAAATCAAAGTTTTGAAAGCTGGAATTGTTATATTAATCAAGGGCTGTTCAACCTGAGTGGCTGGAAGCTCTTGAGCCCCCACATGGGCCACACATCCCCCTGGGTCCCATGCCATGCCATCCCACACCATGCAGAAACCTCCCTGCCATGCTGCATGGCAGGAGCCCCCACACTACAGTCTGCCAGCACTCCCACCCCCTGCAAAGAGTGGAACTTAGCCCCTGACGCACTGCATGTCCCCCGTCCCTCTGCCATGCAGTAAGCACCACCTCCTGCACCACAGTCTGTCAGCTGCAGGCTCCCTCAGCTGAATCCCACACCAGGGGCAGGAGCAAGGGCAGGGGAAGGAAGCAGAAGTTATAGGAGGGAGGAAGAGCCAAGAGATTCTGGCAGTGGCAGCAGCAGCTGGAGCAGTGAGGGTGGGCTGGGGGGGTAGGGGGAGGGCCAGGAGCAGTGCCTAGACCAGGAGGAAGCCTGGGAGCCACAGCTTAATCCCTTGAGGACAGCCTGCAGCCCACAGGTCAACAATTAGACAGCCCTGTATTAAAACAAGCTGTCCAGGCACGTGACAAAAAAAACCCCCACCCTTATAAGTAAATCCAAAGGGGGTACACTCATTGCAGGCTGTCTGCTAGAGGCAATTCTCATAACCACTGTTTCAGAAGTAGAATGAGAGAATCACAGGAGAGCTGAGACAAAGGTATGCATCTAGTTTACAAGTAGCCCATATTTGCCATCTAACACCCAAGCAGTAAACCCAGAGGAGCTAACTTGTTTGGTGTTGGATTTCCTGAAAAAAGGCAAAACTTGATCTTTATGACAAATTTGGCACAGCTATGCAAGGCCTTGAGTTGCAAGGTAGGTGAAACAGGCCTTAAAACAGTCTTAAAGAGCTGCTAGAAAAGAATGGTTTGCTCTTAATGTTGCTAGTAGACCTCAAATCTCTTAAAAACAATGAATTGAAGTCCTGATTCAATTAAAGCAAATATAAGATCTTAATTTTTTCTGTTCTAACCAATGCAAGCAAATTAAAGAGTTTAATTGCTGACTACCACATTGAGGAAACAGACCGTCACAGAGCTCTTCTGTCGTTGATCTCGTAATAATGCCTAATTAACAATAATATAGTGATAAGGAAAGGGAAAGCTCTTGTAAAGTTCATCAGAAACAATTCAGACTTGTGCATGTTTACAGTGAGGGGAAGGAATGTAATTATCCCCAAAGGAAAATATTCATATAACATGTTCAGCTCATGCAGGTCTGCATACTGAAAAGTAGAAGAGCAATGTCTGAGGCAGACATCACTGTTCAGTGGCTTAAGGATTTGGGAACAAAACAGATATTAGTCAAAAACGCTAAATAATCATCTTACCAGATAAATAAAGGCCCCTGCAGATACTGAAAGATGAGTCCAAAGCTTTCTCCTGAGGCGGAGACATAGACCATGATAGTCTGGGTTCCAGTTGGTTGCCAGTTTACAGGGTTATTTGAGGCAATAAGCAGGGAGGTGCTCTCAGCCATTGAGCCTACCAGTTGATTGCAGTGTGAGTAAGAAGGCAGGGTCTGCCTAGGCATAAAGACTAAACTGCCTAATGCCAAGTGACACTGGGAGCCACTGAACAGGCTAACAAATGGGGTGGGAGAGGGTTTTGTTCTAGCCCCATTTTAACTTCCCTTCACTACAAGATTGCTTAGCATCAACAGGAAAGGGAGGAAAACAGAATTTCTAGGTGGTAGCAGCAGCAGAAGAATCAGTAAAACACTAAAGTCACTGCCACTAACAGCTCTCTCTCTCCCTATATTCATGCAGATTGTTGGAGAGGAAGAGGAAGGTGGTCTGACCTCCAAAGGCTTCCACGCAAGTCCTGGTCTGACTTTGTAGAAACTGCAGCCCATATGTCCCCACCAAAAGACAGCCATGTGAGGGAGTTCTTGTAGTGTCTTCCAGTGGTTTCCCACAAGAACCAGGTAAGGGAGCTGCAGGAGTCTGGACACACATCTTGCTGGAGTTATTTGACTTTAACAGTCTTTCCTGCCCAGTGCAGGGGGGCTGGAATCCAATGGTCTCATGAGGTCCCTTCTAGCCCTAAACTTCTGTGAATCTGTGGCTAGGCTCAGAGCCCTCACTTCATTAATATGATGCACAAGGAGACCTCCATAATTCTGGAAGATGGACCACCAGAGAAGGTGTTGGAGTACAAAGAAGACCTGGACTCACAGGAAAGTGGAACCAAGCAACTTATTGCCAGTGGAAGCAGGCAGAGCTCCTTTTCTTTTGTCTAGGTGAAGAACAGGTAAAAAAGCCCTGACATCAGAAAAGAATGATCCTACTCCTTTTGTACAAGAGGCCAAGCCATGAACCCTAAACATTGGGAAGCTTGAGATCATTGCTGCTGAGAGGAGGTCAGAGTAGCAACTCCCTTCAGTAGTGGATAGAGGTATTGATCCTCCAGCCTGATTTGTTGGCTTGGAAGGATCTTCTGCCTTCCAGGAGCCTGCCTCTGAAGTGTTACAGAAAGGTTATCAAGACTAACCAATCCTCTGATTACTAACCTAAGCTGTTCATTTGTGTAGGCACTAATGATACTATGAGGGTCAAGGGTAATGGGCACAGGAGGTTCAGGGTGCATTCACATCAGTCCTTCTGGTTAAGGTTAAAGGCCCAAGCAGGACCATACACACCCTAAAGATCAATATATGACTTTATAGATGGCATCATCAGCACGACTTTGGCTTCTTTGATCTTGGGTGGCAATCCAGGAAGAAAGACAGCTGGGAAGAGATGGGAGTCTACTTAACAAAGAGGGACAGCATCTTCACTTACAGGCTCAACAGAGCAGTTTATAAGGGGATAGAGACATAAAAACCCCAGAGATAAGTAAAAAGCCACAGAACCTGAATAAAACCAAAGAGAAAGCAATAGGGGAACCGTGAACAATGTTCTTCTAGATAAATTAGGGCAGTTAATTACCAAAAATGCCAGAAGCAAGAGAAATAATCAAGAAGAATTGGAAATCCTAGTATAATCATAGAACTATGATGTATATTTTGATAACAGACACTTGATGGTCTAGTTCAGATGGCTGCACTACTGTCAGGGTTGGCTATAACTCATATGGGAAAAGTAGGCAAGGGAAAAGAGGTGGTGGTGCTTCTATCTATAAAGAAGAGATGTATGCTTGTTCTCAGGTATGGTATGAAGCAGAAAATAAGCCTTTTGAAAGCCTCTGGGTCAAAGTCAGAAGGGAGGAAAGCAAGGCTAATGTTACAGTGCGTGTCTTCTGTAGATCACCAAACCAGAAGGAAGAGTTGGAACAAGGTTTTTTAAACAACTAACCAAAGCTTCCAAATCACAGTACTTGGTTCTCACAGGGGATTCCAGTTACTGTGACATCTACTCAGAGGGTAACACAGCAATGCTCCGGTAGTCCAGCAAGTGTTTGGAGTGAGTTCAGGATGTTTTGGTACAGGTGGTTGGGAGGCCAAGTAGAGGAAGAACTCTTCACAATGTGTGGCTTACAAACAGGAACTGGCTGAGAATGTAAAGGTGCAAAGTAATTTGGAAAACAACGACCACAAACTGATAGTATGCAAAATCCTAGAAAAAGGTAAGAAAAAGAGAAGCAGAATAAAGGTGCTGAACTTCCAAAACACAGACTTTACCAAACTCAGAAAACTGGTGGGCAGTATTCTTTGGGAGGCAACTCTGAAGGGAAAAGGAGTCCAAGAGAGCTGGCTGTACCTTGAGAAGGATATATTGAGGGTGCAAGAGAAAGCTACTATGATGGTGAAGAGAAAAAACAGGAAGTGCAGGAGACTGGCCTGACTAAATAGCAATCTCATCAATGAGTTGAAACTCAAAAAGGAATCCTACAAAAACGAAGAAACTTGGCTATACTACTAGGGATTAGTAGAAGAGTCCCACAGACATGCAGGGAGAAAATCAGAAAGGCCAAAGGCATGAATTAAGATTGAACCAGTCTTAAAGGCAATAAAAAAGCATTCTACAATTATGTCAGAACTAAAAGGTGGCAACCATCAATCCTTCTAGATCATGGTATATGCATGAGGGCCACTCAGACCTTCGACGTATATGCCTGGGCAGGAATTTCTAGAGGACCAGGGGCTGCACCAGACCTTCCATCCTCCCTTTAGGGCACCGAGACATAATCCAAAGACCAGACTGAGTCCAGATGTTTGATACCTCCATGGATGTAGTTGTATAAGTGTCTGGGAATTGAACCCAGGTCTCCTGTACAGTAGACAAGGATTCTACCATAGAACCACAGGAGACTCCAAACTAAAAGGAACACCTGGGAAAATACAAGTCCCTTCCTGAATACAGAGAACAATCCAGTCATGGATGATGCAGAGAAGTATTTAATGCCTTTTCTACTTCAGTCTTCACAAATAAGTTCAGTGTAAGTAGGTCACAGCCTGCTGGGTTTTTGCAGGAGAATTTACTCCCTTAGGAGCTCCTCAGCCAGTGCTCCAAAGCAAAGTTCAGTCTTTAAATAAACAAGCAAACAAAGCAAAATCTCTCTGTCCATTCATAGACACTAGGAAGAGATCCCAGTTCTGTTCTAGGCCCAGCACAGAAGCCTGGCCCTTCTTTGCAGTAAGCCATTCCCCTCACATCTTGCTTCCTCCTCTCCCTTGTTCTCCCTTCTGGGAGCTTTTAAGGCTCCCAGTGAGATGCTTCCTCATTACCCAAATACCCCGTAGCTGCATGGTAGAATTAAGATTCAGAATGACCTTTAACTGGAGAAAAAGTCCAAAATTAAGTTAATTAAATTCAATACATACAAGTACAAAGTCTTGTAATTAGGATGGAACAATGGCATGAACAAATACCGACTGGGAAATTACTGTCTAAGCTGGGATACTGCAAAGAAGGACCTGGAGGTTAGAGTGGACTACGAGCTAAAAATGAACCAACAGTGTGATCCTTTTGGAAAAGAATGCCAACATACTGAGCTGCATGGGCAGATCTCAGGTTTTCAAAAAGAGTGCATATGATGAGATGCATCACCACATATAACACAATACATATTTTTCTCCATGTAAAAAGAAGCTTAAAGCTTTACTAAGATGCTAAGGGCCTATGGGTGTATTATTCAGTTTAAGATTGATGCAAAAACAAATATAACTCCATTGGAATGCGTTAAAAACAGTTTGCAAGGCTATGAAATAGTAGTGTCATTACTAGGAGCAGCCAAAAGAATTGCAAAAGAAAGTCTAGCTTGACTAGCTGAACATCAAAAGCATTTTAAAAAAAAAGAGAAGATCATTAACACTTGTGGAATGAAAAGTTTAGAATGAATATGGTAGATTATAATGACCCATGAAGTCAACTGACTCCCTCACTGCTGCCTGAATAGAAATGCTGCTGGCACTGCCCAGATGTTGGTTTTAAACTTTGGGTGGGGCAGGAATCAAAGAGACTACCCAGAGCACCCCTCCTCAGGTGCGTGTCAGTACCACAGGATGCAGACTCATTCATATGCTCTGGAAATATCTCTGCAGAAGGTAGAGGCATGCTCTTCTCAATGCAGCTACAGTACTGTCTCCACAAGGTGGCCTTGAGCAGTATGGGCCAAGAACTGTCTTAAGTCACCCTGCCCCCCAGGAACCAACTCTGTTCACAGGAATCCTTCCCCACTCCTTGTCTTCCAGTCCAGGGTCCAGTGTGGCAAATTACTATAAGCAAGAAATGTACTCGGATCATGATGAGGTGAAGACAAAACCAATGCATCTAAGACTCCTTCTACACATGCAGATAAATGTGTGATTAGATCTAATTTGTGATCCACACAATTGTGCCTCCTACTATGCTATACAATTATGCAACTGCATATTCGAGCTAATTGTGCCATATTGCTGGTGCAGGGGGTGCCTGATTCCTGCACTGCAAGAAGCAGGCACCCATGGCTTTGCTGAGGGAGCTCCCAGCCATGGGAGCCATACACAACCAGGGACAAGAGTCCTGCAATTGACAGGGCTCTTGGTCTGGTCTGCACTTCACATGTAGCTTGGATGGGGAGCTGCATCAGTTGTGGGGCTCTCAGTCCTAGCTACATGTGAGGTGCAGCCCAGACCAGGAGCCTGTCAGTTGTGGAGTCTCTCAGTCCCCATTGTGAACAAGATGCCAGACCAAGAACCCCATGTGGGCTGAGTGTTTCCCACAACCTAGCTCCCCACACAGTCTTGGGGAACACAGCAGCTGTGATCCCCAGGCCTCAGGATTTTCACACTGAGCAAGGTATACCCCTGAAGCTGGGAGCCCTGTCAGCTGGTGGGGCTCCAGGCCACACAGGACACCCTGCTGCATGTGCAAATTAAAGCTCAATAGCAACCAGCTATAAAGTTAGTACACATTTTGGAGGTCTCGCTTTATAGCTGGTTGGACCTTTTTATCATGTGATAGCTATGGTGCACATGTAGCTGGTCTTAAGGTAATTGTGCAATTAACCAATGAATTGTGTAATACCTGTAACATGTAGAGGGGGCCTATGATGATGTTTTGAATTGGTACCATTAATGTTGTGCACTGGCTATTTTGTGCACATTTACTTTGTGCACTGGCTAGTTTGGACTAATACGCAGATGCCAAACGTGATCACATAACACAGTTCAGGGGCTCTGGGTGGGTGGAATAGGATTGTTCCAAATGACTTTGTGAGTATGTGGTCAAAGTGTGACTTCAAGGTAAAATAGGATTCAGCCCATAGTTTAGTAATCAAAATCGTATGGGGAGGTACCCGATTCAAAAGGAGCATCTGGCATCTGTTTCCCACAACTGAGTATCTAGCTGGGGTTAGATGAGCATGTAGCTGGGGTCATCTAGACCCAGAACTCTTTCCTGCTTATGCAGGGGGTCAGACTCGATGATCTATTGAGGTCCCTTCCGACCCTAACATCTATGAATCTATGAATTTTCAACTTCAAACCATTTCAAGCCTGATAACTTCAAACCATTTCAAGCCTGATCCTGAATAGACAGAATGGCCAAAAATACTACTGAAAGAAACAGACAAAAACGTCATCGTGCCATGGCTTGTAGTCATCACTTTGTGCAATGGCTTGTCCAAAAGGAGGAAAGGCTTCTTCTTGGTGAAAATTTAAAGTGGTACCCACCAAGGAGGTGATCCACCTATTTCCAGCTCAAAATCTATCTTTCTGTATGGTATAAATTACATTTCTTCCTTCAGTAATATTGAATATTTAAGCAAAAAAGAGCAGAAGTTGTCTAATTAACAAACTAATTAACTCATTGACTTGTTTCCTCCAACTACATAAATCTTTGTGTATTCTAGAAGCAGCAAAGGACTCTGAAAGATGTATATTTTTGGAGAACTCAATGTACTGTATATATTTAGAACCATATTTATGTTTTATTTTTCACAAGTCCTTATAAGTATAACATGCATAAATGATCTTTGGACACAACCAGTTAATGCTCATTTTATGACTATTTAATCTGCTGTTAAATAAAACATGAGTTAATACCATGATGATTGTCATAAGCACTTGTGAAATACAATTACCAAGTGTGTGTAACAGACAGCCTAGGGCTCTCTGTTTCTTTATGACAGGAGCAGCCCAGTGAGGGAGCACTGCAGGGAGGAGCAGCAGCAAGTCACGATGGCAACAAGGCAATTGGGCCAATTAACAGGCACCTGCAGGCAGCCCGCTGACCAGAAGGGGAAAGGGCCCTGGGAGAATAAGCCCCAGGCTTGAGATAGTAGACTGATCTCTCCCTGGCAGCCACAGGGTGAAAAGCTCCCAGCAGCAGGACTCCTGTAGGACTGCATATGGATCCCCAGTGATGCTCAGGATGCTCCCTAGGAAAGAGCCCAGGCCTGGAAGACTATCCTAAGGGAGGGAAAGTTCTCCCTCTTAACAGGGCAGAGCACTGCTTCCCCTAGGGGCTTATGTTTATGTTATAGTTATACTGATACTGGTGGTTTGGACTGGGAGTGTAGAGGTGGTACACAGAGGTCCCATTAGTGCCTATGGGGCATGTGATCACCTTGAGTCCTGCCAGGGACAGGTTCAAGGCTGGAGTGATTATTGAGCCTGGAACAGACAGAGTGAGGCAACAGGAGCCAGGGGGCCAGTACTGGAGATGGGCACAACCAGACAGGGGCCAAGGGCCCGGTCCCCAAAAGGGCCAAACCAGAGCTAGTGCCAGGTCTGATACAGTGAGCCCAAGCTAGAAGACCTAGCTAGAGTAAAGGGGTGGAGCCTGAGGAGGCTGAAGCCTTGACAGGAGAACATCACTATGGTAACACCTGTGAGGCTTGAGTCATGGTGTAGGGAAGGACTGGAGCCATACAATCAGCCCCCAAGGCATTAGGTGCCCTGCAGTGGCACAGTCAGAGAGGCCCTGTGAGGGACCTGGGACTAGTAGAGGCTAGTAGGGTGCCAGGGCACCTCAGTGGGGGTCCAGTTTGACTGGAACCCACACGATGGTCCATGGGCAGTCTCCCTATCAATATTTGTTATTCGCAGATGTTAGGGTCGGAAGGGACCTCAATAGATCATCGAGTCCGACCCCCTGCATAGGCAGGAAAGAGTGCTGGGTTTAGATGACCCCAGCGAGATGCCTATCTAACTTCCTCTTGAAGACCCCCAGGGTAGGGGAGAGCACCACCTCCCTTGGGAGCCCATTCCAGACTTTGGCCACTCTCACTGTGAAGAAGTTCTTCCTAATGTCTAGTCTAACTCTGCTCTCTGCTAGCTTATGGCCATTATTTCTTGTAACCCCCAGGGCCGCCTTGGTGAGTAAAGCCTCACCAATTCCCTTCTGTGCCCCCATGATGAACTTATAGGCAGCCACAAGGTTGCCTCTCAACCTTCTCTTGCGGAGGCTGAAGAGGTTCAGGTTCTCTAGTCTCTCCTTGTAGGGCTTGGCCTGCAAGCCCTTAACCATACAAGTGGCCCTTCTCTGGACCCTCTCCAGGTTATCCACATCCCTCTTGAAGTATGGCGCCCAAAACTGCACGCAGTATTCCAACTGCGGTCTGACCAGCGCCCAATAGAGGGGAATTATCACCTCCTTGGCTCTGTTCGTCATGCAGCTGCTGATGCACGATAAAGTGCCATTAGCTTTTCTGATGACTTTTCATCACAGTGACAACTCATGTTCATCTTGGAGTCCACTAGGACTCCAAGATCCCTTTCCGCTTCCATGCCACCAAGCAGGTCATTTCTTAGGCAGTAGGTATGCTGGATATTTTTCCTCCCTAGGTGCAGCACTTTGCATTTCTCCTTGTTGAATTGCATTCTGTTGTTTTGTGCCCATATGTCCAACCTGTCCAGGTCTGCTTGTAGTTGTTCCCTGCCCTCCGGTGTGTCCACTTCTCCCCGCAGTTTTGTGTCATCCACAAACTTGGACAGAGTACACTTCACTCCCTTGTCCAAGTCGCTGATGAAGACATTGAAGAGTATCGGTCCAAGGACCGAGCCCTGCGGGACCCCACTGCCCACACCCTTCCAGGTCAATACCGACCCCTCCACTACGACTCTCTGGGTACGACCCTCTAGCCAATTTGCCACCCACCGGACTGTGTAGTCATCCAAGTCACAGCCTCTTAACTTGTTCACCAGTATGGTGTGGGATACCATATCGAAGACCTTCCTGAAGTCTAAGTAAATTACGTCAACCCCCTACTCCTGCGTCCAGGTGTTTTATTTATTATTACATCAAGGCATGGTGGTTGAGAAGGGAAGGTGCCCTAGGGGTAGAGTGCAGCACTGTCGCAGAGCTACCAGGGGGTATAACAACTGCCCCTTGGACCCTGATGTACTATAGTAATATTTAGTCAAGTAAAGCTTCATTACTAAAGCACTGGATCTTTAGGCATGAAAATAGAGTATAAAAGGATAAAAACTTAGTAATAGGAAGCAATAACAGAAGCCATAGCAATATTCTCTGGGAAAAGATGGGACAGTCAGTTAGATAGATACCTGAAATGCTTATATATTAATGCAAGAAGCATGGGGAGTAAAAAGAAAAAATTGGAGGTCTTAGTACAATTATAATGTAACTAGGATTACCAAGACATTGTGGGGTAGTTCCCAGGACTGCAGTTCTGTCATGGATGGGTATAACAGGAAGGACAGCCAAGAAAAAAAGAGGTGTTACTCTTTATATAAAGGAGATATATATGTGTTCTGAGGTTCAGTATGAAATGGAAGGTAGGCATGTTGAAAGCCTCTGGGTCAGAGGGTGGAGCAGTAGGGTGACTGTCATGGTGCGCATCTGCTACTGACAGGAGGAAGAGTTGAATGAGGCCTTTAAACAAATGATGGAAGTTCCAAATCACAGGACCTGGGTCTCACGGGGGACTTTAGTTATCAGGACATCATCTGGAAGGGAAACACAGCAGTACACAAGCAGCCCAGCAAATTCTTGGGGTGTGCTGGGGATAACTTTTTGATATATATGGCAGAGAGGCCCCCAAGGGGGAAAGCTCTTCTCAATTTCCTGTGTATAAACAGAGGGGAATTGGTTTAGAATGTGAAGGTGCAAGATAACTTGGATGTCAGGGACCATAAAATGATAGAGTTCAAGATCCTAAGAGGAGGAAGGTAGAAGAGTAGCAGAATAAGGACACTGGACTTTAGAAAAGCAGACTTTAACAGACTCAGGCAACTGGTGGGCAGAATCCTGTGAGAGGTAAATCTGAGGGGGAAAGGAGTCCAGGAGTGTTGAAAGAATTGGAAGTGCAACAGGAGATCAGCCTGGCTAGACACCAATCTCTTCAATGAATTGAAAATCAAAAGGGAATCCAACAAGAAGTGTAACTTGGCTAATCTACTATAGAAGAGTATAAAAATGTTGCATGGGCATACAGAGAGAGGCACAATTTAGGATGCAACTGGCAATGTTCTCTGGGAAAAAATGGGACAGTCAGTTAGATAGATACCTGAAATGCTTATATATTAATGCAAGAAGCATGGGGAGTAAAAAGAAAGAATTGGAGGTCTTAGTACAATTATAATGTAACTAGGATTACTGAGACATTGTAGAAGGCAATAAAAAGGGATCCTACAAGTATGTCAACAGTAAAAGAAAATCAAAGAAACTATAGATCCCTTATGGAATGCAGAAAGCAATTCAATATAATTCAAAAAAGGCTGAAGTATATAATGGTTTTTTTTTCTTTTTTTCTTTCTTTTTTTTTTTTTTTAAACTCGAGTCTTCATATATAGGATTGGCTAGTAGATGACAAGTGTGGTTGGAAGCAAAGGCAAAAAAAGCAAACAAAGCCCAGAGTACAGGCAGAATAGTTTAGGGGTTACTTAGGGAAGCTAGATGCTTTTAATTTAGCAGGAACAGATGGAATGTATCCTAGGATGCTGGAGGAATCGGCTGAGGTAATTTTGGAGCCATTGGCTATCCTCTTTGAGGATTCCTGAAACCTAGGTGAGGTCCAAGATGATCAGAAAAGGGCAAATATAGTGGCCAACTTTAAGAAAGTTAGGAAGGAGCATCTGGGAAATTACAGACCAGTCAGTCCAACCTCAATACCTGGGAAGATCTTGAAGCAGGTCCTCAAGGAATCCTTTGTGAAGAACCTAGAGAAGAACAAGGTGATCAAGAACAGCTGACCCCTCTCCCCACTTCCCTACCCCAGAGCACTGCTGCAGCACCCTAAGGACTGCTGGTTCCCTCTGGGGAGCCAGTAATTTTATTTTCAGTAAGGTTTCTCTCCCACACTCCCTCCCCCGCAGATTTCTCAAATTCATGGGCATTACCCACTTATGTGGGCAGTGCCAGATTTCACAAAATATGCAAAAATCATGATTTTGGTAGGTCCTTAATTTGACAGAGGAAGGAGATGGGATTTTCTCCATGGTCATAGGAGACAGGACTACAAGCAGTGAACTCAAGCTCCAGCAGAGGAAATTTAAGTTGGGGATTAGGAGGAACTTTCTGACAATGAGGGTGGCCAACCATTGTAACAGGCTTCCTAGAGAAATTGTGGAATCTCCATCCTTGGATGCTTTCAAGGAGCAGGTTGGATAGATATTTGGCTGGGAAATGTTAATTGAGAATGATCATGCCTCAGGCAGGGGACTGGGCTAGATGTCCTTGTGAATTTCCTTCTAGACCTAGTTTTCTATGATCTATTCATTTACTAGCAGTGCTATTATTATGCAAAATAGATGTCATGTTGCTAAATAAACCAAAAATTGAAATATTTGGTTTTGGCTTACTGAAACATTTCATGAACAGGTTTGGGGGATTAATTTATTTCCTGTTAAATATAGGCAAACATGGTCTTAAAATAAAAACTGGATTTCAAAATATTGAAGTCTTATTTTAACAGTGGTTGAAACCTGTTTCAGTGTATTCAATATTTTATAAGTCTTTCTGCCAATACATTTAACTAAAATCATCATAAGTTAAATCAAAATACTGTATTTTATTGCATATGATACAACCCCAAATAAGATGCACATCTAGTGTTTAAAAGGCAAAATGAAGGAGCAGTAGCAAAGGAGCCAGTCCTACTGATTGTTTTGCTGCCTGTGGCTCATATATAGACTTTACTTCTATTTTTGCCCAGTAAGCACCAGAAATTGTTCTCATTGTATTTCTTCATATATTTTATTTGTGCACTCCAATTTCCAGTAGCTGTTTTTTGGAAAAAAAGGATGTATGTTGTATGAAAAAAATAAGGTATAGTTTTTTTTAAACAAATAAACTATTCTTCCTCAAAAAACTTTTCCAGCTCTATCTAGGTTCCCACCCCACACACAAATAAAAGACTACCAGTGCTTAACAATCCTGTGATATTCAAGCTCCCAAAAGTTGCTATTACTGGAACACCAAAGCACATGTGTGAATCAGAATTCCGCCATAATGGCCACCCCAACCACACTCCATTCATGTTCCCAGATGGGACTTGCATAGCTCCTAGGGGTACACAGGCCTTCTTAGTTAGTCTTCATAAGTTACTGACTGGTTTGAAAACACCTGTCCCATCCAATGAAAGTTCAAAATTGTGTCTATTCCAGTTACAGACCAGGCCCTTTTGAAGTGAAGAGGGAAAGAAAGGTTAGTAGAAATGGAAAAGGAAAGAAGGAGACAGGATGGCTGAGAAGCAGGGCTGTGGCACTGTTTTAACTGAAGTTTCCAAATTTGAAAAAAAAAAAAATTGATAGAATGTGACAACAATCAAGTCCCTTCCCTTCCCCTCAACTTTTGTGAAACAGTTCTAATGAGAATCGCAACTCCCAAAGAAGAGTGATATGAAACAGTAGAAAGTAGGACAGAGGTGGGACCAAGTACAAACCACTGCCAGAAGCAATAGACCCAGCTATGTAGAAACAAGTTTCAGAGCTGAAAGAATGATATAAAAAACTACATTTTTTTTTCCCCCTGAGTGATCACAGCTGTTCCCTCCTTACAGATCTAAAATGAGACCTTTGGGTTCAGTGCCATGCACAAGTCCTTCTGCATCCAGAGGTAGAAATAGGAAGATATATTCAAAAGCAGGTAAGATGGTTAGTGATAGTCAATGGGAGGCAGCCACTTCTGTTTTGTAGCCTTTAAAACTATTTTTTTTTTAAGATTATAGCGCTATCTCTGATCTTTCCTCAAAAATATGGTTAAGGATGCGATTCAAATGAGTCCTTAAAAATGGATGGTGGAAATAGGAATTCACCCCTCTGCTGCCCTCAATTTGAAAAAAAATAGCTCCCATGTACACAGTTCTGTGAAGTCTCTTTGGTTTGATCAAACACATATACCCCAAAAAACTTGTGTGTCCTACTCTTCCCACTGCATCCAACCTTGGTGCGCTCTGTGATAATTAATAGTTTTCTCTAAGGCCTAACTACACAGTAGCAGAGAACTTTGCATTATTATTCATGCTTGTTCAGTACTGTTAATTTAAAAGTACCTGTGACAGAGAGTAAATCAAACCATAATCTCTCAATGTAAGGTCTATTGTTGAGATCAGTCAAGAAAGTTGCAGCCTGGAGAAGTGCATGTTTTCAACTTATTTGGCGCTGAAGAATGAAGAGTAAGATTATAATGTATGAGGAAATGATTATTTAAAGAAGGTTTATGCCAATCTTTCTGCAATAAACTCACTAGCACTCTTACTTCCAACTGAATGATTATTTAACCACAGGGAAAGAAAGATAATAAACATTCTGGCAATAAGTTTTGAAATAACCAGGGCTGTAATTCTGAGAAATTAAAGTCTCAGGAAGTTGGTCCCAGCATTTTTAGTCACACTAACAAATCTTAATGCACTGTGAACCTTGTAGGCAAACATGGATTTAAAAACTATGCTGATGACCAAATCCAATTCATTCACATTGCAGTTAGATCAAGGGCCTTTTTTATAGGTTGTTTTTAAGTCTAGGCCAAATCCTCAATTAGTACATCTTTGACATTGATCCATTTAAGTCATTTTGGTTTGCAGATGAGGGCATCTACTATAATGTGACTATTGCCTTCTCTTTCAGAAATATTGTGGCAATAATTTTGCTCAATATCTTTTTCCATAGTTATTTGAAACAGTACAGACCAGAGCCTCAGCTGGTAAATGATTTGAAAGCAGTTATGTTAGCTTAATTAAAAGATATGGAAGTTAGGGAAGATATTAGGGGAGGTATGCAGATTTGAATAGGGGAAAGTGAGAAGACTGATAGAAAGGGAAAGGAAAAAAAGGATAAGATGGCTGTGCAGCCTAACTATGGCAGTGGTTTAAAGTTAAACTGATCATTTGGCCCTAACAGTTAGAAGGCAGTGCACAGAAAGAGTTGTCACAGTGGAGGGAATCAACTCCGCCCCTATATGCCCATATATTAAGTCAAACAGTGATGCTGAGCCTTCTTCATTTCAGCTGATACAAGCAAGATTTAGTTCTTAATCCACAATATCTGCTTACAGACATAAAAAAAGGGGCTTTACCAGAAGAAGCAGGTTAGTTCAACCAGCTTCTGTAGTACCTGTATAGATTGGATGCTTTCAGCGCAGCTTTCTGGAGCTTTTATCTAAAGTTAATTCAATCAGTTATTAAATAAAAGCACCTAAAAAACCTCACTAAAGCACCCAATCTATATAGACGTTGGGTGATCCAAGTCCAAATAATGCAGTGCCTCTTCTGGGCACGGGCTGGGCTTAGCATGGGAGCAGGCCAAGTTTAAAATAAAGCACCACTTTTATTTTTATATTTTTAGGCCTGTAAGCAGCCATTAATATACCTACATAACTATTCATTGAAATTATTAATATACTCAAGAAGCAGAAATAGAGGCCAGGCTAAAGTAGTTGTTACTGTTCTTCATTAGACACAGACTCCAGAGTTAATTAGACATTAAGATAAGACTCACTCGTGGTACAGCCCTACCTAGAGGAAGTGGGGCAAAGAGAATTCTCCACAAAAAATCCTTTCAGTTCCTCCCTACCCCCTAGTCACTCTGCTGGGTGATGGGCTGCCTTCGTACAAGAAGCCAAGCCCAGAGGCCCGGAGGATCCGCAGGGATCTGTTTGGGACAGATTGAGTTTAAAGGTGACCCCGCCATCATGCTTATCACTATAAATATGCACCATTTTTTTCCATCAGTTTCCACTATCCCTGCAGTACCCAGTTCTGTGGTAGCATAGCTCAAAGGAAGCCCTAGAGGCATCCATCCATAGAAATGAGCTTTTTCATCATGGCAGAAGTTTCACGGAGCAGAAAACATCCCCAGGCTGGATTACCTTATTGAAAAAACATCTGTATGAAGTCAAAGGTAAAATAACGTGTTCTCCCTCTTGAGCCCACGCAAGGTCATATATTACCAGGCCACTTCCTACCTTGTAAACAGGGACTTCAGGGTCGCATCCAGACAGGTGAGCATGTGCCCACTGCGGCATCTCAAAGCAGTTTGAGACACTGCAAGAGGCATGCTAGGAAGGAAAAAAATGTTCCTATGCAGTGCAGACTCTAATTTTGATACCGGGAAATACCAGCATCAAAAAAAACAAACAAACAAACAAAAAAAAACACTGGAAAAAAGCGACGCAGGGCACGCTCCTGGAGCAAGCCCAAAGGCAACCGGAAGCTGGGTCCTCCAAGGAGACTCTCTGGCACCCAGCCAGAGCACCTGAATGGCGGCCCCATGCCCCTGATGCTCCAGCACACTACCTCAGCATGCTGGGGCAAATAGGAGTGGGGCAAGGCTACAGCGGTGGCTCAGACCCAGGCTCCGTCCCAGGTAAGCAGAGATGTAGGGGTGGGGGGGGAACTATGTGTGGGTGTGGGGGAATGCGGGGGTGGGGAGGATTGAGGTGGAGGGGGCTGCTTGGGAGGGCTGGATGCCCTGCCTGCCCCCCCACATGGTGCACATTGCCCCCGCAGAAGCAGCAGCCATCAGGGCTCTCATGGCCCGCTGTTGGCAGAGACCCCCGGCAACATGGTGCCACCTCAGACCCGGCAGCTGCACATGGTGGTGGCCCGACCACTGGTGCATGCCCTCAAACAGGACCAGGTCACTCTTGCTGTCACCTGCAGCTCCTGGCACCACACACAAGCCGCATGCCCTCAGACCAGACTGGGTCCTGCCTCCATGGAGCTCAAAGGAGGAGTGGGGATTTCAGCAGGGGTGTTTGTGTAAGAGAGAGAGATGGGAGTCAGGGGTGGGGGAGTGCTCCAGGTAGAAGAGGCCATGAGAGCCAGGCTTAGAGCCTCCCTGCCCCCCTAGAGCTGCCTGTCCAGGGGGAGGCCAGCCTGGAAGGAAAGGAGTTTACCCAGCCAGTCCCTGAACCCCAGTCAAAGGCTTCCCAGAAATGGTATGGGGATTGCTGGGGGCTGGGCACAGGCACAGGGAGCAGAACAGCAAGAGCTGGCACTGCTCCATGCCACAAAGCAGCAAGTGGAACAGCTGCAGCTGGACTAGGAGTTGTTCCAACCCCATCTCTGTCTCACTGCGTGACCACAGGCAAAAAACTCAGGTCTTGCTACACTGTTCTACAGGTAGCTATGGGAAGTACCTTGTGCAAGAGAAGTATGTACATTTTATGGGATTTGCCATCATCTAAAATTTGGGGTAAAATGTCTACTCCCCACCTTATTTCAGACACTACAAACGTATAGGAGAAATAATTACAGCTGCTGAATTCTCCCATGTAAATGCAAGGCTACCCCTAATCCTTTTGCCCTCCAGATCACCCATCTGTAAAATGGTCATAAAACATATTTTCTAGATCTGGCCAAAAATGGCAAAAATACTCTATTCTATAATCATAATGCTCAGATGCATTGCTTCTTAATTATGTAAACAGCTGTTATGCTTATCTACCTGTAGCAGGAGACTTGATACTCTTGCTACTTTAAAAAAAGGCAGACTGCAGGTGCTGCAAGAGGCAATCAGGAGTCGCATGATCCAAAAGGGGCTGGACTTACAGGATATAAGCCCAGAACCTGAGCTAGGAAGGGTGGTCTGATCCTGGCAGCAGACCTGAGAGGAGCGCATGGACAGCTGAAGAAAGATCCTGACCTCGCACCAAGATGCCTGTGGGTAGATAGACTGAGGGCAGGGGAACATCTAGAGGTTTGTGAATGAGACTAAGGGATGGAGGAGGTCCCAACAGGCTGGTGAATGGAGAGGTCTGGGAGCAAGGGCTGGTGAGCCCATATCCCAGAGGGGCTGGAAACAGACCCAGGAATAGAGAGGCCTTGGAAATAGGGCTAGGGAGCCAATAGGCTGGGGAGAGAACCAGAGAGATAGGAAGCAAGGAGGGCCAGGATGCCTATCATCTTAACCAGTCTAGGAGCAGGGACCACTGCCAGAGACTGGAGGGACCAGATGGCCTGTAGCCCAAAGAGGGGCATAGACAGGGCACAGGAGCCCAGAGATAGGGGCCTGAAGCCTATGAGGGGTGGGGGTGAAGATAGAAGCTTAAGAGGGCAGAACATGGTGCCTGGGAGTAGCCCACATAGGTGAAGTGCCCAAGTGTGGAATGCAGGCTGAGACGCTGCCCCTGGGAGTAGCCATGCGAGGCAAAGTGCCTGGGTAGAGAAGGCAGGCCTGGAAGCCACATCAGGAGTAGCTGAACTCAGCAAAGTGCCCGGGCAGGGAGGCTCAGTCACGGAGACTGAGGCCATGGCCCAAGGGGGCTAATAATGGACATGATAGAGGCATGGGCATGTGTAAGGGATGGTTGGAGCCATGTAATTAGCCCTTAAGGCGCTGAGTAATAAGGCCTAAGCTCAGGAGTAGATGAAATTTCACTCGAGGATCCCAATGGCATCCTCCCTTTTCTAATTACTTATTTCCATTAAGGCGTGGCTGATGAGGAGAAGGGGAGAATGCTTAAGTGACCAAGGACATAACAGGAGCAAGGTGACCATCAAGGGGCATCACAGTCACCCCTGGGGTCTTTGCCTGTTACACTACCTCAGTGCTCTGAGTTAAGTAATGTTTCCAAAATGCTTTCCACATTATTCACAGAGCAGAGTGCTCAAAATACTACTATTAGTTGAAACAAAAGCAAAAAATAAGATTCTACAGAAATGGCTAGATTAAATCAGGGCATTTCCTGATGGAAACTGTATTCTAGATTCAAAGAATCTGCCACAGTTGATAAAACTAAGTTGCTATTGATATTACATACACAGAGAATTAGGAACAAGATTCCTAGTTAAGGAATGGCCCTGAAAACAAGACAATGAGCTATTCACTGTTTTTTACCCTCTAACTGCAGACTTTGGTTTCCATCAGGAAATGCCCTGATTAATCTCGCCATTTCTGTAGAATCTTATTTTTTGCTCTGTGGTGGCAGTGAACATTTTCCTTCTCCAGGATGGAAACCAAAGTCTGCAGTTAGAGGGTAAAAAAGGGTGAATAGCTCATTGTCTTGTTTTCAGGGCCATTCCTTAACTAGGAATCTTGTTCCTGATTCTCTGTGTAAGTAATATCAATAACAACTTAATTTTTTCAACTGTGGCAAGTTCCTTGAATCTAGAATACAATTTCAAGCAGAAGCAGCATCATTTCAAACAAGATGTTGAACCCTTTTGTTCTGAAGAATTTTTTTTTCCGCTGCCTCTCAGAATTTACTTGTCGGTATGTCTTTAAAGTTTGTACAGTTTTAATCTTGTAGAGTATGTCTCTTGAAAGTTTTTTACGGCTTTAATCTAAAGTCAACTGAAGCTTAAAATATTATTACACCAATATCCCATATAACTTTCCATTCCGAGCAAAATCTGTGAAGAACATTTCAATCAAGTTACATGGAACAGAGAATGGCTGAGAACTCCTGACCTTTCATGTTCTATTTCACAGACACCGGACCAACTTGCAAGAACTCTTCTCTAAAAGATAAAGAGAATCAGAATGATTCCAGCCAGACCTTTTACAGTGCATCCATTTATTTCGAAAGCCTTTACCTCCTTAGTTCTAATCCCATTCTTTCTATTAACTATCTTTGCATGACCTCAGGCAAATGGTAGTTTACATTTTGAAAAAGTGGGTCCTGATGCTGAGCACCTGGTTTAGGATACCTACTCGGAAATTCACAGGTCTGATTTTCAAACACCTTTGATTTTAAATGAAGTTATAAGAGACAGCCCTGTGCATCAAAGCCCCAATACAAAAAAGATATATAGGCACCTAAAGATTCAAGTAAATGCTTGGAGAGATGTACAAAAGTACCTCACATGGAAAGCTTGCTTAGGAACTTCTGAGGGGGAAAAAAAAGTCACACTGGATGCCTACCTGAATCTATGCATCTAAATATCTTTGTAAATCTGTCTCTAAATATCTTAAATTTAGACACACAAAAATGTGCTCAACTTAAGAGGCTACTTTGGGAAAAAAATTATTAAATCTGTAATTTAGTATTCCAAGTTTATGGGTAGAGAAACTATTACTTACCAAATTTAAGGGTGTTTTGAGGACACTTTTCTTAAATTTGACCAACACTGCCGAAATGTAAGACTTGATTAAAGCACATCATATGCTAGATAGAATTAGATTAGAGTAAACAGCTGTGGTAAAAAAAGAAAGAACTTGGGAGATTTTTGATTAAGAAAAGGAAACAATTTCAGGAAACAGTAAGTTAGAACATTATCTCAGTGAACGCTGTATACTTGGATACCAGATAGAACAAGTATATTTTTATGACAGGGACTTTTTTTCTCTTTAATAGAAGCAGCAAGCCCTGAACATTCATAACACAAGTTGGCTATTCAAAAGATTGATCTCCACAACTAGCATAGGCAACTTTTGTCCTTTACACATGGTTTTTCCTGTAGCAAAACCCCCATTTTTTTTAACTTATTTTAAAATGCATTCCCTCCCCTTCCCCAATCATTTCTGACTTTTTCTCTCCCTCTCTTTTCCCTATAGATAAGTATAAGTAAGCTAAGACATAGGATAAGCTTTAAACACTTTTATTTTGGTAGCAGAGGTCCCATTCGTACCCTACAGCTTCCCAGACTTCTCTAGCTGCCCCGGAGCCATCCTCTGGTTCCCCCACACCCAGAGCCCCTCTTTAACACCCACACTTTCCCTTAGTCCCATTATTCCTTATCCCCATCTACCTTTTCAGCTTCCCTGTAGTTCTGGCACCAGACCCAGCCTCTGTGCCAGCATGCTTCCCTGTTCTGCAGCCTTTGGGCATTGTCTTTTAATCAATTAAGATCAATTAACCTAAAGTTACCCCACCCCCCCAGCATCAGTTCTTCAGCCCAGGCCCCTCTAGTCAACGGGTTCTAATCCTGGTCCCGGTGACTTTAATTTCCAGTAACTAACTGCCTACACTTCTACTTTCTTACCTTAACCTTTTCCCAGGTATCCCAAGTACACCAAGCACATGCATACATACACATCACAACACCCAACTTAGGAACTCATCTGTCTGTATGTGTAGGTGGGTGGTATGTGTGTGAATTAGTAAATACACAAATATATATACATATATAGATATCATTGTGTGTGTGTGGTATATGAATTAGTAATCTACGTATGTGTATTGGATGTGCAGGTGTTGGTAACTGGTACCTGGTTCTGTCTAAATGTGGTGTGTGTAGCGTGTATGGGCTTAAACTGGTAATAGGTGTGCATGAACCTAGACTGGTTATTTTGAATGTGTGCACCTCAAGAGATAAATATTTCACTGAGGTGAATGTACCTGAGAGAGTGCAATAAGTGATAGCCATGCCATCAAAGAGAATGGGGAGCAGCTTAATATAGACCTAGCAGTTCCTGAACCAGAAGAGCATTAGTGTCACCCTGGAGCCCAGAAATGCTCTTCTGGTGTTCCCAGGCACAGTGACAAGTAGTTCACACAAACTTGCAAGCTGAGGCATGCACAGATCATGTGCAAATGGAAGAGCCTTATTACTCAGCGGCATTTCCAGTTTCCCTTAGGAGGTGGTAAAGACATCTTCTTTGGCAATCCCTTGCAGTCGAGGATGTGTCTTCCATGACTGTCTTGTCTGTGTGTCTGAAGATGACTGATGAAGCCTATCAGGGATAGACAGAATCTACTGCAGCTCAGACATAAGTTTTTGTGTGGGATGCATGGCATTGGATTTTTTATTTGGTCTGTGACACTGTTTTTGGTGTTCCCAATTTTCCATCTTCTGTTGTTGGTGTGAAGTTTCAAAGTACTGAGATCTCTGCAGCAGACTCTTCCTCCTTTTGGGGTGGTCCTGGGGGACAGTCTCCCACAAATTGACATCAATATTGCATTTTTTTTTAAGTTGGCCTTGAGGACGTCCCTGGAGCACTTTCTCTGCCCTCCTCTTGAACGTACACCTTGGTTGAGCTGGGAGAATAAAACTTGCTTGGGTTAGCCCCAGGAGCTTTAGGGTCTTCCTGGGGCTACAGTAGTGGAAGTCCAGGCCCACAGAGACTGACCTGCAGTTGGAACATGGCTCTGGTCAGCCAGACTCTAGTTTTGGACAGCATACCCTGCTTCCATGTGCACTGCGCTGCTTTTTTTCTGCATACTTTTTTTTTTATACTGGGATTTCCAGGTATCTAAATTTGGCTCTCTGCTGCAAGCATGCAGCGTGGAGAACCAAATCACACATGCAGGCCAGAGTGCATTTTGCAAAGCCTCAAAACCCCCCAAGGTGCCGCAAAGTGCATTTGTGTGCTCATATGCCCTTATTGTCTATAGTTCATATATAAATGGTGGCAGTGAACATTTTCTTTCTCCAGGATGGAAAGAAGACATCAGAGAATTGTTTCATCTACTGACCCAGATACCTGGACTTTGCAAAATAGGCAGTTCAGATATGTGCTCCACTGTGAAAGAGTTAAGAATGTTCTGGGCAATATCAAAGGCCGATCTGACCGATGACAATTAATCAGACAACTTATTACATCTAAAAGTATTTAACATCTGTTTATTTTTTAACATGTTAAGAGAACATGAAAGCCACCATGAGTATCAGGAACCAAGTCTCACCCTATTTACAGGCTGGCTAGTCTTCCTAACTAGACAAAATTCCCAGATACCAGCAAAGAAGATGACACAGATGTTCTATGTATGAGATTGCCTGTATCTTACAGAGAGTGTGGAAGAAAGCAGTAGAGCCTAATGATCACATGGTCTTCTTAACTAGACTATAAACCTCTATGAGGTCCTAAAAGGGAACCCAAAGATGACTACAGGGAAGTGTCTCTGAATAGTGAAGGACTGCCCATGGGGATGAAAATTAACTAATTCATCCAGAGGATCATTAATTCTCTATGACCCACAGGTAGTCAGGTTCAGGGCATTAAAGTAAGTTAATTTCCTGAGCATTGATCTACTGCCCAACCCCACTCAGAGTTAGGAAGTTTAGCTATACACTACAACAAAGGTAGGTTGAGCAAGATAAGCTGTATTACACAACAAAACCCGCAAAACTACCTGACGCAATATTCCCATAACACCCGAGCCGCAACACAATAAAATACACCCAGTGGGACAATAACCTAACACATATCCCAAACCTAATGTCCCTGGTCACACAACCAATCAACTACACATTACAATGAGCTTTGGTCTCTACACACTTAACTACTATGCAACTTCACAGACAACCCAGAAACCACAGATGGCTGCAAGAACACCCTGGGTCTAGTCAGCAGGAGAAACCCTCTGACAGTCCCTGAGGATTTCTAGCTTTTCCCTGCTTAGGTACTCAGCACCTCAAATAGGGAAAGGGTGATACTTTACCCAAGTACAGCTTCCCAATGACCAGGTCACAGCAAGGAACCTGCACTCACTGAACTCCCACTCCCCGAGAGCCCAGAGTCAGGACTGTCCAGCAGAGCGAGAGCAAGCCCCAGCCCAAGCCCGAACCCCTGCTGGCTGCTCGGGACAGGATTGTTATCCTTCTATTCATGCCACCTGTCACTCACCCAATGGTCCAATCATCACCCTTTTCACAATACCCAATCAAATTCAAACCTGGACAATTCTTAAAAGGACCAATCAATTCAAACTATTTCAACTCAATACAAGCAACATTATCATAACTGCCTTATTGATTAACATATCAACATTGATAAACAGTTGCATTACCATTATACACTGAGCATGCCCAGACTTTAAAAGTAGGTCACAACTTCATCAAGTTTGAGAGTTCAAACCCTCTAGAAACTTCTCACCTCTAGTCATATGGCTCATGCGTAGACTTTCACTGTTCTACAGCAGAAAGGTCTCTAGAGTACATAAACTTAATACACCAATAAGAAGATGAGTAATCTAAAATCCAATTTTGGGGCACACTCTCTCATTAACAAATGCAATATGGAGAGCTCCAATCACAAGCCATTCTCCTTCACAAGTATGCCATGTATAAATAGATCCCAAAACCTGTAATTGCAGGACTGGCTTTGACCTGAACCAGTTGGAAATTTTCTGATGAAAATGATCTGTCTCTGGACAGATTTATCAAAACAAAACTTTTCATAGAAACTAAATAGATTTGCCAAAGGAAGGGCCCTGTCACAAGGGACACTTAGTGTATGTTTTATTTAGATAATGTTAAGCATTACAAAAAGTTAGAACATATTCTGAGCAGCTGCACAGTAATGCTTACACTATGATCTCCCAAGCTGGATGTCTGCCACTGGCAGTGGACAGAGAGAGGCATGGGGAGCTGAGCTTTGGAGAGGTTGTTGCCCCTGTCACTGGATCCAGGCAGTGGCCCAGGATTGGAGCAGGTTGGAGACTCTGGTATAGTCCCAGGGTGGGACCGACAATCTGTCTCAGCCCTGGTACCCACGGAACCGGTTCCAGACTTCTGTATAGCCCTGGGGCTGGGACCGACAATCAAAGGATTGGATGTGAATTGATTTTATTACCTCCATGGAGCAGTCCAACATTAGCTCAACACATATTACTTAATATACGCTGGAGATACTCCTTGCTGGAAAAAAGCAGACCTTTGCTATGATACAATACAATAAGAGTGTACTTAGCATGTGTTATCCTGCTAAAATTCACAGACATTTGAATTTTAAGTGCATTTAACACATGCTAAATGTTTCATATGACATGCCCTGCAGTTTCATTGCGAAAGGTTGGCATTTTGGATCAAAATGTGAGACATCCTCATTCTCCAATAGCTGAGTGGTTAGATTACTCAAAGAGTGATACCAGTGTCCTGGCCAGTTGAGATCACAAATAAATGTGCATTAATAAGAACAATCCAAATTTAGCTTCATAATATTAAGTCAATATTAGAATGAAACCCTGTTCAGTATAATCCATACAGCTGCAACCCACTGCCCTCTATCCTGGCAAGTCAAATAATTTCTGAACATTTAATATTCTTTTTTCAAAATGGCATTTTATCAGCAATAAAACTTTCTAGAATAAATTGGTATGTAAGTAGTTTCTCCTCCTCTCCATTGCTGATTTCTAATCAGCTCAAGCAGCAGAAGCAACACAACAGAGAGGCAGTTCTTGTAACCCTCATTAGGCACACAGTCAAGAATTAGAATGATACACTTTTAAATCTTAGCATGCCCTATGTCCTGCAGGAAAAGATTGTGATTTACAGGAACTCAGTGGAATTAAACGCCTCCAGGAGAGCAGAAGGAAATAAATATTCATGTATGGTTACTAATACAAATATATTTTAAAAAATACAGCTAAACTAGACAGTGTGGCAAAAGGAGAGGATCTTTTACAAAAAAAGTAAAAATTCCCATACTTACCTGGCAGGGAAAACACCATGACTGCTCAGGTGGTTTTCCTAGTTTCAGGGGAAAACCACTTTCTTGGCAGGCGGTAGTACCCTGACTGAGATAATAGATTTCATAGCCATTAGGGATGGAAAGGACCTTGTATGACAATCAGGTCCAGCTCCCTGCTCAAGGGGCAAGAAGTCAGCTAGGGTCAAAGGATCCCAGTAACATAAGCATCCAAATGTTTCTTAAAACTGTTCAGAGTAGGTGCTTGCACCACCTCTAGGGGGAGTCCATTCTAGGCCTTGGGACCTCGAACAGTAAAGAACTTTTTCCTTATGTCCAGCCCAAAATGGTCTTGTAGGAGTTTGTGACTATTGGACCTTGTCATCCCTTGGTGTGCTCGGGTGAACAGGTGTTCCCCCAGATGCTGATTCACATCCCTTATGTACTTATAGGCTGCCACCAAGTCACCCCTAAGTCTGCACTTCACCAGGCTGAAGAGTCCCATAGCTCTCTTCCCAGGCCTCTTCATAAGGCCTGTTCTCTTGCCCTCAGATCATGCACGTGGCTGTCCTCTGGATTCTCTCAAGCTTCTCTACATCCTTCCTAAATCGTGGAGCCCAGAATTGGATGCAGTACTCCAGCTGTGGCCTCACCAAGACCAAGTACAGTGGGAGGATGATATCCTGGGTCCTGGTCGAGGTGCATCGATAGATGCAAGACAGAGTTTTGTTCACTTTGCCAGCTGTGGTATTGCATTGGTAGCTTATGTTCATCTTGTGGTCAATCATGCCCCCCAGGTCTCTTTTGGTCACAGTGCTAGTGAATGTAGCACTGCCGAGCCTATAAGTGTGATGCAGGGGTTTTTTCCCCTAGGTGGAGTATTTCTCCATATTGAGTGCCATCAGGTTTTCATCCGCCCACCTTGCAAGCCTGTCAAGGTTGGCCTGGATCATTAGTCTATCCTCAAGCGTGGACACTTTTCCCCAAATTTGGTATTGTCAGCGAACTTAGCCAGTCTGCTTCTGACATCAGTGTCCAGATCATTTATGAAGACATTAAAGAGTACAAGTCCAAGAACCTAGTCTTGGGGAACACCACTAGTCACCGAGTACCATGTTGATTCAGTTCCATCAGCTACCACCCTCTGGGTCCAACCTCAGAGCCAGTTTCCCAGCCATTGGGCTGTGGAGTAGTTGAGGCTGCAGTTGCCCAATTTTTCAATGAGGACATCGTGGGACACTAGGTCAAACACTTTTAAAAAGTCCAAATATATGATATCAACCTCTTCCCTTTTGTCCAGGTGATGTGTCACCTAGTCATAGGAGGAAATGAGGTCAGTCAGGTAAGACCACCTGCAACAAACTCATGCTGTCTTTCCCTCAGAATGTTGCCTTCTGTTAGCCTGTCAAGAATGGTTTCTTTGATAATTTTTTCCAAAATCTTCCCAGGGAATGAGGTCAAACTGATTAGCCTGTAGTTTCCAAGGTTTTCATTCCTCCCTTTCTTGAAGATGGGCACCACATTGACCCTCTTACAATCTTCAGGTACTTCCCCCAAGCACTACAATTTCTTGGATATCCTCGATGGTGGCCGCGCTAAGATGTCTGCCAGTTCCTTTAGCACTCTTGGGTGCAATCTTTCTGGACCAGCTGATTTGTGGGGGTCCAGCCTCTCAAGATGCTCCCTCAGAAGATCCATGCCAGTGGTGGTCATATATTCAGCCTCACCCTGGTCATCCCACATCATGTTAGGCAGGGTGATCCCTATGGGCTGGTGGAAAACCGACAATGTAATCATTAAGCAGATTGGCTTTTTCCCGGGTGTTGGTAGTCAGCTGCCCCAGCTGGTTTAGCAGGGGTCAAATGTTGAAAGAAAAACAAAGGCAACTCCCCACATATCTAAAGAAGGACTGTTTATTGTTTTTGATTTGTATAGCTAGTTAGAGTTCAGTTGCAGCCTTGGCTTTCCTATTTCACTCCCTGCAGGTGCAGACCAGTGCAGAATACTCCTCCTTAGTGGTGTTTCCTGTCCTCCATCCTTTATAAGGCTCTCTTTTTAGACGTAGGAGGTCCATGAGTTCTCTGTTGGGCCAAGGGGGTTGTTGAGCCCTTTTACCACCTTTTCTATGGGTTGGGATGAACTCCCCTTGTGCTTCTAGGATCACTTCCTTAAGGAGCAACCACTTATCAAGAACTCTGTTCCCTGTGAAATCATGGCCTCTCAGGGTCTCAAGAACAAGCCTCCTGAACTTACAAAAGTCAGCTTTCCTGAAGTTGAGGACTAATGCATTGCTGGCTGACTTGCCAGCTTTGTGATAGATAGTGAAAGTGATCAACTCATGGTCACTGTCACCCAGCTTCCCTTCAATTCTTAGGTCACTGATTAGATCATCCCCTTTGGCCAGTACCAGGTCCAACAGTGCCTTACCTCTTGTTCACCCTTAAGTTCCTTGAGACAGGTACAGCTCATCCACATGTAAGGAAGCTTTGAGACCAATTGGATTTGGCCAAGTGCTCACCCCATGAGATGTCCAGGTAGTTGAAGTCTCCCATGACAACCATGCACCAAGAGTGTGCAGCCTCAGCCAGTTCCTTGGCAAATTCTTGTTTGAGCTCTTGTTCCTGATTTGGAGGTCTGTAGTAGACTCCTAACTCCTACCATTGTATCCCTTTCACCACGCTCTCCTCACATTCTAACCCAAAGGGTCTCCAGTTGTCCTCCTTGGGTGCCAAGCTCATCTTGTAGGGATGTGTAGCTCTCCTTCACATAGAGACCTACACCCCCACCCCTTTATTTAAGGAAAAAAAATGTCCTTAAATAAAAGTTACCATCAGCACTGAAAACCTGATCAATGCCTTAGAGGCAGAGAAAGGGATCGATACAGCTTCAAGGTATGAGAAGTGGATGAAGGAGACCTAAAGCTCAAAACAGTGGCAGGGATGACAAGTAAGCATGAGGTGGAAAGAGTCGAAGCACAGAAATTAAGCTTTGGAGATAGATGGAGAGGGGACAAAGTTGGAGAAGAAAAGGAGAAAAAAGTTGACAGTGAGAGCAATGGCAGGGGCAGCAACAGTGAGAGTGATGAAGCCAGAAGAAAGACAGAAGCAGAGGAGAGCAAGAGCAGCAGCAGAAGGTATGTTGGGTAAGAAGCAAAGAGCAATGGAAGCACAATGGCAGGCCAGCCCACCAGGCGTGGCATGGCAGGAAAACATGGAAGAGGCATTGAGAGATGTTAGGAAGGAGTGGAGGCTGTCATAAAGGTAACTTCAACCAGTGATGAGAGGCACATGGGATTGACGAAGAACAAATATGATTTCCTGGAAAAAATACTGTTTGAGATTTTGGAGGTGCAGATGAAGCATCTCACAGCCTGACTGCTTTCTCAAACCAAAAGACTTGGGAATTGACTAACTGGAATGGAGAAGAATATGAGAACTTTTGAAAGAAATATGTAGAGGAACATGGGAGGGAGGAATTAAGAGGAATAAAGTTCATAGCAACGGAAAAGTCAAGAGAAAGGGTGATTATAGTTCAAATGGACACACATTTACTAGAAGCAGAAGATATAGAAAGATGGATGGAAAAGTACATCCAAGGGTACTTCTCAGAGCCACTCTAATTGAACCCTTCTCCCCCTCCACCCGCCCCCCACTCCCAGAGTATATGTATAAATTCCCATACCCAAAGCCTTTGCAAGTATAGTCAGACCCCCCCTGAGGAACAGCAAAACCCAGAGGAGGAGAGCAGAGGTGAGAGGAGTTGGAGACTGAGGTAAAAATAGTGGAAGAAACCCCACAGGAGGGAGAAACAGAGGAGGGAGGCAAAAATTCTGTGATTGAGGCAGCACAGGAGGAGATAGAAGACAGGATGGAAAGGAAGGTGGGAACAGCAAATAGCTCAGACATGGAGATGGGGGGGGGGGGGGAAGAAGACACCCTACAAAAAACAAAATTGGAGATGGAACAAGAGAAACAAGCTAAGAAGAGAAAGAAAAACACAGGGATTCAAAACCAGGAAAAAGAAACATGAGTCAGAGGAAGAACTAGAGACCAGTTTCTGACTACTAATGCCTCTGGGCTTCATCCCAAAGTGGTGACCAGAAGGCAGAAAGCAACAAGGGTGGGGAGGGGGACAGGAATATGCAAGCCTTCCTAAATGTGAAAGCAATCCAGCAGCTTGCAAAGACTATAGAAATGTGATTGAGGGAGGGGGAAGAGTTGACCAGTCTGAGGATTGGCACAGACAAATCTTAAAGATACGGGTGCATTCAATTCAGAGCAAGCATGGACAAACCTTAAAGGGACAAGTACTCTCATTTAAAACATTGACAATACTTTCACTTGACATCATAAGTATCTTACAAAGGAAAAGATGGGAACGGATTGAACCAATTTTGAACCAAGTAAGGGCAGACACAATCTGCCTCCAAGAATGTGATTGAGAGGGATTATAAATGCTTCAAGAAAAGGTGGAGACAAGGACCATTTTGGAGCTCAGGAACAAATAAGAACGATATAGCAGGTGCAGCACTATTATTCAAGAACTCAGAGCTGATTGCAAAGCAGGTAGAAGAATTCATCAGTAGCAAATTGCAACAAATGATACTATCAGTTGGGGGAACAGAATTAGAAGTCTTCAATGTGTATGCACCACCAGAGAGATAGGGAAGGAATGCTCTGCTTAGAAAGCTAGAGGTTTCCATGGTAAGAGGAAGACCACACATAACATTAAGAGATTTCAATTGGATAATCAAAGTAGGAGACAGAACAGGGGAAGGAAGAAAGGGAGTTTTAGACAGTTCATGTGGACTGTTAACAAATATAATAAAAGAAGAGTTGCTAAGAGATGTGTGGGCAGGAGAGAAAGTTTTCACTAAAACAGACCCCAGTGGAAAGAAACAATCAAGAACTGATTTTGTGTTTGTATGAAAAGAAAAGGGGATAAGGAGAAAATCATACATGTGGCTTTTAGTGATCACTGGATGCCGAAGATTGAAATAAGTCTTGGTAAAGCCCCATGAGAGGGATGGGACTGTGGAAGTTAAATGTGTGGCTGTTACAAGATGAAGAGATACGTTAGGCTAAATGAGACAGTATGAAGGGTGACGACCATGGAAGAAATATTTTGGAAGTACCAGAGTGTTAGACCCCGACTCCATGCGACGCCCAATGACTAGGGAGACAACGGATTGATGCGTGTATCACTTGCACACCTTGCTTGTCAAAAGCTTTATTCAAAATGGAGACAACTTCGGGCCAGCTCCAACAAACCGCGAAACTGCCATGAACATTAGTTCTCTCCATATTTATACATCTTGGTTTATGCTCATTGACATATTCCCCACCTTTGTCCCTCCTTTGTTCCACCCTTAGTCCTTCCCATCTTAAGCTCCACCTCTGTTTACTGTTTGTTTCATTAGCATGGAATTGCCTATGCATTTCACTTATTTACATGTCTTTTTGCTATGAGCACATGCCTAAGACCCTGACCCCAGCTTCTTTCAGTCACCTGCAGCTTCTTGCTGATTTCTTCACCATCTCCAAGGTCTTGCTTCTGCTTTATCTCCCAGCGATAGCTGGTGATCTGCATCCTGTTCTTCTTACACAATAAGCTATATATATAGCTGTAGGCTGTTCTTCTTAAACAATAAGCTATATATATTGTGTAAGAAGAACAGCCTATAGCTATAAGCTATATTTATATATATTTATATAGCTTATTGTGTAAGAAGAACAGGATGCAGACCACCAGCTATCGCTGGGAGATAAAGCAGAAGCAAGACCTTGGAGATGGTGAAGAGATCAGCAAGAAGCTGATTATATATAGGTATATCTATATATAGCTTATTGTGTAAGATGAATGGGATGCAGACCATCAGCTATCGCTGTATATATATTTGAGAGAGAGAGAGAGAGAGCTAGCTATCTTATAACACTCCTATGTTGTTAGGAAAATGCTTGCCTAAGTGTCTTGCAAGGTTACTTTTAACATACCATTCTGCCTTGTGGTTAGCAGCTTTGCCGGGCCACAGGTTATAGCCTTTTATTCAGCTGCAAATCCAATGCTCCCAAAGATCTAAATACTGTCACCCTAACACAGAGAATGGAGGATGATGGTGAAGACAACGACAGGAGAATTCTTCAGTAAAGAAGGCTGAAGATGCAAGGGGTAAAGAACAAAAGACCTAAGACAGCCGAAAAGAAATATACAGAAGCTGGTAAAGGAAGATGCAGAAGGAAGACGGGTACAAGAAGAGCTAGAAGAAACAAGGCAAGAGTTAGAAACCTGGTTTAAAAGCAACACAAGGCAGAAAATGTTTTAGTACAAGCACTCTGGGTCAGAGTGCTGACATGCCAGAGCCCAGAGCAGCTGTTTGAAGCCGGCCAAAGGAGGCTGGTCTGCTTACAGCAGGGCTTGCAGCCTCCCAGCCACCTGCTGGGAGCAGCCTGGGCTCCGTGGCTGCCAGCAGCTGCTTATTGCTTAGGCTGGTGGTGGTGTACCAAGCAAAATGGCCTCGCATGCCATGCTCGGACACTACTGTCCCTTGATCTATGCAAAATATGTAAGCACAATATGCAAGGCACTAATGGAGGGAGAGGGGAAAGTAGTGCATATCACCCAATTTCATGAAGCTGCAATATGGAGGAAATGGAGAGTATATCAGACCTCTTCAAAGAGTCCATGGGCATAGCAACCACCAATTCATTATATCAGGATGGAAGGATTTATGCAGATGTATAAAATAGGGAAGGTACGGCTGGAGGTCCTGAAGAATCACAAGAAATTGCTGAAAGCAGTAAGGGAGAAAGACAGAATGGCACCAGTGGGAAACTTCAGAGAAGGACAAGTGAAGAAGTTCTGGGGAGCAGTGGTGAGTAAACAACTAAAAAATGTGATCAGGATGATCTATGTTGAATGGTTGTAAGAAATATATTGCTGGTCAATGAAATGCAACACAGATGAGGCTTGAGGAGCTCATCAAGGTGCACAAGGCAGAGGTGCTGGGAAGAACAAATGGTGTGACATTTTTGGGGAGTGTACGTATGCAAAGGGGATGTGGGAAAGGGTCCACCATTTTCTGAGTGTCACCATTATAAATCTATCAGTAGCGCAGGAGATGGTACTATATTGATTCATACCAAAGGGACCAGGGGAAATGTTATTGAGGACTTTATTAGCATGTGTTAAAACTAGTTTATGGAAAGTAAGAAACCTCTGGGTGTTGAAGGGGTTGGTTTTCACTGGAAGAAAGTGCCTGAAGCTGGGGCTGCATAAAAGAAAAGCTACACTGACTGGGACAAGAAAGAGACCAGAGAACAAGTGTTGGAGAAGAAAAGGAGGAAAAAGAACTGAGGACACTTGTTTCACTAAACCAACAGAGAAGACTGATAGGAGGGGCAGAGAGTTTCAGGTGGGTACTGAGGTAACAGTTTTCATGGGGTTCTGTATGAAGAAGATTTCTGTAAGGGCTTGTTTTTTGTGGGAAGCAAATGTATGTTGTTTTAGGGTTTAATATATGTAGTTGTATGTTTTTGGTATGTAGTTGTTTCTGCAATATGAAGTCTTGGTAAAACAAGGATGCTCAATGTGTGACACTTTCTAAGCATAGGGTGATAAGTGTGTTTTTAATAAAATTTATTTTAAAAAGTGTTCCCCATCAGCATAGTTGCCCAATATAGCCCATGTATTTTATAGTTATGCCCAGTGCTGGCTGTATTTAAATCAACTTCATAGTTGGTTTTCACTACTGAGCACATGCTGCTTTTGGAAGCAGTTTAATGATAAAGAATTTATTTAATGAAGTATCATTGTATGCAAATACAAGATAAAGGGCTTTCTGCCCCTCCTCCCCCCATCCTGATTGGGGTAGGGGCACCTAGTCTTGTATTCAGGTCGATACAATACTACCTTTTTTCCTACTAGGCATGAGGACTTCTGTCTACCTGCAAACAGTAATACTGATTCATGGACAGACAAAATAAACTGACAAATCATTTCAAGTAGAGCTGATTGAAAAATTGACCAGGACAATTTTCCATCAAAAAACAGCATTTCACACAAGTGTTCTGACTGCCATTAAATTTTGTCAAAGTTTTTAAGTGATAGGAAATCTGAAATGGAATTATTTGTTCTGTCTTTCGTTTGAAACTATTTTAAAGCACGATTGGAAAAAAAGTTTCAACAAGTCATTTTCATGAATCTGAATCATAACATTTTCAAATCCACATTCTGAAACAAATTCCTCAAAATGTATTTCATCATCATTTACAAAAAAAATCCTGAAATATTAGCATTTCCCCAGATGAAGAATTTTTGTTTTCAAATTAGCATTGCTATCAAACTTGTCTGCTTTTTTCCTAGGCAGTTTCTCAACAGGCTGGTATGCTAATCGGAAAAACAAACAGCCACACGCTCATCAAGATGCTTATGTGAGGATTAGTCTCTTTTATATTCATGCCATCTCAATCCTTTTATGAAGGGCAAATTAAAAGTTTTAATTAATAACTTTGTCTCATGCATTTGCATTGAATTTGCTGTAGAAAGCAGCAGGAACTCACAAAATAAGGATTTCATTAAGAAAAAAATACTTTCATAGAGGTAATCAAATATTACATTAACAGTGTGTTAAAAACCTGTTTGAATGAAAAACCTACACTAGCAAATTTGCCTCTTTGTCTTGCATAAATATGTCTCTTCAAATTACATCTTTTCTTCAGAAGAACAATCTATGTAGCTGAACCAAATTATGGAAAGCTTTAACTTGCACCTAAGGTGGCCCGTCCTCTTGTTGACCAAAAGGTGAGAGGTCTTTATTTAAGAATCAACTACAGTAAAAGTTCTGTTAACTGCCATCTTATAAGCCAGCATGCTTAATTAACCAACATGCCGGCTTGTAAGAAAGTGAAACCGGAAGTGCCCACCATTGCACTTCTGGTTTCTCCAAGCCCCCATGACCTGGGGTCATAACAGCCTGTGCAGGACCCGCCTCCCTGCCCCATGGTGCCCACAGGAGAATCGGCGATGCCACGGGAGGAGCAGCAGGATGCCCCAGACGTGGCAGGAGAAGCAGCAGCCTGGGCCATTCAATTAAACAGCATATTTTGTTATCCGGCATCCCCCATTCCCAGGGGATGCCAGATAACAGATTTTACTGTAGAAAAATATTAGTGCCGTGTCAGCTATTAGTTGCTGCCCTAATACCTTCCCCTTAGCTACATCAGAAATTCATTAACATTTCCATCCTTATTTGGGAAGTATATAAATATGGACAGGTGATAAGTCACTTTGTGCTGGGCATTTAAAATTTGCCGCTGCACAGGGCAGTGCATTTATGCTCACTGGCTAAAGGGAGATCACTGATAACTTTAGAAACTTCATCTTAAAAGCGTGAGCTATATAGCCAATTTATGAGAAAGAACACCAAGAAGAAATATCATTAGCCATTGGAAGTACTGTCAGATTAGCTATAGTCAATAAAGACAGATCAAAATGGTAGTTTCATATTTTAAATACAATTAAAATATTTCATTTTATTTTATCAATTAGAATAGGGCTGTCTAACTGGCAATCTGTGGGCCTCCTGAGGGCCCCTGCTCCATCTATTGCTCTGGCTATAACAGCAGCTGGGACTTTGAGCTCTCCCTACCTCCTTCAGCTGCTGCTTCCTCACCGCATCCCAGGGTGTGGGGCAGGGCAGCATGCAGCACAGGGCGTGGACATCAGTCCAGAGCTACATGCAGTGGGGGTGCAGAAGAATGGGATGTTCCAAGGAAAGCATGCAGTACAGTGATGGCAGGATTTGTGCGCTGCACAGCCTAGGGGCTTGTCACTTGCCTTGGTGTGGCCAATGAAGCATGTGGCCCTCACTGGTGCAACCCATGGGGCTTATACCTGCTGGTCATATGGAAGCTGGACAACCCTGAATTAGAGTATTGGAATTATTATTTTTAAGTCCTTTTATCACAAAGCTATAAAACAGGTGGCACTCTAAGTCAGTGGTTCTCAACCTTTTTTTGTACCAGGACCCATTTGTAAACACTGATGACCAGTCCTGACCCAGTAAATAGATGAAGTCGTGGCTCTAACTCCCAACCTTCTGTCCTCCCAATGTATGGGGCAGATGGTGGGGAGGGAAATGCAGCTCCCTAAGCAGCTCCTTGCAGGCTGGAACTCAGACATACTGCAAGGGAAAGCCCACACATTTCCCAGATTTTTCTTTTAAAGGTGAATCTATTTTTAAAGTCTGGCGATCCATTTTTTAAGTTTGTTTGGAACCCTTTCTTATATCCTTGCAACCCACTTTTGGGTTGTGACCCACGGGTTGAGAAACGCTGTTCTAAGTAGTACCAAATAAAAGACTGAACTCAGTTTTTCAGTGTCACTTGCATGTTATAGTGAATCAATCTGCCTATTCAAACAAGTACTCAGATTTAATTACAGAATTGTTCAAGAGAAAAGAATGTTATGTGTCAGGTATCTTATGTCCTAATACATACGCAATAAACTGCAAGGCTAAAACTCATTAAAATCAACAGTTTTGTTTTAGGTTTCAACCAAACTGTATTTTCCCAAAAGAATACTGATTTTTCTAATAGAATTTTTACAGCCACCTACAAAAATAATCACATTCTATAAGAGTATCTAAGGACAACATTTTTAAAAACAAAAAACAGCAGCATTAGTTAATAACTGTGGGAGGCTCCAGTGTCTAAATTCCACAGATCTGAAATTAAGATATTCAGGCTTACAAGAACCTTCCATCCCCGCACAGTAGGACAGCTACCTGCCAATTACTTCTTATATATACACAACATTTCAAAAGATTTAACTATTCCACCATAGTTGAAGTATGCAATTCTCTTAGATTTGATATAGTGCTTATACCAGTATAGCTTAGTCCAGCACAAGGAAAAGAATTGGCATGATCTGAAGTTATATTTATTAGGGGTGTGCAAAGCAGGTCCTATTCGATTCAGATTCGGCATGAATCAGGGACAATGATTCGATTAGTTGATTCGGATCACTGTCCCTGATTTGATTTGGCCAAATCCGAATCTGAAGATTTGATGCTGATTTGGACACAGACACAGCTTTAAATGTTTTTTCTAAATACTTTGAGATACCAGCACAGCTTGTGAATGCTGTGATGCTGGGGCAGATGGAGCGTCCCACAGGAGTGCAGGTGGGGAGCCTCTACGTGCTCAGCAGTGAACCTGGAAGTACTTCCAGCCTATCAGGTCTTCTGAGAACTACAAAGCAGAAGGGGAGTACTTCCAGTCCCCTTCTAGATCTGCTGGGGAGCATGCCAGGAGGGGCCCTGCCCCCCCCCCCCAGCTCAGCAATCAGCCATGGGGGGAACCCAGGTACCCCTCTCCCCAGACCCAGGAGGCACCAATCACCAAGCCGGGAGGAAGCCCCCTGTGCTTCTTTGGGACACTCCATGTGCCCCAACATCGCACCACTCACAGCTGCCTGCTAGCTAGAGGTATGTAGAAAAAACAGTTTAAGCTGTGTCTATGTCTGAATTGCTGAATCTTTCCTATTCTCTCTGAATGGATTCAGAGGCTTCCAATTCAATTTGAAGAGATTAAAGGGTCCTCTGATTTGATTCAAAGATTTGGCCACCGAATTGGGCCGAATGGAATCAGGGACCAAAGCTTCGCACAGCCCTAATATTTATATAATAATTCACACACACACACACACACACACCCTTCCATAAGCAAAGGAATTCCATGTGCTGGCTTTATACTGTTACAACAGGGTTTACTCTATGCCTAACTGATGCATAAATAACAAGGCATAAAAAGCAATAAATCCAGTGAATGATCAGTGCTTTTTGATCACTGTGAATGATCAGAAGGGGCTACCAGCTGCCAGGGCTACAGGGCCAGGGATCCAAGTCTACAGCCCCCTGTCCCCCACAGCAGCACTCAAGCCCCAGCTGCCACCCATGGCAGGCAGGGGCTGCTGTGGTAGAGCAGAGTGTGGAGCCCCATTCCCCTTCCCTCACAGGTGGAACTGCTGTGGAGCCTTTCAGGGGGTGGGGGAATGATGTGGGTTGCCTGCTATGGGCTCAGGCTTCCCACCATGCTTTCCTCCCCCCAGGGCCTCTAAAGCCCAGCAGACAAGATCTGGCATGGCAGAGCAGAGCAGGGCTGGGAAGGGAAGCTTGGTGCCACTACTGCGAGTCCCATGCCACCATGGTGAGGTGCCCACTGTCCTCCCAGGAGCAGCAAGGGGCACAACTCTGTGCCACCACCCGTGCTGCTGCTGGGCTGGTAGGGGATGCTGCACCATGGCAGTGCAGAGCTCATGGCAGTGGCACTGAGCTTCCCCACCCAGCCCTGCCCTGCTGTGCTGGATCCCATCCACTGCGACACAGAGGCCCCAGGAGAGAGGGCAAGGAGCCCTGAGCTTGCAGCAGGCAGCCCACACCCATGCCCGCTTTGTGCACAAACCTAGGGGGCAAAAATCTTTGTGCACAAATCTCCTTCCTCCCCCTCCTGCCTCCCCCCCTCCCCCGGGAGTGCACACAGCAGCCAGGAGCCATCCCATCCCAACAAGTCAGCCGCGGCTCCATCTTACTCCCTGCCCAGGCCCTGCAGCTGTGCATTCCAGTCTAGGCTCCAAGCCCCATGCACCACCCCTGCTGGGTATTAGCCCCAGCCCTGCCTAACTCCTCCCTCCTTCACTATGGGGTACTCAATCCCACCCCCCTCCCACCAGACTTACCTACGGGGAACTGCTCTCCAGTCTGCCTGGCACATGCACATGGCACCCCCTGCTGATTGCACTTCTGATCCCCCCCAGTCCTTTGCAAGCTGGAGCTCTGCCAGCTTGCAAGGGAAAACCAACCATTTCCTGCATTTTTCTCCTTTAAAAGGAGAAAGTCCAGGCTTTACCATGTTCTTCCATGGTAAACAGAAAACCTGGATCCCTGGTGAATGGAAAACCCAGATCCCTAGTAACCATGCATGATTAGAGCATAAGCATCAATATACTACACTGTCCTGCCTGCATCTCTTTGTATTAAGATGGCAGCTCAAGTATGTGGTAGTGAAGCCTTACTGCTTTTAGTCCCCACACGGCTTGCATTAAAGCTGGCTCAGGTATAGTACAGTCACACTTTGGATTGCTATATAGACATACTCAATGTGAGAACTGCTTCCTGGAACAAACTGCTCTACTTCATAATAGATTTACTCAGATGCTTGCCTGTGGAAATATTTTACTCTGAGTGACAGCTAAAGTGTTACCTACCATGGAAGTTAGTGCTAGTGGTTTTTCATTATATTTACAGGTTTCCCTCGCTTTGTGTGGTACATGAGTCCCTAGAAAACAGTGCATAACTCAAATTCACATAAAGGGAATCCTCTTTACAATGTAACAAACTGTGATACATTCCAAGACCTTGACTGTACTGACCCTCAGAGCCATGTCTACCACTTTCACAAGACAATTTTGGTATTCACCAACAGCAGACAGTACACACAAGCACAGGAAGGGAGTGAATGTTTAGTTGGTGTGAAGAGAGGGTGGTGAAAGGTCTTCAGCATCACTGGTAGGACATAACAACTATAGGAGATAAGCTGGTGGGATGCTCAAAAGCCATAATGGGGATGGCAACTACAGAAACACCTGCACAGACAACAAGCACAGATCCATACAGGAGACTATATTTTCATGCACATCACTCCCACAATGTACCACATAAAACAGCTGACTGCATACGACTGAATTTACCTCACATATAATTAATTTTTGGTATAAAAAGGGTCATCGCATAAGATCAAATTCACACATACAGAACCTTGCACATAAAGCGAAGGAAACCTGTACTAGAAATCCAAATATTTCATAGATGCATGACAGAGAAAGCCTCCATTTTGCTAGTTTGGAGCAGTGAGGAATTCCATTCATCTTTAATAGAGAAAGCCACCCAGCCTTAAATGACAACTCTCCAGTAACAGTATTTTCACCAAAGCACCAGACCTTGCTCTAGACCTAGATGCAAACTGTGTCCCCTCATCAATACAGATCATGTCATCACTGGACCACACAATACAATCATAGTGTCCAAGCTTCATTTGCCTACAACTCTACCAACATCATATACACCATCAGTTTCTTACAGTGCCCTTCTACTCTCCATGTTGGACAGATGGGACGATCCTCCCACAAAAGAATGAGCAAACACTGACATGACACCAATTCCAGAGAAACACACAAGCCGGTGGGAGAACGCTTAAACCTCCTTGGAGATTCCATCGCTGACCTCAGAGTGGTTTCTAAAATTTTGTTGTCTAAGAACAGCCATCAATGCTAGTATATCATTTCCTTTTCTAAGGGAGGGATTTATTGTTCTTGCTCAAATATAGTTCAGCATCAGTCAAGATAGGTAAACCAGGTCATCTCCTACGACTTCTATGTCTGAGGGCTGCGGTACCTCCCAGATGGTATCCTTCATCCATGTGGTGTTGCAGTCAATACAAAAACCCCATTAAACTATTTGTTGCTCCTGTATCTTACCACCTGAGGGGCATCTAGTTATTCACAGATAGGGTTTTGTTTATCTCCCTTAAAAGGGCCAACCCACCCAGTGACAGTTTTAGTATATTTGAAAAATATATGTTTAAAAGCCTGAATTGTGTAGCCATTCTGTGTTGCCTTTTATTTTAACCTGATTCAAGTTAAAATGTTATGCCTGGTTGGCTCTTTAATCCTAAAGATGAAATCTTGTAAAACTTTATCTCATAAATTAGGATTTGCTTCAGCAATACCCCAACTTTGACTTTTCTAAAAGAAAGCTTTCCATTACATGGACTATAACAATTCAAGTGCAGATTGCCTTAAATTGGAAGCATGACTGGGTAATTTATGGGGTGGGTTCTCTTCAATATCTTTATTGAATCTCATTCAATTGAACAGTTTCACTTAAATGTGATCGAACATTTGGATAGTATTTTTTCAGCTGTGTGAAAGTCTATAGACATTAATGCTAGTCTTTTGTTGCATCTTTACCAATGAATCTGACCCATGAATTGCAAAAAGCTTTCAACCAAAACTGAATTTTTTCCACTTTATTTTACATATTTATTTGGTTCTATGAATAAATATCAGACTGAATATACTCGAATGAAAAAGTAATTTATATAAAAAAAACCCAAATTCAGGAGGACAATGGTATTATAGTATTTCACCAAAAAAAAAGTTCACAAAGTTATAGGTTATACTCAAGCTAAATATTTTAAAGGTGAATATCAGCTTCCCAAACTATCCTCTATGATATTTAAATCACATAGTCCTTTCCAGCTAAAATGAAAACTGTCTTTGTGTAACCTGCAAACAGTATCTGGCCTGCAATACATATTAATATAGACATCTCTAGTTAGAATGGAAATGTGGAAAATACAGTGTTGAATCATATGATTTTAAATTATTAAAAACAAAACTGGTTAGCAATACAATATGAAGGATATAAAAACAAGCTATATAAGCAATAATCAACACATCCTACTGTAGTTCAGTTAAATATCAAGCTTGTTTGAACATGAGGGTTCCATATATTGCATGACAATTTAACATACTACATGAATTAATTGAGCTAATGATTCCATAACATCATAAGTGTCCCAGACTGAAGGACTAATCCTATGAAGCCAAGGTTGCTGTATAAATGAGATGCTGGAAGATGGCATAGAAATAATACAGCTGGTGCTGTAACAGTAAAAGCCAGAATAATACCTTACCCAGGGCTTAAGGATTCAAAACCTCTTTATAGAATGTCCTGCTGTTACACAAAAAACCCTTCATCCACCATTTAAATACAACAACTGCTAGAGTGAAACATAACTGGTGAAGTGTAAATTGACACTTCTAAGGTGAAGAAAAACAAAAAGATCATACCAAAGCAAAAGCTTACATCAAATTCAAGCACCTAAGAGAATTTTATCTAGGAAGAAATTAATTCTTTATGAAATTTAGCTTGGCATGAGAATATAAAACCTTTCTCGTGTGACAATATTAACTGACCAATAGTCAAGATGTTAATCTTACAATAATTATGTCATCTCCAAAATTTCTGTGCCCTATATTACTATTCTTTTTTTTTTTGTGTGTGTGTGTGTTTACTCAAGTGGAAATGTGCTGTCTACTTAAATCACCAGCAGCAAGGAAAGAAATTACATATCATTTTTATACTGTGTAGAAGCTCTAGTATTCTGGACAGCTGAAGGGCTATGACAGTTTCTCAAAGCAAATTTTCTTCTCGTCAGCATACAATTCTACTGCGTGGCACCTAAGCAGACCTTTATTTCTCAACCTAGATGCTTGAACTTTACCTTCTTTAAATATATAGGTTTAAAATTGTCCCGGTGATATTTTTAAAGCCTGGCTACAAGCAAAGGAGGAAGTTGTGGTACAGCACTCATTGTTGCCTACAGGGATGAAGGCAAAAAGTACATGAAGCTTATAGGGTTACTTGCTATATAACATCCAAAATAAATATAAGCATTGAGGCTCACTAGAAAACAAGAATTCTACACCACAAAAACATTTCAAGGTTTCAGAATTTGGTTCCACATATGAATGAACCCCAGATTAGTTTAGGATTTTGTTTAATAACCACACACACGTTTATAATAGCCAATAATCCACTCATTAGAATCTACCTCACCCTCACTGGCGACTTGTAGGGGATGCACACAGGTGCACGTGCACCCCTTGAGATTGGCTATGTACCCCCCTGGAAGCGCTAGCCGCGAAGTGCACTTCCAGTTTCACCACTGGCTTGGTGATGAACCACTGGGGGACCCCCTCAGTCTGTGATCTGGTGCTCCCCCCAGACTCCGGAGGCACCAGTCATCCATGCTCACCCTAGAAATAAAAACCATGTTCTAGTCCTCGCTCTGCTCAATTCACTACAAGCACATGTACCTGGATGACCTGCTGAATTCCTTAACCAATGGGTTATAGCTACTCTCTCTCGCTGTCTCCCTCTCCTCCCCTTCCCCCACACTCCCACTGCCGGGGTGCTTTCAGTCTTAGGGGTGCACTTGGGCCTTCCCAGCTGGTAGCTTCAATCAGCTGATAGGGCTCCCAGCCACAGGGGCTCCTGGCCACTTGGCTCAATTAATGATGTTATAGGAAGCAGCTACTAAGTTATTGCACATATTTTATGGAATAACTTCGTAATTTATTCCTCTTTTTATCATGTCAGTAATTTATTAAACATGTGGCCAGCTAACCACTTAGAGGATGATTAACTGGTTAATCACACCTTAAGTGTAACATATAGATGGACCCTAGGATGTGTTTACTACAAATTAGAAAGTTTTCCAAGCAGGCACACAGTAATGCTTACTACAATCTAAATAAAACACATCCTAAGGACTGGTGTCTTTGAATACTCCAGTGTGCTGAGGTGTCCTACAGGGGCTGGAAGTGACAACCAGCTGTTTGTTGGTCACAGCCCCTACAGAGTAGCCTGATCATATTAACTCCGTAGAGCAGTCTGACATTAGCTCAAAACGCATTAGGTAATAAAATCTGGAGATAGTCTTCACCAGTAAAAGTCCTAACTTTGCTGTCCTGCAATTACACTTAGCATGTGTTCTATTGTGTGACTGTTCAATCACCAGCGCTTTAAGTGTATTTAACATACTACATGTAACATGCAACAAGACCCTCAGATAAGTGCTCTACCATTGGCTAACCAACATACTTTTGTGAATGTTTTGATAAACCAGTATTTTCTGATGATAAACATTTAAGCAAAAATTCATGTCCAACTTTAGAAATCAAATTTCCCATTACTCGTAGACATTTTAACAACTTGTATAAAAGCATAATATTAACATCATATTCTAACACCCTTGCACACATAAGTAAAGATTATTCATAGATATGCATCTGATCTTGACAAAAACTGAACTGCCTTCTGTGCTCACTTGCACAGTTGTCATTAATATTGAAGGAAATGAGATCTGTATGTTTCATGGCAATGGGTTTATACTTGATTCATAATATTTTGTAATGCAGGATTTGCTAAACTACAGCTGAACCTTTTGAGTGCAATTTAAATCATAGTAATAATTATGATACAACATGGTTACAAGTAAGTCAATATGAGGTTTGCTCCTACGTTCATTAAAATCCAACAGCAGGCTTTTGGGGGGGGGGGGCTAGGGGGGGCGAGGGTGATAATGGGGTTGTTATTCACCATCCTTGGCTTAGGATCAGGCCAATAAGTTTAAGACTCATAAGGATTACTAGATTGTATTCCTAATGACAGCTCAGTACCATTTATCAAATGATCATAAGGGAAGATTTTCAAAGATTCACTGGACACTTAGGCACCAAACTCCCATCAACATTCACTAGGAATTAAATACCTACTTTGTTCCAATGAAAATCTCCCTCTACATTTTTTGTGGGGCAACTATACATTTTAGAATCTCAAGTATTGAATTGTTGACCCTGCTCAGGATCTGGATCTACAAATCAATAATTGTAATGCTAGATCCAGAAAATAAATAAGCCATAAAATGCAGGAAACAACACCCTAAAAAAAAATAACTATGTTTTTTAACATAGGTCAACCTAAGGTAAATGGCATCGTAGCAGCAAATGTCAGAGCCAAAACTGAAACTATTTTTCCATTTTCTGTTTTCAGCTGTAGTCTTAGAAACCTTGATTAAAGGGAAACCTTTAACTCTGTCCTCTTAAGATTGAAACATATTCTTTTCATTGGACAGATTTAGAGGGTTGTTACACACTACACTTAGCATGTTAACTGCACTTACAACACTAGTGTTCAAGCATTCAAGCAGGCTAACATGTCCTAAGTACTAATAGCACAGTAAAGTTAAACCTGTTTGAGGGAGGAGCATGTCACAATCATATTAAGGAACATGTGCTGCCATAACATGGGACAGCTTCATGGATATAATGCAATCAATTGTTGTCAGGGGGCTGGAACCCACATTGCACTGATTGTGAGTCCCAGCCCTAGGACCACATGGGAGTCTCCAAGAAACTCCCATATATCCCGGGGCTAAGACCAAAAACCAGCCAGCACTCCGTTTTTTTGTAACGCCTACTGCGCAGTAGCCAAATACTACTGCACAGTAGCATATTAGCACGTTTTTTGCTGGGCACACTACTGTGCAGTGTTATTAGACTGCTATGCATTATCATAGATGCGCCCTCTATGATCTAAATATAACACGTGCTAATTTTAACTGTAATAAGGCTCTTAGCATCCAGTCCTACTACCATCAGCTGCCATTTTAGGTAGAGCAAACTATTAACTTGTGTCAATATACATATCAAAGGAAAGTATGATATACACATCTGCTAAAGACATTACATTAAATGCAGTGTGTGCATCTACCCAAGATGCTTTACTGCAAAGTAGCACAGTTTACTACACAATAAGCATGTGTGGCTACACATGCACATGCTTACTGTGCACTAGCTCTGCCCGCCTCCTTTTACCAGGCTGAGCTCCAAGCAGCTCCACAGCCCCATGGAGCTCAGCCTGGTGGCAGGAGGCAGAGAACAGCACCAGCTCTGCCCGCCTCCCTCCATCAGGCTGAGCTCTGAGTGGCTCCAAACCCCATGGAGCTCAGCATGGTGGTGGGAGGTGGACAACAGTGCCGGTGCTGCACCCTGCCTCCCACCATCAGGCTGAGCTCCAGGGAGCCACGCTGGGCAAAGGCTGTGTCCAGTGCCAGTCCAGTCCCAGGCAAGTGGCAGCCACCTGTCATCTGGCACAGATTCAGGGGCCTGCACCCATAGGAGGAGTGGCACAGCCCTGCAGCCTTCCCAGGGGCACAAATCCCCAGATCAGCATGCTGGATGACAGGAAGCTGCCACTGCCAGCAAATTTTGCTTTCACTTTGAAGTGCAGTTTCTGAGAAACCTCTGCACCCATCTTCTTGGAACTTGTACATGCCCTCAGAAGGGCCTACCATCCCTGCAATTTGCATCTGAATCAGGCAAGAAATGACAACGTTTTAGGCATTTTCATGATTCTGCGTTATAGCCTATGGGCAAAACATTGAAATGAGCCAAAACAGCAAAACAGTTTTGCTGAAACAAAACAGAAGAGTGCTTAGAAACTAAATGAAATGACAAGATGAAACACAGTCCCTTTGAAATGGTGACTCAGACATCAAAATGAAACAATCATTTTTTGCACAGCCCTAGGGACTATGTCCCCTTACCCCGGGCAGCAGGGAGCTTCAAGCCCCTTGCTCCAAGATTGCGATCAGGGAACGGGGGCTGGGAGACCCTCATCTCCCAGCCCCTGCTTTGCAATTGCAAATGGGGAGTGGGAAGCTGGGAGGTCCTTATCTCCCAGTGCCAGCTCTATGGTCATGGGACCAGAGCCAAGAGAACCTTAACTCCCACCTCAAGCTCCAGAGTTGCAGGGCTTGGCCTGGGAGATCCTTATCTCCCAGCACCGGCCCCAGAACCGTGGAGCTGGCATTGGGAGATAAGGGTCTCCTAGCCTGAGCCCACATCCACAGAACTTGGTCTGGGAGATAAGGATCTGCCAGAGCTGACCCCATGACTATGGAGCTGGTGCTGAGAGCTCCCTGCTGGTGCTGACTGGGGAGCCTGTTCCCCACCCAGTGATATGATCACAGGGATCACATGTTCCTCACCCAGCTCCATGCTCACAGAGCTAAGTGGGGAACAAACTCCCCAGCTTGCTTCCCACCCAGTTCTGAGCTCTCAGATCAAATGTATGCATAGACATGTATTAGATCCAGGAGTAGTTTACTCATGAGTCAACTACTCATGACTAATGTTCCCAGGCAGGCATCTGCATGTGCAGAGAAGCAAGAGAAGATTTCCTAATAATGGCAGCAAACTGCCCCACTTCCTGAGGTCCTGCTACCACCAGGGGAGCTCTAGACTCCCCCTGCATGGTAGCCCAGTGGCTGGCTGGAAGCACCGGGCCAGGAAACAGCTGTTTCCACACCAGGAGACAACTCTGTCCTGGCTGGGGCTGGGACATTGTACCCTGCCCCTGGGGGGCTGCCTGCTGTCAGGGTGGGGACAATGCCTCCTTGCCCCAGGAGCAGGGAGCTTCCAGCTCTGGCTTCCCAATTGGAGCAGGGAACTTGGAAAGAGCTACAGGGGAGGGGCAGGTCCCAGCCCCCTGCCCCGATCCACCGGTGTGACAACTCACAGCTAGCTCACTGCTAGCTCCCCACTGGTAGGCAGGGCAGAGGACTGGGACCTACCCCACCCCTGCAGCTCTTTCCAAGCCCCATGCCTTGAGCACCCCATAAGGGAACAGGGCTGAGACTTGCCCCTGACCAGGACAGTTCCCAGTCCCTGCTCTCTGATCACAGGGCAGAGGCTGGGGAGCCTGTTCCCTGCTTAGTTCTGTGAGCACAGAGCTGGGTGGGGAACAGGCCTCTCAGCCCCTGCCAGCAGGAAGTTCCCAGCATCAGCTCCACAACTGCAGAGCTGGCACTGGGAGATGAGCTGGGGGCTGGGAGATTCTTCTCAATTGCACCAGTGAAGCAGGGTCTGGGAGATAAGGATTGCAATCTCAGAGGTGGAGGACTTGGAGCTTCCTGCTATCAGGGCAGGGGGACATAGTCCCTATTTGGGCTCTAGTGACACAGCCTGCCCTGGCAGCAGGCAGTTCCCAGGTCCAGGGAGTAAACTCCCACCACCTGATGGCCAGTTGACCAAGAGTGTATTTGCTCATGATTAGCAAGGTTTACTGTGTGGTATGTGCATGTGTAGACTGTTACTTAGCAATAAAGCATCTCATAAACACACCCACTGAGAACTGAATGTGCCCCCAGTTAGACTCAAGGATAAGTGAAAATATGGAAAGATTTTACACGTTTTGTTTTAAATATAACCTATTTGTAGGTTTGCTCATATTTTCACTAGAAATGATTAGTGTGACCTGTTCTTGTAGTGGGCATGGTGTATGGTAGCTGTTAACAGGGGTTTAGGTTCCATCCAGGAAGAGCACACACCAACTGCTGAAACTTCCTTAGCCTAACGAAGGGTTTTTGAACCCAAAAGCTTGCTTAATAACTTTTCTCCAACTATTTGGGTTGGTCTAATAAAAGATATCAAATTCACCCAAGGAACCTTGTCTGCCTGGTAGCTGTTATGGCATTCTTCCATGATTTACAGCAAGCCCTAGGATAGAGAAGTGCCTTTTCCTTGTCCCATTAAAATTCATTGAAGTTTACTGTTAGTTAGTTGAATTGTAAACTATTAGAAATAGTCATTTCCCTTCTGTTGCTTGCATTCCTCAGGAAAATTCTCTTCACCATGTCAAAATAATTCCTGATGCACATTTATACTAAAGAGTCAAGCCTATACCACCAGAACCCAGATAGTAAAAATCAGTACATGTTCTGTTGGGAGCTAATAGGGTAGTTGTAGGAAGAGAAGAAGTAGCTGGGCACTTTCCCAACCAAACAGATCCCTTAGATTACTCAGACAGTCTCAGTGTCCCATCTATCTCCACTTGGAAGAAGAGTCTTTTCCTGCTGCCAGTTTATGGACTTAATCCTGATCAAAGTAGTAGATCACTGTATGTCATTTTCAAAGTCTCAGAGCTCAAATTCTACTGCTAATGGGTACAGGGGTTTATCACACTTCACCATAAAATAATTTGTATTTTTGTAATCAAAATCCTAGGAAATTTAATGCCAAAAATCAGTATTGAAATTTAAATTATATTTTTTTAAAGTCAAGCACTCAAAAGTTAGGAAATGTCAGATTTATTTTTTGCCCATGTCTTTAATTGCACGATCACATCTTTTTCCACATGACCCCAGCTTCATTCAGGATGCTGAATGAATATGAGAGGGGACAGAAATAAGGACATCCATAAATACTGCATGTTCTAGCTTTTGAGTGTTTGACGTTGCAACCTAAATAACATAGATTTTTGTGCGCTAAAATGTATACGTTCAATGACTTCAAAGAGAGATGGAGCTAATTCAATGACTGTTATATACTTTGTATAATTTGTGGCCTAGTTTTTAAGACTACTAACAAATATTCTAGCAATACACCATAAAAAAACTGCTTTAGCATAACTGAGATACTGGCCCTATTTATTCAACTGAGGATCTGGCCCTCTACTTCAGGGTGTTAACTATACTGCTTTTTTTACTTGCCAGTTTCTAATGTAGAGATTCCAGTTTATGATAATCTTAGAAAATCCGCAGTCCTACAGTTTAGATTAATAAACACAAGCAATCTGGGGGAAAGAAAGATAGTAGGGGAAAACAAGTATCACATGTTGGATGCTAAATTCAACAGTGAATATTAGCAGCCCAATTTACAACATACTTGAAAATGGGTCTAGAATAGAAATGTCCTAAGTGTAGTAAGATTATTGCTGCCACTGTAATTATTTAGCATACTAACAAAAAAGAAAAACGCACAAATTGATATCAGTTTTAATCTGCTTTGCTCTAGATTAGCAAAACACATTACATTCCTACCAAGGGTAAATTATACCTTTGATTAAGTCAATTAGGGCCATTAAGATAAATGGCAGCATCAGACAAAAATATTAAAAAGAACTCAATCAACTGAAAGACTGAATTCTGAACCTTTATGTTAATTGATAGGTGTTGTGCTGCTATACAAAGAGGAGCTCAAGGTAATGATTGTGCTGGTATCTCTGTGCTGGAGAGTAGCTGCTCAGAACTGAACTTGACATATTTCAACCCACCGGCTGTACAACACTTTTATTAGCAATTGAATGTTGCTTAAAATGCAACATTCAATTGCTAAGAAAGTCTTATTTCTAAAAGCTGTTTTAGTTTAAGGTGATAGGTCACTGGCTGACATGAGTTATATGACAACGCTTATTTAGGGTGGAAGAACCAGGCAGTTCCACCTTCTAAAAGTCTTATTTCTAAAAGCTGTTTTAGTGTAAGGTGATTGGTCACTGGCTGACATGAGTTACATGACAATGCTTATTTAGGGGGGAAGAACCAGGCAGTTCCACTGTGACCAGAAAATTCTTGTTTAGCACTATGGCTGGGTACAGACATTTTGGGAGGTTAGGGGAAGGTTGGATTGAGTTAAAAATGACCACCTCATCTGAGGTCAATTGGGATGGTGAGGACTAGCTGGGGAGGAATGGGGGGGGGGAGAGGAGATGGTCTGTGGGTGAATTGCAGGGGGCACACAGGATCCACAGGAGGCCAGACAGCATCGGGGGGGGGGGGGAGATTGAGGGGATTACGAGGCTAGTGGGGTCCGCAGGGGATCTTGCAGGGAACCAGGGGATATTTTGAGGAAAGAAAATCTCTGTGAAAATACTTTGAAATGGAGTATGTCTAGAACATTAACAATCAACTATGCCTATAAACTTTCACAGCAGGACATGACTTCCTTGCTGGCATCTAGACCCGTGAGTTTCAACCAGTACGCCGTGACACCCCGGAGTGACTTTAAATCTTTTCAAGGGTGCCACAGGGGCCACGCAATGTTAGCACTTCAAGTTGTGCAAATTTCATTCACCAGATAAACCCAGAGACTACAAATAGGAATGCAAAAGCCTTCTGACCTCTTTTAGTCTTTCTACACTCTTTGGAAGCGAAGAATTGCTCCCTTATTTTTTCTGTAGTCAAAATACAATTGAAAACTAGAGGCACTTTTACGCATGCTCCGGGAGTGGGGAGGGGACAGCAACTTTAATTATGCATCTCATGTATTATTTAATCTAATTAATTAATCCAATTGAAGCATGTCGAATCTCATGTATCAGCATCCCCATGCTTAAAAATGGCGGGGGGGGGGGGGGGGGGGACACTTGAACTAAAGCTCATTCAGTGAGCTTTAGTTCAAGTGCCCCTGCCTCCATTTTTAAGTGCAGAGACGCTGCTACACAAAAGGCTACACAAGAGGCTGCTGGAGTGCAGTAATGGCCATGCTCCAGCAGACTCAATTAAATCGAGTCTGCTCCAACACATCAGATTTCCTGCGCATCGGAACAGCCTCTGGGCTCATGTATTGGCACCCACAGAGCTGAAATTTTCCGAAGGGTGCCAAGATTCTAATGAGGGGTGTGTTGAATCTAGAAAGTTTGAAAACCCCGGACCTAGATGGTAGGACTGGTTGGAATATGGTTTTGTATTGATATGAAACAGAGACCTTTCAAAATTATTCACAAAGGGAGAGAGAGAGAGAGAGAGAGACTCCTTTTCTCCCTCCTTCCTCCCACTATTCCCTTTCTTCCTTCCAGTTCCATCTTGGACTTGATCAACTTTCCTGACAAGAGCTTTATAATAAATAAATATTTGTGTACTACACTTTCGGCTGTGGCGAATCTGAATGATCTGATTTTTAAAAATGTTTTTTTTAAGTTCTTGACAAGTTGTTCTCCATCACTGTTATATATCTTCTAATTTGATTACAGTAGAACTTCTTGGAGTATATGATTAGACTTTTAATGTAGTCTGAGTTAGCTCTTACTTCTCAATTTGGACACCTACATGGATTCCACGTATGACCTTCAGTTTATTTAAAGATTTTGGATGCAACTCTGGACCTACCTCAGTCAGTGGACATCTGGCTATTGATTTAAGTGGAGCCAGAATTTCTTCCCCAAGTTAAAGTCTACTTCTTACCTCAATACCCTTCTTTTCATTCAGAAGAGGACCAGCACTCTGTCCTCTTCCCGTAATTTTATTACTGTCAATGCAAAAAAATCTTCCCTGCAGCTTCTGACAGGAGAACTGCTTTCCTGCATCTCTTTTCCTCTGTATGCTTCAGTGTGACAGGAAAGAACTGCATAGATAAAGCAGCTCAAAGATAAACCAAATGGCATAATTTTGGCCAGTTAACTACATCTTAAGTTGTTGCCTGGCCCCATGTTTAATCAATCAATGGTGTGATAAAAGGAAGAATAAACCACAGTTATTCCACAAAATGTGCGTAATAACTTTGTGGGTCAGTCCTATCACACTTTTAATTGAATGGGTGACCAAGGACCCCTGTGACTGGGAGACCATGTGAGGGGGCTCCCAGCTGCAGGAGTTTGCTACTTGATGGTGCTAGGGGAGCCTGGGATTGTGATTCTGGGTTCCCCCTGCACTGGCAATAAAGTGTGATGGGATCTGGAGCACAATCCCACGATCATGCCTGCTGCCATTCATGTGCGACATGGCAGAAACTGCAATTGTGTGAATTGCTGATCAGATACCACTGCACCTTTTCAAAGGGCCCTTCCAGACCTGCAGGTAATGTTTAGTGAACACTTATGATGGTTCAAATCGCATCTTAAGTAATTTTTTGATAGTTTAAAGGTAACCAGTAGCATGGCCCTATATCTCCCCAAAATTAGTCTGAAAATGTGTTCTTCTCTCCATAATACTTAGTTTATCTGCCCTTGTGCTAATATTAATTATTTTGGTTTATTTGGGACCTGAATCTATAAAGTGGAAGTTACCATATGAAATAAGGTTGGATATCAGTAACAGCTTTCCAATAATTGATATTTCTGCTCTCCTAGTTTATAGGTGGGCATATCCCAAAGTCAATATTGTCCCTGCAGGATTTATTAGTGTCCAGATTCTAAGCTTGGCTGAATCAGCATTGGTTTATGAAGCTATACTAGTTTCTACCAGCTGAGCCTCTCAACCATTTATCTTTAATACTAGTAGGTACAATTCTCTCTGGATCCCAATATGTCCAGAAAATTAACTGCTGAAGATTTAACAATGGTATTAGATCAATGTAGACTTTTTCATGTTAGCCAAATTATTCCTCCACAGTGACTTAAGACTTATTTTAAATACATTTAAAAACCATAAATTAAATTACATCAGTTCAATATATTCATGCATGCAATCTCTTGGAAATTATAAAGAAAATGTACTTCATGGGCATACATTTTCTATGTGGAAACTTTTCCTATTAAAGGTAGAAGTCAACTGGCAGAAATTCACTAGTAGTCAATCCAACTCAGAAAAGTGCATACACATACATCTATATAGACAGAGATCTATCTATCCATCTAATGTACCTCAAGCAATACCTTTTAATAATAATACATTAGGTTTTATTTAGGGCTTGGGGTTTTTTTTTTCCCTCTGGTACATATTGTCATTGATACAGCAGACACACATTCAGACCCTTAGATAGTACCAAAAGTTCAACTTGAACATTAGAAAGATATGTGAAGACAAAGATGGGATGTCAGCTAGTGTGAATCAGGTTAGATCTATACAGATTTATAGACACTGAGGATTTTTATTCCAAAGTGTCTGGCGTGGAGAACTTTCCATGCATGGGCTTAACTAGACAGCAGGGATAATTAAGACAATGCAGACCCACTTTATGTAAAAGAAGCTGATAATTTGGGAATGGAACATCAATGCTTTGCAGAAAGATCAACATGAATTGCTTTGAAGTATGAACAAGGGGCTAGTCTGAAGGGTGCTAACCATTCAAACAAGCAGCTGTGATAAGAGGAAAGTATTGCTGATTATTACAAAATCTTAGAATAGGATCAGATCAGGTTTAATATGATAGTAGAAATAGAACGTTTTGAAACAGGATGCCAGGGGGACTATAATTAGTGGTGAAAATGCTACAAGTCCTACATTCAAGATCTGCTAATAGTGCAATATTTGTACCTTGAAAGAAACAGTGCCACAAACCATAACATTTTTCTCCATTCGCATGTCAAACATCTATAAGTGCTAATGGGCACATAGTTCACATGTTGAGAGGAGAATTTCTCCACACTTTCTTCAAACAGAGAGAAAAAGGTTGAGTCAATGACTTGTTAGAACCAGATGAAACTTATTTATTATGGTTTTTATCATAGAATCATAGAAGTAGGGTCAGAAGGGACCTTGTAGATCTTCAAGTCCGACCCCCTGCCTGGGCAGGAGGAAACCTGGGCTCAAATTACCCCAGCCAGGTAGACATCAAGCCGCTTCTTAAAGACCCCCAGGGTAGGAGCCAGCACGACTTCCCTTGGAAGTCGGTTCCAGATCCTAGCCACCCTAACTGTGAAGTAGTTCTTACGGATGTCTAATCTAAACCTACTCTCCAACAACTTGTGGCCGTTATTCCTTGTTATCCTGGGGGGCGCTAGGGGAAACAAGGTCTCCCCCAAACCCTTCTAGTCCCCCCTAGTGAGTTTATAGATAGTCACTAGGTGCCCCCTCAGCCTTCTCTTGTCAAGGCTGAACAGCTTCAGGTCCCGTAGCCTCTCATTGTAGGGTCTGCCCTGCTGTCCCCAGATCATGCAGGTGGCCCTCCTCTGGACCCTCTCAATGTTGTCCACATCCCTCTTGAAGTGGGGTGCCCAGAACTGGACACAGTACTCCAGCTGCGGCCTGACCAGTGTCACAGAGGGGGAGGATCACCTCCTTGGCCCTACTTGAGATGCACCTGTGGATGCACGATAGGGTCCGGTTAGCCCTGCCAACCGTGACCTCGCATTGTCAGCCCATGTTCATCTTGGAGTCAAAGATGACTCCAAGATCCCTTTCTGCCTCCGTGCTCTCAAGAATGGAGTTTCCCATTTTATAAGTGTGCTGTTGGTTACTACTGCCCAAGTGCAGCACCCTGCGTCCGTATTGAAACGCATCCTGTTTTTGTTAGCCCACCCTGCAACCTATCCAGGTCTTTCTGCAGTCTTTCCCTCCCTACTAACGTGCCCACATCACCCCAAATTTTGGTATCATCAGCAAATTTAAAACAGTTTGCTTTTCACCCCGTTGTCCAAATCGCTGATAAAGAAATTGAACAGCGCGGGCCCAAGGACCGAGCACTGGGGGACTCCGCTGCCCACTTCCCCCCAGGTCGAATATGACCCATCCACCACCAGCCTCTGAGTACGATCCTTCAGCCAATTTGCAATCCATCCAACTGTGTAGGCATCAATGCCACAGTCACCTAGTTTTTTAATGAGGATAGGTGGGAGACAGTGTCAAAGGCCTTGCTGAAGTCCAGAAAGACTACATCCACGGCGACACCTGCATCCAATGCTTTTGTGACCTGATCGTAAAAGGCAATCAGGTTGGTTTGACATGACCTGCCGCTAATGAAACCACGTTGGTTGCCCTTGAGCATCATCCCTGATGCCAGCCCATCACAGATTTACTCCTTGATGATCTTCTCAAAGAGTTTCCCCAGGATTGAGGTAAGACTGATGGGCCTATAGTTGCCCAGGTCCTCCCTCCTCCCTTTTTTAAAGATGGGGACCACATTGGCTATCGTCCAATCATCTGGCACCTGGCCCAAGCACCACGAGCGCTCGTAAAGCCATGCCAAGGGCCCTGCAATAACTCCTGCTAGCTCCCTCAACACCCGGGAGTGGACAGCATCTGGACATGCTGATTTGAACACGTCCAGGCCCTCCAGAAGCACTCTAACCCGGTCCTCCTCAACCTTAGGTCTGGAGGCGTTTCCCTCAAGTCCGTCTTGAATCACGGTGGGGGAGTCCTGACCCCTGCACAAGAAAATGGAGGTGAAGAATTTGTTAAAGAGGTCTGCCTTCTCCTCTAGTGCAACCACCAGATTGTCCAGCGTATCTTGAAGGGGCCCCACATTTCCCGGTGCCTTCTTCATCCTCCCTATATATTTGAAAAAGGACTTTTTATCATCTTTGATCTTGGATGCTAGTCCTAGCTTTATGTCCGCCTTAGCTTTCCTAACAACTTATCCTCAGGGTTGTATGTTTTTTGAGGTTTTCCTCTTTAGTTTCACAAGTGTGGCAATTTGATTAATTACAATAAAAGAGTAATTAAGGTAAAAGTGTAATCAAGTAAAAAAGCAATGATATTTGAGGATTTTTGTCTTGCAGGATGCTACAAGGAAAGCATCATTTATTTAATCAATGAAGATAAAAACTTGCCAAAATACTAAAAGGTCATTCTGAACTGAATACTCCATTTTCTCTCACTTATACCAATATATAATCTGCAATAACTTCACTTATTTCCGTGAAATTAATCTAGATTTACCTTGGCATGGATGAAAGCAGAATGTGACCCAAACAAATAAATAAAAATGGAATCTGTTACATAAATACACTGAAGCCAATGTAAACACTCCAAAAATTAACTTTTCCTGCGTCCCCTAAGTATAAAATGGTAGTAAATATACAAGTAGTAGTCATTTATTTACAGCTTTCACTAAAATAACCACAATAGTATGGACACTATAAATATATATAAAATAATATACTGTAATAATAACATTTAGCAAATTGTTTATTTTTGCTAAAAACATGCATTAAGATTAAGCATTCTAGCAGTTTACATAGAACATAGCATATGATTATAAAAATAAATTAAATGTAGTGAACAATAAAATAAAGCAGGGGAATTCTATTTGATTTGGGCCCTTATTCTTTGTGCAGATATGTCTAAGGAGTATAGGATAGGCTTCGAATGGTTAGAGGAGCAAACCTGTTTTTTTCTTCATTAGCCCAGTATTTCTAATTTTCCACTAATGGAAAGATTTATTTTCCTCTTACTTCTTCAAAGAACAAACAAGAGCATAAATAGTGATTTAAGTAATCTATTTCATTCTTCCCACAGGAATATATTTTGTAGGAATATGGGGTCCGCCACCATCCACCCATGACAGCTGCAGATCTCATTAAAGTGAATTGCTGTCTAATAATGGCCTGTTGTTGTTTGTAGTTTTGTACCACAGATTGATTAGGTTTATAGGCCAAAGGAGTGCTTTATTCATCTCAAGAAGGGGAAAGTTGAGAAAGTCTCACCGCCTGCATATCTGTTCGTATCCTGCCATTGTTAATTCTTAAATTTGTGCCCCGTTTTAAATATAGGGAAATACCGGGTCAGTAAATTTCAATGCATCTCCCAGGTCATAGTCTGGCAGAGAATACAGATGTTATTTAAACACTCAAACAAGGCTTCATTTGCAGGAAGGGCATCTGCAGTGCACTTCTGAGGGTATTTGGTAGGTCTGAAAGATCTAATTTTCATCCAATACTTTAGAATTCTTAATTGAGCTAAAGTACTCATATTTATCAGTCACATTTATCAGTTCAGAGTGCTTGAGATCCCCTTCCTCCCTTCTCCCACCAGTATATGTAACATTTAGCCTGAAGTTACTTCCCAGTGGGTGCATCTACACAAGAAATTTACTGCAGTTGCCTAATTAGATCCACAGTAAAACACTAGCGTCTATATGTGCGGTGCTATTAGGACAGAGTAAACTTATTAACTTCACCATAGGATAGTACTATCAGACACAAGTACTATACTACAGCTGAGTTATTTACTCTGCCACAATGGACATGCAGCCCCTGCACCGAAGTTTCTTCATGCCCCAGCCAACCCCTTCAGTGTCTACATGTCAGTTAGTTCCATGATGAAGTACCCCCCAGCCCTAGCCAAGCCCTCCACAGCACTTTGAGTTGGGTTGGAGCAGCCCTGGGTTGGGAGGCTGACCGCCGGGGCCCCCTGCCAGCCGAGGCTGCTTGGCCCCGGCTCAACATGGTGCAGCAGAGTTTATTCAGGCACACTGATTGCATGCATAGACATGCCCAGTATATTCAAGTTTAGTGTGGGGGTCCCTTTTAAAGGCACATTTCCACTGTGTTCACAACTGATGACCTGTTGCTCATTTCTAGCCGTGACAGACAGGAAAGAACTTTGATCACAGACTCAACCATAGTGTCTAGATCAGTGAGTCTCAAGTAGGGTGTTGAACTGTGGGAGTGAGGGGTATCAGCAGACCCAGGGAGCCTTTCATTTTAATCATGGATTTTGCAGGGTTTAAATCAGGGAATTTGTGATTTTTTAGTCTGAGAAAACCAGGATTCCTGCTTATCAATAGATGAAGTTATGAGCTCCACTTATAAACGCACCATGCTTGTTCTGATTGTACACAGATGGGTGGAGGCTTCAGGATTTGAGGATTTTTATGATCTGAATATACTTATGAGCCAAGAAGGAGAATTAAGAGTCTTAAATTCTGGTATCATCTTATATACATGAAGAGATAATATGGCATGTACAGGAGCCAGTTCTACTAGGGAATTTATTTTCCGTTAATTGCGTAGTATCTAGTAGTAGTTGGGACAAAATATTCTAGATACTCAGATTCCATTGTAGAGGAAGTTGAGAGAAATTATTTTCTTCTTACTTTTGTGCATTCATACAGTAGTAGGGCAGGATACCTAGCTAGTTTGCAAGTAGGGAAAATACTATGTCCCTAATAGTTAGTACTTGTATGATAGCATCCACACACATTTTTCTAGGAGCCCATACTACTCCTTTTTCAAAGGACTTTTTTCAAATGTATAAGTGCACCATACATTTCTCTCCAACTTCATGTGATGCCTCCTGAGCTTTTGGGAAACTGACTAACAGCTCTTCTTTGTAATACAGAACAAGCAGGAAAGGACAGGCTTTATTCTCCAATTTATTTGGGTATATGATAGAGTTAGAACTTCATTTTCAGCATCCCATTTCTCTAGCTGTTTAATTATGTGTACTAAATTAATTATGGGCCTGATCCAAAAGCTAGTGAAGTCACTAGGAGTTTTGCCATTGATTTTAATGGGCTTTCAATCAAACTGTCTACATCTTAACTTTGTACAGGGTTCATAAAAGTAACTCACGCTGTGATCCCTCAGAATGAATGGGCTTCCACCATATAAGGTAGAATAATTTTTCTTCTATTACCTCATTCCTCATTGTTATTTATTGAATTTTCTACTTCACCTTGGTAAAACCAGACTGACTTCACTGATGTCAGTGGCTTTATTCCAGATCTATTTGCACCAATGTATTTCAGATTTAATGATGAACTTTAATAATAAAAAGAAGAATGGAAGTCTAAACAGTAACTAATAAGCAGGCGAACATGCAACCAAAACATTTAGGCTATAGTAAAAGACAACTTCTATAAATGCAGCTACCACATGTCTGCCCAAGGCCAACATGAAAATAATTCTGAAATATAATCTATTCAAATAAATAAAAACTAATAAGTCTCTAACCACCTCCCCTGTCTCTCTTTATCCTTAAGCTTTTTATACTTTCCACTTCTTCTACATGAGACATTTTACTGCACAGTAGAGCTAATTACTGCACAGGAAGCATCATAGTCTACACGTGCTGACTCTTACTGTGCAGTAATTTGCTCTACTCAACAGTTAGTTTGCTACCTGCAAATGTCAGTAGCAAATTGACTACTGAGTAATTACTGCACAGTACGGCACACACAGATGGCCAACCAGGAGCAAATTTGCTCCTGTTCAGCAGGGGGTAGGAGACTGCTCCCTGCAACCAGGGTGGGATCCACCACTAGAACCTGGGCAGGAACAATGTCACTGTGACACAGGAGCAGGGAACTCCCAGCCCCTGCTCCATAATGGCAATTATGGAGCAGGGGCTGGGAACAATAGCAAAATCACAGAGTTGGGGCTGGGAGCTCTCTGCATGGGGAAAGTATGCTGTGCAGCCTGGAGTTCACTGGGACCTGCCTCTGAGAGGGACAGTTCCTGGCCAGCCCCAGGCTGTATGGGGAAGTCTGCATAGGCAACCTGGAGGTAGCTGGGGACTGTTCCATTTCAGGCAATCCCCAGCCAGCTCCAGACTCCATGTGCAGACTTCACTGCAGAGCCCAGGTCTGGCAAAGAATTGTCCCAATCAGGGGCAGTTTCCAGCCCCACATTTTTTTCCCAGCCCTGTGCCCTAATCATATAATCTCCCAGCCCCCATCAAGGGATAGCTGTCTATTGACCCCATGCTCCCTGCCAGCCCCCAAGCTAGCACACCCTGGCTGCTGCAGGGGGCCAGTGCAGAGCCAATCTGCTCACGGCCACAAGCAGCAAGTGTGCTCCTGAATCCCCACACATGTAGATGCCTGCCCAGGGTAGGTTTACTCTAAACTAAACCCACACTGCAGCATTTGCATGTGTAGACGCACCTGGTTTCTCCCATTTGGTACCTTCTAGAATCTTACATAAAATGCTACCTCTGCCTTGAAAATCCTTCCACCATCAGCCTGCTGCTAGATGAACACTTGCTTGCCGATTTAATTTTCCTATAGCTTCCACCTAGCCAGCCAGTAATTATGCCCCTTGTAATGTTATGTGGGAAAAACACCCTTTCTTCTACCACTATCCTTGTCTGTCCCCTTCGGCTTCTTCCTTCTTCTAAATACCTGCCCCAGGCTCTCTTCCAGCATCCCATGTTTTCCCATGATGCTTGCCACAAAGTAAGAATCACAAGAGAGGGAGTATAAATACACACAGAAATGACAATTTTTGTTCCTTTCAAAATGAAAATGAACCTAAATTAAACCAGCTAACTTGGGTTTGAATTAGTGTTAAAACCAGCTAGTCGAGAGTGAAAACTGCCATGTACTTTAAGAAAAAATATATATATACAGATCTCAAAAGCCATTAATTCTAATGAGTCAACAAAAAATTCAAAGATCCCAGTTTGATCATTCTTATCTAGAGTCATTAATACCTTACTACCTGTAATTACTGATTCTATGATTCAAGTCCTCCCATGTATAGATTGCAAACATAAGGAACATCACAGAATCATATAAAATTAGGGTTGGAAGGGACCTTAGGAGGTCATCTAGTCAAACCCCCTGCTCAAAGCAGGCCATAAAAACCTCCAAGGATGGAGATTTCATCACCTCTCTAGGTAACCTATTGTAGTGCTTCATCACCTTTCCTACTATCTAACTGCCACAGGGCCCTGCCCTGTTACTAGAGGTTCAGGGCAGTCTGAACAGCCCCACACCCCAGAAGCACTTCTGCACATCCACCCCAGACCTGGGAGAACTCACTGGAGGCTGGGGAACCAGGTCCTGGGATGTAGCGAGTCCCGCAGCAAGGGAGCTGACACAGGTGTGGGGAGCGAGAGAGGGTTAGCCACATGAGACCAGAGTGGGAAAGATAAAAGGCACTGAAATCAGCCTCAAGGCGCTGCGCTTAGCCAGGGATCAGGCTGCCTGGAGCTACCAGGGGTTAAGCAGTCACCAGGAGAGCCTGGAGCAGGGCTCTTCTCTGTTTGTTTGCTTGATCATTTGCTTTGATACACAAATCTGAAGGCTCTGCAAAGCCTCTGAAAGATAAGAGGCAACCAGGAGGGGAAGCCTGGAAGAACCACTGGAAGGCAGCTAAGTGCTAGCTTATTTGTTTAACTTCTTTTGTTTATTTTGCATCCCTGGGTAGCCTCCTAGTATTATCTACTAGCCTAGCTGCAGCACAGGCAAGGGCCCTGAACAGTGGGTCCTTGCCAAAGCTAACAGCAAAAGCAGAACTGGTCAGCTCAACTAGCGTGACCAAACATACCCTGCTGTGATCTGCCCAGACTCTGCCCATAGCAGCCTACACCAACCTAAACCTCTCCCTTGCTGCAGCTTCAAACCATTGCTCCTTGTTCTGTCATCTGCCACCACTGAGAAGAGTCTAGCTCCATCCTCCTTGGAACCACCCAGTGTTGCCAAGAAGGCTAACGGCATAAGGAAACAGTGCTGACTCATAGCCACCTTATTATCCACTGTAACCCCCACATCCTTTTCTGCAGAGCTGCTGCTTAGTCTGTAGTAGTAAATAGGATTCTTCCATCCTAAGTGCAGGATTTTGCACTTCTCCTTATTGAACCTCATGAGATTTCTTTTGGCCCAATCCTCCAATCGTCTAGGTCACTTTGAATCCTAATCCTACACTCCAGCATATCTACTACAACCCCAGCATGCTATCATTTGCAAACTTGGTGAGGGTGCAATCCATCAAGCATCTCTTCATCCTTTAAAATAAGGCAGAGTGGTACTTAACAGTAACTATACACATGCTGGACACCTGCTCTGACATGTGCTAATTAGCACATGTCAGAGCCAACTCAATTAATTGAGTCTGCTGGAGCATGCCAATTAACACCCTCATACAGCCTCTGTGTCACATGTATTCAGCATCCCTATGTTTCATCCTTGCTGAATGAGTTTTAGTTAAAGTAACCCCACCACTTTTTGAGGTGTGGGACACTGAATACACACAACTCTGAGGGCACTTTAATTAAAGCAGCTCTCGGAGCTGCTCTAGTTAAAGCACCCCACCTTGGAGCACATATAAAGGCTAAGTGTATAAGCCTTAGAATTGGTCTTCTCAACAGTAGTGGATTATACTGTATGTGTTTTTGAGGGTTTGTAAGGTACAATTCAATCAATGTTAGACAACATTGGTTCAAAATTAAGGAGGTCCACAGCTGAAATAAACAGGCATGGTTTCAGTGAGGGTTAAGAAATGACTTGATTATGGTCTAAATACCTGTATAAGAATAGGATTGATGATATTAAGGGCTATTTATTCTAGAATGTAAATATATGACAAGATACATTAGCCAGCAGTTGAAATGAGGAAAGTTCAAACTGGGAGTAATAAGCAATTTTTTTAACAGTAAAAGTAGTTAACCACTAGAACAACTTACCAAGGAACACAGGGAATTCTCTATCCCTTAAAGTTTTAAAATGAAGACTGGATGCCATTCTATAAGACATGCTCTAGTTCCACTACAAGTTATTTACTTGACACCAGCATCACTTTGTGCAATTCTATGGTTTGTTTTATACAGGAGGCCATATAAAATTATCATAATGCTACCTTGTGGCCTGAAAATCTATTAATCTATTAAGTCAGTGGAGTTATGCCAGTTTACATTTACCTCTCAAAGTGAATTTAAATAAGAGAATCCAATGGTGTTGCATCTCCTCATTAGTTATAGGGGCTGTTATAGTACATTCATAATTCAGTGCATAACAAATAAAACTGAAGTTGTCAGTTTACTTCAAAAAAAACATTCCATTTAATAACAATTAAAAATTAAAAAGAATAGATTAAAAACCAGTAAAATTCAATAAAGCCAAAGTTAACACATAAAAAAAAGAGGAAGGAGTCCAGTAGACAGGACAGGAGTGATTTGAACAGACACTTGAGAGAACAGTCATCAATTGCTCTTTAAAATGGGGACAACTAGTTAAGGTAATCATATTGGATGAGACAGTTCCATGTATTAGGAACCAACCCTGCAAAGGCTCAGACAACCATTAAGTCATACTACATTGCTGTAGGTGAAACTTAGTCATTGGTCAGTGTGTTATTAGAACAAGCATGGGCAGGGGCTTTGCATGGGCATAAGCAAGATTAAATACTAGGCACTGGACAAGCTCAGGGACCTGTCAATCTTGAGTGTCTCCATCCCCTGTGAACTCTGCTCAGGGTTAGTGGCATACAGACCGGGAGGGGGGGACGGGGCCACGGCACCCAGGCCCACTTACCTGCCCAGCGATCCCTTTTGGTGTACGTGGGTCAGCAGCCTCTTTCCAAAGGTTAATGGATAAGATACTATTAACACATCAAGAATACGCTGTGGGATATATTCATGATATAGTAACTTTTTCAAAGACATGAGGCCAACATGTACGCCATACATGGCAAAATTATGGAAGAGCTCAGGTGCAATGGATTAACAGCCAATCCAAAAAAATGTGCCCTGGGACAGATCGAAACAAAGTACTTGGGTTTCAAAATAGGAATGGGGAAAATTACACCCCTTGCCAATGAAGTGGAGGCCATTCAAACATACATACAACCACAAACCAAGGAACAGTTGAGAGCCTTTCTAGGTTCAGTGAATTATTACCGGAAATTCATACCATGGTTTTCAGAACTAGTGGCCCCATTGACAGGTCTGTTACAAGGGAACAAAACAAGGGGACAGGTGGAATGGACACCTGAAGCTAGAGTGGTGTTCGTTCAGGTAAAGTCAGCCTTATATCACAACCCGGTATTGTATACGCCCAATTTCAACCAGAAGTTTCGATTACATACAGATGCTTCGACCATGGCCCTAGAAGCTGTATTAATACAACAAGTTGAGGGGGCAGAACGACCTATTGCATTTGCAAGTAGAAAATTATCTAAAGCTGAGACTCAATACTCGACTATAGGAAGAGAGTGGTGGCAATAAAATGGGGAAATCAAACTTTTTCATTATTATCTATATGGGAGGAAGTTTACTCTAATGATTGATCATGCACCACTACGTTGGTTACAAACATCTAAAACTGAAAATACTAGAGTAATGAGGTGGGCCCTGGCTCTTCAACCTTTTTGTTTCTCCACAGAGCACCAACCAGGACAGCTAAACTTTGCAGCAGACTTCCTCTCATGTTTGAAAGATGACAGACAATCACAGGCAACGAAGAGGGATAATGAGAGAGGGGATCACAGACAAACAGATAATAGGAATAGACAGGTGGGAGTTGTCACAAAGTGGAGAGGTGCCCCATCACACACCAAGTCTGCCCCATCACAGGACTTCGGGGGAGTGAAAGAAAGCAGAAAACTTACCTTAGCAACCAGTCCCAAGAGAAAAGGGGCGGGGCTACCCAAATCGGGGAGAGAGGGGCCTGATGAAAACATAAGCAAAGAGCAGCAGGTGCCAAGGGAGAGGGGAGAGAGTGCTGGCTGCCAGAGAGACAGCAGATGACTGGAAAGATTTAAAGGGGAAGGAACCCAAATTTAGCTGGAAAAAGAGAAGAAAGCAACCCAGAAGAAACAGGGAGAAACTACAAGAAAGAGAAATGGGAATGTAAGAAGGGTCCCGGAGAGAGACTTACCTGGGAAGATGAAGTGAGTTAACAAAGGAGGACTTTGAGTTGTCGAGTCTGACACCTGAAGACATCGAGTAACATTCCAGAGACTTAAAATTAAGAGAAAGGAATGAGAGTGGATGGAAACTAACAAAGAGAAGAGAACCCCACAATGTTGATATCAGTAGTAAATACAAGGTGACTTAGGATTGCTATTTTCTTGGGACCCATGCAGAGGAGAAAGGGGCAAGCAGCCAAGAAATTGAGAGTTCTCAGAGAGAGAGGGAACTAAATATATAAGATGTTATTTATCTAGGAGAGACATAATAGTGGAGCAGAAGAGTTATTTTTGTTGAACCCCAGATACGATATCTTCCTCATCTCTCAGGACTGTGTTTATTTCTGTATCTTATTCCATCAGAGTTGTGGCAGGCGAGAAATAAAGGAAATGAACCAGTTCACATTAAAACAAGAGATGGTGATTTATTTTGCAGGAGTAGTTTAACTCTCACAATGAGGTTACACTGTAGCTACAAATAGGTTGGGTTTTTTGCAATAGTTTTTCAAAAGTGATGCTTATAAGTGTATTTATGGAGTACTTGTGCTAAAACTTGCAGAAATTTCAAAAGAGGAAAACTGCATCAATTCTGAGTGTACTAAGTCTATGGGTAGTAGTTTCCCTATATGCAAGTTACTACAGGTGTGTTTGTTCCTAGGTCAGTGTTAAGCAAGGTCTAACAAGTAATGAGAAGGGGAAGGCGCTGCAGGGGAAAAAAGTTGGGGGGGAGGGTGGTGAGCAAAGGGCTACCTAATCCCCCCAGATTTATTTTAATTGCTGTAGTAGTAGAAAAGGGACAAATTCGAGGTGAACCTCCAATAATGAAATTCTAGACCTGGAAAATTAAAACAAATTTATAAACTTTTCCACATATAGAATCCATTTATTGGGGGATCATCTTATAATCAAAGTCATTGTACACTCAAGTAAATATGGTATATTTAAATATTATTTCCTACAAGTTGATCCATTAAGTACAGGTTCTTGCATGGTTTAGTCATATTCAAGAAACAAAGCACTATAAGTAAGAATCACAAAAAGATAGAAATAGGTCATTTATAAGTCATACAGACAGCTCCTGCAACACCTTGGACAGGCAAACACTACTTGATTTCAGCCATTTTTTCCTGAGTAATGGCAGTGGGCAAGAAATAAAGCGATTACAGAAGTTCCAAGAAAGACAGATATCACAACTAGAGTATTTGTCAAAAATGAGCCCAGAAAAAATATCAGGCATGGGAATCTATAGCAGAATACAGGGAATGAGTTATAGATGAAAACCAATGATGCATTATATAGACACAGCCTCAACCAACATTGAAACAAAAGGTTTAAATATAAGCAAAGCTATGAAAGTGATAGAAAATAGAAAGCTGTGGCAAGGTTTCATTGAGCTGATGATGGGTAACTGAAGGAAAGAGAAGGAATGTCAGAGATCATGTTTACAGATGGTGTATGTGTTTTCTCCCTGCTTTGATTTATCTGAGGGGGGTGGCAAAATAAGAATCTTGCGTGAGCTTCAATTGTTAATAGAACTATAATTGATAGATATGACAAAACTTATGACTACTTATTAATGGAGATCAATTTCAGGTTCTTGCAGCAGGGGAATAAATCTTTGTGCCTCTGGGAGATGCCCTCAAGTCCATGTACAGTACTTGAACTCATTTTGAGCTGCACATTATAATGTATTCAGTAGAGCAAGGAAGATTGCCCATTTTCTTTATCGCATAAGCTGACCAAGCACCAATCTGCTGGTACGAAAAAGGTCCAATGAAATGCTCTGCTCTGTGTGTGCATGATATATGAATACACTTCCTCCTTTTCCCCAGATTCTGCAATATGATAATGTAACACAAATTCACTAGCTCCTGCAATAAAATAATGTGCAACTGCAGTGCAGTTTCTAAGCTGATATTTGCTGAATGCAAAGCACTACAAATAAAAATAGCATTCAGAGGTGCGCTGATACAGGAGGTACTTAATTTTTGTGACACCTAATGGTGCCTTTAACATTACTCATGTCCAGGCACCATACATAAAAAGACTGTTGAGAATCTGTTTCACAATGGGTTCCAACTTTGACTGGTTTTAAATGATAAATTGGTGCCTTGTTAAATGCAAATGACTCTCTTTACAAGCACACTTATGATGAGTCAAAATTGCAAGCCTCCCCATGGTGTTCAGTAATTATAATCACAGCATCTTTTGGTTAAAGTCATTACTGTCCATAAATAAGAACACTTGAAGCACTTAAAACTACTGTGTGCCTTTTTGTTGGAAAGAAAAAAAAAACTCAAAAATCGTTCTGCTCACATTTTTTCATGCACAACACAAACACGTGAAATACAATTTCTGAGCCATTCTTTGCAGGCAAGACTCATTTCATCATCCATTTTTTTTCATGTATTTTGACCCTTGGTTATGTCAATATCAGAGCCTGGCAACCTCCAGGACAGTTAAATTGAATTGCATTCACTTCTCTATATAGACACACACATTAAATTCAAGCTCTTCTTTTTTCCAGTGTATGATTTGTCTGCATAATGAAGCCTCCCCCCAACCCACCCCATGCATGCACACACATACACACAGCCATGGACAAGAGCTGCTGCTGATTCAAGATTATATGAGATATTAGTCATGCAATCTTGCATATCCCTGGATGATTCAAACCCACCATTTTCCAAACTAAATTAATTTATAATGGTAAAATCAATCAGTTGAACGGGGACAGCTGCATTTATTTATTGCAAATATTATTAATGGTGACATTAACACTGTTCAGTTTGATATTTAGGTTAGAAGCAGCAAAAAGGTGTCTTTAAGTAATGATGTATACATCATCACTTACTGGAAATGCACTAATTTATAGACTGATAAAGAATCTAATTGCTTAATGAGGTTATACTAACAGCTACTATACTACAAGTGCTACCACTGTTGGCATTTGTACTGCAGACCTCAGCTGCAAGGGTTTAATCTCTCCGTCACTTTCTCTCTTATGAGATTTAAATTAAAATGTCAAAATTCTGGTTCTAGTTAGCTCCACACAACCTTATTTAGGCCAGTAGAGTTGTAAGGATGCCAGAAAAAAATTCCATGAAGCTGAAATCAAAATGATAGATACAGTTTGAATTTTCAAAGCAGTTAGATGCCCAACTTTCATGAATTTTAGGCACCTAACCCCTTTAGGTTCTTTTCAAAACCCTAACTGCATATTAAGTCTTTGTTCCAGCTTTGTATCAAGTTTATATGCATTTTCATATGCTTCTGGGACCAGAACTGTCCACTTCTGAATACACATACACATCTACAAATACATGCCTGCACAGCACCTGAGCTGCATGGGGCCTGGTGCTTTCTTCCATGGTTGTAAGGTAGCAAACTAAAATACCTTGGACATGCTTTATGTTGCTACTTCCCAAAGTCATTTAATTCACCATTAAAGCAGTTCAAAAGAGCATTTAAGCTGCTTTAAAGGCATCATGCTCCCAGCATTGCTGTCACAGGTTTGTTGCCAAAAAAATTTTCTTGATAATTTCAGTTTACTAAAGAAATTTTGTTGGCAACAAACCTGTGAGAGCAATGCTGGGAGCATGATGCCTTTAAAGCAGCTTAAATGCCCTTTTGAACTGCTTTAATGGTGTTGCTGTTTACACTGTCAGTGGCATATTGTGCATTAATGGCCCTGCTGTTTACATTGTCGGCAGCATATTGCACATTAAAATGATTTTGGGACATAGCAAAATAAAACATGTCCAAGGTATTTTAGTTTGCTATCTTCCAGCCACAGACAGAAGCACCACGCCCAGTGCAGCCCTGGGGCTATGCAGGCAGCCCAGCACCAGCCTGTGCAGGCAGGCTCCATTGAAGAAAAAAAAGCTGTGAGCCTGATCTTTTTTCCTGCCTACCTGCTTACCTGCCTGAGCTGTGCAGGGGCCTGGTGCTTCCCACCACGGCTGCAGTGTCCTGGGCCGGACACCAATTGGGAGTGCAGATGCTACCGTGGAGGGAAGCACCAGTGCCCGTCACAGCTCAGGGACTGCTCAGCCTGCTGGCAGCTTGCCTTCACCCCTCTCCCCTCCACCAGAGAAACAGGTAAGGACTGGGCCCAATCCTTGCATACACGCCATGGGGGCTTACTTCGGCTTAATTCTGAAGTGGTGTTTTTAAAAACCCACTGCTTCAATTTAAGGAGGGGCAGGGAGAGCTGTCTCAGCTCTGTGGGACCAACCATGTGGAGATCAGGATATGTCCTAATCTGGATGGGGCTGGGAGGCAGCTGCTTGCCAAGGCAGGCTGGCCCCAATCTCCCTGCCTGCTGAGCTAGGACAGCCCCCTCCCCACACAGATCTGGCCTGTCCCCAGAGCCAGGACACCTAGGGCCTGGCACCTGGGGGAGCCTGGAGTTCCCCCTGGATGCTGCAGGGGGGAAGACCACGGCAGAGCATCCCTGGACTGCACTGTTCCTGTCAGGTGCAATGTACTCTCAATGCAGGAGCACATGTAGATGTGCACATGGGAGTACTTTATGAGGCTGAATTTTCTGTGGAGAAAATTCAGGCACATTAATTGCATGTGTAAATGCACCCACAGTGTGTGCAACAGAATAGAAATGGGTTTCGCTGGTTCAAAAAAGTTCACAAATTCAGCACATGGTACACTGGTTATTTGAGCAGAGGTGAAATTTTGTGAAGCACCTAAATGATTTAGAGGCCTAAGCTCCATTTTCAAAAGTGATGTGGCCACCTAGGAGTCTATATCCTTATAGACTGATGCTTCCAATTCTTATGTCCTTTTTTAAAATAGAACTTAGAAATCAGGCCTTTTGTGCTCTGTGAACCTATATGTGTATGCATCCACAATGCAAATAATTGGCTTCTGGGATATTCAGAATTGACTAGGAGCTTCAAAGGTCCTGCTAGATGCATCTCTTTAGGTGCTAACTATCTTTAGAAACCTGGTACTAAGTCTCTAGTTATTTTGGATTTGGAAAAATGTTATCAGATTGTAACCATGGCAATGATGAGTGTGTAGGGTGTCTAAACAACAGGTCTAAGAGGTGTGACTCTGGGGACAGACAGAAGGATGTTTAATAGGAAGAGGTCTACCCTGTGATGAGAGAGGCTCAGCTACAACTCATGCTCCATCACAAAAATTCTGGACAAAGTCGGTCAGTATTCTCATTGCCTCAGTTCCTTAACAGAAAAAAAGAGTGGAGTACATAAATATACAAAAGCTTGGGAGGCAATGAAATACTGGACTGTTTGCAACTTTATGCATAATTTCCTCATGCATCGGAGGCATTCACTCTGTTCCTCAGTGATGATAAAAATACTCAAATGTCAACAGTATTAAAGATTTCATTCCTCAACTGAAAAAAAGTACATCGAAGCTCAAAAGTCTGCCAAATGAATTGAGTCTCTTTTTTTGTGCCAAACAGGTGAAATTTTGGATCTTCCAAACCAACTTTTCCAAGTTCAGAGGAAGATGGAGCCCAGAGTTCTGCACAACCTAGTGTAAATGGAGTTTTTTTTTATTTTAGTTGTTCACATGGGAAATTTATTTTTTGGGCAGAGTATGAGTAAAACCTCACCCCAATAGGTTCAACTCTTGCCCCTGTACATCTGTCCATAACCTGGCCCTTAAAGGGAAGCCTATTCACTACATAAAAATTAATCGTCTCTAAGCAGCTACTGCTTCTAGATATTCACAGAATCTTTAGTGTTTCTAGGATTTTAATCTGAGAGTGGACACCAGATTTCATCAATTGAGGCAGTCTTCTAGCTCTGCACATATAGGATCTTGTGACAGGGTGACTGAAGCACCCTGACATGGGAACACCAAGGAGAAGGCAAAAAGGATAAACTTACCCCAAGAAAAAGGAGATGCCATGGCAAGCCGAGACAAGGAAAAAGCTACAATATGGACAATCAGGGGAGTCAGCTGGGGCCATGGCAAATTAAAGGCTGCCATGGCAAACTCAAATGCTGGGGATTGAACCCAGGAGGGAGAAAATGGCATGGCAAAAGAAAAGACCATGTCAGAGAACCAGAGAAGGAACAACTGGGTCAGCTGGGCAGTGAATGGCAGACCCAGCTGGAAAGAAGGGGATTTAAGGGATGCCAAGGAAGCATCCAGGGTCAGAGGAAAAGGCAAAGACAGTGAAGAGCAGGAGAGGAGGACGGAGAACAGACAGGAGAAGACTGACCCCAGAGCATGAAGGAAGACTCCAGCCTCTCCTCTCAACTTATATGGTGAGACCCAATGAAGAACTTGATCCAGTGGGGAAAGCTGACCGACCCTTGAATCCAATACTGAGGAGTGAAAAGAACCACTCCGGGAACCTGGGAAAGGACAATGGTACAGATGGAATTACTCCCTGGGAGGGTTGGGAGGAAGACACAGTTGGTCCCAGAGACCAAAAGAGAGAAATAGGTGCTTTGGGACCTGTGCAGGAAAGAACAGGGCAAACAGCCAATTAAGCAAAGACTCAGGTGAGGGTCCTTTGAGAAAGAGTGGGAACATCCATCTCAGAGGCACATAACAATGCCTGGAACATCAGGTGTTGTGAGGGCAGGGTATGGGGATGGTGGAGCCCTGCGAAGAGCCACTGACATCCTGAGCTTATGACCAATATCTGTCGTCTCCCAAGAGTGTGTAGACATGTCCCAAGGTGTGGCAGGTGGTCTTTCCAGCATAGAGACACTGAGACAACGTGGCTCCAAGCGGTGCAACATTAACCTCTCATAGACCTGTTTTTCAGACATGAAAAGTAGGGCTGTGCAAAACAGCACTGTTCCATTCTGACTTCAGTTTCAAGGTCTGGATGGAACAGTGTTTTGTATCAAATGTAACTTCTAGTTGAAACAGCTTCACTGTTTTGCTTTGTTAAAACAGTGAGGCTGTTTTGATGCTGTTTCAATGTTTCACCTGACCATGGGGCTGGGGAAAGAAACTCAGCCCAGCTGGGCTGAGTTACCAACCCCAGCCCCATGTTTGAGCTGAGTTCCCAACCCCAGCTTGGGGAAGGAACCCCCTGTGGTAGATTGTGCCAGGAGGCAGCCCAGCTGGGCTGACTTCCTGCCCCTGACAGAATCCCCACCCCCAGCATGATCTAACACAGTGGGGGGCGGGAGGGGAGGGAAAGAGCCCAGCTAGGCTGACTTCCCATCCCCAGCACTATGGTTGAAACAAAACGAGGCTAGTCGAAACGTTTTGAGGCTATTTCGACACCCTTTGTTTCGCTTCGGTTTTGCTGTTTTGACCTCGAAATGCATTAAAACGAAAAACAGCCAGCAAAATTTCGCACAGCCCAAATGCAAAGCTTATAGTTCCCACTGAAACAGGGAAACAAAGACAGGTGCTCACTACCTCCAAATATCAGATTTACCCACAGAATCCTCTTTTTCTGATATAAGCGTCACTGTTAACCATCTTGCAAACATGACTGCAGGCTTTCATGAGCATGCCAACTGAAGTCACTGGCAATGTTAATGTCAAAAGAAGTTGCATACCACTTTTCAGTTCCAGCTGCCAATTTTGATTTGGTACCACTCACAATTTACTTTTAGGTGTTTGCTTTTACAATTTGGCCAATGAAGAAGAAAGTAAAAGATTACTATGCTGCCTCATCAATAACCTGATATGACAGACATTTTTTTCCCCACATACCATCTTTGTTTTTTTCACGTCCAACTGAACTCATATAAATTCAAATTCTAGATGAGAAGTTGATTAACACAGAAGAAAGTCCAATTACAGGTCAGTAGTTGGAATTTGGTGCTTGTTCCCTTAGGCCTATGGGTGTACATGCGTTACACCTAGGAATCTTCCTGCATACTAGCAGTAAAAGGGCCAGTTCAGAACCAACCACCATTTCAATTCCTTGCTGCAGGTCTAGATACCTAATAGCATCTGAATCCAAAATAGAGAAGCAGAGCTTGTAGTAAAATGTATACTAAGATGACACGTCTTTCCAAGAAATCAGGCAACTGAATCGGTAAATATTTCCCACTCTTTAAAACGTGTATATTTGGGAAGTTGTAGAAATGCTGTACGTAGGAAGAGATGGCTACTAAGAATCTTCCTGTAACACTGAGTAGAGAGTTGCTGCTCTGTATATTTCAATGACGGCACTATTCCTAAGCACTGAAGCCATTTGTTTATGTAACACATTGTGTTTATATTGCCTGAGATGATAGCTTCCATGCACTGAAGCTGCATGGATTTTAATATTTTGAGGAGCTCAATTAGAGAGATTATAGCAGAGGGGTAAAGTCCAATGTCCACTTCAAGTCCATGTGTAGAATCTGCATCATCTTTCATTGTCTCCCCAATTAGGTAGACAAACAAGTTAAGCTGAAGCCCAAGCCAAGGCTCTTCTGATATCCAAGGAGTAAAAGGCGACTGAAAACTGGAATGAGATTTAAGGGAAAACACAGATAAGCAGACGTCTCAGTTACTATGAATCTTCAAAGCTATTTTGGTGCAAAATTGTGAGCATGGCCCCATTATGTCTTACCTGTGATGTCACGTGTACAAGATGCATTGTTCCCCTTCTCTTTCAGGATATATAGGACTCAACTGAAGCCAATTTAAAGGTCAACCAGAACATAGTGTTGAACTATGTTCTACATGTCATAACAGTGGTCTGTGCTCAGATTCATAGTTAGCAATCTTGTGCACTGATGGCATGTCTGTATCAAATTAATTGTTTTTTGTGGCCACACCTACAAACCAATTTCTTTAACCTAGTGAGTGGACTCAGAGAAATGTGATCATTCTGAATTTTTTTTTTTAAATGAACAAAAAGTATCCAACTTCTTTAGGATTTGCAGTCTCAATTCAGCCCTTTTTTAGCAACCAAAAAGTTCTTGGAATAAAGTCCTTTTCCTGTTTACTAAGAAGATACTGGTTCTACATCAAATAGCTATAGGAGGTCATCCATTTCCTCTAAGTCACAAGAGAAGTCCCTGAAATGTAGTGAAGAAAGAACACTGAAGGTAAAGGTAGAGCAGAACTGACTTGCATGCATGTTTGTGAGGATGATTGTAGGCATTTTGCCCAGGTTTTTGTTTTGTTTTTTTTAAGGGAAAAAGGTGAGCCATATTCCCACCAGAGTGCAGTCCTCAAATGGAATATTTTCTTTCATCATCTTCTACTCCCTTGAAAGGCTGCATTTCTTGTTGAGGACAAGGATCAACTCATGGGATTATTGATCCTAATTTATTATACAGGACATATGTGGAATTATAAAGGCACAAGGAGTATTGGTCACCTTAACATGCATGTGTACACACACACACCCACCCACCCACCCACCCCTGCTTTGGTAATACTGTAGCACCAATATCAGCTGATACCCTTCCAAGGCACAGCAGATCTACTATTGCTGACCAGTCATCACTTTCCCAAGGTGATCTTCTCTCCAGAAGTGGGGGGGGGGGGGGTTGCTGGTTTGTCCTTCTGGTCAATGGGTCAGGTACTGATCGATGAAAGGGGGTGCCACTGGGGGGGGGGGGGGAGAACTTTACGGGCAGACTTCTGTGATCCCCCAGCCTTTGGACTTGCCTAATCCAGGGGTTGCTGATCCTCAGGTGACAATCATTGAAGATTGCCAGGTACAAGGGTCTGCACCTGCTGGTACGTGCAGTTTCTCGAGTCTGTTCTTGATTTTGATTAAACTTAACAGTGGTACAGGAATAGTCAATAGAGTGAGTGCTCCAATAAAGTGGTTCCAAGAACCAGTCTTCAGCTTTGATTAGTTCAAACTAGATACATTATTGCATGTAGAACTGATTCTTTTCCTCTTGTCAATTGGCAGCTAGAAGCTGTTAATTGTCACTTGTTAGACAGAATCAGCTGTGGGTATAAGTTATTATTCACTTACTCATGCAGACTCACTCACATTCATTCAGGAAACCAGCCCAATATAGAGAAGTATGCTTACAATTTCAATACATTCTTATTATAATTATTATAATAATTCCAATAATAAAAAGGTACTCTAAAGAAAATATATTAAAAGTCTAGTGGTATAAAATATACAATGCCATGGCCAAATGTGAAAAATTTAAAAATGCAGAACAAATGTATAAAATATAGTATCTGATACAATATCTATTAAAAACAATTTCATAATTTTATTTCTATAATGGGGAGGAGCAGAAAAGGGGGGGAAAAAAGGAAGAAAAAAGGTAGAAGGAGAAACTGAGCAAAGAGAAATGCACTGAAGGGCAAGTTTGCAGGCAACGGGGCTTCTTGTTACATAAATGTCTGGGGGGGGGGGGGAAGGGAGTGTACAGAAGGGGGATTTCCTGTTACATTCTCTGGCAAGAATAATGTTTCTTTACTATGGTGGCAACCAAAGAAAGCAAAGCAATTCAGCCAGAAAGAAGTCATCTGCAAAGTGGACCATGCTTCATGTTTCCCTTCTTCAGTTCTTGGTCTCTTGTGGGCTAAGATCAAGTGTAGACTCACAATGTTCTTTATTTGTTTGAATTATTTTTTTAATCCTAAATGCATTGTAATTTGAGCTTCTAATACATAAAAGGATACACAAGAACACCATATTTTCTTGCATACATCATAAACATTCCCCCCCCCCAAAAAAAAAAAAACAAACTAGTTGTACATTTTATATGAGAAAATATGGTAACTGCAGTTTTTGCCACTTTGGCTTTTGCCAGGGTAAAGCCAAAGTAAAGGCTGCAGGAGATCTACTGGGGATAATAAGCAGACTCACCTTCCTAACTGCTGTTATTCAGTTAGTTACTTACTATAAAAGGAAACATTTTTTTCTTTATTCTTCCCTTCAAAAGCAAGGTGCGTATGTATCTTATTCTGGTCTGCATTGTATGCAAGAAAAGTGCAATATTTTTTTCCTGCCAGAATTTGAGGGATTTGGCATCTTTGTCAAAAGCTGCATGTTCTTCTGCTGTTGCATACTTATTTTCACCACTGACTCCAAAAAGATCAGAAACCAGGATCAGGTAGAACCCCAGTGGAATGTAGCATTTTTTTCCATTTACCTTTTTTACACAAGAGTGGGAGTCTGCCACACTGTCTTATCAGTTTGTTTGGTAAAAATCCAAGGAGGTTATTAAGATCCGGACAAACAAAGCCTTGGTTGCGATGGTCCAGTGAAAGGCAGAGTGCTATAAGCCCAGCATGGGACTGAGTCTGGCCTGGCCTTAAACTGGATGTGTAATAATAATAATCTGGAAGGCCCTATGGAGAGGGCATAGGTGGAAGCCCCTAGCAGGAGGGCATAAGTTGAAGCCCCGGGGAAGGGCAAGATAGGCCAAGGTAAGTCTACAGATACCTGAGGTCACAGTTGGGCCAGAAGCTGAGACCCTGGTAAGTCCTCAGACATAGTGAGGCCAAGTTTTGGGCCAGAAGGAGACCCCACTAAGCCCTCAGATGTGATAAGATCAAGTTTAGGTCTAAGGTTAAAAACTTAGGTGGGCAGGCCAACAGGAGACCTGGCCCCGAGTATGTCCCCCGTCACAGCTTGTATAACTTTTCAGCAGTTCCTGTAAAGTTCTAAAATCAGCAGAGGCAGAGGGTGTTGGTGCTACTCTCTCACCTGTAGAGGAAGATGGAAGAAAAGCTAATAAAAAAAAATAAATAATAATAATAATAATAATAATATTCTGTACAAGGTCTCCCATTTCTCAGATTGTTTTTGCATAGGAAGTTCTTCCCTTTGGACATTAGATTTTTAATCCTTTAATCTTTCAGTAACTATGTCATATTATCATGGCTCAAATACAAGATCCTGCAATAGATTAGCAAGAAGTCAGGTTGGTCATATTGCTAAATTGGGATATTAACCTAGTACTACAAGAGAAAAATCTCTCTGCTAGTGCCACTGAAAAACCCACCGCAGGTTTTGCTGCTGCTTTATGTAATACCAAAAGACAGCTATTCACTCAGAACCACAGAGGCTAGAGCCAAGCACAATCATAGAATCTTAGAAAGTTAGGGTTGGGAGGGACCTCAGGAGGTCATCTGGTCTAACCTCCTGCTCAAAGATGGACAATCCCCAACTAGATCATCCCAGCCAAGGCTTTGTCTAGCTGGGTCTTAAAAACCTCCAAGGATGGAGAGTCCACAACTTTCCTGGGTAACCAGTTTCAGTGTTTTATAACCTGCCTAGGGAAAGTTTTTTCCCCAATATCTAACCTAAACTTCCTTTGCAGCAACTTGAGACCTTGCTCCTTCTTCTATCATCTGCCACCACAAATACAGTTCAGCACCATCCTCTTTGGAACCCTCCCTTCAGGCAGGTGAAGTTTGCTACTGAATCCCTCCTCAGTCTTCTCTTCCTCAGACTAAATAAGCCCAGTTCCCTTAGCGTCTCCTCAGAAGTCATGTCCCAGACCCCCAAACCATTTTTGTTGCCCTCTGCTGAACTCTTCCCAGTTTTTCTACATCCTTTCTGTAATGGAGGGCGCAAAACTGGACACAGTACTATAGATGCAGCCTCACCAGTGCTGAATAGAGAGGAAGTATCACTTGCCTCAATCTGCTGGCAATTCTCCTACTAATGGAACCCTATATGCCATTAGCCTTCTTGGAACCAAGGGTACACTGTTGGCTCATTCAGCTTATTGTCCACTGTAACCCCCCCCCCCCCAATTCCTTTTCTGCAGAGTTGCTGCCCAGCCAGTCAGCCCCCAGCCTGTACTGGTGCATGGGATTGTTCCATCCTCAGTGCAGGACTTTGCACTTCTCCTTATTGAACCTCATGAGATTTCTTTTGGTCCAATCCTCCAATTCATCTAGGTGTCTCTGAATCCTAGCCCTACCCTCTAGTGCATCTACTACTCCCCCCAGCTTGGTGTCATCTGCAAACTTGCTGAGGATGCAGTCCATCCTATCTTTCAGGTCACTGGTGAAGATATTGAATAAAGCCAGCCCCAAGATGAACCCCTAGGGCACTCCACTTGATAACAGCTGCCAATTAGACATCAAGACATTGATTACTACCCTCTGAACCCAATGATCCAGCCAGTTTTCTTACAGTCCATTCATCCCACACGTACTTCCTTAGTTTGCATACAAGGACATTGTGGGAAACCATATCAAAAGCCTTCCTAAAGTCAAAGTTGATCACATCCACTGCTCTTCCTGCATCTACAGAGCCAGTCATCTCAACATAGAAGGCAATCAGGTTGGTCAGGCATGATTTACCCCTGGTGAATCCATGCTGACTGCTACTAAATCACCTTCTCTAGTGCTCAATACTGTGCTCTAAGCACTGGTATCAGGATATCCAGGAGGGTGTCTGGGCTTTGGTGTCAAAATACCCATTACATTTTCTTTAGAAGCCCCAAGTAAATCTATATCAGGATGTGGGATTTCCTGATTGAGTGAGACTAGACTTATCACTTACCATCTGAATATTAATCACTATGATGCACAAAAGTGCTAGGATTGCATGCATGGACCAAAGCGATGCTACCAAAAGGAGTGAATGCACATATACATGTGTTCTGAGAGGCAGAGCAGTGGGAGTGCTTTAATTAGAGCAGCTCTAAGAGCAACTCTAATTAAAAAGCACCCAGAGCACCACCTGCATCTATATCCCTGAACTGAAAAATGGCAAAGGGGTCACTGACTACAGCTAGCTGAATGAGCTTTAGTTAAAGCGACACTGGAGTTTGCTGGAGAGCAGTAATTACCAAGCTCCAGCAGACTTGATTAATCAAGTCTGCTCTGACACACTGTAATTACAGCACATTGGAACAACCTCAATGTGCATGCATCAGTGCCCAAATATTTGAAGGGGAACTCATCTTTCCTAGGAGCCAGGTGTGCAATTCATTCTCCAAAATCATCAACATGCATAAATGCTTATAGAAAGAACATCCATTCTCTCATACTGATGCGCTTTTGTTTTGAAAATTCATCCGCTCCTATGAAGCCTTGTGTATGGTGCAAAGGGTGTCTACCCCTGCACACAACCCTACACTTCATACGGAAAAAAAGAAAAACTTGAGCCTGAGATTTTCAAAGGAGTATTGGGGAATGAGACGACTAATAGCTATCTCCAGGTTAGGTTCTATTGGAAATCCAAGCCTATATTTTAATAAACTGATCAAAGAACTTAAAAATACTTCACTTGATTCATAAACATTTTATGTTTATTAAGTTTAATTTGTGCTTATTAATGGTTATGAGTTACTCAGAGTATCTACAAACATACAAGTACCATAACTGCTTGGTATTTGTAAAAATATATGTATTTATAGATCTCTTAAAATTAACATTTTTCATTACAAACAATTATTTATGCAGAAGTTCCTGCTGAAGGCATTTTGCATTTGTCACCCTATTTAAAACGTTCTAATCAGTGGATCATCATGCAGAAACAAATACCATGCAAGTGACTGAGGCAAACTGCCACAAACTATAGGGAAAGCAAATAATGGAGAAAACAGAGCAACACAGTATGAAACAGTTTGTCCCAACTCTACTAATAAGGAATACTTTTTTTTTTTTTTTTTTTAATTAAATGAGGACTGGGTTGCAAACAATTTGTTAACCAAAGCAGAGGCTAAATTCTTTATGAATAATTAATTGTTCAGCTAGCACTCACTTTTAATTTTCCTTTCTCCTGCTCTATAGCTGTGCCTACTAAATCATTTCAGGATGCAGGTTGCAGTATCACCAATTTTCCCTTCCATGACAAGCCTCTAAATCTCATGGGAGGGACAAACACTTCTCTCTAGAGGCCAACTCTCATTTTCTTTCCTTTGGAAGATAACTTTCTCTACCTTGTAGCTGTAAGGGACATGCTATCTGTTACCATAGTGACCAGAGGCTCATGGTTCGTGAGCAAGACGGCTGACTGTTCTACTGTACCAGTGACAGGAACTTTGACAGCTTAGCAGAGAAAAAAAAAAAAAAAAAAAAAGATTGCAAAAGAAAGTGGGAAAGAAGGAGGCAACAGAAAAACAGGTGGGGGAAAATGCGAGTCAAGGGAAGGTAACATACACTAAAAAGGTACTTGTTATTAAAAAGTAGCAAAACTTGCAGACATTCAATAGGCTTGAGACAAATGTAGGAAAGTCTTTCCCCTGATAGCAAAAAGTAGAGGAGGGAGGGGCAAGAGGAAGAGTAGAAAGAAAAAAAAAGGGATAGTACTATATTTTGTGATACAAAAGTGCTGCCAGACAAACTCAAAACATGTTTTCTTTAAATGGATTTTTCACATAAAACAAGAAAACCCACAACAAATTAATTCCTTGCTTTGGATGCTCTGACTTTTGCTAACTAAGAGGATTTCCTGACACTTCTCTCCAATAAATTAATATTTATGTGAAATGTACAGACAAACTGAACTCATAATGGAGACGTGAACTAGTTGATTACTGGAAAAGACTAAAGAGAAAAATATTCCAGATGTTGCACACAACCCAAAACACTCCAGTTGACTACAGCTCATTCTCCCCGAGTAGGACATTTCCTATTAGAAAAATAATCCACTTTTCACATGAGTAGATAGTGACTTCAAACCTTTAGCAATGACTTTCTCAGACAAAAATCTGCAGAAAGTCTCATTAGAAATAGACTGAAGGGATTTAGAAACATATACACAATACAGAAAATATTCTATTTCACTGTTATATTGAAAAGGAAAAAAATGCTTTGCTTCAGAGCTTATTACAGAATCTGTCAGAGTGCCTAAATCTTTTCCAGTAATGACTTGATAATTCTCCTCCCATGACTCCATATTACAGAACCCTGCATATTCATGAGATACTAAGTTGCATGGAAACAATTCTATTTGACTGGTTGTTGTCTAATCCCTACTTCTTTCCCATTATTTACTGATTTGAGACAGGTCAAAGCATGGGCAACTGGTGCCTCCTGAGTCTGGTGGGGCACCAGTGAGGCAAGACTGGGACAGGGGGTTGCCCCAGCAGCCAGTGGCACTTCTGCTGTCGACGTGCTGCTGGCAGACAATTTCAGGGGGAACACTAGTGCTTTCCATGCCTTCCTACTAGCTGGAGTGCTCACTGTTTGGGGGGGAGGGGGGGACACCAGTGCTCTCAGAGGGAGCATGTGCCCCTCCCCCATGCCACTACTGAAGTGCCCCTACACTTCATTTATGGGTCAAAGGACAAATATATTACCTTAATGTATGCATCTTTAAATATTTATGTTGTTATTTTGCCCATTTGCACCATGTTTGCAATTACAGTGCCACACCTAGCCACCCACAGGAAGTGATAGGAGCTTTATATTAATTCTCTCTTACAGAGAACACCCTATTAAAAAACCAACATGTTTTCTGCAAGAAAACAGGGATTTTAAAGCTGCAAGACTATATACCTAAACCAAATTCTACGCTTACCAAAGCCACTTGGCACAAGAGGTTGTGGGGAGAACATGATGGAGCTGCTTACAGTACCTCAATTCTTTGTTTGGTTCCATTTTGGCCTGATCCTTGCTATAGGTTACAGGAATTGGGAGGCTGCTCTATTCTATGTATACCAGTATCAAGGGGTCATCTCAAGGCCTGTTATGACATCAGCCCACCCACCTGCCTATGGCAGTCTGCCATGTCTTACCTGCCGCACTTTTGATGTTTCCACTAAATAGGTGTTTGTATGTGGAAGGCTGCCCATTTGGTTGCCCTGATGCCATAGGTGAAATACAAGGCTCTGAACCTCCCCTTATACCATGTCCCATGCTTCACAGATGGCATCACATACTGGTGGCAATTCTCTTGGCCCCCTAGCTGACCAAACTCAGTCCCATGCTGAGTCTCTCATACTACCCCAAGCAGTGCTACCCTCACTCTACCTTTTTCTTGGGCCTCGGTCAGTGCCCCACTCTGCATGTCCCTTCAAAACCACCCAGGCTTCCTACTCTATACAGCCCTCAGGCTTCATCTTCTGCATTATTGGTCCTGGACCCTCGCAGACTTTCAGGCCACCCAGTTCAGGCCCTGCTACACAATGGAGGCATCAGACCTAGCACCTCACCTACTGGGCTAATTCTGGCCCTTGGCCCTCTCTGGCCTCCAGCAGCTCAAGCTCAGCTTACTGCCACTCAGGCCTCAGGTGTCTGTCGACATGCCTGAACCCCAAAATTTGGCCTATGGCCCACTCAGGCCTCAGGTGTGTCTTGACATGCCTGGACCCCAAGACTGTCCCCTCAATGGGGTTACCCACCAAGTCATGGGGACTGAGGTTATACAGTGCCCCATCCTCACCTTTCACCAGGGATGCACAGGTGTGGCATTTTCTGGAGACTGCCTCACAACAGGCAGCCACACCACACCATTCAATCCCAGCATGGTGCAGCTTCAGGTCTTACACAGGATTAGGAACCTCTTCCATCCCCATAGTTCCTACCCTGTCTTCCAGGTGTTTTGGGAGCTGCAGGCTGAGTGATGTTCTTCCTCTGGTTCCCTAGGTGTAACCAGCAGCTCTGCTCCTAGGGCCTGGGCTGCCCAGCTCTCCTCTGATCCAGTGACCCTTTTTGGTCATGTGACCATCTAATTGGGCCAAACTACACCTGCTGGCTACTCAGAACCTGCCTGAAACCTCTCTAAGTGGCAGGCACAACCTGGGCTCTGCTACAGCCAGCAAAAGCTCTCAAGAGAATATTTAGCAAGTTGTACCAGGCTGATGGAAGCAGCTTCCACATTGGTCAGACAGACGGACAGAGAGAAGGGCAGGAGAGCTTGTCCCTCACCAACCCCATTCTTCTGGACCTAATGCAATGTTACAACACTCTTGACCATGTACAGTTTGTTTTAGAGTCTGCTGCTACACATTAGGATTGTACCAGTTTTAATAGGCCAATTCTGTATTTGTAATTTATGTGTTTTCATTTAAGTACTCATTAGTGATGTCACTAATGAGTATTTAAATGAACACACACACACACACACACACACACACACACACACTAGTTCTTAGCATAAGGCAGTTTCTACTATATGACACCAGTGTGAATAAATAAGAAAGAATGAGTGTCTGGCATACAGAATCCACCTGTTGCTGCTTAGTCAAACTTCATAGATGTTCTAACCCTGAAAATTCCTTTTGAAGTCAGAAAAGTATTGTAAAGACAAAGAAAATATACACTACTTCAGAGTCCATCAAAACATTTTCTGTTGGGTGAGAAAGCGATTTCCATGTTGAGCAAAATTCAAGGAAAATGCATTTGTGATATTGCTGTGTTCTGCACTCTTGATCAATTATTTAAAGATAATATTTTTCTTTTATAAAAAGGAAAACTTTGCAAGAGACTTGTGTTATCACTGATGGACTAAATAAATCCCTAGTGTCGTTCACTGGTTTAGCTAGAACTACAAATAGAGTAAGTTAGATCCCCTCTATTTTCTTTATTTGAACAGGAATAAGGTAGGAAGTCTGAGAGTATTGGGCATAAATAATACTATATTTCATGCACCAGTTCACAAAATAAAGTTGACTGTATTTCACAACTTATTGTAGGTGCAGCTAAGAAAATAAAGAAACTTTTTCCCAGATTATGAACAAGCCTTCCCCCCCCCCCAAACTGTTTACTTTTAACAAAAGTTTCACTTGAGCCAAACCAAAGGCTCCATTTATTTTCCATTAACTACCCTGTTTAAAGATTCAGGGTAAGTACATTTTAGAAATATTATTTTCTAATTCAAGTAGTAAAATATTGCCTTAAAATATCAAAGAATAATGCTTAATTCTTTTGAATCTCTCTCCTTCTCTTCCTCCCACAAAAGCTAGTTGCCAAATACAAATTCATTAATAGTTTTATGACCACAAAAGAAACAAACTATCCATCTGAGTAACTTCAATAGATTTCTACATGTATTTTTAGATTTATCTCCTTCTTTGCTCGTGAGAAAACAAGCAGAAGCAGCCACTCTGCTCTTAAAAACTACACAAAATAAGGAATGAGTGTAAAGTAGTTAATTCACCATAAATTCGTTGTAGCCTATTTGTGTCTTGCAGAAAGGAGGGACAGTCTTCCCTGACCCACTCAGACAATTACCTTATGTTTTGAAGTAAGAGCTTTGTTTCCCCCCACCCCATTTCAGTCTTTGTTGCTGTCATGACTGCCAATATTCAGTCATTTTACCAGTTTCATTTATCTGGGTATCATGAATGGACCTCTTTGAGAAGAGGGAATAGGAAAGTTTTGATCCTCACTAACAAGATGCATCTAGCCATTGACTTAGAAAGCATATAATTAGATACTGGCAAAATATGCACAGATTGACCATGAGGTAGAGATGTCAGCTACAAGGCAGAGAGAATAAGAACTAAATTGGACACATCCTATAAAGATGTTGCAGTGCCTCATAAGCAGCCTGTAAGCAGGTTTCTGTGCCTGCTACTTTGCAGGCTAGCTTTGCTCCCTTAGGAGCTCCTCAGCCAGGCTTCTAAACACAAGTGCAGTCCTTGTACCAAGCAAACAGAACTTCTGGTCAGTAGGAGAGACCCTTCATCTCTAGCACCTTCATGGCAGCCAGAGTATGTGGCCAGGAAGCAGACTGAAACCCACAAACCGCTTCCTTCTACAGCTTGCCCTTCTCTGCCCGCTCCTCTGGGGTTTTAAGTGCTAGTGAAATACTCCCTCTTAAAAGGTCCAAACTGCCCTGTTATACAGACAGACGGAAGAATTGTGGCTTGGATAGTAAAAGTTCCCTCCTTCGTGTTACCGTAAGCAACTATCTACTTTCCCTATTATCGTGTTGCTATAGTAGCTGTGATGGTCCAAGGGATATGTTTGTTGGTAACACCTTTATTGGACCAAACTTATGATGAGCTAGATAATAGACAGGCTGTTTGATATAAAATGCCCTTCCTTAAGTCAGGAGAAAAGCAGACTAAGCTAAAAAGCAGTTAAAATAATTGCTTTATTCAACTCCATTATGTAAGTGAAAGCCATAAAACCATTGTTTATGCTAAAGACAGAAACATCTAAATCACACACTGGAAAAGACTCTTCACAAGACAACCACTCCATCTCTAACATCCAAGTCCCTGTCCTCAAATGAAACCTGCACAGGTCCTCCAGTAGATCAACCTGGGAATGAAAATTAACAACTTTACTGGCTTCCTTAAAATGCTGGGCACTTGTATACCATGGTATCCCAACTTATTCTTTCATGGAATTATACATCCCAAGACAAAAGCATACCCCAAGGCTGTAAACAAACAACTTATTTCCCCTGGGAGAAAGCCTTTTGTTCTGAGATCTGACTGAGGTTCAAGTCCATTGTCCCATTATAAGTATCTGTGAAGTACGTTTGATAAAAATCAAGAAACCCTCCCCCCACAACACCAAACCCCCACCCTCCCTCCCAAAACACTGCTGTGTGCATCTGTCAGTTAATTGTGGGTCATTCATGTTAACTGTAGGTCATTCCAGGGACATGCCTGTCAGGCTGTGTGCTCTCTCACTCATCACCTACTGGCAGAGGAGCAGTAATGCAGCTTGGAAAAGCTAGGTGTGTAAATGGCTGTGCCACTCCTTTTCTTGATTCAGGTCAAAACCCTGGATAGTGAATACCACTTCAAATGACACCTCTGTTTACAGCTTAATAGTTCAGTCTCCTGCGTAAATATAATTTGCATCTTGCTTCACCTGTCCAAACTCTTTCTAGGATTTAATTTTACTCAGTTTGTTTTAATATTTTTAAAATACAAAATAAAATAGTAACGAAAGCAATTATTCTTTTCTATTTTCAAAACAGGATAAAGGGAAGAAGAATGGCTCCAGATAAAAATCTGATGAAGAAGTGAGCCTTGAAGAAAAAAATAAAATAAAACAGCCCTGAATATGGCCACATTTGCAATGAAAGCAGCAAGAAGTATCCTGTTATCCAAGGAAAGGCAAAATGACTGCATAAAGAAATCCCTCCCTCTCTCCAAACCCCTAAAAATTCTTATTCTAACCCGAAATCACCACTTTCAACTAAATCCATATTTAGGGCCAAAAATCCAGGTCAGTTCAACCTAATGGAGATGTTTTTTCTGCTAAAAGTAACCCTTCGGCTCAGTTTTCCTGCTTTATATACTAGAAAAAGAGTATGAATTCATGTGCTGTTTTTATGACAGGCATTATAGCACTAAGTTAATGAAGTTCAGAACTCAATGAACCTTATTCAGTTCTGCACTGAATTTGGAAAGTATATCTAACAGTTAGTAAAAATTAGAGTATTAGTAATATGTAGCCTCAAGTTTACAGGATAGTGAGTTAATGAGATTTTGAATTAAAGCATAATAAAGATAGTTGTCTGCAAATGAGAGAGAAGTCCCTCATTCCAAGTGGCTATGGTTAATCAGATTAAGGCCTTCCAGCTCTCACCAGTCCTTACTGGTTCCAAGAGGTTGTCATATGCCCCATACAAGAGACCCATGAGAAAAACTAAAGCGAGAGCTGTAAGCCATACTAAAGGAAAATACTACTTCACTAACAGCAACCTACATACCTTAAAAGAGTCTTTTCTCAGGTGTACACTGAAATCCATATTAGTATGAAAATGGGAAGTCTCATATGCATTTTCTTCATACACAAGTTAGCCATGTGATGAAAATAGAAAATGAAAAAAGTATCTGCCCATGGCATAAGATTAAATTAAGCTTTCCACTAAGTTCCATGTAGAAAAAAACGGTATTAAAATTCGTTAAATTTGCCCAAAGCACCCAAAATGAGCAACTTCTGAAGTTAAGCTCATCTCGGCTCAGTTCCCTGGTGTATACACCTTACTGTCTAAATAAAGTTCTTCAGAGTGTGTTCACTAAGAGAGGGTAGGATATAGACACTCCTAACCTGCCTTGCACAGCTTCCCTGAAAGTACTCACAGTAACAATCTCTGCACCTTAAGAACCTCAGAAAGCACTAGCACCTTGTCTATTCTGGGCATCAGAGTGCTGAAAAAAAAGGAGTGTGAAGGAGATAGTGGGTCTCTCCACACTTAGATTGTGGTAAGTGTGAAAGGCCTAACAGGGGAAACAATTATGGGCAAAACAATCATGTCATCTGTGTGGGAGGTAGGTGGGAAACACAGCTGTGATGCTAACTGTTCAGAGTTGAAAAAGCCAAAATATATCAATTAAAATGTCAAAATGATAACACCTTTTTCCAATACATTTTTTTTAAGTTTTTGATGCAAATAATGTTGCCAAATGGCAACAGAGTCAATATACACTTTTGTGACCTCCTTCCTGCCCCTTTCCCTCCCCTCCCCATTTTGACCTTAAGGAAACCTTAAGTAAAAAAAATTGTCATGATTTCCAAACTAAAGATTGACATTAGAATCAATAGACCTGGCTTCCTAAAAAGGAATAGAAGCCATAAAATGACTGCAGCCTAATAGAACAATGAATTAACTCCTACATAATCCTGAGGCTAGATTAGGCATTTCCAGCCACAATGTGAAGAAAGAAAATGATACACACTGGAAGTTTTTGGGTTTTTTTTCCTTGCCAAAAATCAGACTAGTTGATATAAAATTAGAATGCACCTAAATCTCAGATGTCTCAAGTTAAATGTGGTCTTGAGAAGTCTTTTCTTTCCAACCCAAATCACAGACTAGCACCATCTCGGTAGCATTTTTGCACCAGGTGAAATCAAATCTGTCTGGCAAAGTCCTGGAGGGATTCCATGAAGTCTTCAGAACTTCAGGCCCTCATAGTACTGCTTAAGCCTAACATTAGTTTGTATGGTCCTCAACCTGAATTTTAATCTGTCCACTGGATGCTGTCTGTTAAAATGTGATTTTGGGAAAGGAACTCTAACCTAGAACCGTCTACGCCTAAGGTTTCTATAGTGCTATCCCTGTAGCATTCAAGCTCCAAGTAAAATTAAATCTGCCTGAAAAGGTCTCTGAGGGATTCCATGAAGTCATCAGTTCTTCTCCTTTCACTACTACAGGAGGTTTTTCCTGAGATATATTATCTACAAAGGGCTTTGGTCTCTTTCCTTTTTCTACCATTTTCCCTACCCAGCTTTGAATGCTAGGAAAAAAAAGTCATAGAAGGCAAAGGTTTTACAGTGTCTCTTAAAAAAGCAGGAATATCCTTCATTAAGCCAACAGCCTCAGGACACTTATCCCACAGCCAAACACTTCAAAAAGGAAGCAGATCTATTTTGTTCTTGTTTTTCAAATCCTCAAAGGTTGTGGATAGAGATGCATTCACTGCTGTGATTGCATTGAATTTTAAAAAACAGCTTGTTTCATTTCCAAGGCTTTACTCTCTCCTGTCTACTGTAATTCAGTGGAAATTGCAGTATCACTGCTACATGACTTACTAATTGCTTTGTTAAAAACTGACTTAATAATGAGTTCATAAATATGAATCTACCCAAGCTATAAAACCTTACTTCCAGTCTATTAAAAATAGGAGATGCACTGCTTCCATAGAGTGAAAAATAAGTTTCTGGATAAGAGAAAAAGAAAAACATGTTTGGAAGAAAAAGAAAGAATCATTCTATTACTCATTGCTGCTCCTTAGCTATAAAGCTTTGCATTGCTATGAGTAGTGAAAACTGAAATAACAGTTACAAAAATAAAATCGAGATGCCTCAGAAAAAAAGGTGTTGCTTGCCCTTGTCAAGTAATTTTTATTATACATAAAAAAATTAATAGGTTTTTCATGGTCACCATTTTGCTTAGGATAGATGAGTATATGTTATGCCTGTGCTGCCACATTCTCATGACAGTTTCTGAATGGTGACAGAGTCTTTTTTGAAAACCTTGTAGCTACTGCATATTATTAATAACATAGCCCTGATTCACTATGTACATTAAACACGTTTCATGCTGGTCACTTGAGTCTCATTGACCATAAGTTAGGCCCATATATGCTTTACATCTGGAGTTAGATGGTTATCCCATGAGGCCAAAGGGAGGATGTACAGTTAAAAGGGTTTTCTAAGTTTCATACTAGGGCTATGTGAAATTGCATCGAGAGTTTGTTTCGACACGTTCTAAGCTCAGAACAGAAAAATCAAAATGAAACAAAAAGCATCAAAACAGCTTCAAAACAAAACGAGGGGACTTGAAATGTTTAGAGTTTCGAAGCAGCCCAGTGGTGGGAGGTAGGGGAGAGCCAGGACTGTGCTCTGAGCAGCTCCACAGCCCCACATAGCTCAGTCCATTGGGGAACACAGCCCTGGCTCTCCCCACCTCCTGCTGCCAGGCTGCATTCCATGGGGCCGGCGGAACCAATTGGAGCTCTGCCTCCTGCCACTGGGCTGAGCTCCATGTGACTGGCAGAGCCAATCAGAGCACAGCCCAGCAGTGAGAGGTCCCTCCACCAGGCTCAGCTCCATGGAGCCTGACACCAGTCCCAGGCATCAGCAGCAGCAGCAGCCTCCTGTCAGCAGATCTGGAGTCCCTCACCCCTGGGAGAAGTCCAGCACAGCCCCACAGCCCTCCCAGGGGTGCAGGCCCCTGGATCTGCACCAGATAACAGGAGGCTGCTGCCTGGGACTGGTGCTGGGCACAACCCACACCCAGCGCTGGGCAAGACAGATGCTGCTGCTGGCCCCAGGCAGCAGCAGCAGCCTCCTGTTATTCAGTGCAGATATGGGAGCCCACACCTCCAGGAGGAGTTATTACCTCTCAGCTCCGTGTTCTTGGAAAACCCTGGCACAGGACGCAGCCCGTCTGACTCGCAAAGAACCCCCCCCCCCCCAAACAAGAACTGATTATGAAAGACAATGAAGATGCAACGGGAGACTCACCTAAAACCCTCCAGATAAGGTTGACAAGAGTGCAATAACTGCCCTAGGTCTCATTTGTATCTGAGATGGAACCAGATGACCATTCATTTACATGAGAGATGGAGAACAGAAAGCCTGAAGCAGAGACTGCAGTGAATTCTGGGACCAGAGAAGCAGGGGAGCACTGCATGATGGGGAATCTGTGCTCCAAATGCTAAACAACCCACATTTACACACACCCAGCTCAGCATTTATCAGACCAGTTCTAATCTGGATTTACAAAGGACTCCCCCCCCCCCCCCCCCTCTCTCTCTCAGCAAAAGTAAAGAGTAATAGGCATCTCAGGCTGTACACTCCCTGGTCCCACTATGGGAGGCCTATTTAAAACATAATTGACTAAAACTCGGTTGCCGGGTTAGAGAATGCTGAGGCAACAGACCGAGTCAGAGGGGATATGGGCAACATTTGAATAATAGTAAAGGGATTCATCACCGTGTCCAGCCCGTTGGAACCCTGACCACAAGTGTTGTCATACTTTTCTCGGGACGACTGGTGGGAGTCCTCCCCACAGGAGGTTATGAACACTCCAATAATTGCCTTAAGTCTGTTAAAAGACTATAGTAAGATCTGGAAAAGTCATGCTAAGCTGAGGCTTGTTCAAAACAAGTAAAAATCCAAAATCCTGATGCTGCAAGCTATCTATTGTTTCTGAAGAAGCCATGAGATATCCCATCAGTATATCTGCTATCCATAGGAATTTCAAGCTGGCTCCTAAGGTAAAGAGTAACCAAACACTTACGTTTTCCTGATTATCAATCAGTTTTTAGAGATGTTCCAAACCAGATAAACCCTTGTCAAGAGTAAAGATAATGATTTACACTATTGAGAATGCTTTGAAAAAGCTGAACTGAGGGTATAAAAATCTGTAAAAAAAACAAAAAAACCAAAGTGTGTGTGTGTTTCAAGAGGAAAACTCTCTCAGACACCATCCACTGTTGGACTTGAGAAGCTGGAAGAAACAGATAGCACAGTCCTTGAAGGGAAACTAAGAACTTTACTTGTCAGCATTGCAACCCAAGTGCCTTGGACTGGCGAGATCCCAGCTCTCTCTTTTCTCTTCTCTCTAAGCATAGATTTCTGAACCTGAACTGTATTAGTTAAGCTTGAGCTAAGTCTCCCCAAATACTTAGTGAAACCAGGGTAGTATTGTAGTTGTTTGTTTCTTTTTCCTTTGCATGTCTATTACTACTAGTACCATTTTATATGTAACCCGGGTGGTGCTCCAAAAAGGTACCCCCTCTCCAATTGAAGGGATCAAAGCAAGTGCACAAGCGCTGTGGGGGGTGTAGGGACTCTCCTCCCCTTATAGAGCAGAGCCAGACCACCACTGGGGACTTAACCATATACCTTTTAATGAGGGAACAATACTGGGAACATAACAGGCATAATCACGGGGTATAGTGGACACTACAATGCCCCAAGGGGGGAGGATTCAACAAAGGTTAGACACTTTCAATGGTTGACAAAAGACAGGGTCAACAAAATATAAAACGCAAACAGCAGAGCAAACAACACTGGTTGGGGAAATATAAAAAGGCACAAAATGTCAAAGGACAAAGAAATATAGGGCCTAGGTACCTGGAAGGGGAGAAAGGGGGAAAACACAATGGCCCCTTTCCACTGCAAGAAGAATTTCTCCTTCTTAGCTCACTTACCCCAAGTCACCAAAGCTGGGACTTGAACTTGGATTGCCCATGTGGTAGGCAGGAACACTGCAACACAGCCACCAGTGCTTGTATTGCTCCAAGCTGCTAGGGGTCTTGACCTTCCTGGAGCCCAGGCCTCATGTTGAGCTGCCTGGTCTCCAACTGGAGGAGCTGGAAGCTGAGCTGGGAACCCCTCAGGGCAATGCTCAAATCTTTGCTGAAGTGGGAAGCCTCTCCTGCCAGCCACACGCTATGTTGCTGAGGGTCCAACTGCTGCCTGCAGGTTCTGCTCCTTCAGGCTCTTCTGGAGCAACTGCTTCTGCCCCACTGGCTCAGGTCTTGCCAGCTCTTTGAAGCTCCTTCCTTGTGGTCCCTTGCTGGTCTCTCCCTGAGTCAGCCATGCTGCCCCTTTTATCCCCCTCCAGGTGACACAAGGGGCCAATCAGGGGACATCAGGGGCAAGTCTCTGGGGCCTGATTGATGAGAAAAGGGAATCCCAAGTCCTCCAATCATCTTTTACCTCTTCAAAACCCCTGGGCTAAGTCACTGCCAGCTAGACCGTCACATCTATTTCATATACTTAGTCAAACTGGTAGTAACTAGGTATATTTTTCCTTCTCTACTTCTCCTTCCCCACTTGCTTTGCAGCAACACTTTTTACCCAAGCTAAAGATCCCGGTGAAGCCCAAAAATACTGTGGGGTCTGCTCATCAAGAGGCCGAAGATTGGGACGTGCCGAGTTTGAAACACATAAAGGGATCAGCTTGTACAGGCTGATTGACCCAGTTTGACTCAGACGTGCCCTAATGAACTGAATGCTGGCCCATGAGGGTGTCATCTGGACACCCAGCCAGATTCAGGAGGTATTCTGTTTACCTGTGTGCTTGTGTCTGATTGCAGTTTATTGTTGCTCTGATGAACTGCTTCTTGGCATATGAGGGTGTCAGCCTGTCCATGCTGATCAACCTGGCCAGGTCAGGTGTGTCACGTTAGTGAGCATGAGAGACTGATTTGGTGACTGGAGGAACCCAGCCCCGTTGAAATGGAGTCCTGCAAGATAGCTCCATTCGGGGTGAGGACTTACAGAAGGGAGATGCACCATTCCGTACAGAAAGACAAGTAACAAGCAGCACATTGATAGAATTATGAAGACCCGAGAAACGTATCCCTAATAAATGAGTGCACCCCAAAGTGATGGGCAAATCTGGTAACAGAGTCCAACACAGCCCTGCAGCCCTCCTGGGGGTGCAGGCCCCCGGATCAGCCTCCTGTCATCCAGAATGCAGCAGCTGCTGGAAACTTTCAAGCTTTCAAGACTTTGGGTGCAGTTTCCAAGAAGCCTCTGTGCCTAGCTCCTTGAAACTTGTCAGACTTCATGCCCTACCATCCCTGCAGTTTGCATCCAAATCAGGCAACAAATAACATTTTAGCCTATGGGCAAAACATCAAAACAGCAAAACAGTTTCGATGAAATGAAATGGGACAGTGCTTTGAAATGAAACAAAACAATGAAATGAGACACTCTCCCTTCGAAACAGAGAAATGGACATCAAAACGAAATGGGGCTTCACACAGCCCTATTTCATACCCAAGTCATAAGAACAGGGCTGATATAGCTGCAAATGGTCTGAAAGCCTGGATTTGTAACCCAAATGCAAATGTGTTCTTGAACGACCATGTTATGGGATAGAGCTGAGATGCCTTACTTGGCATTTCTGTAGAATAGCTGCCTGCACAAGTGCTTATTCCTTAATCTCACAGTGAAACAGTTTGTATATATTTTATGAACATATTATACATTAGCTACTTGACTGTTCCACCAAGCTCTGTTCAAAAGAAGACTGCAAAAATCAACTATTTCTCAATTAAAGGCACAATTACATGTTGGCTGTAGGGTCTAAACAGTTTTTTTGGCGGCACCCGGACAGAAACATACCCATTCATTTTACCAAAGTCTGTGGTTCCAAGAGCTCTGATGACTGGTCATTAGCAATGAATGGCCTACCAATGCCCCAATTTTAAAAACTTAGTATCCTAGAAAAGTAGGACTAGAACGGACCTCTGGATGTCATCTATTCCACGCCCACCAACCCCCTGTCCCCCCCACCTCTCAAGGCAGGGTCCTCCCCATCTAAACCACCCTAAACAAACGTGTCTTACATATTCTTAAAACTGTATGAAAGCCCCCTTAATACAACTACTAGGCACAATGCCCCAAAACACCAAGAACACCCTGCCCAGCCACAGGTAAAGCAGGAAGATAAGGACCCAGTCAGTGACATGCGTGTTAAGATACACTTGAAGAATGGTAACGCACCTCCTCTTTGTGGTACAAGCAGAATTTATGTATTTATTTCAAATCACTTCTCACACCATGTCTTTCAAGCCATTTATCAGAGCTCAAAACTATACACAGTACTCTAGATGAAGGCCTAACCAGTGGGGCTGTGCAAAGTTTTGGTCACCGATTTGATTTGGTGGAGATTCAGTGGCCAAATCTCTGAACCCAAATCAAATTAGGAGACCCATTAATCTCTCCAAATCAAATTGGAACCCTCCAAATTGATTCAGAGAGATTTGATGATTTGGCCATAGACACAGCTTTAAACATTTTTTTCTACATACATGAAGGTACCATGCGGCTCATGAACGCCAAGATGGTAGGGCGGATGGAGCCTCCCACAGGAGCATTGGGGGGGGGGGGGTCCCCTGCATGCTCAGCAATGGACGCAGAAGCACTTCCAATCCACTTCTGGGTCCACCAGGGAGCACACACGGGATCTCCCCCCCCCCCCCCGCTCCCTTGCTCAGCAGCTGGTGCCTCCTGGGTCTGGGGGGGGGGGGGGGCACACAGGGTCCCCCTGCAGGCAATCACTGAGCTGGGAGAGGGGCATTGGGGGGGGGGTCCACTGCCAAGCACAAAAGGGGCCCCTCCCGCACTCCTGTGGGATTCTCCATCCACCCCACCATTGCAGCATTCACGAGCTGGGCTTGGTACCTTGAGGTATGTATAAACAACATTTAGAAGCTGTGTCTATGGCCGAATCACTGATTCTCTGAATCAGCATCTAATCTTCAGATTCCGATTTAGCCGAATCGAATTGGGACAGTGACCCAAATCAATTAATCGAATTGCTGCCCCCCCCCGCCCCAATTTCAGGTCGAATCTGAATCCAAATCAAATATGGCCCTTTTGGCGCACCCCTACTAACCAGCACCAAGTCAAATAGCACTATCACATCCTGTGTCTTACACCTAATGTTCCTATTGATGCCACCCAAAATTGCACTTGCCTTTTTATAGCCGCATAATAAAACTTGTTTTATTGTCTGTGCTACAGCCTAATAGACTCAAATACTTATATCCAATTGTACTGAATTTGAAGTTTAAAACAAAAACACCACAGCAATACCAAATTCTGTAGATAAGGTTGCATAAATATTTTCCATTCAAACCAGTTTTTAAAATCATACAAATCTGTATAACTTACCTTTAAGGTTGAAATTATTCTTATTCAATGACTGCTAATTTATTTTTAACATGCAAGGGAAAATATCTTAAACATTTTGGAAGAAAAATAAAATGAAGAATAATTAAAAAAATGTTCATGTCAGGCAGGGACAAGGGGAGAAGAGAAAGGAGGAACCAATTTTGATTTTTTGCAACTAGTTCTATAGCCAAGTTGGCAAGGGGATGAAATTTTAACTTTAGCACAGAGAATTGCCTCAGCTTATCCCAAGAAAATTGGTTTTGATTTGACAGTTACGAGTCTTTGAAAATAACGTATCAAGATTACCCTGAAGATTTTCTTCTCTCCACCCCCTAAACTCATGAATTATGCAACTAAGAAAAAACATTCTTTGTTCAAGGTAAAACTCAAAAGTGAAAGTATTGGTGGCTAGCATTGTTAGAGAAGATGAATTCATTATATAGCTAACAGAACCCCATTCTAAAGAGCATAGTGGTTTGAACTACCAGATAGATCACTCAGATACAGGGTGGTATGGAGGACGCACACAGGTTAATTAATCATCATCATGTAGTTATCATGGAGTGACTGATGCACTATAAACTCTGCCTTCCTTTACTTCACAGTAAGCGGCTCACATGGCCATACCCAAGAAAGAACCCCCATTCTAATGTAGCTCATAAGCTACAAAATTTTGCACAGGAGCAGCTTACTCATGTGCATATTCTGAGATTTGTGCCACAGGACTTTTTCAGGCATATCTAACCAAATATTTCCTTTCATTTTTTCCAAATCAAAGGAACTTTAAACTCCCAAGGAGTAAAGCACCTTTTATGCTTAATGTCATCTTTATTTAAAAAAAAAATAAAAAAAAAAATACATCTAAAGCATTCCATATGATGCTAAAATCAGTGGTTCTCAATCTTTTTAGCCTTGATGCATGACTGGACAGGCTCAGGGCACCCTTCAGAAAATACCAGTTCTTAGTTTAGCCTTGTGTTTTTTTTACTACAAAGAACTCATGAAGACTACAACAGGTCAGAATGTTTTCAACACTATAGATTCATATTTGAAATTTCTGGGTGAATCACATGTACACTTAGTAATGCTAAGATTCTATAGCTCCTGTGGGACCTTGAAACTATCTGAAGGCACCCCAGAACTACGGTGACCACCTTTCCCAAATTGGCAAGTGTGCTCCCCCTGCCATGCCTCCCCAGGAGTGTACCCAGCAATGAAGGGTTGATCCCCACCAACTTCTCCATTGGCAATGCCATAGGGGGTGCATATGCACACCCCCCCCCCCCCGAGATAGTTGGCAGTGCTTCTTGCAGGGGATGTACTGTCAATGCCGGCAGTGCCTGCAGGTAAATCGCTGCTCATCACTCCCACCACCAGTGGCATCTGCAGGTGGCCACCGATTGCCCCTGCTGATGCTGCCAGTGGCATCTGTGGGTGGTCGCCAAATGCTGGTTGGTGCTCGCCACTGCTTGCCTGCCACCAACACTGCTGTGGCCGCCTGCAGGAGCTCCCCACTTGCTGCCGCCGCCATGCCCCCACTGCCTGCAGGCAGTCGTCATGCCCCCCCAGCCTCTGGGGGCATGCGTCATTCATGGAGCCACCCATGGTTTCAGCCTACTACCCGGTCAAGTCCTGTGGCCACATTCCTGCCCCAGGCCTCATGTGCCAGCCTGGCTGGACAGTACCCTCAGCCCCAGCTCCAGCCCTGTCCTACTCTTTCTTTCACCATGGAAGCCTCAATATGCCCCCCCGTCCAGATTTGCCTGCAGGCAGCTGAGGGAGCTACTCTCCACCACTGCCTGGGGTGGTATTCCTAGCCACATGCATGCGTGTGCACACACACGAGGACATGGTGCCCTCTCTGTGTCCCTCTCTCCCCTGCACTTTGCGGGCTAAAACTCTGCTAGCCTGGAAGGGGACTTGATGGGCAGCTTTACACATGCTCTGGCAGCTGCAGGGAGTGGCGCTTTAATTATAGCAGCTCCAAGAGTGGCTTTAATTAAAGTGCCACATCATCTCATGTGTCATTGTCCCCCAGCTTAAAAATGGTAGCAGAAGCACTTGAACTAAAGCTCACCATTTTTAAGTGCAGAGATGCCAATACATGAGACACAGGAAGCTGCAGGAGTGTGGTAACTGCCACACTCCATCATGCTGGATTAATTGAGTATGCTCCAATGCACTGGAATTTCAGTGAATCAGAGCAGCCTCTGTGCTCATACATCTGCACCCAATGTTCCCATTTTGGGATTGCCTTGCCCAATTAGAGGCAGGTGGTCACCCTACTCAAAATGCTGCAGAACGCTGCTTGAGAATCAGTGCACTAAACTGAGAGACAAGTAGATTCTCATAATGTAAATACTGTACAGTCTCATGAAATGCATAAAAATTAAAATGCATGCACAATCTTCTATTTAGCTATACTTTTGCAGGCACACACAAAGGGACACAAAATTAAGGTTGCGTGTAAAATCTCATCTTAAGTAGTTTCATGACCTTTGAGTCCATAATACAAAACCATAAGAACATTTTATTTCTGCAATTATTTCTCCGGTACATGCCTAGTTTAGCTGGCAAGTGAAATACAAGTATGTTGCTGAGCAATTGCCTCATGGATTCAAGCCCTTTATTAAATATTGGTCTTTTTTTTTTTAAATCCATCTTTTCAAGAAGCCAGAGTCTTTTTTCTACCCTTTACCTATAATTGTAAAATATTGTCACTAAGCATAAGAATTCAGACCATAGACAACTTTCTCCAAGGCTTATAAATTACTTGTTTTCGAAAGAGCTCACATTTTTGCATGGCTATTGATATTTTAGTCTTACAAAGGTGGTCAAAATGCTGCATTTTTAAAGATTAAGTCTTTCTGGTGTTCTTTAAGACTGGAAGAAAAAGTTCTTAAACTGGTTCTCATTTAAATAGGAAAGAAAGTAATATCATCATGAACAAACTTTTGACATGCATTATGAATTGGTCACAGGATTAACTTTAGTTAATCTACAACAGTGAAAATAAAACAGTGCTAAGAAAGTCATATATTTGTCCTACTCAAAAGGAATAATATTGCATATTGAATATATTCAATATCTTACATCTTTTAGTTGAAGTTTCCTTCAGCTTTAGTGCATCAGGTTATTGGATGAAATTCTAAATTCAAGTACAATGGCAATATCCCACTAGCAAGCAATTAAATGAATCATGTACTTCATATTATCATATATAACAAACACACATCTACTTAGAGATTGAGAATATTGAAGAGGGGAAGAAAGGGAAGTCTTGTACTGCAACCTAGATACTAACGTTCCATCCTTCAGCATAATCATTTTCTGCAAAACCTTGAAAGCTGGAAAAAAACAGCCTGTCAGAAAGCAGTCTCATCTGTTCTCATTTGTCAGGGAATTATGTATATGCTACTCACACACTTTGGTCTTTTTTTTTTTTTTTTTTTTTAGAACTGGGATTGGTTTTACTGTTATGTCATTTTTTAAACAAAATCAAAACTACTATTGTTTGTCAATGGTACCATGGAAGCTGCACTATAATACTTCACTGAGATCCCACAGAAGGAGTTTAATATGGGGGTTGGTGTTTTTGGCAAATGAACTCATTGTTATCTTATGGTTTTGGAATAATGAAATCAACTGCTATTATTTTTACACTATTTGCTATGCAAACTGTTTGATATTTTTTCTCTCGGAATTTTTCCATAGTATGCCCATCAATCTGAGTTGGCCCCATTTTGCCTCAGCAACTTACAGACAACCCTCCTGACAAATGATGCTGACACCTGATCTATAAGAATGAGTGAGAAGGCAGCTGTGTTTTCATGCTTATTCAAACTTTGACTTCTTCCCTCAGCCAATAGCAATGATGCCAGTTCTACCAGTAGATATTGTGGTATAGACACTAAGAAAACCAATTTTTTTTTCTTCTTCTTTTCTTTTTTTCTGTATTCCCACTATAACAAAGACATAGGACTCTTTGGAATTGTAATTGTAACAGTTGTAACCTCCTAAAAGAATCATAGGACTCTTGGAACGCAGCTCATCGAATTTCAGGATTACCTATTCCTGGAAAATGTAGCTATTTCAACAGATGGGTTTGCTTCAACTTGAAGAGAAGTTGTTTGTTGGCTTTTTTCAAAAGTTCCCATTAAGTCAAAATTCTGAAGCAAAACAAAAAAAAAAAAAATCCCTTTTTTCCAATGCACAGTTTCTGAACCAAAGTGTGTTTCCTGGGACAGCAGTAACCGCTGACTGAAATGAAGATGAATTTCTGTGTAGGTCAGCAAACTGTCAAGGCTGCAGATTCACATCGTGATGGACTTCCTTAAGTTTACAGACCCTGGAAACCTGCCCCAGGACTTTCCAGTCCCCAACTTAACGTTGGAAAGCTTGGGAACCCTGAGAGCTCCCACATGAATCAGGCTCATCAGGACTTCCAAGCTTCATTATGCAGAACCAGGTCAAAAGCCCAGAGACTCCCAATAGGCAGGTTTCCCTTCAAACCCTGGTCTGAAAGATCCATAACTTTCACTGGAATCAAGATACTCTGGCAAAATGTTTTGGGCTTCATAGTCGGGCGTTTTCAACCAAACTTTAGCCAGAAAAATTCTGATCCAATCCACACAGGAAAAAGTGATATAAAGTTAAGTAAGGAGTACATCCAACACAATGTCTTACAACAGAGTTTTCTCAACTGTTTTTGTTTGGTATACCCCTGGTGGCTGATTGATGAGCACGTGGTTGGGGGGGGAGGTGCGCACGCCACGCACAGCAGTGAAGCCAGAAGCACTGGTGGCAAAGCCAAAAGTGCTACCTGTTTCTCAGTGCCAGAGCCACATACCCCTGGGAGTACTTGGGAAGGCCCGGGGGGTACACATACCTCTGGTTGACACCCCACCTCTTACACAACACAGAGCCATTTCTCACAAAAGCAAGTCTTACTAAAAGACTTTTTGGGGTTCTTAATAACAATGTTCTGAAGGGAAGGGGAGAAATAAAAGATCTGGTCTAGGGCAAATCAGAGCAAGAACCTTGTGAAGAGGCAGAGAAATGGTTCTAGGTGATAGACATGAGCTGAGAGACGGACCGAATGCAATGTGTTATTCCAGCAGCTGAACTAAGCTCTATGTAACTCCAGTATTCAGACTGAAAATCTATGTTGGAAGTGAAATGAGCTTGAACTTTTTCAGCAGAAAACGCAGACAGAGATAGACAAATAAGAATAATTGATATTTCAGTTCAGTAGTCAGGTCACCAGCACCTTTAGTGAATGCTCAATTTGGGCCCAAGATGCAAGGGAAACAAAGATTCCATGCCTCTTTTTTCTCTATTTTGTAACGGGCTCCTAAAGCCACTTATGAAACCAGCATGCAACCATAGTGTTTCATTTGGGAAATGTCAGAGTATACTTTCTTGGCATTTAAGATTGCAGCCCACATTTTGCATTTAGACAAAACAATTAGCCTAATTCAGTATTATGTCATAAACAGTTTTGGACAATGCAAAACTATTTTTCCAGCAAATAAACTATAAGCCAACCTCACCCACCCCCCAAAGATCAGACCTACTGACAAATCAGAACCTTAATGTGTAGCACAATACCTATATGTCAGAGAGAGATATCTTTCCATCTTAAAAGGGGTATTGGGCATCAGCAGGTGTCAGTAAGTACCTGCAGAATCCAATATCAAATGCAGAGGGATAGAAAAAAAAGCCATGCATTTGAGACCTGAAATCACTTCAAGAAAGAAGAAACGAAAAGCTAAGTCAGACTTAAAAAGCAGAACATTTCTTTTTACACCTGCATCCAGCTGTTCACCTTGTACCTGGGTTTAGAGTTATTCCACATTCATTCAGCATTTAAAAAGAATGTAGCAGAAGTAATACCCAAGTCTTTCCAACTTAAAGTCTAACAAAAAGCCTTTATGATGCACAGTCCTGTAATCTGAAGGCCATGACAGTGTGCAGAAGAAAAGGAATAACTTAAGTAACATGTATATATAAAAACTTTAGTAAGGCAACAAGAGTTCCTTGTTTAGGCTAACACTTATTTCTGTAACTGTCAGTGAATATTGTTAGCCAAATTAAACACTAGGTAGTCTCTTTTTGATGGTTCCATAGTATAAAATATAGACAGAAGTGCATTTAGTTGCAATATTAAAAAAAAAATATATATACTGAGAAAACATAGATCATAGAAATCATACAAAATAAGGGTTGGAAGGGACCTTAGGAAGTCACCTAATCCAACCCCTTGCTCAAAGCAGGGCCATCCCCAACTAGATCATTCCAGTCATGGCTTTGTCTAGCCAGGTTTTGAAAAAAAAAAATTCATGGATGGAGATTCAACCACCTCTCTGGGTAACCTGTTCCAGTGTTTTTACTACCCTCCTAGTGAGAAAATCCTTCCTAATACCTAACCTAAACTTCCCTTGCAGTAACCCAAGACCATTACTCCTTGTTTGGTCATCTACCACCACTGAGAAAGATCTAGCTCCATCCTCTTTTGAACCCCCCTTCAGGTAGTTGAAGGCTGCTATTAAGTCCCCTATCAGTCTCCTCTTCTCTAGACTAAATAAGACCAGTTCCCTCAGGCACTCCTTAAAAAAGTCATGTGCCCTAGCACCCTAACCGTTTTTCTTGCCCCCCCCTGGACACCTTACACCCTGTCCACATGCCTTCTATAGAGCAGGGCCCAAAACTGGGTACAGTACTGCAGATGTGGCCTTACCAGTGATGAATGAAGGGAAATAATTACTTCCCCCAAGCTGTTGGCAATGATCCTACTAATACAACCTAGTATGCCATTAGCCTTCTTCACAATGAGGGCACACATTTGACTCATGCAGCTTCTTGTCCACGGTAATCCCAAAGTCTTTTTCTGCAATGCTGCTGCTTAGCCAGTTGGTCCCAAGCCTGTAGCAGTGCATGGGATTTTTCCCATGAAGGACTTTGCACTTGTCCCTCTTGAGCCTTGTGAGATTTGTTTTGGCCCAATCCTCCAATTTGTCTAGATCACTCTGAATCTTAGCCCTACACTCCAATGCATCTACTATACTCCCTAGCTTGGTGTCATCTGCAAATTTGCTTAGGGTGCAATCTATCCCATCTTCCAGACAGTTAAGAAAATATTGAACAAAACTGGCCCCAGGACCAGCCCCTGAGGCACTCCATTTGATACCCACTGCCAATTAGACCTCGAGCCAGTGATCACTACCTGTTAAGCCCAGTGATCCAGCCAGCCTGAATCACCTTACAGTTCATTTATCCAACCCATACTTCCTTACTTTGCTTGCAACAGTGCTGTGGGATACTGTACCAAAAGCCTTGCTAAAGTCAAGGCATATTATGTCCGCTGCTTTCCCAACATCCACAGAGCCAGTTATCATCAGAGAAGGAGATCAGATTGGTCAGGCATGACTTCCCTTGGTGAATCCATGCTGACTGTTCCTAATCACCTTCTTCTCCTCCAAGTGTTTAGAAATGGATTCCTTGAAGGCCTACTCCATGATTTTTTCCAAGGACGGAGGTGGGGCTGACTGGTCTGCAGTTCCCTGAATCCTCCTTCTTCCCTTTCTTGAAGATAGGCATTATATTGTCCCTTTCCAATCAGCCAGGACCACACCTGATCGCTACAAATTTTCAAAGATAATGGCCAGCAGTTTTACAATCGCATCAGCCAACCTCCTCAGCACCACTGGATACATTTAATCTGGCCCCATGGACCTGTACATGTCCAGCTTTTCCAAGTAGTCCATAACTGGTTCTTTCACCACCAAGGGCTACTTGCCTTCTCCCCAAACTGTGCTGCCCAGTGCAGTAGTCTGGGAGCTGACTGGTGGTAGGTGAAGACTGAGGTTAAAAAAGGCAATGAGTACATCAGCCTTTTCTACACCCTCTGTCACTAGGTTGCCTCCCCCATTCAGTAAGGGACCCACATTTTCCCTGACCTTCCTTTTGTTGCTAACATACTTGTAGTAACCTCTCTCATTGCCCTTCATGTCCCTTGCTAGCTGCAGCTCAAGTTGTGCTTTGGCCTTCCCGATTTCATCCCTGCATGCCTGAGCAACATCTTTATACTCCTTCCTAGTCATCACTCCAAGCCTCTGCTTCTTGTAAGCTTCCTTTTTGTGTTTAAGCTCACCAAAGAGTTCTCTGCTAAGCCAAGCCGCTCACCTGCCATATTTGCTATTGCTCCTGAACATCAGGATGGTTTGTTCCTGCACTCAGTAAGGTTTCTTTAAAATACAATCAGATCTCCTGGACTTGTTTCCCCTCTCAGACTGGTCTCCCAGAGGATCCTGCCCATCAGTTCCCTGAGGAAGTCAAACTCTGCTTTTCAGAAGTCTGGGGCTCATACGCTGCTGTTCTCTTTTCTTTCTCTTGTCAGGATCCTGAACTCAGTCATCTCATGGTCACTACTGCCCAAATTGCCATCCACTTCTACATCCCCCACCAATTCTTCCCTGCTCATAAGCTTGCTTATTTAGTTTAAATAGATGATAATTTATAGTTAATACACTATATGGGTAAAGTCCCAAGTCCATTTTCTTGGACTGCATGCAATATGTTATATAGGCTAAGTCAGTCCTCCAATGCTTACCTTTCAACATGCCAATCTTTTGTACCATTTAGGCAACATCTAATATCTTTAGAAAAATAAATTCAAATGAAAAGACCCATCAAACTTAAAAAAAAAAATAAAATATACATATACACATACACATACATATACACACACACACACACACACACACACACACCTAGCTGGTTATTTCCTTAGCAGTTGCAATCTTCCCTCCTAAGAAATATTAAAAACTATCCATAATAAACATCTGATTCTTTTTTCCACCAAGATTTTCTTCTTATTTTAAATAAATACCCTTAAGACAGCAAGTTTTCTATATTAACTAAAGCTATATGTGGACTTGCATGTTATGTGGTTTATCCTCATCTGAAAAGTGATGTTCCAAAGGTGTTTATGATAAAAAAAAAAAAAAAAAAAAAAAAGGGTTAGTTCCATAGGGATATAACTGCAGAACGTTTGCAGCAAGCTTTTCACTAATCCATAAGTCTTTAGAAAGACCCTTTGGATTACCAGCTGACACATGAAGCGTAAGATCTTGGGAGAGATATACCGCCAAATTTAGTGTACATTACTCAAACTAAAATAAAGATGAGATCATAGTGATTTCAGTGACCTCTCTCAATAGAATTTATTCTGTCACAACTTTGTTCTGCGAAGTGGCATCTAGGAACTTCAGTACTTAGAAGAGACTTAACAACATTTACAAACTTACTCACTTTTGCAACCGGAGCACGAAAAAATTATGACATTGTCATGGACAGTCCAAGTCTGCTATTTCCACTAGCTGCCACAGCCTTGCTAGAGCTTCCTCCATCCTGGCCACTAAAAAGGTTGCCATGTTTGAATCATAAGTACGCTAGATCCACATGTCTGCAAGTGTCCCATTCACTGAGTAAGTCCCTTTCCTTAACTTCTCCGACACACTTCCTCAGCACAAGCTCTTGGTGTTGTCCCTTCATGGATATGGGATCTCACACTTCAGTTATGTTAGGACCACAAGGCTAGCTCTGATCCCACAGATGCTCTAATGGCATAGAAACAGGCATTTTCGGAGCTCCGGCCTCATGGGCATTCCAGTGGTACAATTAATCTCAGAGATGTGGGATTCTTGAAGCAGGCAGGCAACCAGGTTTCAAATGGGTTCAAGAAACAAGAATTTTCTTTATTTTAGCCAATACAAGAACAATAAAGATCTAAACAAAACAGTAAATGCCTACCTCAATTTCCTTGCATAGCCTTCTAAGCATTTTTGAGTATTTGGGGGGTTTAGATCGGAGAGGTCTCTTTCATCAACCGATCTGCACTTGTTTTACAGAAGAAGCCATGGAGTGAATGAGTCCATCTGTCCTTCTCTGTCAGGGGCCAGCTGCCCCTACTTACCTGAAGTGGCCTGGTTGCTAGTGGCTAATTCTCCCCACCTGCCCCAGTTGCAGCAGCCCTTTTAGTCTCTCACAAGCTATTCAACAAGGTAGAGCTCTGCCAGTCTAGTCTTAGGCTTGTGACTCCTTAGTTTACTTAGTTCTGCTTGTTTGTTCCTGGTTTTCTCTGCCCTGAATCCTGCTTCCTGCCTTAATCCAGACTCCTGCCCATGTGTTCCTAATTCTAGACCCCTGTCCTCTAACAGCCTCTTGACTTGGGGCTCAGCAAGGAAATTATCCATATCCCAGTCCTGTACTAGTGTTCGGTGCACTTTTTTTTTTTTTTTTTTTTAAACACACTTTGCAAATTATAATCAATTGCCCTCCTTGAAAATAATAGCGTGCCCCCTGGCTAGATCTCTGTCCACTACTCCTGATTTGCCCAAGCTAATTTTTTGTCCAAGAGAGCTTCTACATGAATAGAGGACTATCAAGGTCTGATATAACAACTGTGGTTTGATGTCCCCGTCACCATTCTCAGGAAGTTTAATCCAACATGAAAGTAACACTAAACAAAAAACAAAAAATACAACAGATAACCCCTCCCTCCCCAAAAGCCAAAGGAGACAGAAGATAAGCTCCACAGTCAAACTAGAGCTTGCAGTCTGACACACACATACAGAGTAAGGAACATCAAACAATTCATAAGCTGCTTATGGTCATTTTCCAAAATGTCATACTAACAATGAGAGGTTTGTAAAAGATGTCAGACAGGTCAGGACTGAAAAATCACTATTTGATACTGAACTCCTCCAGATACCCGAGAGTAAAAGGAAAATGCAGTCAGATTTCAAAAACCAGTGTGTTGGTTTTCATTCAACAACACCAGTTTTGACTACTACGTATTCCTGCAAGACAGTTCATACCAGCCTGCCTTAACCTTTTCACATATTATCCCCTACAACAGGAAAATATTTTTGCTAAATAAAATGACTTGAACATTATATGCAGCATAAGGGCATTCAAAACAGAGATTTTATTTTCTCTCCCATTTAAAAAAAAAAAAAAAAACCAAACAAAAAAACAACAATGGATTTTAGGCAAAGCACGCTAGATGCACTTTTACTTGCACTTCACAAATTGTATTCAATTTCCTTTCTTGAAAATAATACCCATATAGTTGGAATGGTTAAAACTTCTTTGTGGAAGAGGGTATATATGGAACTAGCAGTTCTTGCCTGTTCTAAACAAATGCAGGAGGTATCTAGAGATCTTTTCTCTTGGGGACACAGCTTCCCACCCCACATTTATTTGCTATTTCAGACACTGGACATGGGTTGGTACACTACAACTGGTGTCACAGTAATATCCACTGCTAAATACCACACTAGGAAGACCTCTTCTGCTGGTTACAAAACTAGTGTCACAGCAGTGTAGAGGGAAGCATAGATTCCCTCCACCTATTATGCTAAGGCCACCCAGTCTCCTTGTTACACAGGCTCTGCTACAAGAGTCTCTCTTAGTCTTAGCTTCACAACTTACTAATCACCAACTGGCAGACTGTTGAATACAAATAATTTAAAATGTAATTCCCTTTGCCTTTATTAAAAAAAGTTAGCCATTTTGTGACAGAGAAGATGTAAAGCAGGTAAATCATGGAGCCACCTTGGACAGAGAGATGAAGGATGAAGCACAATCCATCCTCAGATAAGAGAAAGGGAAGTAGTAGTTAGCTTGCTTGTGATGCATGCAATATACAATAAAACTCACACCTGCTTTTGTGGGAACCTAGAATCATATACAACATTGCAGGTGGAGGTTTTGCCACTTATCCCAGTAGTATCACAAGGAGCTAAGTAATGCTGAGTACAGGCGCTCAATGTATTTGTAACTTAATTTGATATAAATCAAAATCTGCACAACTAGTGTAAGTAAGAGGATACGCAAGCCACAGAAATCTACTTAAGCCTCTTCTCTACCAATGCAGTGCCTTATGATCAGACCACTGGAAGAGTTCAATTTAGTTAGAAGATACATCCTGGTTGAACATTTGTGCCCAGAAGCTTTTTTCAGATAGCTAATACAAGTGCTCTTCTGAGGTCAGCATGTGAAATGGAAAATACTTTTTACTACTCCCTTTCAGCTCTTATCGGTTTCTCTCAGACTATCCCCTGAAACACTTAAAGTACAGATTATTTTAGGATTTACCACCAAGAATATTTTTATTTAAAGTGAAATCCATTAAAAAAAAATTCACTGGTGACAACACTACGCATATAAAAAAAAAAAAATCATGTCAGAGCTCAAGAAGTTATGATTTTTTTAGACCCAACGATCTTTAATCTTGATAAATAAAGAGAACCTCCAAATGTTTCTTCAGTCTGTGAGCTCTCATAAGCTGCTTTTTCAACATTTTCTCCACAACTCTCACAGCCAGAAACATGAAGGGAAGAAGCAGGTCTCACATTTTAAAGGGTAAAAAAAATAATGATAATAAGAGTAATCAAGGCATACTATCCATCATGACATTCAAAACACACAGGAACTAAAACTAGAAACCATACTGTATTTTCTCTCAGATGTGCAGGAACAAAGCAAGCAATAAAGATGATTACTCCCCTTCATATTATAAAACCTTCTCAAAATAAACAACCTTGTTCTTTCTAAAATAGGCACATTTTCTTCCCAAACCTAGAACTCCATTCACTATCCAAGTAAAGTCTAAACCACTCTGCCTGCCCAGCCATTTATGAGACAGGTGGTCCTGAGTGACTAATAACTTTTAGCTGGCTGTACCTCCCAGATTTTCTAATTAACTCTTTACTGACTCAACCTAGATAAATGCAAGCCAGGTTAGGTGAGAAAGTTTAGCAGTTATCTCTTCCGAGAGCAATCCTATCAGTACACTTGCAGCCCCCATGAACCAGATTGATGGAAAACTGCATGGCAAATATACAGACTAGAAGACTGTCACAACAGTAGCTGCTTCACACACTTGTCCATTGGTTATAGGAAAAGAAATCCATTGGGAGCTATCTGTAAAGACACCTTCAAGGAGTTTTCAGCTTTCTTGACTCTAGTAATGTGGTAGTACTAAAACCTAATACTCAATCTACATTTCTGTGCTATACTAGGTCTCAGTGCTTTGAGATCCCTTTCCACTAAACACTGTATTACCTACCGGGTGTCCTGGCCCTGACAAGATATGCCAGGAAAAGTATACAGGTAAACTTCCCTGGTTTAAAGTTGAAGAAACCTTAGTTGGCAAGGAAAAGAATATCTTTCTTTCACTGAACAACATCCTGTTTCAAGCTGTTTTGAGATGAACCCTAGCCACAAAACACATTTTGCAAAATTTCCATCCCTATTTGAATCACCTTGCTTTACTTTAGTCCTTTGCTTTGCTTGTGGTAAGGTCACCTTACCTGAAATCCTATCAGAACATGGTCCATACAGCAGGTAAAAAACACTAGACCTTTCTGTATGTCTCAGTACCTTTAAGCTCCTGAAACTTATTTTTCTCCAGGCTGAATGTAACAGCAAATGATTAAACTACAATAGCCAAAGAAGCATAAGCCAAGACAAAAATTCAACTCCAATACACCCCAAGTAGAGGTGAAGAGTACATTTGCTATATGGTTTTCTGTCCGATTTGCCACACCTGTGATGATATCACCAGCCTCATATAAGGGCCAATGGAGCTAGCACCTTCTATGCTACAGTACATAGAAGTTAAAGGAAACTGAGGTAAGAGGGTTGATTTTAAGTATTGTGTTTGGGGATGAAAAATATGAAACATGCAATTGATTTTTTGCTACTTTTTTCTCTGGGTTACAAATGGTGTTTTCTTACATTGATTTAAAAAGAAATCAATAAGAAGTTCAATCTATCTAATTGGCCAGTTAATCTGAAACAAACTTCTGCTAATAGAATATTGCCTTGAAAGGCTATCATGAATTTGCAAAACATGTAAGAAGAAATAAAACATCTGTTCATGTTGGAAACTATATATCTTCTAGGCAAACCTTTATCCACCAAAAAGGCAGTTCTGCCAAAAATGGGGAGGGGACGCTTAAGTCGTACTATCATGCCTTTTTTTAATTGCTCAAATTCATGACTTTAAGGCTAAACAAAAGTTTAAAAATGGTATTTCTGCTTCAGCAAGTCAAACCTAAAGTTGTTTTGCTTTTGATTGACCTGAAGTGTTTGGCCAGCAAACCAAGAAAAATTAATTATTCTAGTTCTCCTGTTACAAGATGATCTCAAATACTAGTCACTTCTAGATTTATCTTAGAGTCTTAATAGGAAGAGAAATAATTTGGTTTCCACAGTATCTAGACACTATAACTATTTAAAAATATGATCTGGTGGAATTGACTAACAGAAATGTCTCCTGCCTTCTTAAAAAGAAGGCTAACAACCTGCCTGTGAAACTTGGCACAATATGCTTTTTACTACTGTGCTGAAAAACAAGCATGATAATAACAAAAGGGATGCACGTGGATCATGCTTTAGACGATAACCTCAGCAGTTAATGTCTTAAGAGGGCCATACACTGGCATGTCAACTTGGAACAACCCATCTGGTGCTCTTGGATCCTTAGTCAGAAAAGGACTCCTCAAGTCTCCAAGACCTATCTAGTCCAAGCTTGGTGTCTCTTCTGCGACTTCTTTTTCTTTTTTAAAATTAAGTCAAGGAAAATAATGCATATTGGAAGGAAGATCAGATGACCTACAAAATGGGAGAAATTGTTCCATGCAGGTCTGAAAACTAAGATGGCAACAAGAAGAATACTGTACCATAACTAGAAGCAGCATAAGAATGTCTTGAATAATTTGATACGGTTCCATTTAATGTATGCACCTATCATCTTATTCTGCTAAGTACAGGCAGAGATGCTTATCTAATATGATTAAGCAAAGCTGTTCTTTTGAGGAGCTTGCATTGCTGTAGTGCCCTTAGCTGCATATATATGGGATGTCTCTTTAACAAGATATACCTCTTGAGAGCAGTCTTTGCCAGACAAGAAGACTGGAGTTGGTGCAATTAACCAATTAAGGCATTAGCATAGGCATATCCTTGATTGAAAGGACTGAACTTAAAGAAACCAGCTAGTTTGCTGGAATTGGACATGATGGATCATGTGTCAAAGACTTCAAATGCATGAATCTTTCCAGAAATTTGATGGTGATGATATCCTTTCCTGGCAGAGCAGGTCCTCTTACATACTAATGCATTTTTATCACTAGCTGCTTCCTAATGGCTCATTCAGCAAATGTTGACCAGGTGGAGAGAATCCAGAGATGGCAATCATCCTATTACTCTGTAGTTCAGCATGTGACATGACAAAGAACAGTGCAGGGAAATGGAACTGATTCACCTTGCCTCTTTCCTGTCTTTCAGTAGCATCTGCCTTTATCATGTCTTCTGACCAAAACAAAGTGACTGTTGCTTCCTGTGAGACGACTAATGAGGAGCATCAGGTAGGTATAGCAGACTTGTTGATCAAGTGGGGGCCAACTGGGCTGTAACCAGCATCTGTCTGGATGGCTCTCTGAAGGAGTATATTGACTCTTCCTCTAAGAGCTGTGCTGGAATTTACATGTTAGTAGCTTGTTGGGGGGCCTCAATGCTAATTCAGCTGGGGAACAAACTGATCAATTATGTAAGACTTGACCATGAAAAATATTTTGGCTTGCATATAGTTGGCTGAAGTACACTTGACACTTGCTAGTAATAAATGTTGAAAGCAAATTTCAACACTGCCTGCAGGTGTAGCTAGAAACTCATTTTAAATCCAAAAATGACTTCTTGACACTTCTTAAAGGCTGGAAAAAATAAACTGAAAAGCCCACTAGGACAGCCATGCATGTCTCTTAATCCAAAAAGTATTTTTAGGGATATCTCTCTTTATAAAGGGGCAGAATTTCAACACCAATGACTGGGGGGGGGGGGGGGAGGACTTGATTATCATTAAAGTACATGGTTTGGTAGTACAATGCTTCTGACCATTGTGCAGTGATACAAATGGAAAGATCTCATGCAAAAGCCTTAAGGAATTGTCTGGTGTAGAAAATATCATATGAAGAAAAGTACTCAAATCTGATGGGTTCTAAATCTATCTTCCCCGACACCTTCTCCAGTGTGTAGTAGGCAGAGTGACAAGCTTACCATTGGTCAGCTCAACTTATGACAAGGTCTCTGATGCATACACTGCTACCAAAGAAAACCATCCACTCATCAAGTCGGTATGTGATGCTGCAGAGACTGGAGTGAAGACAATTGCCATTGCTGCAGCTGGTACTGTGCAACCAATTTTGATCAAACTTGAACCTCACAGTGAGTAAATCAATGCAGGTTACAGGAGACTTTCATTTATAGTGTATAATGACCGCTTTCTTTCCCTGAATGAAGCTAGAAAAGCATATGATGCTAATGTATGTTAGCTCTGCACCTCCAAGTAGAACAAAGGACCCTGTTGTTTGGGCTAAAGGACGCTTGAGATCCCTTCCACCTTTACAATTCATTCGGTCCAATGCTGTCAAGTTCCACAGGGGAGCACCTGCTTGGGGATTCTCTTCCTCCCCTGCATCCCCCACCCCTACACAGTCTCTTGGAGCACCCCCTGAAACCAGCTCAGTCATGGATTCTAAAGCCAGTGAGCCCCTGGATCCCTAGACTCCATGACCAATTCCTCTTGTTCCCTGACATTTTTTTTTCCCTGCCAAATTATCTGTGGCCCCACAGAACTACCCGAAATTCTCCTGAAGAGAGACTTCCTCCCTTCCCCGCCACCACCCTTTCCAAGGGGACAGAATGTACCTAAACACAGAAGAGACTGACCCCCAAATAAAAAGAGGAATGTGTGTATAAATGGCCTTTTTTTTATTTTAACTCTTGTCCTACTTCCAAGTAAGATTTGGCACTGAATAAAACAGCAATGAGTTCTAAGAGATTAAATCTGACACCTTTTTTTTTTTTTTTTTCTGTACAGTTGCAGCAGCAGATGAATATGCCCACAAGAGCTTGGACAAGCTAGAGAAAAAACTACCAATTCTTCAACAGCCAGCTGACCAGGTAATTGATTACTTCTTGGGGAAACTACTGGAAAGTAGCCTGCAGTAGCCCCTTTGGCACCTGCCACACATGCTGTGCTCTAAGTAGTCAATCCTCCTGTCCAAGGGCTCTCTGTAAGAGTAGACTTAAATGGGCACATTGCAACATATGTTGGAGTAATAAGCTGCTCAAATGAACAGGTTGAATAAAAGATGGGTAGCAAATTCAGCTTTGGGATTCCAATGCAGGTGTGCATGTGCCCCTATTAAAACTTAATAATTTTTCTTTCTTTCTCTCATGTCCCTTGTCCTCCCTTCCTAGGTGATCTCAGATGGCAAGGAGCTAGTTGTTTCCACAGTAACTGTATCTTTTGCTTCTGTCACTGGAATGATGGACATGGCTAAAGATGCTGTGCAAAATAGTATGGATGCCACAAAATCTATGGTGGCTAGTGGCATTGATTAAAATAATGGAATCAAGTGTGGCACACAAAGTTGCAAGTGGTATTGATGCACTGCTGGAGAAATCTGAGGAGCTGGTGGACCACTACCTGCCAATCACATATGAGGAATTGGGTCATTATGCTTGGAGTACTGCACTGTCATACTAAGAAGATGAATGTCCTTGAATTTCTGGAGCTGCTCAGTTTAATCTCTGAATTTTTGTTTTTGTTTTTTTATTTTTTAAAAGCCTGGTGTGGTCTTCCATACTTGTCAATGGAGGCCACCATTGAATACCTCTGCCACAAAATATGGCTTAACTAGAGGTATCAAATGTATAGCCAATGGAGCCACCCATAACCTGCTGGGCAACTGGTGGGCTAGTGAAGGGTGGGGTCTGGCACAGAATCTGGGACCCTGGAGGCCTATTGAACATATGTTGGTACAGCCCTTGCTCAGCTTGTTCTGCTGCTTGCATTGCCTCTACTAAAGCAAGTAGCCAACCTACAGATCTGGCCTGCAAGGAGGCTTGTGGCTCAGATCCAGCGTGAGAAGTTTGGGTACTCCCACTTTTAAAAGCGGTAGTGGAGAAGAAGACCCTCAGAGTAGGGCACTTGCCAGCCAAGGCAGTACTCTGGGACTGCTGCTCAACCCACCTATTAGCCCTGGGACAGTCCAGTGGCAGTGTAGTTTGTTAACTTGCAAATTGTGTAACTTCAGGGCATGAATGAAATGGCAATGGCTTCTAGATCTGGTAAAGGGATTGGTTTGGGTTTGTGTTTGTTTTTTTTTCTCTTGAAGAGAGGATGCTCTGGTTAAGCTATCCATTTGTTTTGTTTTTTTGTTTTTGTTTGTTTGTTTTTTGCAAGCAAAACCCAAAATAATTTGGTAAGAAGAAACTGTTGGGTTTTGTTCTGTGTTTTATGATAAATAAATAAACTAAGCTTGTTCTTGCAGTCCTTGGCTTTTTGGGGTGGTTTTTTTTTTTTTTTTTTTCTGGCTGGAAGTAGGAGCTATTGCAGTTATAGCTTGGGTATTATGTGGAACCAAGTGAAGTGTTGGAGGTGTTTGGGGGGGGGGGGGGAAGAGGAAGGGAGGAGTCAACCATGCACCCCAAAAAAGAGAAACTATATATCTAATCTCAAGTACCAGCTTTTGATTCTCCTGGTGTGATCAGTTTTGATCTGGTCACTTAGTGAAGTCCTAATCCCTGTTCCCACCTGTAACCTACTTGACTTTTAACTGAAGTCGATTTAGATTATTTAGCCCTTGGAGCATGCCCAGGGAAATCCATGGATGCTCAGCTGGAAATGCAGCCCAGAAAAAAAATTCAGTACCAGATGTAAAATTTGCAAATGGATTACATTTGTGGTCTTCTATTTATGCCCAGCTAAAAGTTTGTTCTTATTGTTCTTCAGTGAAGCTTGCATCATCACTGAAGGGGTTTGAGATGGCTTCCATTGAAGAGCAAAAACAGCAGAAAAGTTACTATGTGTGTCTGGGCTCTCTCTCAACCAAACTCCGCCATCGTGCCTATCTGCACACACTGGGCAAGCTGAAACTATGTGGGCAAAGCACCCAGGAAGCCCTGTCTCAGCTTTCGCAAACAATTGACCTGGTAGGAGAAAACAGATACTTGTCACTAAATGCATGCTTTCTCTTAACTGCTTGCCTAGAGTGGCTACCTCTTCCCAGGTATAACTCCTTTTTTCTTCTTTCTCCCTACTTAGGTAGGGTGGATATCATCTGCTCAAACACCTTTTTTGTAAGACTTCTGTCAACTTCCTTGTTGTTTTTTTTTTAAAAAAAAATAAAAAATACCAGAATGAAAGTAATTTGGTTTCTCCTTCATAGTTTTTCCATCTGGGTATTTGCTGCACTGGAGGGGAGAGATTACATTTCTGGAGGCCCAGGTGTAAGATCCAGGAATGCTGATGTAGCTGGTGGGGGGGGGGAGGGTGGAGATGTTTGGCAGGTTTTGCCATGGTGGGTCCAGCATGGTCTAAAATCCATTCAGTGTGCTTTGGGCCATAAAACTTGCTAAGAAGGCTGAATTCCCTCCTCTTCTCACCTGAAGTCAGACCTTCAAGTAGCTCATTCCTCTTTTTTTATTTTTAATATTTTTCAGATGGATTGTGTTAAGCAGGCTGTGGACCAGAAGCTTCAAAATGGCCATGAGAAGATGAACCAGATGTGGCTGGCCTGGCTCAGGAAACAGCCAGGAATGAGTGAGGACAACATACCTGCACAACCAGAGGTATACTAAAGTAGTCCAAGGTGACTGGGTGTTTGTCCTAAGTAACAGCTAATGCTTCCTCTAGGAAGGGCATCTAGCAATAGAAGTACAGAACTAGGTTTTATTGAAGAGCTCCTAGGGAGGCTTTGCATTTCATACACTCCTAACTACAGGGCATTAAACCTAGAAAGACTCCTGTCACCTTCACTTCCAAACTACCAATTTTGTCTCTTACAGATGATTGAATCTCAAGCTCTGACTGTAGCCTGCAGAGTTATCCAGCACTTGGAGGCCACCTCTCTTACCCTAATGTCCAATATCCAGGGCCTCCCAGCCAGTGTTTACAACCAGGTCCAACAAATCAAAGGCAACATAGAAGACCTTAATGCTGCTTTCTCCAGTGCTGCTTCCTTCCATGATCTTTCTAGCAATCTCCTCTCCCAGAGCAGAGAGAAGGTGGCTGCTATACGTCGGTGTCTGGATGAGCTGCTGGAGTATGTGGTGCATAACATGCCCCTTACCTGGCTTGTAGGACCCTTTACTCCAGCTGGAGAGCATGTAGAGGATGACTAGGTGAAGGACTAGACAATCTTTGACTTTCTGGTAATAAATGATGAATGTCTAGCTCCTTGCAAGGTACATGAGCGAGTTCTGTGCCCTGTGGAATGTTGACTTGTGGCCTGGAAGGATATTGGAGAAGTAGAAAATCTGCACAATTAAATGCATCTAGAACTCCCTCTTGCCATGAAATTCATTTGTTCATAGTTGTGAAATCACATGTAGGCTTGGTCACACATACAATGTTTCTGTATGTATCTAATTCCTGACCAGGATTAGGTGCATTTATAGGGTAGATCAAAATGCTTCTGATGCTGAAAGGGAAACTGTTTTTCCAACTATACTGGGCAAAAGTGAAGAATGAGGGACTGAGAGCCATTCCTGGAAGAAATGTATATCTAAATAAAAATTGTTAAAGCCTTAAGCTGGCTCTTCTGCAGATAAATATACCCTCTTCTTGTAATATAAAGGAACTTGCTTGTTCTCTGCCCTTACAGAACTGAACAGTGATAGCTGAAGGCCTACTAGATTCAGTACAGAGTGGGATGACACTTGGCTAGTCAGGCAAGTCAGTAGTCCCTTTTTGGAGAGTGATGACAGAAACCAGCAACCAAGCTAGCAATAAGGGAGTTGCATTTTTAAAAATCTCTTGGGAGAAGAGGGAAGTCTTAGTCACTCTTGGGTGTAGGTTTGTAATGGTTTCTGTCTAGTTTGGGCTCTATGGTGTGGGCTTTGTTGCTACCTTAACAGCTCACTACTCCAAACATGGTGGCTAAGTTGCTGACTCCCTGTTGCAAGGAAGGGTACCTATCCTAAGCAGGCCAAGTACTATTGAAACCAAGACCCAGCAAATGAGTTATGTGGTCATATAGGGATGGAAAGATTCCAACTACTACCAGACACCTAGTTCATGAAACAAATGTAGACAGTACCTCCCATTTGCTGGACCAGGTGCATCAAACTGGACCACCACTGAATGAGCACCAGCTCAGTACATAATGAATGGCCTAAAGGTGTAATAATGGAGAGGAACAAAGAAAGGGTGTGTTTAATACTCAGCAACTACCTCCAGAGGAGACTACTACAAACTGAAGCAAGAGTTCAGCAGAAGACAATCATGTGCTGACCAGACATGGGTCGTCTTGTGTGCATCCCTGGGGCATAGTATACGGTGACAGCCTTTGTTTGCTGCCTAATTATTGTATGCTGCTACTGAGATCAATCAAGGTCTCTAAGATAATCAATGGGATATGTTGTGAGTTGCTCATTTTGGGGATATTGCACTCTGCCCACAATTGAGCATAGGCTGCTGATTCTTAAAATCAGGCCACGCTACCCCACCCCACCCCACCACCACATCTATTCCCTATGCAGTTGATTTGGGATGAGGTTACTCTCTCTTTCCCCTTTCTACATGGCTGGATGGGGCCCTGCTACATCCATCCCACGCATGGAATTAGGGCCAAGAGCTGGATCCAGCCCACAGGTTGGCCAGGGTCTGCCCACTTAGCTCTCTAGGGTGGGGGGAATTGAACACTACTTCTATAGGGAATTTGTTGGGGAGGGAGGAGGCTACTTTTTTTCCTCAGGAGAATAGGTAGGAGCAAGAGGAGCATGCAACTGTGTTGAGGTACATCTATGAAAAGAGGAAATCCATTGGCATTGTGCACAAAAGCTTCAAAGATTTGTGGAAAGGTCCACTAGAAAAACATGGCCAAAGAAGAAAACTTGGATACTGTGGAGGGAGGCTGGTAGAAGGTCCCCAACCCACCAGCCAATAATGCTTCATCAACAAGCCTCTAAGTACTGATGCATAAAATATAAAACTCTTTCCCTACAAATACTTATAGATTCATAGATGTTAGGGGCAGAAGGGACCTCAATAGATCATCGAGTCCGACCCCCTGCATAGGCAGGAAAGAGTGCTGGGTCTAGATGACCCCAGCTAGATGGTTATCTAACCTCCTCTTGAAGACCCCCAGGGTAGGGGAGAGCACCACCTCCCTTGGGAGCCCGTTCCAGACCCTGGCCACTCGAAATGTGAAGAAGTTCTTCCTAATGTCCAATCTAAATCTGCTCTCTGCTAGCTTGTGGCCATTGTTCCTTGTAACCCCCAGGGGCACCTTGGTGAATAAATACTCGCCAATTCCCTTCTGTGCCCCCATGATGAACTTATAGGCAGCCACAAGGTCGCCTCTCAACCTTCTCTTGCGGAGGCTGAAGAGGTCCAGTTTCTCTAGTCTCTCCTCGTAGGGCTTGGTCTGCAGGCCCTTAACCATACAAGTGGCCCTTCTCTGGACCCTCTCCAGGCTATCCGCCTCCCTCTTGAATTGCGGCGCCCAGAATTGCACGCAGTACTCCAACTGCGGTCTGACCAGCGCCCAATAGAGGGGAAGTATCACCTCCTTGGACCTATTTGTCATGCATCTGCTGATGCATGATAAAGTGCCATTGGCTTTTTTGATGGCTTCGTCACACTGCCGACTCATGTTCATCTTAGAGTCCACTAGGACTCCAAGATCCCTTTCCACTTCCGTGCCACCCAGCAGGTCATTCCCTAGGCTGTAGGTGTGCTGGACATTTTTCCTTCCTAGGTGCAGCACTTTGCATTTCTCCTTGTTGAAATGCATTCTGTTGTTTTCTGCCCACTTGTCCAACCTGTCCAGGTCTGCTTGCAGCTGTTCCCTGCCCCCCGGTGTGTCCACTTCTCCCCATAGCTTTGTGTCATCTGCAAACTTGGACAGAGTACACTTCACTCCCTCGTCCAAGTCGCTGATGAAGACATTAAAGAGTATCAGTCCAAGGACCAAGCCCTGCGGGACCTCGCTGCCCACACCCTTCCAGGTTGAAGCCGACCCATCCACCACGACTCTCTGGGTGCGGCCCTCCAGCCAATTCGCCACCCACCGGACTGTGTAGTCATCCAAGTCACAGCCTCTTAACTTGTTCACCAGTATGGGGTGGGATACCGTATCGAAGGCCTTCCTGAAGTCTAAGTATACAACATCCACCCCTCCTCCTGTGTCCAGGCATTTCATAACCTGCTCATAAAAAGAGACTAGTTTGGTCAGGCAAGATGGAGACTATCACTCTAAAACAAAGATGGAAAGGGGCTGGTAAGGGTGGGAATGGAAACACAAATCTTCTGATTTGAAGTGGGGAGATATCTATAGTCCAAAACAAGTGTCTGCTTAGGTTACCTCCTATTTTAGGATGAAGCCAATCTAAAGTCTCTGGCCTAAGGTAAAAGTGTGAAGTGGCATGGATGTTTTAGTTGGTATTTGCCATAGATTGTACCACCAAATTAAATATCCAAATACCAGCGGGGTGGGCCGGTCCAATTACTACAATATCATCTGGGAATGAAAACTCGGTTGGGGGTTGGATTATGGTAGGTCTAAAGTGGCAACTTGCAATTTCTAGGGGCAAATGATGGAAAAACCAATGGAGGAAATACTTTTCTTGACTTGCTGCTTATTAACAGGGGTGGAGTGGCTGAAAACTTGAACAGGGAGGACAATGTTAATGAATTGATTGATTGTCAACTCATTCCTCTTGATCCTAAGGGAAGGATGAAAAGCAGAATAAAAAAGTTTTAGTCTTTGGAAAAGTCAGAACTGCTGAGCAGAATCCTGTAGGAGACATGCCTAAGAAAGGTGGGCATAGAGAAAGCAGATCAGGAGAGCTAATTCTACTTTAGAGACAACACTGGGGGCACAAGAGCATGCTATCCTGATGTGAAGGAAGTACCAAAAGCAGAGCAAACTCCTGTTTGGCTACACAATCCACTCTTCAGTAAGTTAATAGAATAAGAACATTTGTAAAAAGGTGAAACTTGGCCATTTTACTAACAATGAGAGAAAAGTTTACAAGACTCAGCAGCAGGAAGGCAAAGGTACAAATGAAGCTACAGCCAGCAGGGCCTACAAAAACAGCAAAGTATTCTACAAGCAAATTAGAAGCAAGACCCAAGGAGAACATAGTGAATGGAGAGGGAAAGCTAATAAAGACCATGTGCAGAAGGCTAAGTTATTTCATATTTTTACTTCATCTTTCACAATTATGAACTGTCAGATGCTGACCACAACTGGCATCAGGGATCAGGATGCAAAGATAACCTAGAAGAGGAAAGAACAAGTTAAGGATTACATGAAAATATCTAGCTTTTCTAAATCAGGAGGGCCATACAAGATTTGTTTTAGTGTACTCAAAGAGTTGGCTGAAATAATTGCAGAGGCAGCGCCTATTATGTGTGAGAAAATCATTGAGGTAAATGCAGACCTGTGATGTCTGGAAAATTGCACTGTTGTTGCTCATCTTTCTTACCTCTCCTAAGAGAGTAGGACCCAGGGAATTAAAGTGATTGGTTTAACTTTCATGGCTGGGAGATACTGGACCGTGTAACAAAACAATCAGCCTGTAACACTCCTAAGGGGAAGCAGGTGATAAGGAACAGCCATCGTGGATTTATCAAGATGAAGTCAGCCTACCAACCTGATTGCTGCCTTGTGACAAGGCAATAGACTTAGCACATGCATGAGTGCAGTGGATGTGATGGATCTAAACTTTGGTAATACTTCTGACATAGTCTCCTGTATCAGAATGCACTCTCATTCTCATGCATAAGGTAAGGAGATGTGTAAAACTTATAGGATAATCATGCTTTGAGAAGGCTGGGGGGGAGTACAAATCTTTTTTTAAGGTGTGGGAAGGGCAGGGGCAACGTCCTAAACTTGCTTTTTAAAGGACAGATCTACCTTGAAGATGGGGAATTCTTTTCTCCCCCCCCCCCCCCCACCCTGCAGGTCTTTTTGTTCACTGTAAAAGGACAAGTGTCCACCAAGGAAATTAATTTCTGTTAATTATAAAGATGGAATAAAATGCTCATCTACTTTTTCTTCAGAAAGTACACCACCCTTAAATGCAACCAGTATATCTAAGAGTGCCAAAACCTCTTCTGCAAAAGGGCTGTGTAATAGAGACCTCATGATTTTCAAACTTCTCCCTCTCTTGAACTGTATCAATAAACAAAACCTCTATGCAATTCCTTTAAATGAAGCCGTTCATGTGGTAAAATCCTGTCTTCACTGGAATACCAAGCAAACTTTGCAACCAACTTCCTACTACAGGAGGAAGTCTTAAAATCTCCACCTTGTGTCTCCTCACCTTCCTCACTAAGTACCCATCTCCTAGCATTCTGCTTAGTAGAGAAAACATATATGGAGTCACACCTTTAATTAGTTTCCTGATCAGGTCCTTGCCTTCACTTAATATTTCTTAGTGAATGTAAGAGAGCCAGAGGCTCTGTCCCTAGAAAGGGAGATCTACAACTAACCAGTCTTCTGTGCAAGTAAAGAAGCAGCCAAGATAAGGGCTGCAGGCTATGGATCTTAGCAGCAGTAAGGAGGACCAAGCAGCTCATTAGACCTCAGGGCAAACCTGACTCAGAGAAGGTAGTGGGGCGGGGTGGGAGGGGGTGGGGGTTAGATAACAGGAATGCCTGGGAGGCAGGGCAGCCCTTGCTGAAAGCCAAGTTCTCTGCGGGGAGAGTGGCTGCTCAGGAAGCCTTTGCAGGAGCCAGAACATCTAAAGGGTGGGTGGAGGATGGCTCTTGAGTTTACTTGGCATGAGAGAAGGCTTTGTTTAAAGCAATAGCTTGTTTGTTTTGGAGGAGTTTTTAGGGGGGGGGTGCTTTTTTTTTTTTTTTGAAGGGATGGATCATAACTTTTGCTCACTCAGAAAGGGGCGGGGGGGAAGGTTGGTCTAAAGTGGCAACTTGCATTTATGTTCTAATTTTAACCAGTGGGCAGGGAGTGACTACAAGGAGGTGGGGAGGAAGCGAAGGAGGTACTTTGAGGGGCATGCTGAGCTTTGAGTCCCACCAGAGGGTACAAGGTACAAGAGGACTTAAAGGGCACAGGAGCTTTTGAGCCCTACTGGGCTGAATACTAGGCAGGCCAGCTGAAGCCTAAAAGGCAAGAGCCTGAACCAGGCAGGACAATATAGAGGCAGCCTGAGGCCAGGGCAGGGACCCAGGAAGGGCAAGAGCAGGAGCGTGGAACCCAATGAGAGACAAGAGCCCAAGAAAGTTGACAGTATGAGACAGGGGCCAGGAGCCCAGGGCTGGTGCCCAGAAAGTTGGCATTGGGTAAGGGAACAAGCTAGATAAAAGGAGCCAAGGCCAGGAAGGCTGAAGTTCTCACAAAGGCTTTGAGGCCTGACAGGCCAAACACTAAGTTGGCCAAAATCGCCCTGTTGAGATGATAACCCATGTAGCCCAGGTAACTTGAGTATATACTCTCCTTCTCCAATTGAAGGGGATTGTTAGCTGGCAGGTGTGCTGTAGGGTGGGAACTGCAGACTGCTCAGTTTTCCTCCATCCTATAGAACCAGGCCAGGACAGTCAGGGGACTGAACTATATACACATTTATTTACATTAACTTACCACAAGGGAATGGAACATGGATACAAACATATGTACAATGTAAATATATATTTAGAAGATATCTAAATCAGTAACATAAACAATAGCCTCTGGGTAAATGATATAAAACCAGTGCTCCAGATACAGTAAGTCACAGGTAAGTATCTGATCTGAAACAGATAAACCCCAAAGATAAACTCAATCCCAAAGGAAACCCCAATGCCCTTGGGCTTTTCCCAAGCCCTACAAAGAAGCTGATAACTTTAGCAGGGCCCTCTCAGTGGGATTCCCCTTTCAGGAGCCCTTAACTAACCAGGGGGGACTCCCCCTCCCCTGTAGGAATCCTCTTTCCCTGCAGCTCACAGCTCCCAGACCTGGAGGGTGGTCCTTGTCCTCTGTGCCAGGCTGTTCTCTAGACTGCAGTGGGCTTCGGGGGGGGGGGGGGGGTGTCGCTGTCCCCTGGAACAGGGCTCTGCTATGCAGGGTTTCTGGGCCCTCTGGCTTGGCCCTGTTGGCTGGCTCAGTAGCCCAATCACCATCTGGCTCTCTGGATTCAACCTTTTGCCATGGGTCGGAGGTCTGGGCTGCCTCGTGTAGCACCAAGCTTGGTCTGCTCCTGGACCCTCCATGAAGCGCCTCCTGCACTGAGCTCCCAGCCTCGTTCTGGGGTTGAGGACCTGAGCTGCCCAAGCGCTCCAAAGGTCCTACTCCATGCACCAGCCTGTGCACTGTGGTCACATGCCAGAGGTTGCAGACCTGAGCCACCTCATGCAGCTCCCAGGGTCTGGACACCATGTGCCATGCTGCACACCAAGAGCCTAGCCGCTGGAGCCATCCACCATTCCCCGCTGATGGAAGTCTTCAGGGGCACTTCTGGGCTACTGCTTTGCCCTGCTGAGCAGCTCTTCTAAGCCCCAATCTTCTCTCTTCTTGTTCCCGGATGTGTTTCCCCCATGCTGGGTATGCAGTTCCTTTTATACTCTCCAGGGCTCCACCCCTGAAGTCTTCTAGACCTGAGTGTTGCAGTTTTCAATCAGGTCCATGGGCGGAGGGGGGCAGGGGGCAGACTCCTCTCCCCCTCCCCTCAGGACGGGAGTGTGACTGAACTCCTCTTGCTGCCTTCTGATTGGGAGATGAGCTCCACCAATCAAAACAGCAAGATTTCAAGCCTGGGACTGAACCCAAGCTCCAAAAGGCAAGCCTGCTACACTCATAACATTTACAAGGCATGGGTGTGGCAGTAGGGGCAGTCAGAGGCCATGAATACAGCCTTTAAGTCACCAGGCGGTTGGGTTTTTCTGATTTTTTTTTAATTTTATTTCTTTTTTAACATCTACCAGCACTAATATTGACTGTGTGTGAAAGGAAGGGAGTGCAGGGAATATACCTTTTCCTTCCCTCCCTCAATATACACACAATTTATGTTTTTCCATTTATCACAAAGGAACTCTATGTCAAAGGAGAATTTAGTTATTAATCCAGGGTGGTATTCCACAGTCTGAATTACAAGATCTTCCTGATGTTCCTTGCTCTAGTTATTGCATATGAGCATTTCCTGCTCACTGCAGCAAATGAGACAGAATGTTCTACAGAATGCCTAATTTAACACAGTACTCTAATTCCTTCCTAAATCAAAGTTCACTGAATAAGGCAGGGAGCTTGGGGAAAGAGGAATAATGTGATGTAATTAAACTGCATTAAACCATACACACACAGCACATGAATATTGCCCATGCAACCTTAGCATTGGTATTTCCTGGTTATTGAGTTTTTGATTTTGCTAGCTTTATTTCTTTTAAGGCACTTTTTGTCAGAGGTAGTATAGATACTAATATTAGAATAGACTTTATTTGATTAAAAGAGGGAGGGGAAAGCTTGCTTACCACATCTTATGAAGGCTGAGAGCTCATCACAGCCAATCAAAAAAATCAGGGTCAGAAGAACTGCCTGGACTACCCTATATACAGGTATTCAAGACAAACTTTATTCCAGCTAATAAAGCTACTATTGCAGATAGAACTACCATTTTAGGTATAGATATTGATGTTCTAAATGGTTTGAAGAACACACTGAATTCCACTGTTTGACAGTTCAGCTGCTTTTGCCATGTGCTTGGTAAATGTTGGAGTAGTGTGCAGGAAATTAAGATTCTTCTGCAGATTAAAGGAAATGGAGAAAGGAAGGAGAAACTAGAAGACAAAACTGTGAAAGTGATGCAGAAGTACCGCATACATCACAGGGAGCAAAGAAAGTAGCACAGAGCAAAAGAAACAAGTAGTAAATAGGGCTGATCAAAAAGTTGCATTTTCCTCGAAACAGTTGGAAAGAAGAAAAGCTTTGCTGTGAAACTTTCTTTTTCTTCCTTCAGAAGGAAATCTAAATTCAAAATTAGGGGCTTGTACCCTACTTTTTTTTTCCATACTGGAAAATGGAAGGGAAAAGGTTAAATGGTTTCTTCCCCTGAGGTAAACAAATTCCCTGGGTTTTTTGTTTCTGTTCAAACACACACCACAGTTTGGCCAAGGAAAAAATAATTAATTAAATTGGCACTCTGAAGCTTCACAGGCAGTGAAACCCAGGCATGTTGGAGCCCTTTCTCTATCAGTTAGACTGTTTCTGAACTATGGAAGTTTCCTTGATGTGTATTGTTCAGAAAAACAAAAACTTCCTGCAGAAAGAAAGCTATAAAAGATTCATGTACTCTTGTGCCCTGCAATCTATTTTCATTTAAAAACAGTACGTGGAATTTTTTTTGACCTGCTCTAGTTTCTGGCTTTTAATCCAAAACATTGTACAAAAATATTTGGAAGTATTTTCCCTTTGCTTAAGCACTTTCTTAGGCCTACAAGCTTAGATTGGCTCTAATAAATAGCTTCCACAAAGAAAGAAACTGATAAAAGATGATCCAAACACTGAGGAGAGCATTCTTTCCCAATCCTAACTGATGTAAAATCAGACAATGCTGATGAATTGGGAACTGTGGACTCCCTTAACTGAGTACATGAAAACAAAACAAATCTCCCCTCCTTCTTTATCCTCTTCCCTACCCTCCTTCCCACCAACCCAGATAACTTCTCCATGTGAATGTGAATAGGACAAAGAACGTGTTTAATTTAAGCAAGAATGGGCAGCTTCAATAAGTAATCATTGTCTAGTGGCAATCTGGCAAAGTTAATTGTTGATTATGAAAACTCATGACTCTGAGCCAGTTAATATATAAAGATGCCACTCTGCTTTACCTTCTGTTGAACAGATCTGTTGTTCAAGATGTTGAACAATGCCAGACCCAAGACAGAGTCTTGGGAAACCCCACTTGGTACTTCCTCCCAAATAGACATTGAGCCATTTGTTACTACTCATTGAATGGAGGCTTCTGCTGAAAACACCTCTTCTCTCCAGACATGCTTTACATCAAGCTGGCATTTGAAACAACCCTATAAAGACAAAAATCAATAGAGGCAGAGCTCTGTTGCCTTAGATTTCATCTAAGCTTGTTAGAGAAGGATTTGACTTGTACTGCATCAAACCTGATCAAACCTGGTTTACAAGCCATGTATTAAAGCAGAATTCAAATGGTAAGGAACAGTGACCAATTTTTAAATAAAGGTGAGTGAAGGAGCAGGGAGACTGAAGTTAAGACTCCACTCTGTAAAAGGAAGCATTTTACTGAAAGAAGCAGGTAGGAGTTATGAAATTCCTGGAAAATAGTAAGTTTCAGGGCAGACAAAGCTCTGTTAGCTACTTTGCCAACCTAAGCAAGACAAGCAGCATCTTCAATGAAAGCCTTCGGGCCTTGTTATATTTTGCACATGTTAAAAGTAGTTAAACTAGAGTAACCATAATTATTTTAGGGAAATCCGGGGGGGGGGGGGGGGTGTGGAGTGCCAAGGGGCACACATATACGCACATACCTCTACCTGCGCTAGGGCAGTGTGTAGCAGTGGGCAGGTCTGGAGCAGGTGTTGGGGGCATGGTGCCTTTGCCACTGGAGCTGGGGCTGTGGCCTGGGGCCAGGCACTGTGCTCCCCAGCATGTCTTTTCTCACTGGAGCTGGAGCCAGGGTTGCAGGCTGGGGCTGGGGGCAGTGTGCAAGCTCTGACTCACAGCTCCGGCCCCGTCCTGGCACCTACAGCCACATCCTGGCCAACCACCCCTGGGCTGTCCATCTAATCCACTCCTGAAAACTTCCAAGGATGGAGATCCCACAGCTTCTCTAGGTAGCCTGTTCTAGTGTTTGACCACCCTCGTAGTTAGAAAATTCCCCTTATTTCCAACCTAAATTTCCACTGCTGAAGTTTGAGGCCATTGCTGTTAGTCTTGTCCCTATGGTAACAGAAAAAAGTCCATCTCTGTCCCCTCTGGAACCACCCATCAGGTATTTGAAGACCGTTATCCAACCCCCCTCAGTCTTTTTTCTTTCCAGATGAAATAACCCTAGCTCTTTCAGCCTTTCCTCAGAAGACTTTCCTCCCAGGCCCCTAATATTTTTTTTTGCACTTCACTGGACATTTTCCAAACTGTCGACACCTGTCTTGAAGTGTGGGGCCCAACACTGGACACAGTACTCCAAGTGAGACCTCACCAGTGCTGAATAGATCAGAATAATCACTTCCCTTGATTTGCTACTGACACTCTTGATAACATAGCACAGGATTCTGCTGGCTTGTTTTGCAACAAGAGCACATTGTTAGCTCATATTCAGCTTATGGTCTACTGTCTACCCTTCAGCTGTCTCTCCATCTCCCTTCTGTAAAAGGAAGATAACATCATTCTTTCACAGGTGTTTTGGGAAGATACATTTATTAATAATTGTCAAAGATGTTAGTAGTGTAGTAAGTACACCTCAGGAAAGCCCAGGAGAAACTTAATAACCTTGTTCACTGCACAAGATACTGGAGGGAGTGGCATGGAGACACACGCTGAAAACAGATAAAATACTGAGTAGATACCATTTCCATGTTCACAGTCTGTCCATCACAGAGGGGAGAAAAACAGGTCTTTAATTGCATGATCACTACGATAAAATGCATCTGAGAAAGTGAGGGAACTTTAAGATTGTAGAAGGTAACCTTAAACCTAGGATTTCCTGACTTGTAGTGCTTGATGTCACCACTCTAAAGCATTCTTTAACATAGCCTTATTGTACTTATCCCTGTTTTTTAAAAGTAAAACTGAAAATAAAACCAAATTGTGGGCCACTGTGCGCTGAAGACTTCTGACACTTCCACTAAAGGAGGAATTAAAGGTCATCAGCTATGTGGCTCATCAGTACAGAAGATGATTCAGGCATGCATTGATAGAGGTTTCCAAAGATAGAATCTTAGGGATATTTTTTTAAAGGTGCAGTCACCCAAGAGTTATACCTGGCCCCCAAGCATAATGTAGAAGTGGTAGGCTCCATACAGAGTACATGGGAGCAATTTGGACACATGCTAACTAGGGGGCTGCCTAAGGCAGCATGCTGCCGCCCAGAGCTAGCTAACAGGAATACTGCATACTGCTGCCAAGGTTGTTTCTCAAGTTCCAGCCCACTCAGCACTTTACTCAGAGCTTCAGGGAAATATCTCCCCTAGGATAAGCAGTATGCTATTGTATAAAGAGTTGGGTTGAGAGGAGGAGGGGGTATGTCTCCAGGTATGTCTCAAAAAAGCAGTGTCCTCTACTGCACTTTGCAGGAATCCCAGTTTGGTTGGGGTAAGAATAAATACTGGATTAAACCCCTGAGGAGGAGCTAGGTAGGGGAGTTAACCTAATCTTGCTTCTGGTCCCATTCCTCTTGAAGGTGAGGGAAGAAAAAGGGAAATAGCTTCTTGTGCTATCAAGAGTGTGAGGCATTGCTGGCTAGGCCAAGAGTCAGAAGCTTATACACATGAAGCATTGCAGCTCCTTGAAGTAGAGTGCTTATAGAGCTTAGGTAGACTGTAGGCAGGTGTTTTCAGGATTGCAGTTTTGGCCTTAGTAGGTATGCAGTTCATTTGTGGGATCTGGCCCTTACTCATAGTGAAAGACTGACAAGACCCAGCAATAGAGGTGGGTGCTCTTAGTGGGCGTACAGCATGTTGCGCCAGTATTCATGAAGTCCAATCCCTTAATTATCATTCCCAGTCTCAAGCCTGGCCTCGTAAGAGTCCTTTCTCTCCAAGCTTCCAATCTTAGTCTGTCCTCTCCAGAGGCTCCATATTCTTATTCCACTTTCCAGCCCTCCAACTCTTGATCTCATTTTTAGTCCTACTCTCATCTAGACCGAGTGTCCCAGTCTCTTTCACCCAGGACCCAGTCCATGTCTACCTTCATTGAGCTACTTACCCATGTCCTTGCCCCCAAGTCCTTGCACAGCCAGTGATAGACACATTTTTAATCCACCACCCCCTCTATGCATACACACTCATCATCCCATTTCAGTCTTCCTCCTGCTGTTCCAACCTATTTCTCTTCCACTCCACACTATCTGAATTATATCAGCAACCAGACCCAGCCAGACTGAAAGTTCATTGTGCTAAGGTCTGTACAGGCATAACTAGAAGAAAGAAAAGAAACACATACCACACTGCAGGCAAACAGCCTGGTATCCTCTTTATGATGGAAGAAAGAAAGCAACAATTCATATTCCAAGCACAGGAAGAGAGACTGAGCAACATGAGCAGACTTCACCTATGCATCAGAGGATGATCAAAAGCCCTACCCATCCTCAAGCCCCAAGGAGAGACGGTACACTGTGCTCCAGAGAAAGGGATTATTTGTTGACCTCAAACAAGAAAGCTTTCCTAGCCCAGGCCAGCCTGAGAACCAACATGAAAATCCAGTGACCTTAACAACCCATGCAAAGTGTGGGAAGAGCAGAGGCTCTTTTACTACTCGCAGACTAGAGCAGCCGCCATAGCTAGGGCTGTTATAAAATGGCAGATGTGAATTCTATTCCTGAAGACCCATACTAAACCCAGATTATTAGGCTTTCTTCAGGAAGGATGTGTTTCCACGCACACTGCAGTTCAAAAGCAACCCTAGCCATGTTTAATATTAGCACAGTCCACCTGCAGGAAAGCAGAAATGCACCCGTGTAAAATTGCACTGTATCAGAATATCAGCCAGAGCTTTTGGCAAGGCCTTCATTTCAGATTCACTAAAAATATACTTGAGCATTTGCTGCGTAGAACAGCAAACCCTGTAAGAGACACATTCATAAAGATTCAGGATGGTAAATGGCAGGTAATGTATACAACACTTTGAATTGTATTTTAATGCCCTCATAATGATTCCGTCACAGCACACAGCTTGCTTTCTACTCTACTTTTCTAAGTGGCTGCGGTCAAGCAATGAAAACTGCAGGGTACAGAAACATAGCTGTGAAAATTACTTATCTCCTCCTGCACTATTGATCAAATAAGAACAGGAGGCCTAAAGAGCAGTCTTTCTTCAGAGGCCAAGCCAAAGTCAGGCTTTATTTCTGATTTTTCCACTTCAATGGAATACAATAGTTTCTAACTTCTGGATCCTATAATTGATAGGGAAGGACAAACTGCTTGGAATAAGTTACACACCAATCCAAAACGGAGGGGGGGGGGCAGCTCTGTCAAAGATTTAGATATTTCCTGCATTATTCCTCTTGTTTATAGCAGGAAAAAAAATATTCCTAAATTGTGTTATCCTGTTAGACTTGCAAACTGAAAGGAAGTTTTATCTGGATAAAAATGTTTGCTAGGAATATCTGGTTTAATTCCAAAACTAGAGATTTGAATAGATTTCCCCAATCTTTAAGTTTTCCTAAAGCTTCTCTAGGTTGAAACTGCTATATTTTGGAACCATGAAAAAGCACAAATTTTGGGTTCACTTATTCAGTACTTTCAAATGCATGAATGGCATTGATAATCATTTGCTATATATCACCTCTAACACTGTCTGACTACTACTGTAGCCATCTCTACCTATGTGCTTATATGGCATTCATGTTTTCTAGTTCCTAGCTCACTAGTGACCCTCCCTTTCTTTCCCCTCAATGCTGAGGAGATTCTATTACACACACACACACACACACACACACACACACACAGAGTCATGATGCAGCAGTATCTTAAAATCGCTCTGTGTGAGAGAGAATGAATGCTAGGGCAATGTAGACTCAGACCCATTTTTACTCTGATGGGGCTTCCAAAAGACTTAGGAAATACGTAAGTCAAGCAAAACTGGTTTGTCAAAGAAGCAAAAAACATATGGACATTTTTTCAGAAGTGCCCAGGATTCTCACACACCTCTCAAAAGCATTTGATCCTAATAAGTTGAACACTTCGCTTCAGTGTCTAATCTGAATCTGAGTTCTTGAGGCACTAAATATTAGTGGACTGTTTGAGAAGGTAGCTGAAGCAAAAGTAAGATAAATAAATTTAAGAGACACCAAGATTTACAGTGTGGAGAAAACAGACCTTGAGTCATGCTTGAAAGAATAGGTGGCATTTACCCTCCCCTTTCCCCACAAGCCATGTTGGACCCACTCCCATCTCCCTTTTCCTAACATTCCTTCTGTTCTTTTTCAATAGAAGGTATCATCTATTAATCCTAAAAACAAATTATTTTAAATCTGGGTTAGAACACCTGACTGCGAATCAAATCAGTAGATCCTTCTTTTCATTACAAGGCTACCCATCAGTCAAACAGAAAAATGAGCTGACTAAAGAAGTGAGGCCAAGTCTGGAATGACTTGGCAGTGGATCTGAGAGGTCACTTTTGACAACTGCAACAAGGCAACAGGAAGGAGACAAAAAACCCGAGTCAAGCAGGTTTACAGGTATATTTGGATTAGAAATAGGGTTTGGGTGCATACCTGGCTGCAGTACTCATGAAATTATTTCAGAGAAGGGGTTCCCAATTGTATGTATTTAACAATAGGAAAAAACAGTTCCTGTTACGTATTTATTTAGAAATGGGCACAGAGTGTGGGTACAGTATGTTTACTGTATAGTACTTTGATTTACCATGTAGTAGAAGCCAATACCCAACACAGAGCCCTAATATATAATAAATCACTCTAATGTAGGGTAAAATTACCCCTTGAATAGAGTGCACTAACTTTACTGCATGGGAAAATATGCTATGTAGGTGCTGGCATGTGTCCACTATCCATTTTCATCCTTGGGTAGCTCAGTGCAAACTGGCTTCATGCCACCTAGTGGCCAGATAGGCTAAGTACAGATAGTCAAAAAGCCTGAGGCTGAATCAATTCAATCTAGCCATCTTCCTCTAAACCAGTGTTTCCCATCAAGCGTGCCACAGCACAAAAGTGTGCCATCAGGAATGAACAGGTGTGCCATGTAATTTTGCTGTGGCAACGATCTACAATAGGTCTGAGGATGGGGAATGCCTTCACAGGTGTGCCGCAGGAAATTCTTATTAATGTAAGTGTGCCTTGGGTTGGAAAAGGTTGGGAAACAGTGCTCGAAGCTGCAGGTTGAACAGATAGCCAACTGAAGTAACATTCAGTTTTCAATTGGGAAAAGGCAGGGGGAGGCCTGCACTGATCCAGGCCAGTAGACAGCGGATGCTAGAGCATGTCTCCCAGCCTGCTGGCCATTGCCAGCCCAGCCAAGTGTCCCCAAACCCCTGCTGTCCTCCCACAGGGGGTTGAGGAGCCCCCTGTCCAGGTGCTGGCCCACCATGGGGGAGCCTCAGCTTGGATTCCCCATCCCAAGCAGCCCTGGGGAGCTGAGAGGAATTCCTCCTCCTTCCCAGCTGCTGATTGCTTCAGCCACTGCCATGGGAGGGAGAGAGAAGTGCCTGCCCCTGCAGCCCAGCATGGGGGGGGGGGGGTTTCCCTCTATAACTTGGGTACACCCAAGGGTGTGCCCTATTCTTAGTCAGATGGGATGGGTAGGTGGGGGGGCTGTGAAAGGGATGCCAGAATTTCAAGCGGATCCCTCTTTCTTCTATAGAGTTAGCCCAAACCCAAAGTTCTTACCTATATACAATTTATTGAGTTAAAATATACATAAACATAAAAACTAAATATCATATACATATATTTACACAGTGAACATTAACCAATGTCAAACCCTAAATAACACAAATCCCTCCCAACCACAACCCCCAGAGAAAACAATATAGCCACAAAAAAACCCACAGCTTCCCCACCCCACAGCGGGGAACCTGTACTCAATTAAAGGGTGATGCAAAGTATAAGAGTGGAAATGTAATTTTACCGCTACAGAGGAACAGTTCCCTCTTTCTTAATTGCAGAAAGATAGGCATCAAAATGGACCCCTACCCAGTTAGGGGACATAGCATTCCAAGAATGCAACAGGGCGCTTTTCAAAACTTACTCTGTCCTATGATAACACTATTTACCCATCACAATAAAACAATTTTAGAAGCATCAACACAATACAATATTTCAGTTACACAATATAAGGCACAAACATGAACAATCTTAATAGCATCTATTCCTTAATATAGTCTCTGACCCATGGCAAGAGATAGTCCTTCCAATGGGGTCGCTTGGGTGGGGGGGTGGGAGGGGCCAGGAAGCACCCGGGGCCCCTCCCCTTAAGACCTTGACTAGGCGGGGGGGGGGGGGGGGGGCTGCTCACCCAGCCTCTTCTCTGGGTTTGTCTGCCCCAAATGTCTTTCCCCTGTGGGACCCAAGGGCCCAATGACTCACACTCCCTCAAGTGGTGGTGATCAGGGTGCAGCTTGATGGGGTCTCCTGTGCTGGAGCGCCTTTATAGGCCTCTCCTGCATCACTGGGCTCCTCCCCACCCTCTGCCCCACTCGGCACCGAGAGCTCAGCTCCTCTCAGCTGCTGCACCACTGCTGCTGGCTCCTGGGTGCCAGGCCTCATGCTGCAGCACTACTATTTCCCTGTGCCCTGGCTTCAGCACCGAGTGGCTAACCCAAGCAGCCTCCGCTGTTCCATGGCTCCCAAGGATTGGGCCCGTGTGCCACCCTGCACACCATGGGACCTAGCCGCTTGCCAGGAGAGGAGGCCTGAGCCATCTCACTGTGGCCCCAAGGCCCTTGCCCGATGGGCTGTCCTGTGCACCATGTGACCTGCTGGCCCTGCCAGGGTTGTACACTCGAGCCACCGGTTATGGCTCCCAAAGCCTGGGCTCTGCGCACCAAACTGCGCACCGTGATGAGCCCAAGCAGTCTCACGCCGCTCCCAGGGCCAGGTCTCCCCACACTGTCCCTGCTCAGGCTGTTGACAGCACATGGTCTCGCACTACTCCCAAGGCTGATCCTCCTGTGGCAGCTTCAGGCGCTTTGGGCCAATGCCCACTGGGGGAGAACTCCCAGTTTTTCTTGGCTCCACTCTTCTTGAGTTCCTCACTGCATCTGCCCCCGCCCCTGAAGTCTGCCAGACCTGCAAAGCGCAGTCTTCAATCAGGTCCAGGGGCTCCTCACATACCCCTCACTCCAGCAGAGGTGGGGCAAGCCCCTCCCAGATGTTACCTGATTGGTGGAAATATTCCACCAATCCAAAGTGTCCTTCTCCAAGCTGGGCTTGCCAGGCAAAAGCAGCAAGCCTGCCACACCTCCACCCCAGCCCAGGGTCTCCCAGCCCTGGGAAGCCCCAGAGAGCTGAGAGGAATTCTTCCCCTCCCCAACCCCTTGCCTTAGCTGCTGGGAGTCTCAGGGATAGCCCAGGGAATGGAGGAAATTCTCCTGCTTTTCCACAGCCAGTTTTGCTTTAGCTGCTATGAGTCTGAAGCAAAACTAATGCAGGGGAGCAGAGGCATTTCCCTCCCCTCCCTAGGCTATCCCTGAGACTCCCAGCAGCTAAAGTAAGGGGAAGAATCCCCTCAGCTCCCTGGGGCTGGAGTAAGAGAAGCCCCCCAAGGTAGGAGCTCCCCAATGTCCCCATGCTGGGCTGCAAGGACAGGCACCTGGCCTGGAGGTCTTCTCCCTCTCTCCTGTGGCAGCCACTAAAGCAATCAGCATCTGGGAAGGGCGAGGAGAGAGGGGGGAAGGCTACCAGGGTCTGAAAAGCCTGCGCCACAAGGGCTTTTACTCCCCCCATGTGCTGTGTAGATCCTGGCTAGGGAGGCTGGGGGTCTGTTCCCCTGCCCCCCTCCCCCCCCACCCCGTCCCTATGAGCTGATGGACACAGGCAGGAAGCAGGCTAAGGAGCAGAGGGGCAAGAAAGTCCCTGCTTCACTGGAGCAGGCAGCATAGTCCAGGGCTGCAAAGCATCTTGGGATGCTGGGGGACTCTGAGTTAAACTTGACCCAGGAAGGGATCTGGGACAGAAGTTCCACAAATTGGTTTGACCTAAATCTGTTAAGTCTGATACTGCATCCAACCAAGTTTATCTTAAACTGGTTTAGGTTTATGTGCACTGAGCTTCTGTTCTGATCACTTAAACCAGTTTGTGTGCAACTTCTCTCCCTAGCCATCGTATATTAGCACCGATAATGGGAATCTTGCTAAGAGAGCCAGTTGTAGATCTTCCCTTCATTTCCTTCAATTTATTCTTTCTATGCATTCTTCCTCAGAGTAAATTTACTAAGGAGCAAAGTCAGGGTTAAAAAAAATTACTCTAGTTCCAGCTCAAAGCATCTAACATTTTTAATGAAAAATTTCTCTTGAGGCCCCAATTGATTTTTTTAAAGCCCCACTTCAATCTCCTCCATCTTTCCACAAAAATGTAGTAGAGGCTCAGGCTTATAGATGCAGAGGTATCCTCAGGACCTGGGATCGGACCAGACATACTCAGAAGCATGACATTACAAACCCAGTAATTTTAATGGACTGAGGAAATGGTAGGGAAAGGTCTCTATTTCTGTTTATTTTAATAATTTATGGTTCATAAACAGAGGCTTGGAGAAAGCTTGTAGATGCAAGAAGAAAAGTTGAGGAAGAAGACATCAGTCCTGTCCCTTAGTGTCCTTGCTATGGTAAGGAAAGATGAACAGAGGAGATGGTACCAGGTGCAGAGAGGCTCCAGCTAAGCTGTGCTGGCTGAAATAAGTCAGTTCTGCTGAGACGCTCCAAGCTGGGATATTTCAGGGTCTCACTTTGCAAGGTTCCAAGTACATCCAGGTTCCACTGAGTTAAATGAGACTTGAAACTACCAGACGGCATTCAGAATCAGACCCTAGTAATGGGTTGCAACAAAGCGCTTATCCCAGGGATGGCCACAGTGCCCCATGGTGGCCAACTCAGCCCTAACTGGGTCTACCTAGCCCTGGCTTGATCCATCTTTCTGGGGAACCCGCCCCTTTGTTTGCCCCCACAATACCTTGATGCTTTAGTCTTGAAGGAAGGGAGTTGGTCCCAGGACTTTCCAAGCCTGATCTCACTCACTGCCTCACGGGCTAATTACATATCTTGGGGTACCTGTATATGCTTGTCAGGACTCTGCCTTCCTGGCCTCAGTCCCCTCTTTCTATTGGCTGGTTCCCGTGACCTAGGCCCACAGCCACGGACCTGACTTCTGGGTCCTGGCCATCCTTGCACCTTGTCTCTGCTCAGTTTCTGGGATCTTCAGCTCCCAAATGCAGCCCAGCTCTGGGCTCTCTGGCCCCCAAACGCAGCCCAGCTCTGGGCTCTGCTTGCTCATTCTGCTTTAAGCCTTTGCCCAGCAGGGCTCAAGGCAATCACATGCCCTAGGACATTAATGGGACCTCCAAAAAAACCTCCCTTCAACATCTATACTACAACCACCAGTATAACTCAAGATGCAGCAAACAACCACTTAACACAAACCTTCCCTTCTGGGCCAAACATCAACCAAAAAACCCCCCAGCATGTTACCACTTTTAAAAAAAGGAAAATCTTCCCCCTCCACCAGGGTAGATAAGCAAACAACTGGGGCAGCCCTCCCTGGGTACCAACATAACCCCTAGCTCTGGGTTATATCCTCCTGTAGGCTCTCAGCGTCTTGCTGGTAGTTCCCAGGCAGCTCAACAATCCACCAGGCACTCTCTTGCAGCTTTCCAAGCCAGGAGCTCCTTCCCCTGCAGCTTGCAGAGCCAGCCTGCCACCCTCTGGCTCAGGGCCTGTGTGGTCCCCTGCTGATCACTGGCCTCCCAGAGCTGCTGCAGGTGGTTTCTGATTTGGTTTGCTGGGGCAGTATTTCTATGCAAGTCCCTGACTCCTGATGTTGCTGTTGCTGCTGGCTCTGTAATGAGTGTTTGCTTGAGTCTGTTCCACCCTTAAGTCTGCACCTTGGAGCTGGTCTGGCTGGCAGGCCCTGGGGTTTGCTCCCCCTTCTCAGTAATGGGGTAGGGGCTGCTACATGGGAGTACTGTATTTACCAGAATGCATGTACAGTCCAGAGGCCTTTGCATTTCTTATAAAGCTTGAAAACAGCTTCTCACCTCAATGGGATGATAAAAGAGACTGCCTCTTTTTATTCCCAAATTCTCAGCAAAAAAGGTTCCAAGCTGTGCTCTTCCCATCAACAATAAATAAATAGAGGCCAAATTGAGCAGTACTGTCCCACCCTACCTCCACCCCCTCCTCTCGTGCACCCTCCTGCTCCTTTTTTGCCATAGACATGCATGGTCTTTGGCGGCAAAGAAAAAAAAATCTCCTCTAGCAGCAGTGACCTACCAGGTGCTCCTCATGAACCAAGCACTGCATCTGCTTCTCTGCCCTCCCCATGGTCAGAGCTGGACCTGGAGCCACTACAGGGAAGGTTCAGGGTATGAGGGGAGATGGGGACAGGAAGGTGAGGTGCCTGCCAAGATCCATTGTGGTGCTCCTCACCCTCCTTAGGCAGTGCCTAGAGTTTGTGCAACAATTGCCTACCCATCATTACACTACTGGCAATAGATAAAACTTCAAACACTTTGGGGATCCAAAAGTTTTATGGGGCGGGGGGGGGGGGCATAGAATTCCAAACAAACTCTTTCCTCTAGAAACTTTCTGTATGAATCCAGACTTGAAGCATGTTTAGAATTATTGCTATATAACAGAAAAGAATTTAAGAGAAATTCTCATCTGGTGAAGTTTGGCATAGCTTCACTTACTTGCCGCAGCTAAGGATCTGGTCTAAGTAAATTCATTGCCTTTCACGGGGTCTCTTTCTTAGCACCTTTTTTTCAACATTGGGATTAAATTTACTGAGCGCAGCTAATCAAGGCGTGTTTAAATGCCACTTGAGCCCTAGTCTGAACACTGCCTAAGAGCCAGCTTTGGGCAGGGATCCTGTGAACTAAGTATGTCTTGCAGGAACAACCCATAAACTTTTGTGGAGGAGCCATCTCCCCATTCTCTCACATGCATCTACTGCAAAATTGGATTTGAGTAAAGGTGTGGCCACAATGTTAACTATACAGAAAAAGCCCTAATGACTTTACAAGAGTATGTAGTTTTACTTTAATCCAAGTTAAATTAAAATCATTCTTCCTTTTTAAATCACATGCCAAAGCATTGAATCCAAGCTAAAGTAACATGATTATACATACTTGCTTCCATCATGGGCAGACCTTTGTTTCAATACCCAGACTCTCATGCCTTACACTGGACTAAGCCCCAAGACACAGGTCAAACATCTGCATCTTGGAACAACCCTCACCTCATCTTAAAAGTGAAGTTGCTCGAGTTAACTGGCAAGTCAATGGGCTTGAAAAAAACAAGGAGGAAAGAGCACTAGTGCAGAAAAATCTCATGGTTGCAAGTGATTTGTTACAAGAGACATTTGAATCCTCTACTATTGTCACATCTGTCCCAGGTGAGACAGACTCAACACTTCTGCTTGTCAGTTCAGCTGGATTCAATACATCCATGGTTGTCAAAAACTGACAGGAGACATTGCCTCTCTCAGTGCCAATTAAGCACAGTGTAGGACACATGGGCTAGCAATGTTTTCAACAACAGATTCAGCAGAGTAGACTGAAGAGAGTAACTCTCCCCAGCGCATTATACCAGAGAAGGAAATTCAGTAAATTCTTCCATTTAAGTGCATTGTGTTTGATGGACTCTCCCCACTCATCTCGACATAGTCTCTGTTCATCTGCTTCTTCCTGTTTTACTACTCCTAGAAATGACGATTTAATGTGGCAGTGGATAAGCAAGCAAGGCACTGAGCAGTGAAAGACCCTGGCTACATATTTGTTTTTATTATAAAATTGTGTGAATTTAGGACTCAGTGATTGTATTAGGAGACCCCCTTCTACTCAGTGGCCACACACAAAAAAGCAGCAGCCAAAACCCACAGAAACCTCAAACCTGCTGCTCATCTCCAGATGTGAGAGTGCATCTTTATGGGGAAAAGTCAACCTTCCCCTCCCCCATACAGAGATACAAAGGTAAGCGGGTCAGGGAAAAAAGGGCCCTAAAGGCAACCACAGTGGTAGACTAGCCAAACTCAACCAGTTAAACATGCTTGTAAAGAAGCTTTGGCTCCTCTAGAGACTGCAGTGGTGGCTTAAACCAAGTCGCTGAAGGGTTCATTCACCCGTCAAGTCTGAGTCCATGGGTCTAGACAAAAAACAAATAGCAACCACTCTGCTTTCATGCCCCCATCCAGCCTTTTACACTGGTCATAAAGGGGAACACTATCTGATTTTCAGGTGGAAAATATTTACCAGGAAATATCCAGGAAAAAAGAAAGACAAAGAAAATAATCAGTTTGGGCCATGATCAAGACCAGGGGTTATCTACCGGGAGTATGCATGCCCCTGGGGGTACCTGAGAAGTCCCTAGGGGGTACACGCAGACGGGCGGGGATGGAGCACCGCCACGCACCATCCCGCACTGTCTGCCCGGCCAGATACAGAGGGAACGGAAGCTAACATGCAGTGTGCACACTCCTCTCCCCCCCTGCTTAGCAGCCAGGGGTACGTTGCCCCACGTCCGGCCATGGGGGTGTGTACAATGATCCAAAAAGGCTGAAAACCCCATGATCTAGACCTTTATAGTATGTGGAAGTCATTAAAGTCACAGGCATTTTGTGCCTGGAGGAGCTCCCAGATCAGATCTTTAGGACATTATCCTATGAACTAATGAGCAAGTTCCATTGGCTAAATATCAAAAGCAGAACCAAACAACTAGGCATAGATAACAAATAGAAGTAATAACAAAACTAGTTAAAAGCTAACAAATGCATTCATGCTTCTTCAACAGAAGATCCAATTGACCTTTTCTCCTGAACCCAATGTTTTTTGTTTCCACTGATGAAGACGAGGTTATAATGAGAACAATTCTTCCTTGGCAGAAGAGTGTTGGCCTCAGTGGGTTTAAATGAGGAATGAAATTGGATGGCCAGGTTTCATTCTTTTAAAACATAATTACAGTAATGTACAGATGTCCCAACTGAAACCAGGAGTCATTATGATAGATGCTGCACCAAAACACCTAGTGAAAAACAGCCCCTTTGCCAACAAGGTTACAATCTATTTCCAGGTGCACAAAGCTTCTGCAATAATAAAGCCACATTTTGGCGCTTAAACATAAAGGGTGCATTCAGACAAGCATTCACATGCATTTCCCCAGGGACAAATAGCAGCAGCACATAGTTGTCCCCGGGGAACGCCCTTGCACAGGTGCTCTAGCGCATGGCAAATTGCCCCAGGTGGGGTAGAGGAGGCTGGGGCCGGCACCTGGGCTGGCCCCAACAGCCTTACCTGGGGTCTTGGGGGCCTTCTGGGGCTGTAGCAGTGATGATCCCAGTGCATGGAGCCCGGCCAGAAACCTGAGCATGGGTCTGGCTGGCCAGGCTCCGGTTTTGACCAGTGTACACTGCAGCCATCTGCACTGTCCTGCTTTTTTTTTTTTTTTTTTTTGTCCCTTTTTGTTTTTTATATTGGGAGTTCCTGGTATCTAATTTTGCCTTTGCACTGCAAATATGCAGTGTGAAGAACCTATTCACATGTGGCATGCTCATTTTGTGGCACCTCAAAAGCCTTTGAGTTGCTGCAAAGTGCATATGTGCACTCATCTGGGCACGCCCAAAGGTTCAAAATAAGACACTCACTATAAATAGGTACTAGTGACTAGCACAAGACCACTGAAGAAACAGACTTCTCTTGTTTCAAGTCCACTTGTCAGACATAAGGCCATAGTTCACTCATTAAAAAGTTGGAATTACTTAGAAAAGCTTCAAAACTCTTGCTCTATAGCAATATACAGGGCACACAGCACAGTCTTTAAATGTAGGCTTGTGTTGAGAGGCAGAGGGCAGAAGAGGTCAAAAAGAATATCTCCACTGTACTAGAAGCATTATAAACAGATTTGTATGAACATGCCACTACAGAAGCATGAATAGATAAGGAAACATTTTCAGATGCAGATTAGATTGTGTATTCTGGGAAATGAGACATGCATAAATATATTTCATACACTCCAATGATGCTTCCTATTCCTATGCAAGCAACAGCAAAAGAGATTCCAATTTTACTACACTGACAATGGTGAAACTCAAATATTTCCAGTACTAGTATTAATGTAACTAAATAGAAGGAACCTGGGCCACATTCTGCCAAGAACATAAAATCTACATCAGACTAAAAAATATAATGAAATAGATATATCTAAATTGTCTGATGCCTCTTAAAAAGTCTACTACTTTCCACATGTGCCTGCTATGGAGATCCATTATTCAGGTTCAACCACATGCCACATTAAACACTGGTAGTAGGGTTTGAGTCTTATTGTAGCCGTGATGATCTAGGAAATGTCAAGAGGGAAGGCTTTTTGTGATATCTTTTATGTCTGGTACTGAGGAAGGGCACCTGATGCCCAAAAGCTTGTCCAACAGCTCTCCCAACTACACAGTTGGTCCAATAAGAAATACAACAAAAAGCTGTTAAACACTGGGATAATTCACATCACAGTTTTATATATTGATGTGAATTACACAAGGATCTGAAGTCAACACAGTTTCCTGGGGGAAAACCTCTGTTAGCATGGCCTGCTAGAAAGTTCTTGGTGTCAGTGAGATACCAGAGCCAGCTGTATTCATTATAACAGGCAAAAGAAACATTATTGAGTAAAAATAAAATGCCAGCAATTGACAACCCCAAGTGGGAGGACTAGATTTATGTTGCCAGGCATGTGGGGTGGAGATCAAACACCTTACACTCGGGGCTTCTCAGGCAGCTTCATGTCATGTCCAGACCCAGGGGCAACAAGCCACATGCTACAGAGTGTGGTGTCCAAATGGTTTTAGGAGATATGGCTGCACAGCATGCTGCAGTAATTGGACACCCAGATGACAGATGTGGATTGCACACAGTGAGAACTGAATCTGAGAAAAGAATCTGAAATGTGAGAGACAGAAGGCCCTCTCTGACCCTGCACTGCTGGAATACCCATATTAGTACAAACAAGTAGGTACTGCAGTGAATACTCTGGACATATACCAGCATAGCTCCATTGACTGGAGAGTTATGTCAATTCGTACCTAAAGACAAAATATGAGAAAAGCTTCTCTCAAAAGGGAGAAATTCCACATACACCTGAAAGTCCAAGCCAAAGAAAAAACATTTGACAGTGAATGTGTATAGAGCTTTTCTGTCCAGGAAACTGTTCAAAGTTGTCACTGACTCCTCTGCTCACACAAACAAGAAGACACCTTATATTCAGTAAGTAGGTGGAAGCTCTTACTGCCATAGGAGAGCATAGTAGATACTATAGTATATTCACTGCATGTAAGATTGGAAGGTGGTTTTTTTTGTTTGTTTGTTTTTTTAACCAAACTGATTTAAAAAAAAAATATGACCAGCATCAGGAAAAGAACATTTACATGTGCCGGATTTGGAGAAAGCTTTGCACAGAAAGCAGAAAACCTCAAAGCATAGCAGGGAATCCAGTTGGAAGCACCCCATCTATACATCCTGATGTGGGAAGCGATTTACTATGAAAAAGTTCAATATATCAAAATAATCTTCACAGGATGGTGTGCACAAAAGATGAAAACCATCCCTGTGCAAAAAAAGTACCTTGCAAGGCCTGGATTTTGAGAAAGCACCACTTCCAAAGGAGAGTCACTGGAGACCCCACTGCTAAGATCCAGCAAGGATGGGGTAGGGGAGAAAAAAAAAGGAGAACACTGGCATTCTCCATCCAAAGGTCCAGCAAATAAATGTCTCTGTCAGGGTGGCCCCCCCAGAACACTAAGTCAGGGACAGCATCCTCCCCTTCTTACACACCTGGGGAGTTTTTTATGTGCATAGGTTCTTTTACATCATCTAGGTGTTGCAAGACTTAGCCCAGCAAGACAAGGAACACTGGAAATATGCAAATCAAACACTAGCAAAGGAAACCCACCGAGAAAAAGAAAGGTTCAAGAGTCCTGGGTACAAAGTCTTATAAACTCTGGTTTATGGAAACAAAGCAAAAAACAGAGCTGTGGGCAGAACAGGACAAAAGGTGTATTTATAGGTCAGGAGAAATTATCATTGCAAGAGTTTGAGGCATATAAGCCATTATGGTCCATGCTTAAGGCAACTGATTACTATGAGAGGCATTACCATTTCTGGGGAGGGAAGCAGGGGCAGGGGGGGATTTTTCAGCTCAGGGTTTCTTGCATCTTCCCCAAAGCAGCTAGTACTGCAAAACCATCAGATCTAGGATACCAAGTTAGATTGAGCATGTTCCAACATTATGAAGAGATCAAGTAGAAGTCCTGAAGGTATTTTCTTGAGCCCCACTCAGACTATGAAAACTAGGATTGAGATTTTTGAGCTGACAAAAAAAAAAAAAAAAAAAAAAAGGAGGGGAGGGGAGGGAGGAAATTCACCATTCTGGGACTCTGCAATCCTGGACGGAACATAAATAAACAAGAATCAGCAGCTGAAAACTAAAGCCTGAGAAATTCTGAATTTAGGATGCTCCATGACTGGAACAGATTGCCAGGGGAAGGGATAGACTGGAAGCTTCAGAACAAGATGCCTTTAAACACACAAATATAAAATAATGGGCTTAAATGTGTTTCCATTGTACTGTGATTATTTCCTATAAACCCCCCCAAAATGTTTACTTTCCATAGTGGCAGTCTCCATTACCCCCACCCCAACCTCAAGGAGCTGGTTTTGGTGTTGTGTTAGAACAAGTATCTTGGAGGGAAAAAATGACAAATACACAACTGGGCAAATTAATCCCAGGTACAACTTTTGGGTGGAGAGCAAATACATTTCTTTGATTCTTCTAAAGAGCATTGGAATTGTAATAGTTCAACAATTGCCTCACAGATGCTGTAACTACAGTGTGTGTGGGGGGGGGTTGAGTCCTGAAAGTAAATACTGATTTTTATTTTTATTTTTTTTTAGAAACCTCTATTAGCAGTTTCATCATTTATTTGGAGTCCTCCGTTTTTGTTTGTTGCTTCCAAATGACCCACAAAAGGTCTCCAGATCAGTTCTATAAAATCTTTTTAACAACCTCTGAGCTGTGAGGTTGTATCATATTGTAGCTTTGTTTGTCTTAAACAGTGTTCTCATTTAAAAAAAACAAAACAAAACAAAAAACAGGTAGAAATCACTGCCAAGAGGCAGCATCTAAAATACTGTGGAATCCCCTGGTATAAGAAGAACCCAGATACTATCATGATGGACAGACATATTTGTAAACCTGCCTGTCTAATAACTGCCAGCCTCCACACACTGGTGTACTATTACAGAGAGGCCAACTCCTTTTGCGTCTCTTCAACTGTTTTTCACTGCAGGCCATGCAGTGAATTATTCCAGTACCTTTTTTTTTTTCTTTTTTTGACCAAATGCTGTTTTCTATTGAACTCAATAGCAAAACTCTCATTCCCCAGAGCAGGATTGGGCTATTGACTACAAGCCTACTTGTATACAATAAGCTGATGCAGTCTTGAATGAGTATCAGTTTCTCAACTGGTTCAAAGATGAGGCTGCTGTACAGATTCTCCAGGGAGTTTTCTTGTCAGTGCCATTATTCTTTATTACTCTGAAGGAAGATTAGACTAAACCTACCACATCTGTTATCTCACCGCTTTGATGTTTTTACGATTAATAGGTGTAATCCTGTATCCATGTTATCCTGTAACATGTCAGAGCAAAATTTCAGAGAGTTCAGTATCTTCAATAAATCCATATATGGCTGATTTTTACGATGTAATGAACACAAACTTTAAACAAGGCCAGGATAAAGATATTACTTCCTTGGAAACAGCTCTATCCTTCACCTTTCAACTGAAATGGATACTTTCACAGTAGGTCTTGTAGAAAAACTCTACAAAGTTGTTTTTTTTTTAAAGCAGGAAATGCTCTGATATATAGAGTCTTTCCGAACTTCTCATACAATAGGAAGGATTCCAACAGAGGATAAAAAGCTCATTGCTTCAAGTTCATTGCTAATTGGCACTCAGATGGCCTTCGCCAGAGAAGCAAGGATAGGGGACTTCCAATAAAAATACAGTGGAACCATTGGATTCAGTCCTGGAATGAGTGTAAACTATGTAAATTGTAAAGTTCGCCTCTTCCCAAGTCACTCATGTATAGACCCCAGCAAACCCCTGTGGGAGGGTCCAGGGGAAAAAAAGAGGATGGGATGCTGAAGTGAGCATCTTCCACTCTTCAATTTTAGCCATGGAGTCCTCAGCAACCTGTCACACTCCTTCTGAGGTCTAAAATATAGTATTGCGAAGCAAGCAGAATTCCCCCCTGCCCTGGAAGACTCAGTCTAGACAGAAGTGTTTGATTTCAGTTTTTAAACCCAGCTTTAAAAACTGGATAAAATGGAGTTACTTAAAGGACTTGCCTATGGGCAACGAATCAATTAGTTCAGGTTCTAACTTTTAGTTCTTTTATTGAAATAACCACTAGGGTACAGGGACAGATTACAGGTATTTTATGCCATAGGACAGGGTAGGCCAATACTTGTCATCTTAACTTCCCCATGTAACCAAGTTTATGCATAACATCTTGCAAAATGATTGTTTCATTACACAGCTTTCTTTTGCTTTTTTTAATTACACAGACAAACTGAGATGGTTTGCACCAGAAAGTGGGTGAACAGGTAGGATATTATTGAAGGAATAGCCAAGTGATAAGGCAGTCTTGCAGCAGCATTTATTTCTGGCATGGTGTACTTATGCTATTCCAATTCCACCTATTGTTAGAAGTGATAGTGTTATCACTATAAAACTAGACATGAGCTCAAACCCCGACTCAAATGTAGTCTTGTATTATTATCATCATCATCATCATCCTCTTGCGTGAACTAAGGTATCCCCCTTAACTAGCCTGCCAGATAGCAAAAACACAGAATCAACAGCATAGTGCAGTAAGTTTCTGATATAGAGGGGTAGGAGGAGCAGTTTCTTCTGTTCTTCTCAGGATATCCAGTATCGTTTTATTGTTAGATTTCAGTTTAGGGTTGTTTGTTCATCCAATTTTTAACATCTAGGTCAAAGGTTCACCTAAGCCTAGCGGTCAACTAAGCTAACATATTTGAGACTGCCAGTTTCAACAGTACAAAGGAGTAATGTGGCTCCATCATATCCAACTACCTAGACCTCCTAGACCCAAAGAACAGGCATGTATCTGCAAGTAGATCAGTGAATTGTGTGATACAAGGGCTCAGTAAGGCTATTCCTTTGGGTATCAGTAATTTTATACACACTTGCAGGACTTATGCTTACAGATTTTTTTTCTAGTCAAAGTCTATATTCTGTCTTCTGAGTCAGTGGTAAGCAGTTAAGTAGGGGAAGGGAAAGAACATTAATAAGAGGCATCCAGCCCACATGAATAGTCTTTGGCTATCCAAATGGGTTTCCACTTGTAAACACAAGAAGCATCTCTGATGGCATATTTCTGGGAGCCTTAGGCATAGCCCATTATTGTGGCATCTAATATGTTTAAGCAGGACAGAAAAAAATTTTGTTTAACAAGACTGACAGCATCTGCCCTTTGCTACATGCAACCTGCCTTGGCCCAGTGACCTCAGTCAGGCACTCACCTGGTGTTACATTCTGGACACTCAAACCTTCCATGTAACACCATTATTTTTTTCAGTCAAATGGTGTAAATTTCTCCCTCCCCATGCCCTACGCCCACAATCCCCAACCACAGGACATAAATATGGATTTAAGGAGGAAACCATGTTCAAAGACAAAATATGAGTTCAGAAAAAGACTTAAGACCCTGGTCCTACAATCAGATTATCTATAGGGATCTGTACAGACTTGCATGAAATGAAAATGCATTCCACAGAGGGCTCTGTAGTAAGAATTCCATACATGGAAACAGGGGCCACACTGCTGGGTCACAGAGTGGAGAGGGGCCATCTGTACCAGAGAGGATGATTACACTGCAGCTTATGTAGACATTCCAGAGATAGTCTTAAACTAGCTAGTTTGGGTAACAGGAGCAGTTAAGCTATAACACAGAACTCAGTGGTCAGTTGCATCTCTACTAGAAGCTAAATGTGCAGTAAACCACTTCTACTGCACTTTAGCGCATCATGGCAAAAGTCAAGCTAATGCGCTAATGCTCAGTAGAATTAGTATTCTGTGCATTAGTGTAACTAAAAAGGTGTGCACTGGTGCTACTGCGCAGTGGCACCAGTTACTGTGCATTGAGCTAGTACCTGCTATTACAGGTACTAATATCCGTAACTACCACGCATTAATACACGTGTAGATGTACCCAGTGTGAACTAACTGAGTAAACATTTGCCCTGCTTCTTGGGAGAGTTTTGCAGTCTACACTGTGCTCCACAGTGTTGCACCTACAATGCTAGTCTCGCCCAGTATCCACTGCAGTAAGAGTGACTACAGTGCAGACATACCTAGAGGAAGCTGAAAGCACATAACTACTTGCAAGAATCGATCAGCCTCATGCAAATCCTTCTATTAACACCTCTCTCTTGGACAAGGACTTCTACCTTGAGCAGGCAGTTGGACTAGACAGCCACCTAAAGATCATTTCAATTCTTCTTCTATGATTCTTCCACAATTATTATAAATGTTATTTTGGGAAAAGCCAATCAACTTCTCACTCTTTCATATAAGTTATTTGGTTGGTAATAGTCTTGCACAGTTCATTTTTCCCTAATCTCAAAGTCAAAACACATTTAAAATCCTGTACAGGCTAAGAAAGGAACAGATCCCTTTGAGGGATGGTATTCAGATCTATTATTCTTCAGTAAACTTTGAAGCATACATATTAGTATTGTGATGGGACTTTGAGTCAGTCAAGGGCATGAGAGTGCAAACTCTCAAGAGGTGAGATACCCAATTAAAGGACAGCTAAATTTCCTAGATTTAAAGTTTTGGTTGCATTGCTTTGTCTTCTGGATTTCACTTTTGAGATTTGCATATGTATGTTTATATACCACTCATTCCCCATGCAGTATCTATCCTGGATATCATACCAGTTTGCGTTTTATTCTTTTGGAGTAACATACTTACAGCATGTAACGTTTCAGTAAGGGTTATTTTCATGAAGAAAGTGGTTTCTCAAACAAACTGACCGCCGGAACTGAGTTAAGGGGTCCATTCCAAACCTGGCATCTGTCTTCTACGTTATCAATTTGAATGTAGTCTGCTTAAGAGCTTGCCAGCATGGGCAGTGGCCAAAGACCCCAGTAGGCTGTAGGTCTCCTTCCTCTGCTGCAGGGGGCCTGAGTGGCCTTGGGTGAGTCACCCACATGCACACCCTGCCATATTTACATGCACACCCCATATTTACATACACCCACACCCCTACACACATACATCCACCCACCCTCCCCCCAGCCATACACATACCCACACCCCCAACACACACTATACAAAAGTAGGCCTTTATTTTGAGCTATTATGCAATCGCTTCTATATACACTATGCAAAAGGACATAAATTAGGACATATATTTTTTAACAAAATTAAAATGTGTTACAGTACATATTTGATTTTTAGTATATGCTTTTTTTTTTCTGGTTCCAAGATGGCAAACCCCCCTCCTGCCAGGGTACATTTAGAGGTCAGGGGAGGGACTTCCAGGGGCAATGGTCAGGAGTGAGGGGGTGGGACTTCTGGTCCCAAGATGGCAGCCAGGGAGCAGGGCTAGCCTTGCAGCCCTCAACAGTTCACCAAAAGTCATTAAGCATCCCTCCAGCTGAAATAATTGCCCACCCCTGCTCTAGTGGCAAGTCATAGCTGTGCAGGTGAGAGACATTCAAAGTAGGTTTTTGCCCACATACAACTGCTCCACTAAGCCGATTAACATTTGCTCAGCTTTCAGCATAAGGTCTGGCAAGACCCTTACAGGAATGTGGGGCTTTAATACACTTATTAGTTTAGATAGCAATGGTTCCAAAGGGATTTATCACTTTCAGTTGTGTCTACCAAGTAACAATATTTTAACATTTATTTCCACAGCACTCTCAGCAGTGGAAGAAGTGTATTACTCACCACCAGCCTGCTCCATTACAAGTAAATCTACATGGGCAATTAGCACACAGCAATAAACTCCAGGGCAGTTCACTCTGGAGTTTATTTCTCCTGGGTGCAGCATTTATACATGTGCCCGGAACCATAGCATGTTGAGCCAGGATGGAGCAGTCCTGGATTTGCAGGGGACCCAAGGAGTCAGTCTGCCAGCCAGGAGCTGCTCCACCCCAGCTCAACATGCTCTGGAGGGGCTGGCTAGAGTAGGAGGGTGCTACAGTGTAAGGCTAGCTGGCAGGCAGCCCCTGCATTGTAGCACCCTCATGCCCCAGCCAGCCCTAGTCACCATCTATATGTGCACTTTGGCACATGTAACTACTCCACTCTAGGATAGCATTTGTCCTAGATAGTACTATCCTACAGCGGGGTTAATTAATTTACTGTGCCCTAATATGGGCACATGTGTAAATGGTGATGCTTTACTACAGAGATAATTGGTCAGCTCTGCAGTAAAGCACACATGTAGATGCACCCTATTAGTAGCAATTTGGACTATTCTATTTGATGCATTCATAATTAAATCCAAATAGAGAGAACCACACACACACACACACACACACACACACACACACACACAGTTTGCAGGACAAGATGATCAACCTTTCTGGATACCTTCTCTGTTGGCCTATAGACCTGACATATCAACTTAAATGTTGACTAAGTTTCTCTAAAATAACCTTTAAGTTGTATTAGATAATTTTTCTTTTCCTGTTTCTTTCCTTTGTTTAGAGGAGTCTTTTGCAACTGGCTCACAAGTGACACTTTTAACCAGTTTGGGACCATCCCTCTCCATCATTCTCCTCCCCATATACGAACTAGTAAGAAAACTTCCACCAAAACTTTTGAGAATAATTTATATTGAAAAATCTAAGTATGTTCCTTTCTGCCCCCTCCTCTCCCTCAACCACAAGAAGTCATGGTCTCCTTGGCAGGTTTTGAGTCTTCACTCAAAACTGAAAAAAAACAGGATATTTTCACCAAAAACTGAACCATAATTATATGCAGAGAATATGGCATTTTCAATCATCTAGAGGGTGGCGGATAGGTGGGGAGCAGGGGAAGGAGGAGAGCTTCAGTTGAAAAAAACTGCCAAATGTTGTCTGAATAGCTGAAAACTGCCAAAAATAAATTTGATTTTTGATTGAGGATGAGAGGGATTTTCATTTTTAAAGTGTAATAATAAATCATAGTGAATTTTCCTTTCGGAAATTTTCTGACTAGTCCTATTGCATAGTTAGCTTTATGAAAACAGAAATACCAATATCTGCTTGATAACTGTTTCAAAGACCGTGCCATCATATACACAAAACTAGACTTGTGAAAACATTTAAAACTCCTTAGTGTTTTAAGGAAACAATAATTGGTGAATAAATATTCCCTTTAATGCTTGAGAGACCAAATGCACTCACACCATCTTCTTGAGTTGTTTTTTTAAAGACTTAAAGTACAGGGACAAAACTGTTCTAGTGTAACCATATGCAATGCCACTTAAAAAAATAAAATAAAATAAAATAAATAAAATAAAATCAGTGAAGTTGTGGAGACGTCTTACTTATTCTAAGAATACACAGAAGTTAAAACAGTGCTTTTCATCTTGAAGTGTTTTACAAAGCTGAATTCACGGTAGAGCCAATATGGACACGGGTTCCCATTATCCCATCCAGTGCCAATGACTGAACTACACTGCCTCCCTTTGGCATAATTTATGTTAGGGACAAGCACAAGCAAATGCCAAGATGTTCTCTGTGGCTAGCCTGCTTTGTGTTCCACTTCAACAATATCACGTGCAAGTCACAAGGATTTGGCCCAGTTACATCTTTTCATTGGTCCAATCTGCCTTTTAAGGTAAGTCTCTTCTATGGTCACTTCTTTGAATGCATATTCATAGTTTCTAGGGTCGGAAAGGACCTCAACAGATCATCAACTCTGATCCCCAGCCCTGGGCAGGCACGAGTGCTGGGATCATAGTACCTCAGCCAGTATCTATCCAACCTCCTCTTGAAGATCCCCCAAGGTAGGGGAGAGCACCACCTCCCTTGGGAGCCCAATCTATTATGTAGACATACCCAAGACAGCCTTAAACTAGTCAGCCTGGTATTGCAAACAGAGAAGCTGTATTGAACCCAGAGCAGATGGTGCAGCCTGCCCACAGTGCTGAGTAAATTCTTGGGCTATCAGCCAACACTGAGCTCTGTGCTGCCATGGCTCTACAGATAGCACTTCCTCAACTAGCTTTTTCAGAGCTAGCCCAGGCATATCCATGTGAGCTAAACTGCAAGCACTGCAGACAAACCCTTCAAAGAAAAAGGGAAGACCCATCATCCATCTAGTCAAGCGTGCAACTATTCTGTGCCAAATAAACCACTTGTGGGAAGGTGGCAATGTTCCTCAGTGTTTACTGGTTGACATACAGTAAGATATAATCCCTTTACTTAAGTGACCTAAGCTATGTCCAGTTTGGAGTGGGGTGAGGGAAGTCTTAATTATTGGGTAACTTGAAGCTGGAATAAAGGTGCTTAACCCCTCAAAAGAAACCACAGTAGTAATTTTCTCTTTTTAATAAGGCTGCCAAGAGACAGCCATTTAGGCCATGAGTAGACCTTCAAATCTACTTTTAGGAAGGGTTTAAGCCAGTTAGAGCCTGCCTTAAATAAGGGAAGATACAGTTATTCTCTCTCTCTGTGACACCATTTAAAACTGAAGTAATTCTGATAAACAAAGGTTTTAGACATGGATCTGGTGAACTGGTTTCAAGTTATTTTCATTGTCTTGGCATCTTCACTGCAATCAATTAATACATTCATAGGATACTCACTTTTGTGACTATCTAAGCTGGTATAAATTTGTTAGAATGCTATCTGGTGTGATGGAGTAACTAATTAGAAATCTAATGATCTGTAGTGAAGACATTGGATCGGGATCTGGGAAATCTGAGTGCAGCTCCTAGCCTTCAGAGTTTTGGTTCTATTTTGGGCAACCTCTGCCTGTTTTTTTACTTTCCTCTCATATTCTGTCTGTCTAAAATATATGCATGTTGTAAGCTCTCTATTTCAGAAACTCCCCACTTATTGTAGTTTCAGCTCTGGCAACACAAGTGTTCTGGCTATTTTCTTATGTCTTGAGTTAGTACTGGCCATTATGCTCTTTGTATATACTACAGTGAAAGGCTTCTTGTACATATACAATACAGCTCACCAAAAGATATTTGAATCATCTTTTACTAAAGCCAGTCTCCTCCTTCCTATCATAATTTTATAATGTTTCCCCATAACATTCTTGTTCTTATTTTTGTCTGCAAAAAATTGCATTCGTGATTTTAAATACAGCATTCCTAACCAAAATAGATGCACTGTCTTCCTCCCTGATAAATTATATTAACAAAGTTGTGTGCCACCACTCTCAGCCTACTGTATTGCCCATAATCCAAGAACATTCCTCTGCAGCTTGAAATGCACTATAAAATTTACACTAAAACTCCTTTTTGGGATTAGTTTGTCTCAAGAGCTGATAACAACCCTGAAGTTAGTTCAAATCCTAATTGGGCGTGCCTACACGTGCACTTAAGTGCACCTAAATTTAATGTACATTAATCAGGCATCTACACATGCAGGCATTAAAATGCATTAATGCTGTGTGTGGACTGACTTGGGACTTGGGACTAAAGTTAGTCCCAAGTCAGTCCACACACACGCTGTTACTGCAGGTTAATACATCTAATGCATTTCAACTATTCATGCCTAAATTTGATATCTGAATTTGCATGCATCAAGTTTAGGCACAAACAGCCTAAATTTACCATTTTTAAAGAGAATTAACGGTGTGCACATATAGACATGCTCCCTTAATGCACATTAATTTAAGCTAATGGGCATTAAAGCGTCACATGTAGATGCATCCATTGTAATCTATGAAAAACTACTTTGTAAACCATTCTGCATAGGAGAAAAGCAAGACTTTGGCTTCACAAAGAAATCCTGTCACTGTTGGGGAAAAAAAACTGAAGTAATAAATTCAGTAAACTCATATCTCCTTCACTGTTTCTTGCTGGTGGAGAAAAGGAAGCACAAAAACTTCTCTTTAACTGACCTACTTTCATGAACTATAGAAGTACTATCCCAAGTACTACAGAAGAGTTGTCCTGCTCTCACCCTTATTTCAAAATCTCAATAGCTTACCAAAGAAAGTTGAACAAATATTCAAGAACATTTAATTCTACTGTCTCTTGCACACACTGTATTAAGTAGAATAAAATAAAAACCTTTAACTCTTTAGTAACTCCTCCTAGGAATATTTTACCCGGACAATATAATTTCATTTGAAAGCTTGCTGTCCATTTTTGGCCAAGAGAAATTGGTGTGGTTTCCTAGTCAAGGGTTAGGAAGGGGATTACATCATGTTGTACAATTGACTCATTCCTCACATGAAGGATACACAAATTAGAACTCCACCTACAAAGTAATGATCTAAATCCTCAGCTGGACTTGTACTGATTTACACCATTTGAGAATCAGGCCCAATATCTTCACATTCTCTTCTCCTTGCAGCCTTCTGTTTTGATGCTGCTGCCACATCTTCAAGTTACTGCCATGTGCAGCTGCTGCTGTGTGCTTTTGCCACCTGCTGGTCAAGCCACTGCTGTATGCATTACTTTTTCCCTGAGAAACTGAGTTGAGTACTGTGTTGTACAAGGGGGAACAGGATAGGTTAGACTGATCTCTAACTCAGGATTTAAGGGACTTGGTTCTATTCTTGGCACTGCCAGTGACCTAAAACAATTCACTCCATGTTTCCGTACCTCCGTTTCCTCAGTCCTAGAATAGAGAAGACACTGGCCTCCTTTGTGATTCGAAGTCTACTGAGAAAGAGGTATTCTTATTAAATTGGTATTGTTGTATGGTGGACTAGCAAGATGGGGAAGTCAGCACTGCACTTTGACTGTTTATGTGGCACACCCCCTGTAAGAATTCTTCCTTATAAAAATCAGGGAAGTAGAAACCCTAGCCATTACAAATGCCTGATCTTCATTGTTTTAGATGTCAGAAGAGTAGGCTGCTAGGGATCTCAAGGAGTTGACATCTACATCCACCCCTCCTGCCCCCACAGTGAAGCAATGACAGATTTTAGTCTGGTCACTCTATAGCCTATACTATTATGTCTCTAAGTAGTTGTTTCTAGTGCTTAACTATCCTTACAGTTCAAATCTTCCCAATATCTCACTCCCTAAGTCTGCTTTTCTGCAAAAGAATCTAACTTCTTCCTATCTTTTCCCAGTGGCCTAGGTGAACACTTAACCTCTTACACATTGGAAAATGGTTATTATAAGAAGAACAATGATTCAAGGTAACCCTATCCCCCAATTCTCTCTTTTCTAGAACAAACTAATGCAATTTCTTTATTATTTCAATATAAAAGGTTTAGAAAACATAACCTATCTTTCTCATTGCTCTCTACAAAAATCTCTCCAACTTGTCTACAGCTTTCTTGAATTTCACTGTCCCAAACTGGACAGTATTCCAGGCCTCACAGGAGCCAAATAATTACTTCATAGTTCTTATACATGACATTGCTGTTAATACATCCCTGGACAACATACATATATTGACTCTCCTTCAGTTTGCAATCTGCTCCAATCTACCCATCCCTTTTTTTTACAGTACCACTGCTTAGCTAATTCTTCCCCATTTTGTATCTGAGCATTCAATTCCTTCTTCCTAACTGTAGCACTTTGTACTTCAAAATGCTTGCTGTAAGCTTCATGTTATCTCCAAACTAAATAAAGTGAATTTCCTACCTGATCATCCACAACATTAAAACAACAATACTGGGTACAGCTATGCCAGGATGGACCTTTCTGGGACTCATCTTGGAATTTCTCCCATTTTGTGAGACATGTATTTCCTGCCTTCCTTCTTGAAACATTACTGCTATTGGCACAACCTGTCCCTCAACTAGGTTTTGACTACCTCTCCCTACTAATTCTATCAGTACGTTCAGTCTACACCAGTTAGCTATAAATCCTTCCAACCATATTCAACTTAAGAGGCACTCACAAAAAAAAAAAAAAACAAAGGTCCAAACAGGAAGAGAGAAATAGCCAAGTCCTCCAGAATGCATCCATGTGAGCAGAGGATTCTCTGCAGGTGCCAAGCCTCAGTTTGCCCTTTTCCAGTTCTTTTAGGTTATTTAACATAACCAGTTCTACACATTTCTACAAATCCTAACACATGGTTTCCTATCATCATGCCAGAATCCTCACTTGTTGTCATCTTCCACTAAGTTTCAGCCTCTTCACTGCTGCTCGTTTGCCCCATGGTGGGTTGCCAGATTTCTTCCTGGCATCTGCTAGAAGGGAAGAAAGCCTTAAAGTAAAACCAGCCACCTAACCTGGGCTTGATCAAGCAGTCTCCTTCTAGGGACCAGTCACCACTTCAGCTTCCTCCACAGTCTCTTTTCAGCTACAACGTAGGCCTTGATACAAGTCAGGTGTCCTCTGTCTAATACTAAGTTATTTTTCTCTGATGGGAACAGTGGACTGGGCCCAGTCTCTCAAAGGCACCAGTGACTACCTGATAATCTCAAAGGAGTCCAAATTTATAACAAACCTTAAATGCATCTGCCTAGCAGAAGTCTGAATTGAGGCTTTCAAAGAACCTCTTGTATTTTTTTTTATTTCAATCACAGTTTGAACCAAAAAGGGATCAAAATATACTTAATTTTGTTCATACAGCAAGAATCCCTTTTAGTTTAACCCCAAATAATAATATAAATGGAATATGTAGGCAAATTCTTATTTAATTTTATGCATGCCACTTAGTTACTATACCAAGACCATCTGGAATTACTCCCATTTATCCAGGGTATAAAAAGTGGACACTGAAAAATAAAAACCAGAAGATGTAAGTAAGTGAAAGTAAATTCCAGCTTCCACAACTCAACCAACTTGTCAAACTTGCTTCAGCAATGTCTGATTGCACCAAAAGGTTAAGGATAAGAAACTATTGAACCAAGAACAAGTGGTAGGTGTCACCATCCCCTTTGAGAACCAGCATCAAGTCTTTGTTGAGGCCTGTGAAAGGAAGAAATACCAGTCGCTGCCCAACATCCTGAGGAGCTGAGATTCAATGATGTGACAGTTGAAGTGCTGATCATTGGGGCACTTGGAGCATGGGACCCCAGCAACGAGAGCATCCTGCATGCCTGCCATGTATCCCACTATTACACCAAACTGACGCACTGCCTCATGGTGTCTGACACCATCCACTGGACCAGGGATATCTATGTGGAGCACAACTGCAGGACAACACCAGTACGTGAATCCCACCAGACCACTGACTGGAAGTGATACAGAAGGGACTGCCCAACTGCTCCCTGCTGCTACAACTAAATGAACCAAGGACTTTCTAAATCCTGGACACTTCCCTACCCCACAATTGTATCCCGCATGTCATATTTGTAACTGTGTGTGCCTACAAACCAGCTCCCTACTCAAATGCAGTATTGTTGTGTGGAGTATCCTATACGTTCTTTGCTATATAAGCATCACATCCCCTCCCCTGTTTTTCCCCCTTCCCACCCCCTCACTCCTGGTCTTAGCTGGCTACATGTTTCTTGTGCAATTTAGTTACGTTTGCACCCCAACCCTCTACCATGTAGCCCCTCCTCTGTATGTCCTTATGCTTCAAAATTTTGTCATTTTGAACTTTTAATATTTTGTAATATTAATTTATCATTATATTACCTAGTTAACAGTCCTCAAGGGGTAGAGAGGAACAACAGCCAGGATCGTAAGTGGGAGGGTATCCAGAGAAAATGCATCATGTAGCTAGGGCCTGATCTTATTTCCACTGACTTCTGTCATGAAACTTAAATCAGCAGTTGCATGAAAAAGATGGCTTGTCTTCTGAACCCCTTATCAGAGGGAGATGGTCAGAAGAACCTCCAGACAGCCCCCACAAACTCAAACAGCAACTCTCAAGCAACAGGCTACCCAGCTTCTTTTCTTAGTCCAGGCCTTACATTGGACCCACATGCCAGCTGTGCTCCCTCATCATAGGCCAGTCATCACTGGCCCAAAAAATATAGATAAAACGATAAAAATAATTAGATTTTACATCTGGAAAATTTGTTATACTTTTCCAGGTATCAAACCTAATTATTGGAAATTTGCCTTATTTGTCCCCCTCCCACTGCTATATCAGGGAAAATATATCTAGGGGGGAGCAGGTTATCCCCTTGACCTCTGTCTCCACCCAACTTCCCCCCCCCCCGCCCAACTCCTTCCCCTCCTCCCCTTTGCTTTCAGATCATGCTCTCCTTGAGCACATGGAAGTGAGGAGCAAGTTTGAAAATAATAACCTTGAAATTAAGCACAGCTCTAATAATTTACATAATACCCATAGACTTAGGTCATCTGGAACTGATGCATGTTATCTTTTTTTAAATTGCTGCAAGTTTTAACACAGGTACTCCATAAAAAGACTTTTAAGCAGAACTTCTGTACCTATTTGTATATAGTACAAGCTATGCATGATATTAGTCCAAAGTCCTATGATTTGCGATTTGGGCTAGGTCAACAGCATTTCAAACTTCGGTGACCCCACATCTCAGCATTTCTCAAAGGGTGCATCTACATGAGACATTTAGTGCAGAGCAGGCTGCACCATTTTTGGAGCCACACAAACAAATGGTGCAGCAACAAACAGTGTTCCCGTCATGGGTCCTGGGTAACAAATGTGCTCCAAAAATGTGGCTCTGAAAATTTATAAGATGATGAGGCATAGGGCGACCTGGTCCAGCTCTGCCTCATAGAGGGTGGGGCCACTCTAATCATATATGCCAGACTGAGAGAGGGGGTGACAGAGGGATTCTGGGTGAACTGTTTGGGGCCCCTTTTTATGAAGTTTGCCAGAATATTAAGGCTGGTGATGAAAGGCTGAGTTTGTATTAATGTCAAATGGGCAAGGGATTAGAAAGAAGGAGATCTTAGATGTGACCTTCTGTGATCAGCAGATGCTGCGAATGGAAGTGAGTTTAGAAAAAAAGCAAAGGTAGGGAGAAAGGGGTGTGGATGTTAAATGTTCAATTAGTACAAGATGAGAATATCTGTCAAGAATATATGGAACTGTATAAAGGATGGAGGATTCTGAAGGGATAATACAAAAGCATCTTGGATTGGTGGACTATGATAAAGAGAAGAACAAGAATTTCAGAAATATTGATCAAAGAGAAGCTTCCACAGGGTGGAAGAGCTAGAACTGCAGGCAAGGAATCAGGAATTATTACAGGAGGTGGTAAGAGGAGTACAACTGAAAGAACTGGAAGACAAAGTGACCGATTGAAGGATGGTTCAAAAAGAAAATGGATGAGAAAATCTTTCTGACCAGAGCACCATGGGTGGAGAAGAGAGAAGGATGGTATAAGTACTTTTCAATGAAATTGAGGGAAAGAAGGAAGGAAATCAAAGCAGTGAGAACCGAATAAGGAATCCAAACAGAAGAGTGTGTGAAGGTGTTGGACACAGTGGTGGAGTTTTATAAAAGAATTGTTACAGAAGAAAAGGAGTGGATGGAAGCAAAATGGCCATGCTGGTTGTCCTGTGCCACTGCCTGACCCAGGTCAGTTCCTCGAGAGGATAAAAGGAGGAAGAGAGGATGAAAAGAAACAGAAATTGGAGAGTTTATGTATGACAGAAGTGAAGGACTGCTTAAAAGCTTGCAAGAGAGAGGGAAGGTGCCAGGAAGAGATGGACTTCCAGTGGAATTCAATTAAACATTTTGGCAATGGCTGGGGACAGATATAATAGAGACATAGCAAGAAAAAATGGAAGATAGGGAGATAGGGGAGGATTTTGCAGAAGGTGTGGTAATCTTGATATTTCAAGAGGGAAAGGAAAAGGTGTTAGGCACCTAGAGGCCAATAACCCTTTTAAATGTAGACTGCAAACTGATGGCAAAAGTATTGGCTAAACAAATGTGTGGCTGTTTAGCAGATGTGACGCAAGAAGAACAAACGTGTGCCATTCCTGAGAGGAAGATATACCAGACCCCATGGTTAATGACAGAATGTTATATCAGATGTGCAAGAGAGGAAAAGAAATACAATAATAATGAGTCTAGACCTGGAAAAAGTTTATGAAAGGGTTGAACATGATTTCATGTTTGAAGTACTGCAAAGGGTGGGGTTTCCGTAGAAGATAACTGGATGCATTGAAGTGCTATATGCTACAGTAAAGCAGGAAGTGAAGTACTGGTAAATGGTTACTTGAGCAAGGCATTCTCCATACAAACAGGGGTAAGACAGAAATGCCTTCTGCCCCCCCTATCTTTTTGTGTGCACAATGGAGCCATTGGCACAGAGTATTCAGGATGATAAACCGATAAGTGATGTGAAGATACCAAGAGAAGGAAAAAGTTAAATGGACATTACTGTAGGAGGGCGGCTGTGTTTATCTCAATTCCCCTCAGAACTCTCCTGCCACGACTTTGATTGAAAGGAAAAAGATACCCAGTGTTAATCCTAGAGGGTGAGAAAACACCACAGACCACCCAGATGGTTAACGTCCTGGTGTTAACTTGATTTGTATCAGGGTTACACTGTTACTTCCACCACGCTAATTGCCTCATTAGCAGGGAAGCAACACAGTCATTCTAATTAACTCTTAAGCTGGGGAGTCTCCCGACTGTGTTAGTCAATTTGTGCTGGGGCATGTTCTTGCCACCAATTACCTCATTGTGTGGCTTGCCATCAATCAGCCCAGCAGAGCGGTGTCTTTGCTGCGGCTTCCCATGTCTGCAGCTGAACCCACCGCATGCCCTGACTGCTTGTTGGGGAGAACGGTTTTGCATAGCTCTCCCTTTCCGTGCCCAGCCCCAGAGTCCCCTGCCTCAGAGCTCTTCCTTCTACTCAGCTCTCCAGGACCCCCAGGGTCCTCCCTTGCTTGTCCATGCCGACTACAGGGCTCGGGTAGGTGTCCCAGCTCCTTACTGGTGGGCTGCAATGTCCCCGCATCACTGATCCCCAGCTCTCCTCTGGGTACCATCTCTCCACTTCTCTCTCTTCTTCCCTTTGTGGCCTCCTCCTCTTCCTCCAGTGCTCAAGGGCAAAGTGCGGTCCCTCACAGCCAGGCTTATGTAGGTGGCAACAGGTATAGTTACCCTGATTTTCCTAAGGTGTAGGAACTCCCTTCACCTGCGTTGTGTGCTCCCTAACTTTACCTGTTCCTGGGTTACCCTAGTAACGGGGCTTCTACTTAAGCACCTATTACAATTATACATGGCCGATGTGAACATAGTGGCTTAGAAAAATGTATCAATTGAGAGATTATTGTAATCAAGATCTTGGGAATGCCAATAGATGCTGAAGGGAAAGGAAAAAGGGTGTGGAAGAAGTTAGGGATAAGAGTGAGACAGACCTTGAGATCTTGGAGTGGTAAAACATTATCTTTCAAGGGTAAAGTGGCTGAAGTGAAAACAATACTGTTGCCAATCATCCTTTACATAGGTGTAGTGTATTGTAGCAGGTGTCCCTCCCCAGCAGCATTTTTTTTTTGTTGGTGTGGCTTATGAGGGGTACTCCTGAAGTCCCTTAATGTTTCACTTCTCTCTTTTGTCTCATATCCCACCTTTACTCTCCTGCCATGTCTTGATGTAAATATTATTTAGATATTCTTACACATGGCAGACTGCTCATTTTATTTCTGTGTTGGGGTTCTCAGCCACTATGTCTAAACCCACCAGATAGGGTTTGAGTCTGAGGCTCTAGCTCCTTAATCCTCTCGGAGCCCGGGGCCCTCCTTTTGCTTTCAGTATGGAGCCCAGGCTTTCTGGACCAGAGGCCCATCTGCTGCGCATGGAGCCAGAAGACTGCCAGCCCCAGCCTGGGCAGCAGCCCAGAGCTCCCACTGCCCAAGGGTGCCCTTCCTTTTAGCTTGGGCTACTAGCCAAGATCCCCCCCACTGGGACCCGGCTTAAAAGTCCTGCAACCAGCTCTGAGCTACTGGCTCTATACGGCTGCACACACTAGTACTAGGCCCTTTGGTCTTTTATGACTGTGCTCAAGGCACTAATAAGGCCTCCTTCTCCCCTACAGCCTCAACCACAAACCACCAGTCTTTCAATCAAAAAGATATAAACAGTAAGTCTATGGGCTGTAACAAAAAAAAAATTAAAGAAGGCAGCATGCCAGCTTACATTTTTTCCATGGCTCTGTGCTTCTGCTTCCCATCGTCTATGATGCTCCTCCTTGTGAGGCTGCTGCCACTTCTCTGAGAGTCATCAGGAGTTCCCCTCTCACAACAGCCAGACAAGCAACCAAGCCTCTCTGTGGAGATCTTAAGCACAACCTCCTACCCCTTTGGCTGATGCCTCCAACTACCACCAACCCCAGGGTTTTTATAGTTCTGGTTTTCCCCCTTCCAGTCACCTGACTAGCCAGCCAGGCTCAGCTTTTAGCCCCTACCCTGCCAGCAGGCTATTCCCGGAAAGTTCTGGTCTTAAAGGGACTGGCCTGCTTTCTGGTAACAGGGCTAGGGTTCCCTGTTACATGTATCTACCATCATAAAAACAGATAAGAAGGGCACAGAGGCAGAAATGCATTTTGGTGGGTGGAATAAGAGGAGAAAGGATAGCCAGAATGGAGTTACACAAAACCAAGCAATTAGGAGGTTACAGAATGCCAGATTTGGAAAGCTCTGTGTATACTTACTTTATAGCTATGTTATATAAAGAGGCAACAGAGGGTGATGGGAAGACGACATGTTTCTGCTGTTACCTGGCAGGAAGAATGTTAAGGAGATGGGGCATAGTTTCATAGTAGCTAGGGTCAGGAGGGACCTGAACAGATCATCTAGCCTGACCCCCTGCCACAGGCAGGAATGAGTGCTGGGTTCACAAGACCCCAGACAGGTGATCGTCCAACCTCCTCTTGAATTTGCCCAAGGTAGGGGCGAGGACCACTTCCCTGGGAAGTTGGCTCCAGATTTTGGCCACCCTAACTGTAAAATATTGCCTTCTGATCTCTAACCTAAACCTATTCTCCATCAGCTTATTACCATTGCTCCTCATAACCCAGGGTGGTGCTGGGGAGAAAAAGGATCTACTTATTTGCTGTTGATCTCCCCTGATGAGTTTGTAGGCAGCCACCAGGTCCCCCCTCAGCCTCCTTTTGCTCAGGCTGAACAGGTTGAGGTCCCTCAGTCTCTCCTCATAGGGCCTGTCCTTCTGCCCTCTCACCAAGCAGGTGGCCCTCCTCTGAACCCTCTCCAGGCTGGCCACGTCCCTTTTGAAGTGCGGTGCCCAGTACTGGATGCAGTATTCCAACTGCGGCCTGACCAAAGTTGTATAGAGGGGGAGTATCAGTTCTCTGGCCCGGCTTGAGATGCTCCTTTGGATGCATGACCAGGTATGGCTGGCCTTGCTGGCTGCAGTCTGGCATGGTGGCTCATGTTCATCTTGGAGTCAATAATGACTCCAAGATCCCGTTCCGCCTCTGTGCTTTCAAGAAGGGAACTCCCCAGCCCGTATGTGTACTATGGATTCCTTCTCCCAAGGTGCAGCACCCTGCATTTTTCTGCGTTGAACCCCATCCTATTCTTGTCTGCCCACTTTTGTAGTCTGTCTAAATCTAGTTGCAGCCTCTCTCTCCCTTCAAGTGTGTCCACCTTGCCCCACATCTTAGTGTCATCAGCAAACTTGGACACCATGCTTTCCATCCCCTCGTCCAAGTCGCTGATGAAGATGTTAAACAGTGCGGGCCCAAGGACCAAGCCCTAGGGTACCCCACTGCTCATATCTCACCAGGTTGAGTACAACCCATCCACCACTACTCTCTGGGTGTGCCCCATCAGCCATTTTTTTTAATTACTCTGAAGTAAACCCACCCAGGAGCATTTGTGCATGTAGATGCATCCAATTAGTTTATTATGTGCATCTCTACCCTGTCTTCTGCCTCTTAAATTCCTTAAAACTCAACTGTAATGAAGTACATGGCCTAGAACACTGAACGAGATCACCCAGCAGTCTGTTCCAGTGTGGGAAGATGTATATTCCCACAGCAACAGAGATACTCAAGTGTTATTCACAGCCAGCAAGAAAACGTTAACTGGGAGAAAGAACGAAAAATTTATTTTCATTTCCATCCTCTGCTCTGTTTCATTTCACTCATTTTAAACCCATCCTCTAGATTTAGCAATCTGCTGGTAAACAGATGCCGTTGTCACACAGAAGTATTTGCACCTGATTCTCCATGGCTTGCTCTATTTTGATTTGATTAAATTCCAATGTGTAGTTAAGGAATGTGAAAAAGCATTGCTCCCCTCCCCTCCCGATTCTATCATCTGTGGCAAAACTTATTTGCAACCTAGCAAGATAGCTTAGTGCACGTAAAGTCATGCTTTGTTACAGCAATGTTTATGATGAGCTGGGACACGCTTTATCAACACCACAACTAAAATTGTTTTAGTTCTTCTCTTGCTTTGTGATCTGAAAGAGAGCCAGCTATAGAAATGTCTAAAATAGAGTTCCATAACAGCAGCAAAATTGCTTTAAGCATATGCAGTGTGATGAAAATCAGATAAATGGCAGTCACAGTTCATGTTAACAAGCCTGATGCTTTCTGTATTCTTTTTATCTATGACAGCATTAAACATTTTTAGTAACCATTAAGGCTGTATTATTCAAGTTAAAAATGCAGAGATAATCTTAGAGAATTTTAATCGCATAAGATTGTACAAGACATTCAGACATTGCCCGCTTTGGTTTTTCTTCTTTCCCCTTAATGAAACACGCATACTGACATCATCAAGAATTCCAAGCTCCAAGATTTTCTAAATGCTCTTTATAACATCTGCTGAATTGGCTGCCTGACATTACCTTCCTAGTGTAACTACAGATACTACCTTCCTAGTGTAACTATACCTTCCTAGTATAACTACAGATCTAGTTATAATCCAAAGATTATATCAGAGGTCAGAATGAGAAGAGATGTGATAGCCTTTTTTCTCAAACTCAACCAAAGTTCCAGCTCTTCATGAGGCAGAAAGAGATGCCACAAGAGATTACACAGTTCCTCATAATACAATTGATTTGCTCTTGTGCATGCTTCAATCAACAATGAGCAACATATTTTTGTTATACTTCAGAGTCAACATTCAGGCAAGGCAACTAAGGGGCACTTTTCTCCACTCTGGGATATTATGTTTGTCTGTCTTCATATTTCAGGCAGAAAACACTGAATCCATTATCTGTTCGTAATGGAGTAATGCCAAGGAGACCCTTTCATGGACCACGGTCCCACAGTGCTAGGTTCTGTACAAATAAAGACCAAGGACAACAGTCTCTCTCCCAAAAGCTTACAGTCCAAGTTTCACTGCACCAACTGCTTAACATGTTGAAAATTTTAAAGTCTGAGTTTCCAGGGCCCAAAATGACTACAAGGCATTTTTCTCACCTGCAGTGAACCAATCCAATTCGCTGCCACTATTTCCCCACCACCACCACCCTTGAGAGAACATGAGGATCTGCAAGGTGCTTAGTCACTTGGACTTTCTGTCCATTGTAGTAAATGTACATTTTTAAAGAGATTATACTTTTTATTCACTATACTAAAGCAATATTAAATTAGATATCATTACCCCTCATTATTACAGATAAGAAAAATAAAGCATACTTCAAACTGGCCTCCAGGTTTGCCTACTCCATTTTATTAGATACCTTGGCTAGGTCTTCCTGAGGTTTTTCTCCAGTTTCTGTGTACTTCTGGAAAAAGAGGGAGAAAAAAAATCATTCCCTAGGGAATTGGTCAGGATAAAATGGGAACAAACACTACCCTTGCCCAAATCAAATACAAACTAACTTGCTTGGAGGTATTAAATAAAGTTGAAATGTAACTAGAGAATACCACATTTAATTTCCTTATGGCTATGTATTTCTAGAGGTTGAGTATATTTGGAATGGAAAAGTAAGTGCCAGATAAAACTATGAGAAACTTGCTATTTTGCAGGGTATTACTGAGAAATTGCTGAAAATCTCACAAGAAAGCCTGGGCATGTGTAGATGAAACAGGAGCCCTAAATTGAAGTGGTGGGTTTTAAAAAACACTGCTTCAATTTAGGGCTGATTAAATCCCTGTGTTATGCACTCCCCCCCCCCCCCCCCCGCTAACTTACCTGCCTCTCTGGCAGGGAGGGGAGGGCAAGCTGATGGCAACGGGGTGGGGGTGGGGGGTCTGGTGCTTCCCTCCGTGGCAGTGGCAGCCCCCACCCCAGGCAGCACCCATCCACATGTACCCAGCTCGGGCAGTCCCAGGGGGCAAGCAGGCAGGCGCTGGGGGTGGGGTCTGGAAATTCTGACTTCCAGATGTATTTAATTCTCATTTAGCTTTCTAAACAAAGTGGCCAGATCTTCAGATGTGACAGGCGGCCAGCACTCCTGTTGTTCTGGTACTGGCCAAATGTGACCTGCAGGGAGGGGTACCATTCTTTCACATAAAGGGCCATACCTCCTCCCTTCTTCCCAACCTGATCCTACCTAGAGAGCCTATAGCCCTCAATATCCATTGCCCAATCATATAGATCATCCCACCAGGTCTCCATCAACCCAATGAGGTCAAATTCCTCGTTTACCAGAAGGAGTGCCAGTTCATCCTGTTTATTACCCATGCTTCTGGCATTCCATAAAGACACCCGAGTTCACCTCTAGTTGCCTCAGGCATTGTCATGCTGCAAGTGTCTGAGGGCATTAGTGCTCATCTGGGTGCCCACTACGAGAATGCTCTACCCTGGATCATCATGGCTAGAGGACTCATGTACAGCAGTAAAACCTTCCCTCTCTCCCCTGGACACGCCTAGTTTAAAGCCCTCCTCAGCTATATGTAGTAATGATTGCAAAAATATACCGTATTTACTGATATGCACCTTCCCTCCAAAACTCAGTCCTCCAAAACTGGGGTATGAATCTTAAGTGAGGAAACATTTTTCTTTGCTGGTATAGAAGCAGGATAAGAATTGAGTAGACAGACACTGACATCCAAGATGTCTACTGCTTGTACCTAGAAGAGCAAACAGCAGGGGCAGAGCCCACTGGTAACCTTCTCTCAGCCTCCAGTGAGACAGTAGCTTTTGGCTGAAAAGCCACTGAGCTGGCTGACAATAAATGAGCTGTTGCATGTAGTCTGCAGTATTTTGGTGAGGCTTGCAGTATGGAAACAACACTTTATTAGTTACAGGAATTTATATAAGTAACAATTTACAATCCAGTAGTAGCAGTCTTGCTACTGTACTTAGCCCTTGCAAGGGTCTTGGCCTTGGCTTGTTGCTATCCTGCCAAGCCAGGAAGTTCCTGCTGCCTCACCCAGAACGTTCCCTGGAATGCCATATTTCCAGGACTCTATGTTTCCAGGAGAACTTATTCTCCATTAGTCTGGAAAAACCTGTTCTTCTACATTTTTCCTTCCAAAAATAAATGTGCCTGTTTTATTTGGCCGTATGTGGTATGCAAGAAAATACAGTATGCATGCTACATATTTGCAACCTTTGCCCTGACATTAAAGTAGATGCAGTACTGAATTTAGCCAATATCACTTGTTACTTCAGGTATTCATCTGGTTCTAGTTTTTTTTTAGCTGAATGATTTTTTTAACCAAAAATTGCTAAGAAATCAGCTCACATTTTTTAAATGTCAGTGCACATCCATGAATCGCTGCTCATTTCTTTAGGCCATTGACTTCCGGCAGTCTCTGCTCATCATGTATTAGCCCTATGAAAATATTTGCTCCCATTCTAGAAACAGTTTTGGTAGTTCTCAAACATTGGCACAATCCATGCAGTAGGACAAATGCATTTGCTGATGCAGCTCTGCAAAGACCAAGGGAATTACACGAAGGAAAAGTTCATCTCAGGGATTTAAACTCCACTCTCATTTAAATCCTGAGCAAAAAAATCTACTGAAGTGAAAAGACTCACTCTAGATTTACATCAATGAAACTGCAGATTGACTATGTCCTAATTTCTCCCTGTTCCCATGGGAGATGCTTTAAAAAAGCACAAGCTAAAATACTAACTTATTATTTCACCTAAAACTCAAATTGAGCCAAAAAAAACATTTTTATTGAGTATACTGTTTTTCCACTTACTGGTTTAGTCCAAGGTTGAAATAAGTAAGAAGGTATGCCTTACTTGACCGTGCTGAAATCAAGTGGGGAAAAGGAAGTGAAACCTCTTCCTTCATTCCCAACCCAGTTTTGCAAAAATCAGCAGATTTGGTAGCTCGAAAAGGCTTGAGTCTTCATTTAAAGCAAAACATCTAAACTTATTTAGGTTTTTGGTTTTTTGTTGTTTGTTTTTTTTAATCACTAATAACTTGTGCCATAGCTATGCTAATGACCCTTACCAAAGCATTTGTCCTTAACTTGCACATCAATACTTCTGAATAAATCAGAAAGCTTCCTAACCCAAATCTGAATTCAGTCTCTTACTGATTTTCCTACCAAGAACAGAATCCATTATTTCCTTAACTGTAATTTTTGCCTCCTTGGTCTATTTTAAGTTTTGGACTTAAAGCATCATGATTTCTACCACATAACTGCACCTATTTCAGCAAAAGACATAAGCAAAGGAAAAATTTGTTTTTTTCAGTACCTAGAAGAAACACTCTCTCTCTTGCTACTGGTCTTACAACTGCAATTCCCCGTACACTCTATGTGCTCCAATCAGAAGTGTGATGACACTTGTATTTTACTATTAATGTTGCAGATTGCTGGTCAAAAATAAAAAATTGACATGTTACACTAACATTTCCCTTCAGTCTCAGTTCATGCCAACTGATTCACAGGTCAAGTTTAGCTTTGAGTAGAAAAAGGTCTAATACTGAAACATTAGAATCTGGCTCCAATTACAAGTGTCCCAGAGGAGAGGGCCCCAGACAGATGATACACTTACACTAATTTAAAGGAAGCTTCTGGCTAAGACCTATTTACCACTGTGACAGGGGGGCATCATGAGGCCGGTCCAATCGTTGGCTCACCCACTTGTCTAGTGCAGTCTGCCCACCTGTCTCATCTGCCATACCTTTGACGTATCTAAGAAGTAGTTGTTTACAAGGTAGGAGGCTGTCCATTTACTACTACATGCCAAGGGCATAATACACTGCTCCGTACTGCCCCTACACCTGGTCCCATGCCTCACAGATGGCATCACTATATGGCTCCAGCCCTACAATGGGCCTCACTCTGTGCCCACCTGACATTTGGACTCCACCTGGACCCCTCCTACTCAGGAAGTCTAACCTCTGCTCTCATTCTGGGCTGCAAAACTCTGTAGGCACTTTTCTCTCTTGGCAGTGGCCTGCTTCAGGACCTTTGGCCTCACAGGCCCTGGACTCACATCTAGGCCAGTTGGGACTTCAGGCTCCTGGCTCTAGCCATCCCTCACAGTGGGTGCCCTTGCCCTTTGACCATTCTGGTCCTGGCCCCAGCATGGGCCAGTTGAGGTTTTTCTGACTAGGTTTTGAGCAGCTATCCCTCTCCCCGATATGAGTCCGCCTTCTCGAGCCCCTTCAAACACTGTCCCCACTCTCTGGGCTTGTGGGCCACATAGTCACTCTGGACCCCTTCTGGGCCCACTGTTCTGCCCTCACTGAGCTCACTCACTTTCTACTTAGGCTGGCCTATGCACAGTCCTTCAGGCCCCCCATACAGACCTTACTCTATGCGGCCTACTCACTCTTACATGCCCCCATCACTGGGGCCTCTAACCACACCCTCACTGGGGCTATTGAGCCTTAAACCCATAGGGCTTCAGGTCTCTGATGACATGCCTGGACCCCTCTCCTGTCTCCTCTACAGTGTAACCCACCAGGTCATGAGGGCTGACTCTATATGGCACCCCATACTCACCTTTCACTAGGGAGGACCTGGTGTGGCATTTCCTGGGGACCACCCTGCTACCGGCAGCCCCACCACACCATCCAACCCCAGCAGGGTGTAGTTATAGGTCATTCCCCAGGATCAGGAACCACCTCCATCCCCATAGTTCCTACCCTAACCTCCAGGTGTTCTGTGAACAGCAGCTCCAGCTGGACAATGCTGTCTCTCTGGCTCCCTGCAGTAACTACCAGCTCAGCTCTGAGGGCCTGGGTTTATACTGAGGCTGCCCAGCCCCACCCTCCAATCTAGGAGCCCTCTTGAGGACATGTGACCACCTCATTAGTCCTCACCACACCTGGTGGCTGCTCTGCAGCATGCTCAAACCTCTTAAAGTGGCAGGTACCAAAGGTGCCCTGCCACAACCGCATTTGCTTGACCTTAAGAAGTTTTCTGGGTTACTTGTATTATAAAGTTCTCAATCTGCATAATACTCATATTACCGTCAACCGTAGGCAGATACCATCCATGAGTACATGGGAGATGCTTGGTACTATGGTCAAAGGGGAAGCCTATAAACACATAGAAAAATATTTTGGGACCCAAATTCAGGTTTTCTAAAGCCTAATGGGCAAAATATACCAGTAAAGTCAGTAGAAATACATCAGTGTTTTTGTTTGACCTAATTTAAAAATGAATAACATAAATACTAAAAATAACGGTTTTTTTAGTTGAATTGTACCATTGTCATCTGTTAGTTTTTCCTCACCAGTCCCCAACAACTGTTGAAGCACAAACACAATAATACTGAATGTTTGTGACTCCAGGCCTCTGGCTAGGTCCTTCATAGCATTTCCCCTATTAGGAAAGCTATACTCTGAGAAACAACAGCAGGGTTGCCAACTGTCCAGAAATGTACAGGCACTCTATAAAAATAAAAAAGGTGAAAATCTCTGTCCATAATGTCCATAAAAAAAACTAAGCAACTCTCAGCTTAATTAAAGCTTCTTCACTGGACAGAGGATGAATGCAAGTGTTTCAAGTGGCAGTGCAGCACCCTGCAGAGAGCTATGTCAGGACTTTGTGGCCCACAACAGGTTCTGTAGCCCATGACAGCCCCTTCTCCCTCCCCCCCCCACCTCCCACAAGCCATGTGCTGTTGCTTCTGCATTCTATGGAATATTGCTCACCTTGGGAATTGGGTGGTGTGGCCAGGTCAGAGTGGGGTGGGGGGAAGGGGCTGGAAGAGGGGAGAGGCATTGGGTGGGTAGTCATGCTGGGACAGGATGAGGGTGAGGCTGAGGAGGCAGCACAGTGCAAGGTGCAGTTGGGGGTATCAGGGTGTGGGGGTAAGGGACCCCTGGGGAGGGGGTATCACAGTACAAAACGATTGCTGCAGTCAAGCAGTGCTGCCATCCCAAGCCATTTTCTTTTTACTTCAGACTTTTTACTGACAACTAAACATTTATTTTTTACTACGGCTGGTATTAAACCCTCACATTGGAACCCACCCCTTGTTACTACCTCCAGGCCCTGGCAGAAGGGTTACATTTACATCATGTGAAATGTGTGTCTGTAAAAACATGTCAGTAAAAAAAATGGTTGTCAGTAACAAATGTGAAGATTTTCAGTAAAAAAAAAGTTGGGATGGCAACCCCGATCAATAGCCTCAAGCTCATGAGATTCAAATGCCTTATGCCCACATCTCTAGTAAGGCCTGTACCCAGACCCACCCACTCTTCTGAGTTCCAGCCTAGGTTTCTCATGTGAAGCAGCTAAAATCACCTTTTCCAATCCTTTACTACCACCTACCACTTCTCTCTTGCAGACACATTCCCTCATCCACATCTGTAATCATCACCTTTCCTAGTAAGTAGACAGTTTCCCAAAGGCCAGTTGCTGATATGAACTCCTACAGCTCTCCTTCATCCCCACCCCTATCTCCCTGACTCAGCAACCATTTTATTATTCCAGCTGTCACAAAACAGCAATGAATCCCAGCCTCCCTATTAACCCTTTGGCAGTTAAGCTAGTACAAGGTATATATACCCCGTGATCATCCCTTCCCCCAAACCCTGCTCCTAATGTGAGCAGCTTGTGGATGGCAGGACCCCTGCAGTTCAAATCTATTTAGCAGCATGCCCTTGTGAAATGCTTACATTTACCAGGATCACAGATAGATTTTCTCCAGCTCTGCTATTTAGTCTTCTTGCCTGTAGTTTATTTCTCTACTCTGCAGGTTGTGAAGGCAGGATGCTAACCAAAACTAGCACTTGCACCTGGTTATGTCTTTTCAATTCAGTCTGCTTTCCTCTTTAGAGCAGTATCTCAATGTACCGCAACAAAATTTTCAACAGATAGGGCATTCTTTTTATCAACTTTCCCATTTTAAGGGGCCAGGTGCTTGTTAAGTGACCTGACCAGACCCCAATGATCTCTCCTGACTATATCCACCTGAGGGCAGTGAAGTCTCTGCTAGACACTGTGCTTATCTTGGCCTGCTTCCTGAGGAACGATACTCTGTACTGATCCCCAAGCCAGAGCTAGAAGCTAAAGCTCTTTCTGATAGTGAGCAGAACAGAGTTGGAGAGACTCCAGTTCAGCTAAACCCTGTTTTGTTTTATATGCCTAAATGGAATTTGAACAATTGCATAACTGCGTTTTTTGGCACTTCTGGACACCTTAAAATTTAACACTGAGCACACAAGCACCCACATGCCCACTGAGCATGTTCTGTAGTCTTGCACACTGGCTAGACTGATACACAGTGCTATATGATTCCCCAGGTATGCACATAAGACCAGGTAAGTCCCAGAATTGTAGGTGGGGGAAAAACCCAGAATAGAAAAACTGAGGCCTCTCCTGTTTGAGCCCAATAACCTAGTGGCTAACTATTCATAGAATCATAGAAAATTAAGGTTAAAAGGGACCGAAGGAGGTCATCTAGTCCAAACCCTGCTCAAAGTAGGACCATCCCCAACTAGTTCATTCCAACCAGGGCTTTGATGAGCCAGGCCTTAAAAACCTCCAAGGATGGAGATTACACTAACTCTCTAGGTAACCTGTTCCAATGCTTCACCACCCTCCTAGTGAGAGAGTTTTTTTCAATGTCCAACCTAAACCTCCCTTCCTGCAACTTGGAACCATTTCTCCTTATTCTGTCATCTGCCTCCACTGAGAACAGTGTAGCTCCATCTTATTTGGAACCACCCTTTAGGCAGTTGAAGGCTGCTATCAAATCCCCTCTCAGTCATCTTTTATCCAAACTAAATAAACCCAGTTCCCTCAGCCTCTCCTCAGAAGTCATGTACCCCAGGCCCCTAACAGTTTTCAATGCTCTCTGCTGGACTCAGTCCAACTTGTTCACATCCATTCTTTAGTGGGAGTCCAAAACTGGTGATGCCACCTGCCAACAAGTCATTGAGCTACTGATTACTACCCACTGAGCCCAATGATCCAGCCTGCTTTCTATCCACCTTACGGTCCATTCATCCAATCCATACTTCCTCAGTTTTTTTGCAATAATATTATGGGAATAAGTATCAAAAGCCTTGCTAAAGTTAAGGTATATTGTGTCTACTGCTTTCCCCACATCCACAGAGCCAGTTATCTCCTCATAGAAAGCAATCAGGTAGGTCAGGCATGACTTGCCTTTAGTAAATCCATGGTGACTGTTCCTGATCACTTTATTCTCCTCCAAGGGCTTATAAATGGATACTTTGAGGACCTGCTCCATGACTTTTCCAGGGGACTAAGGTGAAGCAGACTGGTCTGTAGTTCCCTGGATCCTCCTTCTTCCCTTCTTCCATGAGCTCCAGGCTCATGGGACTGGGAGAAAGGCCACCTCCCCTTGTGGGGTTTGCTCCACTTTGGAGTCTCTGGGGCACCAGATTGAGGAGCTCCAGGCCATAGTCCAGAGATTACATGCCATCAGGGATGGTGAGCAGGAGATTGACTCCTACTGTCAGGCCCTTCACCCCCTGGAAATGGAGAGTAGACCAAGGTCACCTCCTAGGACAAGGGAGGACTCAGGGATCTCCCATACTGTCCAGCCAGGGGGCTGGACCAAGGTGGTCAAGGGCCCCAAGGCCCACCGCACCAAGATCCCCTCCCCTTTGGGGCTCTGTTTGCAGCCTGAGTTGAGCCTGCAGAGATGCCAGCTCCTGCAGGCAAGGGAGGATCACCCACCCCTACTCTCCCTAAGACAAAACACAGAGTGGTCATCATGGGAGACTCCCTCCTCAGGGGAACTGAGGGGGCAATTTGCCGCCCCAACTCCCTAGCCCAGGAGGTCTGCTACTTCCCGAGGGCCCACACCAAGGACATAGCAGAGAGGATACCAAAGATTATCCGGCCCCCTGACCACTACCCTAAGCTTCTTATCCATGTGGGCACAAATGACACCTGACTCAAGAAGTCTATGGGCCGATGACAGACAAAGCATTGTTGGACCTGATACTAGCCAAAGGGGATGACATAGTCAGTGACCTAAGAATTGATGGAAAGTTGGGTGATAGTGATCATGAGCTGACCATCTTTACTATCCATTGCAAAGCTGGCAAGTCAGTCAGCAAAACAGAAGTCCTCGACTTTAGGAAAGCTGACTTTGACAAGCTCAGGAGGCTCGTTGTTGAGACCCTAAGGGACCATGACTCGACAGGAAGAGGAGTCCAAGAAGAGTGGTTGCTCCTCAAGGGAGCGATCCTGACAGCACAAGGGATGGCCATCCCATCTCAGAGGAAGGGTAGCAAAAGGGTGCAGCAACCCCCTTGGCTCAGCAGGGAACTCGAGGACCTCCTACACCTCAAAAGAGAGACTTATAAAGGATGGAAGGTTGGAATTACCTCCAAGGATGATTACTCAGCACTGGTCCACCTGCAGGGAGAGGATTAGGAAAGCCAAGGCTGGAACTGAGGTCCATCTGGCTTCACATATCAAGGATAACAAAAAGTCCTTTTTCAGATATGTAGGGAGTTGGAAAAGAAGCAAAGATAACATTGGACCCCTGCTGAACTAAATGGGACAGTTGATAACCGACACCCAGGAAAACGCCAACCTGCTTAATCGGTCTTCCATCAGTCCAATGGGACTGCCCTGCCCAGCAAGATGCAGGACAGCCAGGGTGAAGGCATATTTATACCCAGCATTGGTGCTGATCTAGTAAAGGATCACCTTGAGAGGCTGGACACCTTCAAGTCACCTGGTCCTGACAGACTACACCCTAGGGTACTCAAGGAGTTGGCAGGTGTCATAGCTCAAACATTGGCAAAAATATTCAAAAATTCATGGCACTCAGGTGGAATATCTGAAGACTGGAAGAAGACCAACGTGGTACCCATCTTCAAGAAATGGTGCAAAGTAGATCCCGGGAATTACAGGCCAATCAGCTTGACCTCAATCCCTGGTAAGGTTCTTGAGAAAATTATCAAGGAGAACCTTCTGAACAAGCTGGCCGAGGGCAACATCCTGAGGGATAGCCAGCACATGTTTGTCGCAGGTAGGTCTTGCTTGACCAATTTCATCTCCTCCTATGACCAGGTGACATATTACCTGGACAAGGGAGAAGAGATTGATGTCATATACCTGGACTTAAAAAAAGCCTTTGATCTGGTGTCCCATGACCTCCTCATGGAAAAATTGGCCAAATGTGGCCTCGGCTACACCACAGTCCAATAGCTGGGAAATTGGCTCTGAGGTCAGACCCAGAGAGTAGTGGTTGATGGCAGCAAGTCATTATGGCACTCCGTAACCAGTGGCATCCCCCAAGGCTCTGTCCTTGGACCAGTTCTCTTCAACATCTTTATCGATGATATGGACATTGGTGTCAGAAGCTCACTGGCTAAGTTCACCAATGACACTAAATTTTGGGGCATAGCATCCACACTTGAGGACAGGCTAGTGATCCACGCTGACTTGGATAAGCTTAGTAAGTAGGCGGACACAAACCTGATGATGTTCAATATTGATAAATGCAAGGTATTCTACCTCAGAAAAAAAAAACCTGAGGCATACTTATAGGCTCAGCAGCACTATGCTTGCTAGCACCACTGCTGAAAGAGATTCGGGGGTCGTGATTGACCACGAGATGAATATGAGCCACCAATGCAATGTCGCAGCTGGTAAAGCAAACAAAACCCTGGCTTGCATCCATAGATGCTTCTCAAGTAAATCTCAGGATGTCATCCTCCCGCTGTACTCAGCCTTGGTGAAGCCACAGCTGGAGTACTGCATCCTGTTCTGGGCGCCGCAATTCAAGAAGGATGTCGAGACACTTGAGTCCAGAAGACAGCCACGCACATGATCAGAGGGCAAGAGAATAGGTCCTATGAAGAGAGGCTGAGAGCCATGGGACTCTTCAGTCTGGAAAACTGCAGGCTCAGGGGGGACCTGGTGGCCACCTATAAGTACACAAGGGGTGTTCATCAGGATCTGGAAGAATGTCTGTTCACCACAGTGCCCCAAGGAAAAACAAGGACAAATGGTCATAAACTCCTACAAGACTATTTTAGGCTGGACATAAGAAAATATTTCTTTACTGTCTGAGCCCCCAAGACCTGGAATAGACTCCCTCCAGAGGTGGTGCAGGCACCTACTCTGGACTTATTCAAGAAATGATTGGATGCTTATCTTGCTGGGATCCTTTGACCCTAGCTGACTTCCTGCCTTGGGGCAAGGGGCTGGACTTGGTGATCTTTGAGGTCCCTTCCAGCCCCAACGTCTATGAATCTTTCTTGAAGATGGACACTATATTTGCATTTTTCTAGTTGTCCAGGACCTCCCCTGATCACCACAAATTTTCAAAGATAATAGTCAGCATCTCTGAAATTACATCAGCCAACTCTCTCAGCATCCTCAGATGCATTTCATCTGGCCCCATGGGGTGCGTCCAGACAAGTGCGCACATGCCTCTTGCCCCATCTCAAACCCCTTTAAGACAGGGCAAGAGGCACACATAGGAACAAAAAAATGTTCCCTGCACTGCAAGGTAGCAGCACAGGGAGAAAATTAGACCCCTGGATATCCAGGGGTCTAAAAAAACTAAGTTAAAAAAAGTGGGGCAGGCAACTGGAGGCTTGGTCCTCCACGGAGATGGTCTGGCTGCCAGAGCATCTCTATGGTTGGCCCCTCGGCCTGGTGCTGAGACAACTGCTTCAGCACCAGGGCTCCAGTGCCAGTAAGTAAGGGGTCGGGGGAGCTGGAGGAGGGCAGAGGTGACTATGGGGGCACCCCTGCTGGCCCCACCTACTCCCCCAGTCCCTCCTAGCCCTGCCCTACCTGGCCCCACCCCCTGCCTGCCCCCTCGACCCCCCAATCCCTTTTCTGCACAACCCTACCCCCTGCCTACCCCCTGATCCCCGATCCCTGCCCCCCTACCCCAGCATCCCAATAGTTTAAAACAAACAAAAAAAAAACCCAGCATTTACTGGTCGTTTGAGCTGCCATCTGTCTAACTGGGGCTCCACCCACACAGCACAGGGCAGAGGGACAGTCCCAGTAGCCCCAGCCCAGGCCCTCCAGGTCCCCACTGCCCTGGGCTGCCCATGGGGGGCTCTGCCAGAAGGTCCCAGAGCTGCCCCCCAGCCCCTGGTACTAAGGTAAGTAGAGGCTTTTTTTCAGGTTTTTTTTGTTTTTGAAGTGACAGTGTCTGGGGTTGATGCCTCTACTGGCTGTGCAGTCCCCATCCAGGTCTGGTAGGTGTGCAGCAGGTCACAGTCAGGCAGCAGCCCCCCACTGTCAGACTGCTGCAGTGGGTAAAGGGTACAGGGAACTCTCAGGGCTGCTTCAGCAATCCAGCTGGCACAAGAGGTAGTGTTCCCAGGTACCAGTTGGCTGGGCCCCAGAAGTTCCTGAGAGCTAGTAGCCCTGAGCTACTTGACAGGGCAGCTTTTTGGACAGGGCAACTTTTTATACTGCTGAGGACAGAGCAGATGCTGGCCCCAGGCTCTAGCTCCCCCTGGCTGCAGATCCAGGAGGAGCCAGGCAGGGTTATTTTGCCCCAAGCGGCACAATTTGCTCCACAACAAAGTGCATGTCCGAGCATGTGCGCTGAGGCAAAAAGCCCCAGCTCAAATTTGCACCACTTCTATTTGAGCTGCTGCAAGCACATGTGCTTGCATGTGTGGACAGACCCATAGATTTGTACATATCCAGCTTTTGTACAGAGTCCCTAACCTGTTTTTTCACCATTGAGGGCTGCTCACCTCCCCATATTGTGCTGCCCAGTACAGTAGTCTGGGAGCTCACCTTGCCTATGAAGACCAAAGTAAAAAAGGCATCAAATTCTTTAGCTTTTGCCTCTTCCTCTGTCACTAGGTTTCCTCACCCATTCAGTAAGGGATCCACACTTTCCCTGATCCCCCTTTTATTGCTAACGTACTTGTAGAAACCCTTCTTGTTACCCTTCATGTCCCTTGCTAGCTGCAATTCCAATTGTGCTTTGGCCTTCCTGACATCATCCCTCCATACCTGAGCAATATCCTATACTCTTCCCTTGTCATCTATCCCAAGCTGCCACTTCTTGTAAGCTTCCTTTTTGTGTTTAAGCTAACCAAAGAGTTCTCTGCTAAGCCAAGCCAGCCTTCTGCTATATTTGCTATTCTTCCTGCACATCAGAATGGTTTGTTCCTGCACCTTCAATAAGGCTTCCTTAAAGTACAGCCAGCTTTCCTGAACTCATTTCCCACTCAGACTCGCATGCCAGAGGATCCTACATACATACGTATGTATGTATGCATTAGAATGGTTTAGGTTGGGCAGCAGGGCTTAAATTATTTTTAAAAGCCTGGGTCTCTCACACACAGTTTTCTCAGTTTTCAGAAGCAGACAGGTTGTCTAACAAACAAGGACACACAGTCTGAGAAACTGGGGGCATATACCACACTGTTCCCTTCCTTATTCCCATGGAATAAGGTGGTACCAGCTTGCAAAGCCAAAAAGGGGGCTAAAATTCCAGTTTTGGGAAGGGTGTGCATGTGATGAGCTTGGAATATACTAATGAAACAGAACATGGACTGTATGATGACCACAAAGAGAGACCAATCAGTGATAGCCATATATTAGAAAGTAGGTGATTCAAGTTCAAATCCCAACTGAGTGTATGCTCTTTGGCCAATGCCCTAGGGAACTGGGCTAAAACATAGAAGCATTCTTCTTTGGTTTGCTTACAGCAGGTATGTACAGCAATTGTATTCCATCACAGCACAAAACAGAATCTAACCCCATGCATAACAGCTGAACACTGCAGTTACACAGCTGCCTACATGCCACTTAGGCACAGAAAGTGAAACAAGCCCCTATGTATGAAGGTCTGAAGTAGTAATTTGAAGGATTCATTGGTTAAATGATGGCCTCTAAACACAGGAACCTTGACCTGATGGCACAGGAGACCTTTCTAATTCTTCCATACATACAAGCCAGATCCCACCTATTGTCACTCAGAAGCTCCCTTAGTCTTTGCAATGTTATTCATTATCCATTCTTCACAAGCAGCAAACTAGTGACATAACATATTTGCTGGAATTTTGCTGGAAAAAATACCCCAAGAAATCTCACTGATGCTTTCAGACTGCAGAATAAGGCAAATTTTCCCTTTAAAAAATGCTGTGGCTCTGTAACTGAATGCTTCAATATGACAATTTGGTAAACTTATGTGCCTCTGTGTCCATTTTCACTTCTTTATGATTAGTCTATTTTGATTCTTAGTTCTCTGAGGCAGGAGCTGTCTCTCATTGAGTGCTCACACAGTCCCTTGCTCATAGGGTGCTTTGGACTGTACTGCAACACTAAAGAAAGAAACACAACAGAATCAGGCTTCATTGCAGTAACTTACAATTACTGTTTCAGATAGCAGATGCCCAGCTCCAAATTTGGTTTGATTTATCAGATGAGCGTCTTTGTGTCTCTTAATCTCTGTAAGGTTTTTGTTTATTATAATAATCATTTTATAATATTCTTAAAGCCTGTATTTTATCCTTGCTTCAGTATTTGCTTATAATCACAAACAGTTTGGTGGACTCACAATAGAAGAAAATATTTAACTTCCTTTATGTTCCAATATGGCCCTTTGAAATATTCAAGTGATAGGTAGGAAAGGCTGAAGTTACCGCTCATGAATCTGTAGCTACGTTTTAATTATCTTAAGGAAAATCACCAGTTCACATATGTGTGGGGGGGGGGGGGTTGGAAGGGGGAGGGTTTTGTTTTGTTTTTTGCTTTTTAATAACAACACAGAGGGAAGGAAAAAAGATATTAGCCTGAACTGAGCTTCCCATAGGAAGAAGCAAGATACTCAGCTAGTGTAAACTGGCATAGCCTCATTAAAGTCAATGGAGCTGCACTTGTTTATAGCAACCAAAAACATGGCCCTGGATCTCTAATCCTAGTCATAGAAGCCATATGGTAAGACTTCACATGAGTGAGTCCTCTTCATAAATGAACCCACGTGCTTGGCTAACTTTATACCTATGAGCTTCCTGCCTGCAACTTTGGGAACATTCCATACATAATTCATGGAGGAAAATTACAGCTTTTCAGTGCTTTGGCATCACTTTACCAGCAGGCAGGTTTGTGCTCAGCAAGCACATATACTATTATTTCCAGAAATCAAACCTGGGCAGGGACATACAATTCTTTTACAAGAAGTGACTGTTCAGGTGACAGTTGACATGTGCACAATGTCTTCCCAGCTAACACACTAGTATCTGCCTTGATTGTTTGCTAGAGTCTTATATACCGTTCATTTTTTTTTAATGGGAAAAGACAGCTAGTAGGAAGAAGTATGTCAAACCCAACTGGTGGTTGTTAAGCCTGGAGTATACAGAGGAATTCAGCAAAATGTGTGGAGAAGTTGTACTTGCTGTATTGATACATGGAGCAGGGAAGGAGATTGAAGGCATTTACATCCCTCAGAGAAAGTCCATTTGCCATCAGGCTTGCCTATTGCACTCAGATCTACCTACTTTTATTGAATGCTGAAGCAATAAAGCACAAAACCTGTCTAGGCCTAACAGTCTGCTCACAAAACAAAAAGGGACATGGCATAGTTTAGTCTTGTGAACAATGTATGATCAGATCAAAATCAAACTTAGTAGGCTGGATATACCACTACACACTCCAGCTGTTCTTTCCTACTCTGGTGACACAAAACAGCCATAAACCCACTCTAACTGGCCACTTCAGCTGGTTCTATGGCTGCTTTGTGTTGCTGAAACAATGCAAAGCCGCTGGAGTGTAACAATGAATCTGGCCCACTCGTTTTGTAAGTGTAAATAATAACATTATGAATCGCCAAGTGATGGACCAATGATTCCCCTTTGAAACCTTTTTTTAGAACAGGATTCAGTATACTGACTTCTCATGTCAGTTTACACTAAATAAAAAGTAATGTGGTCATTTTCAATATGCATGAAGTAGCTTTCCACTACACAAGAGGCACAGCTATGAAAGACGCATTTGTGAACAAAAAAGTAGTTTTGGCACTATTTGTCTGCCTGTGCAGAAGGTAATATTGTCCTGTCTGCAACATTTTTCTTCCATCCTGAAAAAGCCTCTCTACCCTCAGCTGGTCTTGGGGTAACTAGAAGAATATGGACTAAGGGATTATATAAGAAGCTCCAACCCAGAGATTGTGTAGATGCAAACTAATGACCTGCTTTTATTTATCTACAATGTGAAATGCCCTTGAAAGGGAACTCTGCTGAGCAAAAAAATTGTTAACGGCCCTTATTGCTCCTACCTGATAAAAATGGGCCTGGGAGCTGCTTCCAAGACACAGAGGCCCAAAGCTTAATTTCACCTCCAAGATGCCTAAGTGTGATCCTATTCCACTCTGCAGAAGACCCAGGAAAACAATGATTCTATTGACTTTTGTAACAAGCCTTTATCCTGGTCCTAAAACTAAGTCACAAAAAGGAATGAAGAGAAGGAATATTTGCATATTGATTAGGGCTGTTCAAAGCTTCGGATCATGATTCGGAGATGATGTGGATGATTTGGAGGCCAAATCTATGAATCTGAATTGAATCTCTGGAAGTTTTAGACTTTCCAAATGGATTCGGAGCTTCCAAATCGCTTCAGAAAATATTCAGAGCCGATTCAGCAATTCGGCCATAGAGTATAATGGGGAATCAAAGAAATATCTATAACTTTGTTGTCTTTTGGCTGATTCAGATGAAACTTGCAGGGATGGTAGTTGCTGCTGAGGCCACAAAGTCTGCCAAGTTTCAAGGATATGGGTGCAGGGGATTGGGGAAACTGTATCCCAAAGTCTTGAAAGCAAAACTCATGTCATGTGTATGTGTTAAGCCACAGTGGGGTCAAAACTGCAGGGGTTTGGGGGAAATTGTACCTCAAGCTGTGGACAATCCAAATTCTTGACATGGGTGACACTGTGTTTGTTAAGGCGCAGCAGAGTGAAAGCTGCAGGGATGGTAGCCCCTGCTGTATCCACAAAGCCTGCCAGCTTTCAAAGAGATAGGTGCAGGGGTTCTGGGGCCCTGCACCTCTAGCTGCTGACGGGCAAAACTTGTGACATGGGTGCTTGTGCAACTGTGTCTGTCTTTGGGGGGGGGACAGGACTACTGCAGGCCTGGGTGCTAGGCTACTGTTTTATCAGTTACCAATCAATCATGATTCACTCAGGGACCAGCTCAATACACAGTAGCTAGCTAATGTAATGAGTTAATGAGCAAGGATTAACACCTACAAAACCATAGACTAAGGAGAGGAAATATCAATACAGATAATCAACTGCCCTAAAACAGACAGTCAGTTGCAGAAGCACCCATGTCACAAGTTTTCTCTGTCAGCAGCTAGGGGTGCAGGGCCCCAGAACTCCTGCACCTATCTCCTTAACAGCTGGCACACTTCGTGGCCTCAGCAGGGGCTAGCAGGCCTGCTGTTTTCACCCCACTGCACCTTAACACACATGTTTTCACCCCACTGCACCTTAACACACACAGGGTCATCTATGTCATGAGTTCTGCCTGTTAGCAGCCAGAGGTGCAGAAGTCAGACTCCACCTGCACCTATCACCTTGAAACTTGGCAGACTTTGTGGCCTTAGCAGGAGTGACCACCCCTGAAGTTTTAACCCTGCTGTGGTGTAACACATACACGTGACATGAGTTTTGTTTTCAAGAATGTGGGGTGCAGTTTCTCCAACCCCCCTGCATCTATATCCTTGAAACTTGTCAGGCTTTGTGGCCTCTGTAGGGGCTACCATCCCTGAAGTTTTGACCCTGCTGTGCCTTAACACACACAGGGTCATCTATGTCACGAGTTTTGCCTGTCAGCAACTTGAGGTGCAGTTTCTCCCAAACCCCTGCACCTATCTCCTTGAAACTTGGCAAGTTTTATGTCCTCAGCAGGGGCCACCATCTCTGCAGTTTTCACCCCACTGTGGTGTAACACACATACATGACAGGAGTTTTGCTTTCAAGAATTTAGGGTGCAGTTTTCCCCAAACCCCTGCACCTATCTCCTTGAAACCTGGCAGACTTCATGCTCTCAGCAGAGGCTACCAAACCTGCAGGTTTCCTTCAAATCAGACAAAAAACAACAAAGTTATAGCTATTTCATTGATTCCCCATTATACCCTATGGCCGGATCTCCGAAGTGGCTCCGAAGCTTCAGAGCCGATTCAGCCAAATCAAAGCGGGAAACCGATCCAGAGCTCCAAATCCAATTGCTGGCATCTGAATCGGCCAGATCTGAAGTTGAATCGAATAGCTGACTATTCGCACAGGCCTAGAATTGATGTTTCAGGGATTCAAGCTGGGAGGAATAGGATAGCACTTAGATGCCTCACAACCATCTTAGACATTAAATAAGATTCCAGGGTCTTTCACCTCAAATTAATAAGGACTTTCTAATACTGAGAACAGAATCCCTGGTCCTTCCAAGGAGGCCAGAAAGCATTAAATCAGGCCATTCTCAGGAGAAGACCACAAAGGCATTCCACAGGAATAATGTGAAGCAAGTGCAAAATGCTACTACACTGTTAGAGATCTCTTGCATTGACATAAATGACTATGGAAGAAGCAAGGTAATGGAGAATAGTGCCCTGCAAGTGCAGTGTGGACCTTGTTGAAATGCAGGGGACAATGAAGTTCATGGTGAATAACTTGGTAGACCAGCTACACAAGTGCTGAAAATGGCAAGAAGTTATTACCATATATGTGCAGATGATCCTAGGAAGAGAACCTTGCCTCACACTACAGAAAAAGTTGAAAAATCACCACTATTCTTGACAGTCTGACCTAGTTAAACTTCACTAGGTTCCCCTTCCCCTAAATATAATAATCAGTTTGACTCAGAAAAAGAGGAAGACCCTTCAGCCAGGGGACTGATAACTTCCTAAGTACCAGGACAGCCACCTGCATATCCAAGTTAAAATTTCTCACCTCTAGCTGAGGCAAGTGTCCAAAGCACCATAGGATATTTTTTTTAAAAAAACATGATGCCAAAAAAGAGCCATTCAAGCATTGCAGCATAACTGGTGGAAAGGAAGGGCAAGAGGGGCACCAAGTCTGGGTACTAACTTAGAAGGATGCTAGAATGATGCCTCCTTCCATTGGAATCTTTTTGGCAGGAGTAGCCTCATGCTACCCAGGTGTAGGAGCCCAGTGTGGGGACACAGAAGAAGCAGCAGGGCTCTTTGAGTCCCCAGGGCATGTAAAACCCTCCTTTCCCCTCCCCCACCTCACAGGTATTGGCACCCACTTCCCTCTTCCTCTCCACTCCTCCCACTTCACCCCTAGAAAGTTTTGCCTAGGACACTAAACCTAATAGTTAACACTTATGTTCCAAAGGAACAAATATCTTCCTGGCAGCTAGAGATGATCAGCAGAAGCCATGAAATGAAGGTTTATCAGATACCTTTCACACATATATAGTTACCTATCAATGTTAAGGGGAAGATCACAAGTACCTTATTTACTTGAATACAAGGTGAGGTTTTTTTTCCTCCAATCAGCATGGGGGAAAGAAATATCTCATCTTACAATTGCATACAAGGAAATGTCATGAAAAACACTGTCTATCATTAAGCTCCTGCTAAAAGCAACATGTGCTCAGTGATGGAAATCAACTATGAAGTTGATTAAGTATGGCAGTCACTGAAAATAGCTATAAAACACATGACCCACTTTGGGCAAACATGATGATGAGAAACTAACATAAGGATAGGTTAATGCAACCCATATGATTAAGATGTATGAAAGTGCCCATTGAGCATAGTCCCTCTAAGCAATCATTCTTTTTTTCATGTCAAGTTGAGTTACTACATTGAATACATTTTGCCTTCCTCTTAACTCTCACAGAGGATCTGTGCTTTTCTTTCCCATTTCCAATGATTCCTGTTTCTTTTCCAGCCCTAAATGTCTGTCAAGCATAACCTAATGAGGCTCCAATTCACTAGGAATCCATCGATTGCCCCCCTAAGACTGTTGCATATGTTTAGTGTCGCCCTGCCCTCCATGGGGTGAAGCAGGAGCAAATTGCCCTGTGCCTCATCTGCATATAAATTTTTGGAGCATCCCAGGACTCATTACAAGAACTTCTGGTTCCACTCATGAGTGCAGGGCGGGGCTAATGGATCCTTTGTCTGGGGTAGCTGAAGTACACACAGTGCTGAGCACTGGGGTCTTCATGGCTTGAAACACTGTTGACTCTGGTGGAGTCCAGCCCAATGAACTATATTGTACATCATGAGCCTTTTGGATTAATATCCATAATTTGTACTAAATATAAGTCATTGCTTCTTGGCCTTTTGGCTCAGATCAAGAGACCAGCCTGCTGGATGGCAAGTTCAGCCAAGATGGATCCGAGCCCACAATACCACATACTGGCTTGGGAAATGCATTGGCTGTGCCTAGACCTAGTCCAAGAAGCACCAGAAGCCTGGATCTGGACCTGGTCCAAGAAGGACCAGAAGAGGGAGTTGTGCACCATGGAGGAGCAGGAGGCACCCCTGTACACTTTCCACCCCACACAGTTTGCCTCCTACACAGTCCCCCCCCAGCCACAGCCTCCCCGTGCCCCACACCCATGTACATATATGCACTATCAAGCTGGGTGGGCTCTGTGGCTGCCCCTGGCTTACAATTCCCTCCCCATTGGCAAGTAGCTCTTACAAGTTGTTTTCAAATTGGGAAACCTGTTATTCCCCCTTTAAAAGGGAAAATCTGCTTTTTTCCATGGGAAACAGAAAACCCAGATCTCTGCTACCAGGGTTGCCCATGGTCCCTGTCACAGTCTCTGGGTCCTCCTAACTCTGCTTCTGGCTTGCAGCTGAGACCTGGATGCCTTAGCTTCCAGAGCACAGGAACAGCCTGCCCCCATACATGGCTGCAAGGCAGCCTGCCTGGTACTGATGCTGTGCCTGGGTCCAGGGCAGAACCTGGATGCCAAGCAAGCTCTGGAACAACCCAGGACACAGCCCGGGTCCCAGCCAGCTCCAGGACACTTCTGCCAGTCATGCCCTGCTTTTATTTTCTCCAGCACAGGAGAGCATGCTGGAGCAACAGGGACATGCAGCAGCCATAGAGACCCTCTGTCCAGGTGCTAGAGCATCCCCCTCGGAGGACCTTGCCTTCAGTTGCTTCATGGGTATGCTCCAAAAGCACACCCCTTGCCACTTTTTCCAGTGCTTTTTTTTTTATACAAGAATTCCCCAGTATCAAATTTAGAGTCCACACTGGGACTATAACTACATTTTCTAGTTCATGGGGTGCCTTCTGCAGCATCTCAAACTGCTTTGAGATGCCGCAACAGACATGTGCAAGCTCATGTGGACGTGGCTTTAGAGTCCAAGGAATGTATGAAGCAGAAGGCTGTTGCAGAGACTGAAGGTCAGAGCAAGAAACAAGTGACCATGTCCTCCCTCTTTAAAAGGACCATAGGAAGCAGCTTGGCAAGAGGTAGCTATCTTTTGGTGAGGGATAGCATTTTCCCTCATGGAAGCTTTCATGGCAGTGAACGTCCCACTGGAGAAACTTGATCATCCAAAGTTAAGGGACTACATGGACCAAAATGTACCAAATGCTGGCAGTTTTCCTCATACCAGCAAGCTTCACCAAGACTACCTCTCTGCAGTGATTGCTTTGCATGTATAGCCCATAAAGGGAGTATGACTCCTGCTCCATTGTAGCTGATAAAGCCACTGACCCTCAAGATAACTATGTGCTGCACATATATTTTGTACCAGGGGGCTGGACAGGCCAGGACCTGCCTGTTTCAAATTAAGCTGGTCCACCTCATGTCTGTCAATTTTTCTACCATGGCTCAAGCCATCGTGAAGGTAATTTTCAGCTATGGTATAGACTTTTAACAAGGTATCAACATTTCTGTCTGACAATGCCATGTACATGTGCAAAGCTCTCCAATGTGCTCCAAGGAATGCTACCTAATGTTGTTCATGTCACCTGCAAGGCACACATTCTGCTCTTAGTAAGTGACATCTGGTGCATGCAGTTCCCTGATGTGGATAGCTTGGTGTCTTCTTTCATGAAAGCCTTCAAGCACTCTCAAGGCTGTAAGGTCTAGTACAGGGAGTCCATCACCAGTCAAAGTGGGGGGACACATGCTATTGTACCACTGCCTCCAGAGTCTGTGCTCACAGTGCAATTCATGGTTCACTGCAATCCATTAGCATGCCAAGCATATGCAGTACTATGAGCAGTTTGTGAGCAAGGAACTGGAAATCACACCCAACACACAGTGCATGCTTAAGCTTTGCAATCTTTTAGGGCAAGGTGACATTCAAGATCAAGTGACATTTATGGTTGACAATGCCACGCAGGTCATGGAGCTCCTGACATGGTTTGGAGGCCAGCAGGCTGTGATCCACCGTGCATACAAGCTGGATTTGATAAGATGAGCTGAAGACAGGGCATTGCAAGAACTTTCAAGATGTCCTCATGAAAACCATAAGGGACCTGTTCCAGGCAATAGCTGTGAAGCTGAATCAATACTACAGGTACAACCCATCACTGTCACCACAGTTTAGACAACCAGCTGCCTCCTTCCTTAGTGTTGTTCACATTTTGGACCCCAACCTGGTGCCTGTTCTGACTCGAGACCCTCAGCTACTGAAAGCAATCCCAGGATGGGGGAAAGAGCATGACAACAAATGAATGTGCTGCTTATGTGAACTTTGTCAAAGAGGGCCAAATGCCTCTGTCTGTGCCTGTGTTCTGGGACTCTGTCTGTGACCAGTTTCTACACCTTTATGCCCTGGCAATATGCTGCCTCACCGTTCCAATGAACTCAGTGGACACTGAGTGCGCCATCTCAGTATATGGACAAGTGTTTACCCCACAGAGACAGAAAGTCTGCAGCAACTGTGGCTAGGTGCAGCATGCTCACATTTACTAGCTAGCGTGAACTGCCTGTCTCAATATTAGCATTCAGTTTCAGTAAACTCCTTTTTATAATGTCCTTTAATAAAGTATATATAGTTGGTATTACAGTAGTTACAATTCATGGTGTGTACAGCTTTATTTTAATAAGATATTTCAGTTTACAGTGTAATCAAGTACTTAGATGGTATTAGTTAACAATTTATATAAAGTTGGTATTAATAAAGTGTATGTCGTTAGCATTAGTTAAGAAAGGGTGCATCTACACAGGCTATTAAGGTGGTCCAATAAACTTCAAAGCAGTTTGTGGCAAAGTTAACTGCTCTGAGGCACAGCGTCTACACACGTGCCCAGGACTGCAACAATTAGAGACAGAGTGGAGAAGTCCTGCGCTGTCAAGGGGAGCAGGGGTCAGCCCTGGGCTCTAGGTGACAGTGGCAAGCAGCCAATGGGCTGGCATGGGCCAGGGGTCTGGCCCCTGGCTGGCTTGACTGACCAGGTGCAACTTGTGCCTTGCAGACACTGTTCACATGAGCATTTGATAGCAGTTAATTACTCCACCATAAGATAGTACTGTTGGGGACAGTACTCTCTTACAGCAGAGTTAATTAATTTACTGTGTCCTAATACCAGCCCATAGCTGGTACTACTTACAATTCATGGTGCGCATAGCTTTATTTTTAATAAGATATTTCATTTTAAGCACTCAGTTAAGCTCTAGATTACTTAATAAGGAATCAATTAATGGCTTCCATGGGCTTAATCCCATGATTAAGACCATGGTAACCATTAACCACCACTTAGATTGTTTAATAATGTGTCAATTAATGGCTTCTGCAGGCTTAATCAGGGGATTAAGTCCACATAAACCATTAATTGATCCATTATTAAGCAATCTAAGTGGCGGTTAATGGCTTCCACAGAATTAATCAGGGGATTAGGCTCATGGAAGCCATTAATTGACACATTATTAAGCAATCTAGGTGGTGGTTTGGTGCCATCTGGCAATCTCCAAGTGCCCCTTGGACAATCAGAGGCATGGTATGGGGGTGCCTATTGTGATCAGTGTACAAAATGGCAGTCAGCCCCAGGATCTACCTGCAAATTAGGTCAGCCATCTCCTCAAGTAGACCCCTCTTTGTACTATCATAGAAAAATAATATTAGATCAGTCTGACATTAGATAATTTATTCCTTAGATAAAACCATGTTATGTTTAATCTAATGTTCTGTTTATCTTCTTATTTCTGACTATTCTTTCTTACATTATCACTTTTAAGACTGTGCATAATGTTGAAGCCAAGCTAACAAGTCTATAATTGTGTGGGCCACTATTCTTCATTTTCTAATAAAGTCACTGAAGATCTATGCTACAGTTAGGGGTATCAAACATCTATCCTGTGGGCCAGATCCAGCCCAGAAAACTACTGGAAGCTGGGGGGCATGGCCAGTGGGGCATGACTTGCTACAGAATTTAAGGTCCTGAACCAAGATGGACATGGCCATCTGTGGCAGAGAATGAGCAAGAGCTGTGGAGATACAGCCCTCACTTTCCCTGTTGCTACCTGATTTCCAACCTGTTGCTTCCCACCCCTGGACCTGCATTGCCCCCCATCCCTGGGGCCATGCTATCCCTGAGCCCACACTGCTGCCTAGCTCCCCAACCCATTAAGATGCCCACTCCTGGAGCCATGCTGCCACCCAATTCCCTAACATGAACTGATGCTAGCTCCTGGATCTATGCCACTGGCCCAGTCAGTGCTGCAGCCCTTCCCTGGGCTTGTGCTGCTACCTGATCCCTAATTCCCAACCCACACTGCAAGCTGATCCCCAACCTGTGCTGTTGCCCGAAATGGACTTGTACCACTGACCCCAAAGCTGGACCCACCACAGCCAGATGCTACTGGTTCCCTGGATATGGACTGGGAGGAGCACCCATGCTCCAGATCTGGCCAGGGCCCAGGGTAAGTTTGACAACCCTGATATGGGAGTTGCTATTCCTCATTTCACTATTCTGGGATAGAAATTATCCAAGCACCATAATGTCATCACAGTAAGCAGTCTAACGTTTGCATCCACCTCAGATGCGATTACTTCCATAGCTGTATCCTGTCATTCCTACTTGGTATCCTATTATCCTTCTCATTTAAATCTTCATCCTTAGTGAATGCTAAAGCAAGGTTCATTACTTGGACCATACCTAGATTATCTTTGTTCTCCATTATCTTCAGTGTATCACAGCCCCATTTCTCCTTTTTCTCTTCTGTAAATTCAGATGTTTCAAAACTTGAGGCCATTCTGGAATCCCAACACGCCAGAAGAGTCAGATTTGGGTTCTTAAAATTAGGCTCTTAATTTCTTATTTATAACTGGGGAAAAGTGTCTTAATTTTCAGAGATGCTCTCTATATCAGTAAGTTTGTGGGGGCATAGCACAGGTAAAAAAGTTAGGCCACTTTCATCTATATGCCTCATCTCCAGCGTCCCAGGTTTAGAAATTTCAATAGTAATCCCTAAATTGGAAGTTCTTAGCTTTTATGACAAACTTTAAGGATGTAAAACAACTGATGTATGCAGATCAATGCAATTTTACTGTTTTCAGAGATTTTGTTGTCACTAAAACATTGTACACATAAATTAAACTTCCTACTAGTTTGCATCTTCTCTGATCAGGATGTTAAACATCCTAGGTGAAATTAGCAAATCTAACAATGGGAGTGTTAGAGTGATGTTGTAGCTGTCAGTACATAGCGGCCAGGAGGGGGAGCACCAACAGGCACTGCCCAGACGAAGCAGAGCACAGGACACAGCTGTGAGCAGCTCATTTGGGGGGAGAAGTGGGGATGGGGGGGAGAGTGGCTCACACCACTGTGTGCACTCCCGGGCAAGCATGGTGGTGGGGAGGGTGCCCTCGGATCTGTGCACAGTGCGAGGACAGGCTGCTGCTGTGGGCTTTGTCCCAGGTGTCAAAATTCCCTGCCATGGCACTGGTAGCTGCAATGGTCCAAGAATTATGCAAGAGGCAAGATTTTGTTAGGGTGATATTTTTACTGGACCAACTGCAAGTCTAACATTCACAGTTTCCTATCTTGATAAACAGTATCTCTGCACTAGTGGGCACTGATTGCTTTGATCCTTTTGTTCCATTGAGTCATTAGAAGTAAGGCCCTAGAAATGGGTTATATGGAGGCTAGCTAGTAGGGCTGTGCAAAGTTTTGGTAGCTGATTCGATTCAGAGGAGATTCAGCCCAATTCAGGGGCCAAATCTCTGAATCCAAATCAAAAAATCGGGAGACCAAGTAAAAGCTCCAAAATTGATTCGAGCATCCATTGATTCAGAAAGTTTCAGAAAAGACTCAGCCAATTCAGAGATTCGGCCATAGACTAAACAGGCAGCTGACAGCACGTTACCCTGGGAGGGGAGTGGGGGGGCATGGGATGTGGGCGCAGCAGCGATGAGAGTGGGGTCTCTGCCCTGCTGCTGCTTGCCCAGCTGCAGTGGGTGGGGGGGCCAGATGAGGGCGTGGCTCACTCCAGGCAGAAGGGGGCAAGTGACAGCACAGCACAGCTCCCAGCGATGCTGCGCCCATATCCCGCAACCCCCATGCCAGCTGGCAAGTGGCAGCAGGGCAGAGCCCCCACTCCTAGCATTGATGAGGGTGCAGCAGCACTGGGAGTGGGGGCTCTGCGCTGCTGCCACCCAGAGCAAGCCGTGCCTGCATTGCACCCTGCCCTGCCCCCTCACACTGGCTGGGCAAGCAGCAGCAGGGCATAGCCCCTGCAGCTCCCCCCACTGCGGCAGAGGCAGGCACAGCCTGGGGAGCTGCAGGACAAGCCTGCATGGCTGCCCTGACTGGCCCCATCCCCTTCCCAGCCCAGCCTCTCAGCACTTTAAAAAAAAAAAAAAAGCCCCGCACTCACCAGCTGCAGAAGTGGCGATTGGGGCCTCTGGATGCTCATGGCAGAGCCCCCCCCCCCCCCATGCAGTGCAGGGCAGTGGAGATCATCCCCCGCACTTGGCACCCACCCAGCAGCTGGCCCATAGCATGAGTGCAGTGCAGCTCGGCAGGGCATCGTGTGCTGTCTGGGAGGTGGGGCAGTTTCACACGTCAGCTGGAGCCCTGCGGTGCTCAACCCCAGTGGCCCCCACTCACAGACAGTGGGTGCCAAGTGGGGGTGGGAATCCCTGGTGGCCCCCACTGCCCTGCACTGCACAGAGGGGCTCTGCCATGAGTGCCCAGAGGCCCCAATCACTGCTTCTGCATCCAGTGAGTGTGGGGCTTTTTTTTTTTTGCTTTTTTTTTTTGCTTTTTAAGTGCAGGGATTAGGCTGGAGCTGGGGCTGAGGCTGAGTGGGGATGGAGTCAGGCAGGGCAGCCATGGGGGCTTCTCCCATGGTTCTCTCAACCTGGGGAGAGGCAGGCACAGCTGGAAGAGCCGCCCAGCTGTGCCTGCCTCTCCCCTGCCAATCCAAGTTACCAAATCTCTCCGAATCAGTGCCAAATTTTCCAAAGCTGATTTGGCTGAATTGACTCAGGACAGTGATCCAAATCTCTGAGTCAAATCACAGTCCACTGAATCAGCTGAATCCGAATCGAATACTACTTTTTTCACACAGGCCTGCTAGCTAGCATCACAACTGTTATACAGAGCATCAGATCAGTCTCTGGTCTGATCTAGCAAAGCTGGCATTCACTATGTAACAGACTCAACCCCTTCAGGGAAGGTATACTTCTCTGTCTAGCTCCCCAAACTAGCACTTTAGAGGTGTGTGTGCACAACAATTTAAAGCAAGCTAGATGCTCTTGTACTGCTTTAATGGTGTCAGTGTTTGAACGACTCAGTGGCGTATTGCAAATTAATTACAGCCACTGTAGGAAATTCAGCGGTGTAATGCGTCTTAAGTGACTTGGGGCACAGCAAACTAACACTCCTTTGAGGAGTTTTTGTTAGCTACCCCTACAGCTGCAGAGGAAAGCACCGGGCTCTGTACAACTCCACGGCTCTGCAGGAAGCCCTGAAGGCAGCCTGGCAGCAGCCCAGGAAAACAGCTCCACCCAAGAAAAGCAGTGAGCCTCCCCACACCCCCTGGGGCCTGCCTGCCTGCCTAAGCTGCATGCAGGGGGCAGTGCTTCCCTCTGCAGCTGCAGTGCCCCCCGGAACAGACCAAGCCAGGTGCCTGCGGGTGGGTGCCACCTGGGGGGTGCTGCAGCTACCACAAAGGGAAGCACCAGCCCCCAACCCCTGCAGCCCAGGGACTGCTCCACCTGCCGGCAGCTTGCCCTCCCCTCCCCACCTCAGAGGCGGGTAAGTCAGCAGAGTGTGTGCACAACATGGGGGTTTAAATCAGCTCTAAATCAAAGCGGTGTTTTTTTAAAAACATATCACTTTAATTCAGGGCCCCCGTTTCGTCTACACACGCCCTAGTTCTCCAGACAATACCTGGAGCAGGACTGATTTGTAGGAACCGGAAGAAGCCCTGGCTGTTGAAAGAAAGGCTCCAGTGATCTGGGGATTCTTAAAGGAAGTAAGAGGAGGAAGGAGGCTGTTAGGTGAAGGGAGAAGAAATGAAGGGCATATTCTTAGAGACCAAATGAAGACTTTCCATTATGTAAAAATGCTTAGGCAAATACATATGTGCCTCTGAATATTAAGGCTCAGGAACATATTTATTTTAAATATTGTTTTTCCATTTTGACAGCTGACAGGATTAGAAATTATTTCACTCATGTATGTGCATATTAATACAATACTATTCTATTTTGTATGTTGTTACTAAAAAATATCCCTGAACTACTGCAGAGTTAATTTGTGTAGTTTCGAAATTAAGTTGTACAGTTTCCAAATAATCTTAATGGGGATTTTTTTTTTTTTTTTACCCCCACACATTCATTTTTTTTCAACTGACATTTCTTCTGTCAAAGCCCACATATGCATATCAAAAAAGAAACACATGAAGAAGGGGGAGATGATATCAGAAATACAGGGTTAAGTCAGGTTTCTCTGGGTAAGCTGTTTCTCTGTGTAAAGCCCATAAAACTACATAGGTCAGTGAACAAATAGGGTTTCTATGCTTCCAAATTTTCTCCTGGTTGGTTTTTCCCACGGAAAAGTCACCTTGAAATTAATCTAAGGATAAAGCAAAAATGACTTTGTTGAATTTTAAAAAGTTCTATAAAACATTATGCTAAAAATGTACATAATATTAATTGATTGTCTTTCTTTATACTGTGGGCATGTCTACGCATGCATGTTTATCCTCTGCTGTAAATATGGTGGCTTATGCCAACTTGAGTATAAGTTTGATGCCTACATCATGCAGGTATCAAAGCTGATGCCCAATTGCTTACTGCACAGTAACACATGCGTACACACCTTACTATGCAGTAATACTGTGCGTGTGGACTAACTTGGGACAAACTTTAGTCCCAAGTCAGTCCACACACAAAATTAATGTGCTTTAATGCCTGCATGTGTAGACGTCGGCCTATTCCTGCTTACTGTGCAGTAACTTACTGTAACTGGACATAAATGCTGTAACTTACTGCAAAGTAAATTTAAGCAGGTATAAATGTACATGTAGACACACCCTGAATATACCACAGGGAACTGCCATAATAGGTCACACTATTGATCTTTACTGTTCCCAGCAGTAGTTGCTCTTCCTTAGCTTCAAACAACGATATACAGAAATAGGTGGTTATGGAACAACTTGTCCATAAGCCAAGTTTTTTGAAAACTCCATTGCTAAAGGTTGGCTAGGTACTGAGGTATAGGTTTGTGTCCCTTCCAAAACTCCAGGTTGCTTTAAAGCTTTAGTATTCTAACTCTGGGTATCCATTATAATTTTGGTCATTATCTTCACAGAGACCACGATTTCACCCATTATCCCTGGAAACAGTTGGTTCCTTTTTAAAACCTTGCTAAGTACTTGGCCTCAGCAGTATCTTACAACAATGAGTTCCACAGGCTACAGAAGAAGTGTTGGCTGCCTTTCAATTCCACTGAAAAATTCCCTTGTTCACATATCACAGAGGGTGACTGGAAATACTTTATCTGCTCAAAATATATATTTCATTATTCTGTGTAACTTTGCTGTCCACTCTTACAGAAGCCCTACAGCAAGCATATAACTTGCCACTAAAGCTGTAAGATGGTACAAAATCCCTAATGAAAGGTTATTATTTTTTTTGTAACTCTGTAGACTTACACAGAAAAATTCATGAGATTAATGGCGAGGTAAAATAAGTCCGCATTTCTATGTTGATTCACTTCATACACACAGGTTGTTTAAAGTATTGCTAATACAGTCTGATTCCAGTTTGCTCATGAACTGTGTACATTTTTTCACCTCTGTGTTTCATTATTCACACTGGATCTATTTTTATAGGGCTGTATGTGTCAACTGTTTGTTGCAAAAGGTAGCCGAGTTGATTCTACAGGATTCTTAGCAGTATGTGTGTTCAAGTCAATGGTGTCAACAGAATTCCCTGTCTATTCCCCATCTCCACTTCTGGTAATTTAACCCACTGTGCAAAACTCAGTTGAGTGCTACTCATATTTCAGTTATATTTTCAGCAGAGCAATGACAACGTACAGCAGCTGATGATCTACACTACTATATTTACCATTGTTGTATGACCCTAATGTTATCATGTGTTATTTACATCATGGCAAAGACTAAAGGTTTCCAGTTAGAGTAACAGCACATTGTGTTTGATAGGATTGTATTTTATCAAATGTTCTGCTTATTCCTCACTCAAAATAAACAAGTTATTGCTGGGGTATTGAAAGGGACCCAAACTTCCCATGAAAACCCTTCTTCCCCTTTGAAAATACAAGTCCATCTTAACAATATCTGTCATTTTATTGGTTTCCAAATCAATAGGACCCTGTTTTTAAAAAAAAGATTGCACATTGATGAGTACATGGAGCTAATCAGAAGAATGTCACACTTGTTCACACAAAGAAAAAAAAACTACACAAAACCTAACAAAATAACCAAGGTCAAAATGGGCTCAAATACAGCAAAATAAATCCAACCATTATTTGAATGAATAATGATAGAGATACATTGTGAGAAATTCAATTCATTGCATGAACTGGAAACTTTCTCAGGTAGTTAAACCCAACCTACAAACACACAGTTGTATGAGTCATCCCAGGTGACTCAACAGATGTCAAACATTTTAAAACAAACAGACAAAAATACCACTCTCAAAAAATGAGCACCGTGTACCTGCAACTGGAGGGCTAATGCTCCTATTACTTTAAGGGAAAATTTGCAGCAGATAGAGAGCCCTGACAACTAAATAAGGAATGGCTGCAAGGAACTAAGCAGCAACGAAGCCTTGTTACCGAGGCAGGGAGTTGCCCATTAGGGAAAGGGGAGCACCTGCAGCAGGTTAAGGAAACACTGCCCCAAGTGAGCAGGCTGTTGCAGGCAAACAATAGAACAGAGCCCAGCTAGGCAACAAGGAAGCAGCTACAGTTGTAACTGTAAGCTCCCATGGTGACTGGATGGCAAGCCCTGATGAGCAGGGATCGTGGTTTTCTCTGATTAAAACAAGCCCCAATTTTCAGATTAAAAAAAAAGTAGCCCAAAATCCACACTTTTCCACGATTAAAATGAAACGACACTATATAGATAGATAAATAGATATAAATGAAACGCCACTATATTTATATCTACATCTCGATAGATAGATATAGTGGTGTTTCATTTATATATAGGCATTTATATATAAGGTGTTTCATATATATATTAGGGCAGGCCTTGGGACGTAGAAGAGCCCAGAGCCAGAAGGAAGATGGCAGTCCTGCCCTGCAGGCAGCCAGGGAAGGAATACTGCCTGAAAGGGACTTTACCAGGGTGACTGGTAGAAAGCTGCCTGCCTACCTGCCTTGTGGACTGCAAGAAACTCAGAGAAGGAACTCAGTCCTAAAAGGACTCTACTGGAACAGCTGGACGGGAGCTACTTATCCCAAGGACTGAGAACTACTAGGAAATAGTTCCTCACCCAAAGGACCCTAGCTAAGAGACTTACTGACCGTGGCCTGGAATGAAAGTTAAAAGAAAGGGCTTAAAGACAGGTTAGGGCAGGTTAGTTACATAACTGGTATGCTTAGAACATGGGTTGTAGTCAGTGCACTGATGTTTTAGTTATAGTTATGACTAGTGGTTTGGGCTTGGCACTGTCAGAGGAAAGCAGAGGTCCCAGTAGTACCTGAGGGCATGAGAAGCTCAAGGGCCCTCCGGGGGTTGGGGGATCAAGACACACAGCAGGCCTAACCAAAGGACTGGAGCTTGGTGAAAGTAGCTGAAACCTAGCAAGGGTGAAATGCAGATAGGGCCAGGGCCTAGCAATCCAAGATACAGGGGCTGGAGTCCAGAGATACTTACGATTAAGGGCTGAGGCCAAGAGAGCCATACCCAAATCCATGGGCCAGGGCTGGAGGCTTGCATCTGGAAAGAAGGGGTGGAGGCCAAAAGGACTGATGTGTAAGGAGTGGCTGGAGCCACATAATAAACCCTTAAGTTGCTGAGTAATGAGACCAAAGCTCAGGGATGGAAGAGAGCTCATTCAATGATCCCAAGGGCAGCTTCCCTTTTCTAACTACTTATTTCCATCACAGCATGGCAGGTGAGGAGAAAGAGAAAGTGCATAAGGGACCAAGGACACAACAGGAGCAGGGTGGCCACCAGGGGGCATCACAGCCACCCCTGGGGTCCTTTCCTGTTACAGTACCCAAAACACCATTCATTGTAGACACTCTGGATATTCCAAATCTGATCATTGTACTCCCTTAAAAAACTTTCCTACTGACTTCTATTATGTGAGTTTTAAATATACTCATAGACACTGATGGGCTTCTTGTGGTTAGGTAGATTCGTTGTGCCATGCTGGTTTCATCAAATGTATTTCCTTCTTGACTGGGGGAAAAATTAAATCCCAGCTCTCTTCTGAGCACCATGCACTCAGAACTCCAAAATGAGTTGTTTCTCACAACAAAAAGTCAATAGAGCCACATTATGACTGCTGAGAACCTAGCCCAGTGCAAATGTAATGATGACACTTTTCTGGTTTCCCTAAAAACCTGTCATTACTTTTGTAGACTTACCTTTATCTCATCAGCATATTTTTTTGTGAAAAAACAATCCATTATTTTTAGCAGCCTACTCTTCTGGCTGTTTGTTACAGAGGCTTCTTCTTCTGCATGATAAAGAGAACAGCTTCCCTACTTGCACTGACATGTATAAACTAACCAAAATAATATTTCCCCAGGAGATTTCTTCACAATAGTTTCCTATTGTCTTCAGGAACAGTACAAAGCAGGAGAAAGTGAGCAGCCTACAGCTGATCTGCATTCCAAAGTTAAGTGCACCTGCACTTTTAAAACTCCTTTGTTGTCATATATAAAATTATCTTCACTATTTTAAACTGTGGTGCAAAGCAGCACCAAACTGCCAGCCTGAAACTCCTATAGTCAGTGACTGGATGAGAGTATTTGGGGCCAAGTTCTTACATCTTAACTCAGGTTGGATAATGCCTTATTCAACAAAAGCTTCCATTGTAATGAATGGGGCTAGCGCTGAGTGGGAAGTAGCATTGAGGGGGAAGAAAGGAGGCAGACTCTGCCCCATAATTAGTGGGCTAGATTGTATCTTTGCAGTCTGTCCTGGTTAACAGGTGGCACATAGCAGCACGCCTCTAAAATTATATAAGGGAAAGAATTGGGACTCTGAGTCACGGTTCCTGCTATCACTTTTCCTTGCTCCAAGGGTCAGTGATGGATCTAGACCCCCATGCTGATTCCATCCTCCTCCACACTACCTCAGTTGGCTTGGATAGTCCATTGTTTGGGGAGAATCAAACCCCAGATGAGGTAGGAGTGTTGTGCAGAAGCCTGTAGTTTAAGTTCTCCAACCTAGCAGAAAGTCCAGCTCTATTTTTATGTAATCTTTTGTATTATAACTGCGAGCAAAAATTGAAGACAGAGATGGCATTAGTACCCACAAAAGGCCTATTGGTAAAAGGCCCAAGACCTGTTTAAGATCATGGCTTTTAAACACTAAGAATGAGGAACTGGAAATAAGCAGGCCAAAATTAGAATTTCAGAAAGGAGACCAAATTGATAAACAAAATAATTAGGAAATGGGCTATTTTGTCAATCAACTCTTGGGGCATTTATGCATGTGCTCCAGGATGGAGAGGGGTATTTAATTAGAGCAGCTTTGAAAGCAACTCTAATTAAAACACCCAGAGTATCTTGTGTACAAGCATCCACACACTTAAAAATGGTGGTAGGATGGTATAACTAAAGCACCCCCACTGCCATTTTTCAGCAGAGGGATGCTGATACACGAGATGCTGGAGTCTACTGGAGCACGGTAATTACCACCCTCCAGCAGACTCAATTAATCAAGTCTGCTCCAACGCGCTGTAATTACAATGCACAGGAGCAGCCTCGCTATTCATGTATAGGCACCCTTGGATCTCCCGGTCACTCTCATAAACCAATCTTGATGTTTTGTGGTCAAGAATCCAAGTGTCTCTTTGCAGGCACTGATGATGGTGGACTTGAAGGCACCCTAAATGCTACCAGCATTCTGTCATTGTTGTTGATTGGAATTCACCTGTTTTTTGAGGCAGTAGTAGAAGTGGCCTCACTTGATTGGGTCCCCGAGTCCTTCAACATTGATCTTCCGTCAGCACTGCTCTGCTACAGCTATTGTTTGGGGGCCAGTGAGAGTGACATAATCAAGTGGAGAAGTCAGTGATCAGTCCAGCTATCATCAGCTCCTAACATAGCTTGCATGATGTGGACATCTTTGCAATCCCTGACATGAACAATGACATACTTAAATCAGGTGCCAGTGATTAGATCATGGGTGTTGCCACAATGTCTTGTGCCTGTTTTTCTGGCAGAACAGGGTGTTGGTGATGGTGAATCCATGTCTCACACATAGTCAAGAGGGGATGCCATTGGAGTTGACCTTTCCTACTCCCACCTTGCCAACGGTTCCATTCCAGAGGTTTGAGTCCTTTTCAACTCTGGCATTGAAATTGCCAAGAAGAATAAGTTTGTCTCCCTCTGTAATGGACTTGGTGAAGGTTGGCATAGCATTCCTCCTTGGTTTCACTGGCAACATCAAGAGTCAAGGTATATGCTCTGATGACAGTGACATATTCACTCCCCACCAGTTTAAGACACAGAGTCATGAGGCACTCATTAATTATGATAGGGAGCTCACTGAGTTGTTTTATGATTCTTTCTTGATGGCAAAACCAACTCCATGAAGCTAGCATTCTCCTTTCTGTTTCCCCTTCCCATAGAAGATATAACCACCTTCATGTTCCTTGAGCTGCCAATCTCCTGCTCACCAGGTCTCACTCAGTGCAGTGACACTGATGTTGTGTCACCCGAGTTCTCAAACCACAATTGTGGTACAGTGCTCTAGGCATTAACTATTAGGATTATCCATGAGGGTCCTGATGTTCCAGGTCCCAAAATTGATTGAGCATGTCTTCATTGATTTAAATTCCAGTAAAAGGTGATCCCACTGGATGTGGTTATCCAGTCAGGAATAAGATAGACAGGCTATGTTTAGGGCACCTTTTCTATTCCCCTCCACATATGGGGTAAGCAGAGTGGATCCTGAAAAGTGCTGTTCAGTCAGCTACGGTAGCTGAATTGCACTCCTGCCTCATCCAAGTGCTAAATGACCTTCTTGTAACTGCTACCTTCATGTCAGTTCATGACTAGCAGCTTCCAGACCTAGAAGATAAGCAGCCCAAAACTGAACTAGTTTTGCTAGACCTCACAGTGAATGATAAGACCATACCCTATGTCTGTCTTCTCTAGAATCCCAGTGGCAAGTCCTAGCCAGGAACTGCATTATTCATCTTTGTTGTTCACTTCACTCTGCTTTTGTGTGCGTTTCATTTCAAGGAGGCGGGAATGGACCCAACTATAATAGCAACAATCACAGTCCCTCACCATCTCAATCAACGTTGTTCTCTTTTACTCAAAAATGGCTATTCTTATCATTACTATACAAATGGCTGTCAAACAGGGGGTACTTATGATAAGAACTATACAGCTGGGGGGGGGAAAGAAAAAGAAAGAGGATGAAAGCCTCATTTAATATTGTACATTTCAAATGCTTTAAATTGTTTGTACTCTTTTGCAACTTTAATAAAATGCTAAGAAAACAATTTTAGTAGTAATTATTTGTCAAGAGAATAAGAAAACAAGGCTGCTTTCTCAAAACCCCAGTTGTGTTCAGATGTTTAATGCTGTATATTGACAGGGTCATTTTAACCCCTTTGACTCTCTGGGTCCATTTATCCCATTGAAATGAACACAGCAGTAGTGGACCTGCAAATGAAGGTACATACACAGGAGTGTAAAAGGACTCCTTATTTCACCTAGTCCCCTCCTAGGACACAGAGGAAGAATCTTGCCTGTTTTTCTTTACTTACAGCAAGATTTAAATATCCCTATTAGGAAATAATTGAAATAAAAATTCTTAACAAAAAAAAAAAAGGACAGTGTATAGAAGGGAAGTTACAGTTAAAGTTGTATTTGGTCACTAATTACAGCAGACATAATTCAAATAAAGATGGTGTTACATTTTGTATACATCGACTATGCTGCTGTCTGGTATATCTAGAGCAGAGATTCTCAGCCTTTTTAGATTCAAGGCACCCCTCAAAAAATCTCCAGCATTCTTATAGGCTCGGCAGTGCTACATTAGCTAGCACTACAGATGAAAGAGACTTGAGGGCCATGATTAACTTTAAGATGAACATGAGCCATCAATGTGATGCTGCAGCTAGTAAAAGTGAGCAAAAACACTGGCTTGCATCCATAGATGCTTCTCAAGCAAATCCCAGGGCATCATTCTCCCATTGTACTCAGCCTTGGTGAAGCCACAGCTGGAGTACTGCATCCACTTTTGGGCTCCTCAATTCAAGAAGGATGCAGAGAAGCTTGAGAGAGTCCAAAGAAGAGCCACGAGCATGATCAGAGGTCAGGAAAACAGACCTTATGATGAGAGGCTGAGAGCTATGAGACTTCAGCCTGGAAAAGCACAGGCTCAGGGGCGATCTGATGGCCACCTATAAAAAGGTCATCAGGTGTGTTCACCAGGATCTGGGGGAACGTTTGTTCACCAGAGCGCCCCAAGGGATGACAAGGTCGAACGGTTATAAACTCCAGCAAGACCGTTTCAGGCTGGACATAAGGAAGAATTTCTTCACTGTCCGAGCCCCCAAGGTCTGGAATAGCCTGCCACCGGAGGTGGTTCAAGCGCCTACATTGAACTCCTTCAAGAGAAATTTGGATGTTTACCTTGCTGGAGCAGGGGGCTGGACTCCATGATCTTCTGAGGTCCCTTCCAGCCCTAATGTCTATGAAATCTATGAAAATATGCCAGCTTGTTAGTATTCACTCATTTCTTGACTACAGAAAAGTTATAGAGCAATTCTTCTGTTGTAAAAAAAAAAACAAAAAAAAAAGAAAAGAAAAACTTAGAAAGCCCACAAGAAGTCAAAATGTTTTTGATACTGTGGATTCTTATCCGATATCTCTGGGTCTTAGTAGGAAGATTTCAGGTTTCAGTGTATGCATGGTCAACCCAAGAGTCCAAAGCAGCTCACCACATCTCTTAGTAAAAATTTCTAGAATCATTCATTAACTGTAGCAGGACTGGACCAGACCTCTGAGATCATTGCAATCACAGGAAGCCATTTATACAATATTGTTCTCAAAACCATCCACTCCAGCACCTCTTGCATACCCCAGTCACCAACTACCCAATGAAGAACCCCTGAGAAGGGAGCAGAAGAGATACAAGTGCCACCAGCACACAATTTCTTAGGTACAGTATGCTCAGGTGATACAATGAAGTAGACCACACTAGAGAGGCCTGGAAAAAAAGTACGGTGGTTCTGGACAATCTGACTCAGTAAGAAATTTCCTTCCTAACTCCAAATGTGATGGTTGATTTGACCCTGAACTCATAAGCTAGATTCAAAATCTTACTAAAGCTCTTCCTTTGCCTAACATATCTGTATGGCCCGTCTTACTTTAATACCATGTACCTCACATTCTTGAGCATATTTGTCTCTTTTGGTGGTGAAATGTGGCACACAGAAACCAAGGGTATGTCTATATCATGGCAGCACTCAATTGTGATACTGCTGAGCATCATCCATCCCATCCAACTGTTCCCTCTCACACGCCTAACTTTGAAATGCAGCAATGAGACCACCCTCATGCATCTCTCAGGAGCTGCTGGAGAGACTTCAACCTCCAGCATGCTTAAGAGTGGCTATGGGGAAGGTCTCCAGAACAGCCTACTAGCATACTTTCAGATTTGGAACATGCAACCAACAGCAGATGTCTCAGGAATGTTTGTGGACATCCCAGCCAAGACACACCGCTACTATAGTAAAAGTGACCCAGGAGGAGAGCAAGGAATTGAACCCACATTTCTCAAATCCCTAGCTAGCATCCTAACTGCTGGAGCACCTCATTCTTTACTTACCATTTGTTTAATTCATATACTTTAGTGTGGTTACACTATTTGGAAAATCTTTGAGTAGAGTATTTCAGAAGGGTGGTCTTTAGAACAGGCTTTGTAATACTGTTGTTCATTTTTCTTGTGCAAATGTTTAAATTCTTCCATTTTTAGGTTGTATGTGGAGTTACACAGAAAGCCATTTATCATATGCTCAGTTCAGGTCTCAGTGATGTTTCTTATAGGCCACCTTTCCACTGGGGCATACAGCACAGTGTTATTAAAAGATCCCCAAGAACAAATGTCATACATTCAGCTCATCCATTTCCCTATGGAAGACACAGCTTTGGATTAGCACCTTACTCATGTATTTCATCTTAGGCATTGGCATTTTGCAGTCTGTTGTCTCAGGGCCCAGTAACTACAAGCTGTTCTATGCATTGTGACTAAGGGGAAACTTCCCTTTTAAATATTCAAATGAACTTTATTATGGGATCTGAGCTAGGATAAAATTAAGTGCATGAGCAGGGTCAGGTCCAGTTCTTTTTTTGTGTTGCCAAACCCAGATGATTGAACAGACATTCTAGAAAGCTAAAAAGCTACCTCCCACCCCATCAGATCCTTGTTTCATTAGCAGATACTGACACCAGGTGAGGTTATAGGAAAAAGAATACTGAGCAAGCATGAGCAGGAGGGACAAAGCAAAACCAATGGCTTGGGACCCTGCCATGGCAGGGAATTGTTAGGTAAAATATGTTTGTATGGTTATAGAATGTGGGTCATGCCACATGCTAGGAAAGGAAGAAAAACAGTCCCTAGCAATCTTATCTGGAAAAAAAATTCCTTCCTGGCCCCAAATCTGGCAACCTGTTTGATTGTGACCAAGGTATATAAGCTATGCATCTATGAGGCATATCACTACACACAGGAGCACCAGTATGTCCCAGGCAACCTTCCATCTCTAACCATAGCCAATATCTAAAACTTCAGAAGAAAAGGGGAAAGAACTGCAGAAGACAAGTAACACATTCAGAAGAGAAAAAAAAAATCTTCCTCTTCTTCTACTACATGTGACCAGCAAAAGCCTGAGACATGGAATTAATACCATTATAGTCATTAATATTATTATAAGCATGTCATATTGAAATAACTTGTTTTTCACTTGGACTTCATTCCCATGCAAGAATGAAACAAAAGTAAGAACCACTCTTAGCCCCCAATTGGGCTACCTGTTCTTGCACCAAATGCCTCCCAACACACCAGCATGTTGGAGCAAGAAGGAAGCAGTGATGAAATTATGTTTTGAAGGCAGAGAGTTTCTCAGAACCACTTACTCAGTGTTGTGCTTGTGGGCACAATATAGCCAAATTAATTTTTCCAGGTGTCACACAAGGAAGGAAGCCTCAAAAACAAGGAGCGAGAAAAACAGGCAATTAGAAATAATGTATTGCTTGCTACAAAGGAAACGACAACAAGCTAACACTGGATACAACAACTAATTATTGAATAAACCTGAGATATATTACTAAATACTAAAAAAATCATACACAGAAGCTCACAGCTGTGGTGGTCACAGCCACGTCTGGGATAGCATGCTTCTTCTTCAAGCCCTTACTCATTTTGAAAATCCTCCTCTTTTTTTGCCTTAAAGATACTTCTCTAAAGCATGAGGGCCCAGTTCCTCAAATGGCATTGGAGTTTGGTTCCTTGAAACCTTTGAGGATCAGAGCCTACATCTCCCAGGACCGTTCCTGAAGAATTACAATTTATGCTGTGCAGCTTTAGGCTATGCCTGAAGACACAATCTGGCCCCTATTTTCTTTTTCCAAGAATGTGATTTTTTTTTTTTTTTTTTTTTTTTTTTATGACCACAGCTGGCTGAGTGACTGTTTTGGGGCCATTGCTTATATGAGTAATCCTTACTAAAGTTAGGAATTCCACATAGATCCCTCAGGCAATGGCCAAACATACCTTTCAACTGCTTTAAGAGGGGAAAGAAAGCTGCTACTCAAGATCAGTTGTCAGCTGTTATAATCCAACTGTTACAATGACACAAGTTAGCTACATCACTGTAGCTTTAACCCTGAATGCAGAAGAGTTAAAGCCGCAACTGTTCTGTTACAGTTCTATGGCTGCAAAAGTATGCATAGGTTACAGTTACACTGTAACAGCTTTGCTTTCCTATTGTTTGACATCAATACAGTTGCTCTAGCCATCTTCACCAGGGGTGGGCAAGATATGGCCCATGGGCCAGATCTGGCCTGCCAGGCCATACTATCCAACCCACAAAACCCCTACAAAAAAAAAAAATTAGAAAATTAATATTTATCTGCCCCTAGCCCTTGTCAAAGATGACAGGAGCAGGGGCAGTAGGACCCAGGGGAAGCCAAGACAGACTCCTGAAACAGCAGGGCCCACCTGTACAGATCCCCTGCCAGCCAGGACTCTGTGCTCCCGCCACCCTGCTCTGGGCCCTGCCCACACTGACCCTAGGACACCAGCATGGGCCCTGTGCTCCTGCCTGACTGCCACTGGCTCACATATGCCCACTCACTCCTAGTGCCCTCACCCCAGCCCCACAATACAGGTGGGAAGCAGCATGCAGCCCCAACCCCACATGCTTGCCTGTCTAGACTGAGCAGTGGCAGCAGGGAATGAGCTGGTGCTCAGCATGGGGGAAAAGCACATCCCCCCACTCCCATGGCTGGCACTTCCTGGTGCACCTGCTCACAGCTTGTGCAGGGCTGTCCTGCCTCACCACTGCATCACTGCCACCCCATGGGGCAGCAGTGGCAACAGAGACCAGGCACAGGCAGCCCTATGTGGGCTCTGAATGGCTGTAGCATGGGGTGCTGGCCACGAGGAGGGGGAGCAGCCACTTTTCCCCCCACACTGAGCACCATCCCTGCTGCTGCTCCTAGCCTGGGCCCTGCACCAGCTGTGGGCTCACCTGTCAGGGCTGAGCCATGGCAGAAGCATTTGGGCACAAACTGCTGCTCAGCTCAGAGGAAAGCGGGGCCCCCTCTCACCACTGCCAGGTAGGGTTTGCCTCTGCTGCCCACCTGGAGCTTGCACCATGCTAGGCTGTGATGCAGCAGTTTCACTGCTGCCTCCGTGCTGCCCAGCAGGTGCTCCACATGGCCACTGCTGCTGCTCTGGGCAGCACAGAGGTGGCAGTGAAGCAGTTGTGACACAGCCTAGCATAGCGTGAGCTCCGGGCAGGCAGCAGCAACAAACACTGGCCAGTAGCAGTGAGCAGGGTGCTTTCCTCTGCACTAAGCAGCAGTTTGTGCCCAGTTGCTGCTGCCATGGCTCAGCCCTGCAGTCAGTGCAGGACCCAGGCTAACAGCAGCAGCAGAGAATGAACTGGTGCTCGGCATGGGGGAAAAGCAGCCATTCCCCATCCCCATGACTGGCACACCATGCTGCAGCCACTCAGAGTCCATGCAGGGCTGCCTATGCCTGCTCCCATTGCCACCACTGGGGCAGCAGCAACATGGCAGAGATGCAGGACAGCTCCATGTGTGCTCTGGTGAGTTGTAGCAGGGAGCACCGGTGGCAAAGGGAGCACCATCCCTGCCATCACTGCTCAGTCCAGAGCATGGGGTGTGTGGGGTCAGGGCTGTACAGTCACCCCTGCCTGTACTGCTGGGGCACTGGGAGTGCGTGGGTGTGCGGGAGCTAGTGGCAGCTGGATGTGGGCACAGGGCCTGCACCAAATGTCCCGAGGCCAGCACCGGCAGAGCCCAGAGCAGGGTGGCAGGAGCGCAGGGTCCCAGCCGGCAGGGGCTCTATGAAGCTGAGTCAGCTCCCCCCTCTCCCTGCTGGTGTAGCCCAACCCAACTTCACAGACCCCTGCAAGGCAACACCCCGCACTCCTACCACCCCACTCCAGGCCCCACCAGCACTGACCCCGGGACAATGATGCAGCCCTGTGCTCCTGCACACCACTCACTTCCACTCCCCCCATCCACCCCACCATTTCCCCCACTTCCCTGCCTGCCCACCCAGTGGCCACTCTGCACCACATGACTCCCATACCCACGTCCATATCCCCACAAACCCCCATATGCAATCACTTCTGCATAATACAAACAAACACATAAATCAGGACAAAAATATTTTTTAAATTAAAGTGTACTATTATGGGTGTTTGATTTTTAGTATGTAATTTGGTGGGTTTTTTGCCCTAAGATGGCAAACCCTCTTCCCCAAAAGTGCACTTCCAGGGGCAAGGGGAGGGACTTCTGGTAACAAAGGTCACAGGTTAGGGGCAGGACTTCCAGTCCCAAGATGGCAACCAGGGGACGGGGCACCTGTCAAGGGGCAAGGCTACCCATGCAGCCCTTGATATTGCCAAAATTCAGTAAGCAGCCCTCTGCCTAAAATAATTGCCCACCCCTTATCTATACCCTCAAACTGCTCGTCTGAGGAAGGAGTGAGTTTGCAGACCTTTAAACTGTGAACAGAAAAGTGTAATTCCACTGCCCTCATACCTCTCACATGATATCAGATAGTTTGCCATTTTATATTCCTGGAAAAAAACTTTGACAGAATTATTAAGCTTGACATATTTGGTCAATTATTCTTACACAGTGCACTGTTGTGACCTTTCTGCATTTTGCTTAGTTGTGCTCCTCAGATCTTGCCTGTGGGTTTTCTCTTCTCTGTAATTACAATTTGGAGTTTGATTAACTGCAGACCCCAGGTGAGCTTCCTATTCATTTTTTTTCCTTTCCTCTAACCTGTATTTGTACAAAGGGGGAAGGAAACTGCAACAGAAAGAGCCTGGTTTCATTTTCGGATGAGTCTTGCTTCCTAATTTTATCATTTTTAGGTTGTATTGTGGACGTCCATCCCAGGGCTCTTACCGTCTATTCTGCCCTTGCCAAGCATTTGCACAAGTGATCTCACTGAGGTTACGAATGCTCAACAAGGAGCATAACGCTTATTCAACCTCACTCTTTATAAATTGAAGGGGTTTCATGCTGCAATTTCACGTTTGGCTTAGAGTAATAGAATGGAAACTTTCTTCAGTGCTGATGTCTCCACATTTCACTTCTATGATAGTAACTGCCTGGCCCTAAAAAGTCCATTGAGAATAAAATCCTGTCCCTGTTGTTGTCAATTTCAGAGGTGCTAAGATTTCACCTTAATTTTTTTCCTCTGAATCCAGGTTGATGCTATTGCTAAAATCCTGAGTGTCAAATGTTCAAGGTGAATTATGTTCTCTATTACACTGTTGTACATTCAGAGTGACACCTCTAAAGTTAATAAAAATGACTTTGCATTTTGTCACAGGACCCCAAGTCAGTCAAGACCGTGACAGTACAAACTCCCTGTGAGGGGACCCCAACTTTAATAATTAGGAAAAAACATTGCCAAATAACTGGGAAAGAGAGCATCAAATAAAGGTTTAAAATGTACTAACTCCTAAGACACCTGACCAGTGCTTACTTCCCCATCCACAGCTGGTTCCACTGACAGGCAAGAGTCACCATCTCTGTGATGAAATTCTCCCTCTTCTCTGGAGGTCTCAGCTTCTCTGCTGGCCCTCAGCAGATTCTCTCTGCCCCACCACTCCAGTCTTTCCAGCTGTAGTCCCCACAGGGCAGACTCACTTTGTTTCCACTCTCTGGGGCTTCATACCAGCAGGCCTCAGTGGACTCAAGCAAGCTGCAAGCTGGCAGGCACTCTCCAGCTCTCCTGCTTATGTCTCTTCCATCTTTTAGAGAGACAGAGTTCTCTAGAAAGGCCCTTCCCACCACTATCCAGACAGCAATTAGCCAGACTACACCCAGCCCCTCCACAATCAAAATCTTAGCCCTTTCCTGCCAGAATAAAAACCATCCAACCACTCCCCGCCCCCCCCACCCCCGCCAACCTTTCAACAAGGAACATCAAAACAAACAATGCAACCACATAATCATCGTACATTTGCATTGGTGCAATTGACCCATAGTATAAGTGTTATCCATAATGCCAGGATTAGCTAAAAGCAGAGTCGGGGACTGGAGAGTTCTTTTTCTGCTCTAAAAATAGAAGTTTCCACCACTGAAACCAAACAATAGCATTGATATATTCACAGTAATAATGAACATATATAGAATGATAGAATCATATAATCATAGAAAATTAGGGTTGGAAGGGACCTCAGGAGGTCATCTAGTCCAATCCCCTGTTTAAAGCATGACTGTCCCCAATAAAATCATCCCAGCCAAGGCTTTGCTGAGCCGGGTCTTAAAAATGTCCAAGAATGGAGCTTCTACAACCTCCCTGGGCAACATATTCCAGTGATTTACTACTCTCCTCATTAAGAAGTGTTTTCCTAATATCTAAACTAAACTTCCTTTAGCAGAGACCCTGCCAAGCCCCATACTCACCAGAGTGACAACTGCCAGCATGCTCTTCAGGCAGCAACTCCTGGTCAGTCCTGCAGAAAAGCAATGAGCCCACGGGCTCACAGCACAGTCTGCCACACCACCATTCCCTGGGTGGGACGGGCAGTGGACTCTCCACAGGGCCACCTTCCAGGCTGGGATGAGAGCCAAAACCCAGTTCCAAGTGGACACAGGCCCCAGCCTGAGAAGAGGGCAGGCAGCTGGCATGGATGGTGCCACCTAGGGCCCAGGAGCTCCAGCTGCAGGGGCTGATGAGCCCCTCTGGGGCTTTCAACACCTGGTGGCAGCCAGACCAACCCAGAACTCCCTACATAAAACAGCACCAATCCCAGAAGTGGAGAAGCACCAGCGTAGGCACTGACCCATGCCACATACCTCCACCAGAGCCAAGGACTTGGGATCAAGGAACAGCACAACACTGGCTCTCCCTATGGAACCCTGACTACCACTTACCCACTGGAGATCAGGCACCTTTAGGGGCTCCACAGGGGTTTATAACAATTGTGGCCCCAGATTACCCAAAGGGCTTGGCCCAAAACAAACCAGCCCACTGAGATTGGGTTCATAGCAAGGGCAAACCTTGAAAAGCCCTGACTGCCTAGAGAAAGGTGGCCAAGATATGCTGCTGGGCCAAGGTGAAGCCTGAAGCAGGCACAGGTACTACTATTTAAGTTATATATTTGTTTATTCATTTTCTTTTGTAGGCCAAACACTGCTAACCACAGAACTTTATCAAGTCCTCTGGGCTCACCCAGTGTACGCTGACCCTAAGCTACTCAGTTTTCTTCTGTCATGGACCCTTCTGCCTAACAAAGAAACAAGATGCCTAGTAAGACCAGAGCAGGCATCTACTCTGAGCACCAACAGAACACCTGAGTGGAAAGGGGTGGGGTGTAGGGGAGGTGAAGCCTGTTGGAAGACTCTCAGACATTGCAACCCACACCAGTCTCAGTGAACCCCATATAATCAGGTGCCCCCTCCTGACACCTTTTTCAGTTATACCAAGTCGTGGCAGGTGAGATATGAAAATAAAAAAAGTGTTTGGATGCTTATCTTGCTGGGATCCTTTGACCCTAGCTGACTTCCTGCCCCTGGGGCAGAGGTCTGGACTCAATGATCTTATGAGGTCCCTTCTAGCCCTAATATCTATGAAATCTATGAAGGAAGTAAGAAACCGGTGAGCATGCAGCTCTTGAGCTCTACCCTGGTGTCGCCACTCAACCTGGGTCCCTCTTCCCTTCCCTTGCTGCAACTTGAGATCATTGTTCCTTGTTCTGCCATCTGCCACCACCAAGAACAGTCTAGCTCCATCCTCTTTGGAACCACCCTTCAGGTAGTGGAAAGCTACTATTAAATCCCCACCAGGGTCTTCTCTTCTCCACACTAAATAAGTCCAGTTCCCTTAGCCTCTCCTCAGAAGTTATGTGCCACAACCCCTTACCATTTTCGTGGCCCTCTGCTAGACTCTGCAATTTTTCTACATCCTTTCTATGGGGGGCCCAAAACTGGACACAGTACTGCAGATGTGGCCTCACTGGTACCATAGGGAAGGGAATAATCACTTCCCTTGATGTGCTGGCAACACTTCTACTAATGTAGCCCAGTATGCTGTTAGCCTTCTTCACAACAAGGGCACACTGTTGGCTCACATTCAGCTTCTTATCCACTGTAACCCACAGGTCCTTTTCTGCAGACCTGCTGCTTAGCTAGTTGGTCCTCAGCCTGTACCAGTGCATGGGATTATTCCATCCTAAATGCAGGAGTTTTCACTTGTCCTTATTGAACCACGTGACATTTCTTTTGGTCCATTCCTCCAATTTGTCTACTAGACTAAATCCTAGCCTTATTCTCCAGTGTGGGTCATCTGCAAACTTGCTGAGGGTGCTCTCCATCTCATCTTCCAGATTGTCGATGAAGATATTGAACAAAACCTGTCCCAGAACTGACTCCTGTGGCACTCTACTAGATACCAACTGCCAACTAGACATTAAAGCCACTGATTACTACCCTCACAGCCTAATGATCCAGATCCTGTGAGTTTTCTATCTACCTTAGAGACCATTCATCATACCTGTACTTCCTTAGCTTGCTATGTTAAATATTTGTATTTACAATATACTTCTAAGCTTCATTTTTGGACGTGTTGTTGCTCCCTGTACTTGAAACTTATTTGCACAAAAAGATTATATATAAATTTATACATATACATACATACATACATACATACACCCACACACACCCCCCTCAGTAAGCGGTGTTGTGAATTTGTTATGCACTGGCTACCCCAAATTCAAACACATGCTTACTGCCTACAAACTTCCTTATGGACAGCCAGATTAAGTCATCATTGAAGTTGATGGGAATTTTATCAAAATGAAGAATTAAAGACCAGATGCTACTTGTACAGATTTTAATTCACAGAGCCAGAAATTGAGAAAATTCTTAGTCATTAGGCTGGATTTTGAACTTGCTTCTGTGACAGTATGTTCCCTGCAATCAAATCTGAGTCAACTTTAATTTACACCAAATGTCTATGAAGAATTCTCATCCAGGCCTCTCTGAATCCAGTGGCACAGAGTCAAAACATCTGAAGACAAGTCTGGATGTAGTGTATGGCTATCAGGTCCTGCAGCACACAGCTCTTGCCATCTGCCTTCAGTGCTGGGGAGATGAACGTATCTGCTCATCATCCTGATCCAGAGAGAACTTTCCAGAGGGACCAGGTGTAGCTCTCCACTCTAGGCAACAGTCTAGCCCTGCCCTTTCTTTTATTTGGGGGTCAGCTCCCCTAGACTTTCCCCACCAAGAGGTAACTAGCAAGGCAGTGGGGGCTGAGGATTTAGGGTGCCCCAGACTTGCCCTTCCCTAAGGATTGGTCCTGGTGGCACTTTCTAGGAGCTGCTTCACCATGAGCAGTCCCATCACAGTGATCCCAAACCCCAGTAGGGTGCAGTTTTCGGTCATACCCAGGACCTGGACAAGAGAGTGAGGGTGACTCTATGCAACTTTCCCTCACTTAAATCTAACTCACACACAAGCCATGACATCACTGTATGCCCTCATAGACACACTGAAGTCCTGTGGCAGTGGCTGAACAGCAAAGCAGCAGGTGTGGATAACAATGAGAGCTGTAGGTGCAGACCTTCACACGGGTGGCTCAGGGCATAGGGTCACTTTTCACTGGACTGAAACAGCAGTCAAATTTGGCAACTTCCTAAGGTGATTGAGCAGCCCTATTTAGGATCACACTGCTTACCTCCGTAGCATGAAGAAGGGGCTAGAAAAGGTACCCTAAACATTGTCAAAAACCCCACAAAAAGGCAAAAAAAGACAAAGGTGACACTACTCATCATTGATACTTGAAGTGTGTGCACACTAATGGACTGTACAACAGCAGATAGAGCAGAGAGTAGAACAGCTCTACTAGGTAGAAAACTGGCCAGGGCCAACATTCAAATAGTAGCCCTGTGTAAAACTCACCTAGCTGAAGAAAGACAACTAACTGAAAAAGGAACTGGCTACACCTTTTTTCTGGAGTGGCCATAGTAGAGAGGAGTGACATGAACCTGGTGTTAGGTTTGCTAGCAAGCTTACAAATCTCCCAAAGGGAGTGAATGACAGACTCATACTAATGAGACTCCCACTGTCTGGGCATATATGTGCAACAATCATTAGTACCTATGCACCCACTATGACTACACCAGATGTGATTAAGGACAAATTTCATGAAGATCTGAAGTATTTTACTGCAGAAGTGCTGAAGGCAACAAACTCAGCGTCCTTGGTGAGTTTAATGCTAGAGTTGGCGCAAAGTCATTGGAAGAGTCAAAAAAAATGGTCTTGGGAACAAGAGCAACAAGCTCTTCCTACTGAGGAAATGTGCCAAGCATTGCCTCCTCATCACCAACACAGTCTTTTACTTGCCAAACTGCAACAAGACATCTTGGATGCATGCACGCTACAAGCACTGGCATCTTACTGATTATGTCATCATCAGGGGAAGAGACAGACAGGGTGTCAGAGTGACAAAGGCCATTTGAAGTGCAGAATGCTGAACTGACCACAGGCTCATAGTATCCAAGCTGAATATCCAGATGCAACCTAATAGATGACCACGTGGCAAAAAATGCACCCAAAAAGCTTATTGTCTCTAAATTGAAACAGGAGAATGTAAAACAGACATTTGTTGAAGAACTGTGCAGTCAACTAGTAACAATTGATGTAAACTCCATTAACAGTGAGGACAACTGAGCATCCTCCAGAGACTCTGTCTACTCGGCTGCATCCAATAACCTCAGTCCCACCACATGTAAACATCAAGATTAGTTTGATGAAAACAATATTGACATAGGGAGACTACTGAACAAGGAACAGCTTCTCCATAAGGCCTGCTTAGAAGACAGCACTTCAACATCTATGAAGGCAGCCTTCAATAACATCAAGAGGATTGTCCAATGCAAACTTAAGAGATGCAAAACTCATGGCTGTGCAACAAGGCTGATGAGATCCAGTCCTACTCAGATAGGAATTATATGAAGAACTTCTATGATGCTCTGAGGACAATATACTGACCACAGTCATCAGGAATATCTCCAATACTGAATGCTGGTGGCACCACACTGCTCATCAATAAAGGAAAGATACTTCAGAGATGGGCAGAGCACTTCAACAACATCCTCAATCAATGATTCAACAATCATCTACTAGTGAGAAGGTAATTGATGGACTGCCCCAGGTAGATATTAACATATCTCTTGCTGATCCTTTAACACTGACTGAGACTGTGAAAGCAATTAATCTGCTGTCAAATGGGAAAGCACCTGGAGCAGATGCTATACCAGCAGAGGTCTACAAGGCCAGAGGCTCACATATGACTTTGAAGCTAACTGAACTCAGTCTAGTCAATGTAGACTCAAGGTACCATACCCCAAGAGTATAAGGATGCATCCATTGTCCTCTTGTACAAGGAGAAAGGAAAAAGACAATCCTACAACCACCATAGGGGCATCTCCTTGCTGTCAATAGCCAGTAAAATCCTTGACAGAATTATTTTGAATTGCCTTGTGCAACACATTGAACAAAGGATCTTGCCTGAGAGTCAATGTGGTTTCAGAAAAGGATGCAGGACCATAGACATAGTGTTTGCAGTTCATCAACTTCAGGAGAAATGCCTGGAACAGAACTCCAACCTCTACATGACTTTCATTGACCTGACAAAAGCATCTGATACAGTCAGGCTGGCAGGCCTTTGGAAGATCATGGCAAAATTTGACTCCCCAGAGAAATTAATTGCAATGGTTCAGCAATTCCATGGTGGCATGCTCGCTCGCATTGTGATTGATGGCGAGTCATCTGAACCATTCCCAGTCACCAGTGCAGTCAAGCAGGGCCGTGTGTTGCCCTCAACCCTATACAGTAGGATGTTCTCTGCCATGCTTACAGATGCCTTTTGTGACTGTGACACTGGGATTGACATCAGTTACCAGACAGATGACAACCTCTTCAATTTGTGGAGACTAGAGATGAAGATGAAGTCACAGGAAGTGACTGTTCATGATCTTCTGTTTGCTGATGATGGTTCCCTAAATGATAAATCTGAGTCTGACATGCAACAGAGTATGGACCACTTCTCCTCAACTTGTGACAACTTTGCTCTCACAATCATCACTAAGAAGATGTCACAGCAGGGTCCTGCAGAAGGGCCGTGATCTCCTTGAGGCCCCCTTCCCGTGCCAAGTTGGCCCAAGGGCACCCTCAAATTCTTACCCGCAATGTCTTTGATGACACTACATATTTGGGAGGCTGCCTTTTACACCCTCTTGGCCACTTCTTGCTGGTTACCTGGACCCCGTGGTTTCCCGGACCCCTCGTGGGTCCCGCTCTACAACGGGTGCTTCAGGAGCACCCTAGCCTTAGGGGCTATACGTGGCTCCGACCACCCCTGTACCATGCCCCAAGCATCGCAGGTGTAACGGACATTGTTCGGTCTCTCTCGGTCTCCACGCCCTCTCTGGCACTCAGGCTCTCCGCAGCCCTGTCTCTCTCCGTGCCCTCTCTCTGGGGCCTTCTCAGTAATGCCGCCCTCTCTCAGGGCTCACCACACCCACACTGGGGCTCCTCAGTAATGCCGCCCCCTCTCCAGGGCTCACTGCACCCGCACTGGGGCTTCTCAGCAATGCCCCCTCTCCAGGGCTCCTCAGTAGTGCCGCCCCCACTCTGGGTCCCTCTCAACAAATGCTGCCCTCTCTCTGAGCTCACCATGCCCGCACTGGGACTTCTCAACAATGCCCCCTGCTCTGGGTCCTTCTCAGTAATGCTGCCCCCTCTCTGGGGGCGTTCTCAAGCACTGCCCCCTTCCCTGGGGCTCACCACAATGCTGCCCCCTTCTCCGGGGCTCACCATGCCTGCACTGGGGCTTCTCAGCAATGCCGCCTCTCTGGGGCTTCTCCACTGCCCCTCTCTGGGGCTGGGGTCAATGTACCCCAAATGCTGCACCCTCACTGGCACTGGGATCCCCACACTGTTGTGGGTCCCCTATGAGGCCTCCTCCAACCCCTAATAGCCTCACCCAAACCACCGGTAACAGCAACACAAACATAAGCCACTTAGCTATAATGTAAATGGAAGCCACCCGGCCATAACAACAGTCCAGCCTACCAGGGAATACTCCATCCCTCAGCCATGTCAGATGCTGCACTTTCAGTTGGGCTGCTCCTCTCTTCCATGAGAAAGAGAACTCCTTCCTCCTTGGCTGTCAGCAGGGAAGTGCCTCTGGCCCCAGCCCCTAGGGTTTATAAGGGAGCCAGGCCCTGCCCCTTCTGGTCAGCTGACCTCCTCTGGTTGTCCTTGCAACCAACAGCTGGGCTCCTTATTCCCTGCTAGGGTTCTTTCCCTAGCCATTTCCCCTCTTTAGGAGCAGGGCACCTAAGTGCTCTGCAACAGAAAACCATGCAGCAATAAAATCTTACCTAGAGCCTACCATCACAGTGAATGGACAGACCCTCCAGGCAGTGGGCAACTTCACCTGTCTCAGCAGTATGTTGTCACATGCAGTTCACATTGATGATGAAACCAATTCCAGCATTGTTAAAGCAAGCATGTTCTTTGGCAGACTATGTGTACATATGTGTGAGCACAGCCACATCAGTCAACAAACAAAACTGAAGATCTACAAAGCCATTGTGTTGCCAGTCCTGATGTATGCATGTGAAACCTGGATGGTGTGCAAACACCATGCTATGAAGCTGAACCACTTTCACTTGGGCTGTCTGAGGAAACTCATGAGGATAAGATGGCAAGACAAGGTCCCAGACACTGAGGTTCTTACATGGGCAGCCATTCCAAGCATCCACACTCCGTTGATGAAATCACAGATGAGATGGGCAGGCCATGTCACTAGGATGTCAGATGAGCAACTGCCAAAGATCTATTACAGTGAGCTAAAGGAGGTAAAGTGCTCTCTGGGAGGCTGGAAGAAACACTTCAAGGAATCCCTCAAGTCATCCTTGAAACATTTCAACATTGACTCAAGTCTTGGGAAGATGTCACTCATGATTGTTCCCCCGGTGAAGCTTCATCCACACTGAGCTGCCATCTATGAGCGGAGAAAAACTGCTGAGGCACAGCAGAAACACAAACAGTGCACATCTCACAACAGCAGCACATCCACTTTTGATCAAGCAACCCAAAGCAGCATTTCTTGCTCAGTGTGCTGTAGCTAGTTCAAGCTGATGTCCTTAAACCAATACAGCTACAACCAAAAAGCCAGCAACATGGAAGATATTAAATGTTGCCGCTTGAAATGTTACTCAGTTGGTCTAAGATATCACATCTACTCAAAGAACCATGCCTGCCTCTACACAGTTCAAAGCACAAATTGGCCTGATCAGCCATTCATGTGTTCACAGAAACTGCCAGTGATGTCATGGTTGTTTTCAAATTTGAAGAATGAACAACAGCATGAAGAGTTAATGTGGGAAGAGAGAGCACTCCACACCCTCTGCTCTCTTGCCTTTACTATTCAGTCCTCAGTTGTTCCAGAGCAGCAACAGGGGGGCTTTCAAGATATATTGGATAGTACCACCGGGGAGAGCCAGCATTTTCCCTTTCATGTCCTTCCTTCTGGAATACTTGATTTTGCCACTCCTGGCACAGAAACAGCACATAGCATGTAAGGAATGCAAAGTCTGACTCTATGCACATATAAATATAGAATCTGATTTTCACTTGAAGCCCGTTTATGCCACTTGAGCAATCTAAATGAGACTTAAAATGGGCAGAAAATTACTCTTGCTTTAAAGCCTCTGTACATTACCAGACAATATCAAGACAGCTTAGTATACAGTAAATTAGGCCCCGTATGTTAATATGAGAGATTCTATAAAGTTTATTGCTGGTAGCAGGGGCTTTACTTTGCAGATCTCTACAAGCAAATAGCAATAAAATTTTTATGGCACCCCCACCATCTCATATTTTGTTTATTCCATATATGATCAAACAATACTGTTTGTCCTTTTATAACTCATCATGTTGCTTTTTTCCCCTTTAAGATACATTAATGTTGAGCACTGACATCCTCAGTATAGACAAATCTAATCCACAAATGCAGTGTAAAGTTCATTAATCATCTGAAATTTTTACCAGAGAATATATTTTAAAGTCTTTTTTGTTGCATTACAAGTTCAGCTGTGTTGTTTCTCGTGTTTCAGCATGATTAGCATAACAATGAGATAAATTATACACTTAGGGATGGGTCCACTTCTGCTCAAGTCAGTTCAAGGACACATGGTATACAGATATATAGTAGAGTGAAACTCTTGTCTGAGGTACCAAAGGGATGCTTGCCCAGGGATTTCACAGTAAAGTTAAAGTGAGGTGAAACCAATTACATGCCTGCATGGTAATGATCTGTTCGGGTGTTCTCATGGAGTGCAGCCAGTAAATCTATGGACTGCACAGATTTCATTTCAGATTGACATGAAACTTTTTGTTCAGTTTGGCCATCAACCAAAAAGAACAGTTATTTGTACAGGTCTCCATAGCACTTCCCTTCTTCCTTTGAGCCCAGTGACATTCCATTGAACAGATATTGTTCAGCTGGTTTCATGTGGGTTTCAAAAGATCTTCCTTTTCTAAAAAGAAGGAAGAACCTGGGGAAGACACATTCTGCCCAGCACTGTTACCTAGCAAAGCCCACAGAATTTCTATGTCAGAGTGGATGTGTCTACACATGATTTTAAGTGGGCTTAATTTAATGTGCATTAGTTTAATGCACATTAAGCATTTTTGCCAGGTGTTTACCTCCTCCCCAGGCAGGTGTTTACCTCCTCCCCAGGCAAGTGTTTACCTCCTCTGCTCGTGCTTGTAGGGAGGCAGTTAGACAGGCCAAAGCTATCATGGAGCTGAGGATGGCAACCCAAGTAAAAGACAACAAGAAATTGTTTTTCAGATATATAGGGAGTAAAAGGAAGGCCCAGGGAGGAATAGGACCCCTGCTAAATGGGCAGAAACAATTGGTGACAGACAGGGGGGACAAGGCTGAACTCCTCAACGAGTTCTTTGCCTCAGTGTTCCTAAGTGAGGGGCACGACAAGTCTCTCACTGGGGTTGTAGAGAGGCAGCAGCAAGGCACCAGACTTCCATACGTAGATCCTGAGGTGGTGCAGAGTCACTTCGAAGAACTGGATGCCTTTAAGTCGGCAGGCCCGGATGAGCTCCATCCGAGGGTGCTGAAGGCACTGGCCGACATCATTGCAGAGCCACTGGCGGGAATATTTGAAAGCTCGTGGCGCACGGGCCAAGTCCCGGAGGACTGGAAAAAGGCCAACGTGGTCCCCATTTTCAAAAAGGGGAGGAAGGAGGACCCAGGCAACTATAGGCCAGTCAGTCTCACCTCCACCCTTGGCAAAGTCTTTGAAAAAATTATCAAGGCTCACATTTGTGAGAGCCCGGCAGGACAAATTATGCTGAGGGGAAATCAGCACGGGTTCGTGGCAGGCAGATCGTGCCTGACCAATCTAGTTTCTTTTTATGACCAGGTTACGAAACGCCTGGACACAGGAGGAGGGGTGGATGTCGTATACTTAGACTTCAGGAAGGCCTTCGATACGGTATTCCACCCCATACTGGTGAACAAGTTAAGAGGCTGTGACTTGGATGACTACACAGTCCGGTGGGTGGCGAATTGGCTGGAGGGTCACACCCAGAGAGTCATGGTGGATGGGTCGGTTTTGACCTGGAAGGGTGTGGGCAGTGGGGTCCCGCAGGGCTCGGTCCTTGGACCGATACTCTTTAATGTCTTCATCACTGACTTGGACGAGGGAGTGAAATGTACTCTGTCCAAGTTTGCAGATGACACAAAGCTATGGGGAGATGTGGACACGCCGGAGGGCAGGGAACAGCTGCAAGCAGACTTGGACAGGTTGGACAAGTGGGCAGAAAACAACAGAATGCAGTTCAACAAGGAGAAATGCAAAGTGCTGCACCTAGGGAGGAAAAATGTCCAGCACACCTACAGCTTAGGGAATGACCTGCTGGGTGGCACGGAAGTGGAAAGGGATCTTGGAGTCCTAGTGGACTCCAAGATGAACATGAGTCGGCAGTGTGACGAAGCCATCAGAAAAGCCAATGGCACTTTATCGTGCATCAGCAGATGCATGATGAATAGGTCCAAGGAGGTGATACTTCCCCTCTATCGGGCACTGGTCAGACTGCAGTTGGAGTACTGCATGCAATTCTGGGCGCCGCAATTCAAGAGGGATGCGGATAACCTGGAGAGGGTCCAGAGAAGGCCCACTCGTATGGTTAAGGGCCTACAGACCAAGCCCTACGAGGAGAGACTAGAGAAACTAGATCTTTTCAGCCTCCGCAAGAGAAGGTTGAGAGGCGACCTTGTGGCCGCCTATAAGTTCATCACGGGGCCACAGAAGGGAATTGGTGAGGATTTATTCACCAAGGCGCCCCCGGGGGTTACAAGAAATAATGGCCACAAGCTAGCAGAGAGCAGATTTAGACTGGACATTAGGAAGAACTTCTTCACAGTTCGAGTGGCCAGGGTCTGGAATGGGCTCCCAAGGGAGGTGGTGCTCTCCCCTACCCTGGGGGTCTTCAAGAGGAGGTCAGATGAGTATCTAGCTGGGGACATCTAGACCCAGCACTCTTTCCTGCTTATGCAGGGGGTCGGACTCGATGATCTATTGAGGTCCCTTCCGACCCTAACATCTATGAATCTATGCCGTGGGGACTTGAAAATAACTTTAGTTCCATGTCAGTCTAGCCTTGCCATGTGCCCCTGTGGCCACTGGGAGAGCTCCAGCCTCTGGTCACATGGCTGCCAGCACTTGGCAGCCATGCTGAAGCCAGAGCCAGCTCCCAACACTTAGTAGCCATTTTGAAGGCACACCCTGTGCACTGTGACCTCTGGGCTGATGCTTTCTGTGTCAGAGCAGCAGCATGGCAGAGACACAGGCAGCATGTGCCTGCTCTGCTCCTGCCACAGCTGCACTTCCCAGCCCTGGCACCCAGAGACAGGGTCCCCCATACCTCATGGCTGCCACAGCTTTCCTGATCACCCACCACCATTCCACACGCCTGCCACTCAGCCACCTAGCGCTGCCCTACTCCCCCACCTGCTCTAGCCACCTGCTGAATGACTAGTACATGACCTTCTGGGGCCCCCGCCACTGCACAACTGCTCCTGCCAGCCCCAATGAACACCAGCCAGCCCCAGTGCACCACCAGGACTGCCATCACCCTCCTGCCCAACCAGCCTTGCCACCTCTGGGCCTGCTGTGCCATCCAGCACAGGTGATAGCACATCATGCTGCAGGAATAGGATGGTGACCAGTGGGTCAACATGTTCTGGATGACCCAGGCCATCTTTGAAGACCTGCTGCACCAACTGCAGCCCCACTAGGAGTGCCAGGACATGGAGAAGCACCTGGCTGTACCTGCTGACACACACCTGGCCTGCCACCCATAAACCCCCTACAAGAGTTGTACAAAGTGGGTCATATTCAATTTGGATTAAATTTCAGTCCACTATAGGAGAACAGTGATTCAATTTGCTGATTCAGATCATTGTCCTGATTCAATTCGGCTGAATCGAAATCTGAAGATTCGATTTTGATTCAGAGAATCAGTGATTCGGCCATAGACACAGCTTTATATGTTTTTCTATGTACCTCAAGGTACCAGGCATGGCTCATGAATACTGAGATGGTGGGGCGGATGGAGCATCCCACAGGAGAGCAAGAGGGGAGGGGGTCCTCCACGTGCTTGATGGTGGACCAGAAGTGCTTCTGGTCCACTTCTGGGTTCACTGCCAAGTGCACTGGGGACATCTCTCCTCCCCCCCGCACGCTCCCATGGGACTCTCCATCCACCCAACCATCTCAGTGTTCATGAGCCGCCTGGTACCTTGAGGTACGTAGAAAAAACATATCAAGCTGTGTCTATGTCCGAATCATCGAATCGCTCTGAATCTCTCCAAATTGATACGGAGGCTTCCGATTTGATTCAGAGCGATTAATCTGTCTCCTGGTTCGATTCAGATTCAGATATTCAGCCACCAAAGTGGGCCAAATCTTCAACAAATTGAATCAGCAACTGAAGCTTCACACAACCCTACCCCTTACCCGCCCCCCAGCACCACTCCAGGACACACAGATATTGGTAACAAAAACCTTTATTCCTCTCACAACCCTCACCCACCTTTCCCCTACCTCCCACCTCAACCAACAGAGCCCTCCCCCCAACACACAAAGTCTGTCCACCACCCTTCCCACCCACCAACAACAAAAAACTGTCTTCCCAAACTGAAAACTATATACATCAGTCTCAGTCCTTCTCTGAGTCCCAGAGTGGGGGGCTATGCACTGGAGGCACCCAGAGCACAGAGCCCAATGACAGGCAGCCAGCACCCTGGCTGTGGACAGTTCCCCCACAGGGCCAGGGGCCATGGTGAATGGCAAAGGCTTCTGTGGATGGAAGGTGACAGAGGCCCTCCTCCAAGGCCCAGGTGGGGGCCTGCTGCAGGGTGGCAGGTAGGACCCAGGGGTCTTGTAAGGCCAAGGCTGGGAGCCCCATGTGGGGGTCCTGAATGTGGGCTCCAGAGGCCAGCTCTGGCTGGCCAATTGCTTCTGGAGCAGCTCCATGCAGTGCTGCTCCATGTTCTCCAGCCAGACCCAGTGTGCCCACTGTGCCTGGTCCCATGCCTCCTGCCAGGTGATGTCTTCACCCTGCCAGGACAGCTCCCACACCTCCTATGCCTGCTTCCACATCTGCTCCCACGCTGCCCAGTTCTCAACCACTGCCACCAGCCACTGGAGCAGGAGGGTCCAATCTGTGGTGCACTGCTGATGAAGGCAGCATGTCTCAGTGGCTCCAGCAGTGACCCTGCTGCAGCACTCCTGCAGGCCCCTGAAGCCTCTCCCTCACATCCAGATGTTGGCCATGCAGAGGCAAGAGACAGAAGCCTTTTGTGTGAGTTTGCAGCACTGCAAAGGTAAGATGCTCTGCACCCTATGCTGCCCAGCCTCAGATTCGAGATCAGCTCTGCATGGGTGTCCAGGGACCATGGTAAGCTGTCCAGGCATGGCTGGGTCCAGGCAGCCACTGGCCAAGCCCCCAAGCCCCAGTTGCTCCCTGGGGCCAGTGGCCCACTGAGTGCTAGCTGCAGGCAGCCTGCCTCCCCTGCTCCCTTCCCAGAGTGGGCCAGGCCAGGCTTCTGGCAGCACCTGCTGCCACAGATTCAGACCTAACCACCCCACATCCCCCACATGCCAACCACTCTGCTGTGCTGCTGGCCAGCCCATGGCACCTGGGTTCGGGGAGCATGGGGCTCCTGTACAACTGGGATGAGGGGCTGGCTGTGTCCCTGCCCTCCCCACAGGGGGCCTCTCCATGGAGGCACCACAAGGCCACCCTCCACACTGCCACTGTGCCCTGAGCATGCCACTGCTGTGTGTCCCCCAGATGGTACACAATGAGTTGTTTGTGCAGATGGAGGACTGCCTGAGCCACTACACCCTGTTGCTGCTGATCCTGCTGGTGCCCCAGGCACACCTGCGCTCCTGATTCAGGACCCTGAGCTTTGATGGCATGAGGGGTGTTGACATTGGATTTAGGAACCCAGCCCTTATACCTTTGTTCTGGGTGGGTGCAACCCTCAGACTGACCACAACACCTGCCAGTTGATAATAGGTGAGTTTATTGATACAGAGTGATAACAGAAAAGCAACAATACAAACAATCAAGCAATTTTATATCTACCTATCCTAGGGCTGTCATCAGAGTCAAAGTACATCTGGTCAGGATGCAGGCTCCACTCTGAGGCTCTTTCTCTTAGGTGTCAGCGGTCTGGAGGTGGGACGCCGAGGCCCACATCACTCCTGCAGTGGTGTGCATGAGACAGGCTACCAGTATGCCCTCTGTCCATGGTGGCCTTCGGAACCTTCCTGGGGGATGGGGACGGGGATGGGAATCCCTTTGCAGGAAGAGAAGAAGGAGGACCACAAGGAGGGATGGGAGGGATGGGACAAAAGGAGGGATCCTTTGTTAATGTCAAGTCTCTGCTTTTGTATTCTCCTTCCCCCTTGAGACTCTTGATGACTCTTCATCTGTGGCTAGCTCTGGTTGGTTGTCTCTTTGTGGTCACACATCCATGTAGCCTTCTGGGCCTTCTCCTAATTTGGTCAGTTCCCCAAAACTGGGACTCAGCCCCCCTGCTGCTCTGGGGCCTTGTTGCTACTGTCACTATCTCATGTTAGAGAACAGTATGGTATATACTTCCTTTGGTTCCCAGGCTTTTTTCTGGACTATGTGTTCTTGTTGGCCTTGTTGTGTTAGACAACCTGTCTGCCTTGAAGTCTGTGATCTTGTGTTATGGGATACCCCTTCAATTCTCAGGCTGTGCCCATCGGTTGGTCTTGTTGTGCTAGATAATCTGTCTGTTTTCAGGGCCATGAGAAGCTGTGTGTGTGTCTCCCAAGCTCTTTAGAAATCCATTTAACCCCTGCTGCCCATCTTGAACCAGTATAATACATATATCTATACCCATAAGCTAATTCCCCAAAAACAGGCCTTTAAATGCCATTTTTAAGCCAACAGGGTAGCAAGCCAATGCCAATGCCTGGAGGACTACTGGTGGCAGTACTACATGTCCTTGCCCCATGCTGCCAAGGAGGACATGGCCATCAGTATCAATGCCTTCCTTGGCATGTGAGAGGCCTGTGCCCACCCAGCAGTAGGGACAAGGGCTGCCCAATAAAGTTTTGAACTATGTCACACCTTTGTGTGCTGTGGGTGGAGAACATGGGGCCAGGGGAGTGCAAGTGTGCCAAACAGGGAGTAGGGGTGGGGCTGGGAGCAGGGGCAGGGTTGGGGACTAGAAGGGCCCTCTCCCAGTGCAAGATTTACCAGGTGTCCAGGCCTGACAAGGTTGGTGGCTTGGTGTGGAGCTCCCCAGCAGTGGTGCAGTCTGGCTGCACCTAGTGTCCATGGCCTGTGGTGAGTGGCAAGCTGGCATCTGGTTGGGGGAGACTGCCCCTCCCCACCCCACCCCTCTCCCCCAGGGAGGAGCTTGTGGCCAGAGGTGTCATGGCCATCTGCTCCTTGGGGTAGGGTGTGGGCCTGGGCAAGTCAGCTTCTGGGCAGAGTCCCTCAAGCTGCCAGTGGGTGCAGCAGCCAGGGAGGTGGGTGGGGCAGGGAGCTGAAGGCCCAAGGTACCATCCTCCAGTGACACATCACTGGAGGTGTCAGGCTATGGTGCAAGTGAAGGCAAGATGCCCCTGCCGTTGGCACTCACAGGTGAGCAGCCTGTCTCCTGGGGCACCAAAATGCAGGTCAGCTCCTAAATGAAGGGCATGGTCTTTTGGGCACAAACAGACCAATGGCTGAAGTTGGTCATGGCCACCAATTGTGCCCAAAATACTTTGATCTTCACATGGTACTGCCACACCATCTAAGAGTGGCCTTGTGCATGCATCCCAGCTGAAATGGCTTCATAAATGTGGGCATTCAAGCACGCACCCACACAAACTGCCTCTGGTTGCCAGCACCACCCAAGAGCGCCATGAGGTCATGTGCCTTCTTGTGGGTCCAGTTCGGGGCTCGGGCACTCAGGATGGGCATGGGCACATGGGTGGAGGCAGGGCTTGATGGGGATGACGTGCTGGACATACTTCCCATACCAGCTCTCTGGGCCCCTGCACAGCTGTCCCTGTGATGCCAGCCATGGATGGCTGCCAGCAGCACTGTGGACAAGGGCACAGCCAGGGTCAGGGAGAAGCACAATAGAGGCACTTCACCTCAGTGCCTGCAAAAAGATGGAGCTGGGGATGAGGGGCACCAGGGAGCAGATGCTGGCCCTGCTGCCATAGACAGCAGAGTCAACAGCCCTGGGGGGAATCTCAGGGCTAGGCAAGGGATGCAGCAGGCTGCAGGCCTTTGCAACACTCACCTGTGACCAGCTAGGGAACAAGATGGCCAGAGGCTGCCTGAGTCCTGTCCAGGGGGAACACAGGGCCTGGTAGGCTCCCACAGGCAGCACTGGCTCCTTCAGGCTCCCTGTGCTGTGTGCTCCAAGGCACAAATGACTGGAGGGCTGTAGCTAGGGCTGCCAGAGAGCTGCCCACCCTTGGAGGAGGGGAGGCAGCCAGCCAGGAGCTACGAATGGCCCCCTGAAGTCCCTGCGTTAATGTGCATTAATGGGTCTACAGATGTGTTAATGCAGTTTAACAAGTCACACCTAAATTTGATGCTTGCTTTATGCAGGTATCGAATTTAGGCAGGATTAGCCTTAAATAAGGCTAATGAGCATTAAATGCCCACATGTAGACATGCCCGGTGAGAGCAGAACAGAGTAGCACAGGCATGAATGGAAACCTACTGGTAACATTATGATGTAAGCAAGCCAATCCACATGGTTAAGAAAGCCTTCTGAATAGATACTTCAGTTAAACTCTTGTCTCCATTTCTCCCCAAAATCCCTCTCCTCCAAAGGAATAATACTAAGAAAAAAACAGAGATTTAACCTCATCAAGTTTCCCTAATAAGATTTCTACTCCCAATATTGAATCTTTATTCTGGTCATTCATTAACATGTCATTAATTATTGTAGAATCATTATCATTACAGATATATGCTGTGAGCGCTGATTTTTTTTCCACTCCCCTTGAAGTGATCTGCCAGGTCTCATTTCACTGTTTGTTTAAAGAAACAGCACCATGGAGGCAGAGTGGGAAGAATGGAGTGTTCCACTATGACTGTGCAATACATATGCTCAGCTAAGAAATTCTTCATGTATTTTTCAATGTGGTGGGAAAACACAGCCTCTTGTTAGGTTCAAAGTCAAAAAGGTCCAACATCTGTCGAAACTGATAACTTATTCTACTGACAACCTTTGAAATGAAAACATGATACAATAGAAAACTAGCCCAATATTAACACGCTTTTACAGACAGCATTCCCAGATTCCTTTATCCAGCCAAACAAAATGCATATCTTCTTCCAAGTTCATGTTTATTACCAAGTAAGTACTGAAAGAAAAATAAGTCTGTGATGCCACAAATTTTTAAGCAAATTTACTTTAACACCTTTTCTGCCCATTTTAGAATCACTTTCTACAAATAATCTACCCATGAGCCAGGAATACATATGCTTAATTTTAACCACTGGACTAGTCATTCTTAAATCTATGGAACTATTCATGCACTTAAAGTGAAGAACATACTTGAGTGCTTTGCTCTAAATGGCTATTGAGACAAACTTTACCAGCATGAATATTTGCAGAAAGTGAAAATTATGAGTATATATTGCAGAATGAGAATTTAAAATTAATGATTACAAATAATCGAGCTGGAAAGCTGGCTTTAAGAATTGCAGAGAGAGGTAGTCAGCCATGTTAGTCTGGAGTCAGGCAGAAGGCAGGGTAGATTGGCAATTTATAGACTAACTAAATCAGAAATGCCTACGCTTTTGTAAGTAGCAGCTTACTTCATCAGATACAGTGAAAGGACTGCAAGAGCAGCGCTTCCAAATAGAAAGCAATGATCAGATCCCCTACCTTTTGTATTCTAGTCACTGCTTTCTATTTAGAAACTTTGCATCCTACAGCCCCTTCACTGCATCTGATGAAGTAAGCCATGGCTTGCCAAAATGTATGCATCCCTAATTTAGTTAATCTATAACAGGGGTGGCCAACCTGCAGTATGCATGTCACAGGTCTCATGGGCAGCCTGTGTGTGTGGCACATAGCAAATCCGGTTGGGAACAGTGGCAGATAAAGCAGGGAGCAAAAAGTAAAGCAGCAAATTGAGCAAGGAACACAGGGCAGGGAACAGAAAGCGGAGCAACAGATTAGACAGGGGAAGGGGATCAGAGTGACATTTAGGGAGAGTACAGGGCTAATTTATCACATTTGCCAAAAAGGTTGTCTCCCACTGGTCTATGAGGTACAACTCTACCCTACTTTTTAAGAACTGCACTCATTTTATCAAAATATGGGAACAGACCGCATGCTCCTTGTGTCTGCTCAGAAGACCCCAATTTCTTATCTTGAAAATTTGTAATGGATTGCTCATAAATGTACTTCAAGGCAAGCGTTATTTCCAGAAATGATTCTGTGAATTATTTTGAATAACGACAATAAGTACAAGCTATGATGTGTGCAAGGGTCATTCCCTATCACCAAAACAGGGAAAGTTAATGACTATATCACCTAATTCATATATTGCATTACTAATTGTAGCTCTGTCAGTAAGATACTTGCTTAAATATTCTGGAGGACCCCATTTTTTCACTATAGTGAAATCTGCACATTAAAAACAGGCTGAGGTCCCATGCTTAATAAAAATTTCTAATAAACATAAAGCAAACCACTTCTACCTATATTTAACAATGAGGCAGGGTTCATTCTTAAGACAAGAAGTTTGTATGTAATATGAATAGCTTCTTCTATGGATTTTACCATGTTCTGTGGGAGGAACTGATATACAAATTTCATGCAGCTTGGTTTGGAAGTCTGAGTGCTTATGTTAAGCTTATAACAATCCTTATAAGCTTTCTAAATCTGAAAATTGGACTGGACATAAAACATAGTTAATATGTTTTCTTATGGATTTGCTAGTATGTCCTGTTTTAACTAAGTGAGAAATGCCAAATAAATATCTGCTCTCACCGCAGATCAGCATTTCTCCTTGCACTCCCAACAATAGACCAAGCAGTACTTGAGGAACACAGAGGAAAAAAGGGATCTTACCAAGCTTTTTCAAATCTCAATAAAGGATGCTTTCTTTCACAAAATAAATGAGGTAAGGGTGGAAGGTAAATGGAAAAGATCAAACAGTTATGAACACTTGTGAGACAAAAGGAAGAAAAAGGCAAGAAGATTGAGATGGGTGTATTTGCATGATCATGAATTAGATGCACGGCCATTTTGTCTTCATACCTTTGCTAGCATACTTCCATCCTGAGATGCAAACCCCAGGTATTACCAATCCTGGAGTCCAATTGGGCTGTCTTTATCCATACCAGTTGGTGGATTTATGTTACTCTGCTATTTCTTGGAAGCAGAAATCTCAAAATTCACGCACATCCCCTCTCTCCACCCCCATTTCTTTTTTGCTCGTTAACATTTTATTTTCTCTGAAAATAAGGGTGTTTTGTTCTAACGCAATTATAGCAAGTGTTGATGGTCTGATGACAGATGGTAATAGCTCCCACATGTTGAAGAATGGTTAATTGAAAGCAGTATTTGAATGAACAGGACATCTAGAGCAACACTGAATTCCCAGAAGTGAGTTGTGCAGGGTGTGCAGAGATGACCAGCATGGTTCAGGGTCAACTCAACTGTTTTCACCTTTCCCTAACAAAGCTGACATAGCCATAATGGATACACTTGATCTTCTCTGAGCTTGGAACCTAAGTAGTCCTTGGCCTGGCTGTCACTTGGATAGGAGACCATTCCAGAGATATATGCCAAAGTGCCATGGTTGAACATTTGACCATAGAAACCAAATAAGAGGCAAAACTACATTCAGCCCCAAAGGAGGTCCATAAAGGTCTAAGAAGTGCTACAGGGACCTCTCCCATAAATGAGGCAGTGGAGGTGCCCCTAAGAGAAGCCCCCTGCTGCTTCTCTCAATCATGCCTGTAGCCTCTGCTGAACTGGCAAATGGTAAGGAAAGGAAGGAAGGAATAAAGTCTCTAAATCATGCCCTACACTAATGCTATCAGCCATTTTCTTTTTTCCTGCCTAACATGTAGGCATTCTAGGAGAAGCTTCCAAAGCTCAAAAACCAAATGAGGTAAAGATCATTACGTGGCAATCAACAGTCATCCTGGGGCATGGTATACGCATGAGGGCCACCCAGACCTTCAATGCATATGCCTAGGCAGAAAAATTTTGGAGGAGTGGAGGCTTCCCAGACCTTCCATCTTCCCCTTAGGTCACTGAGACAGAATCCAAAGACCAAAATGAGTCTAGATGTGTGGTGCCTCCGTGACTGTAGTTGGTTAAGTGTCAGGGAATCAAACCCAGGTCTCATGTATGGTAGAGGATTCTACCAAGGAGTAGAACCACCTGTCCCTGAACCACAGGGGACTGATGAAAATCAAGCAAGTCCTTTAATCCTATCTGTGTTGCCATCTGCTCCTGGCCAGCCAGGTGCCTGAAAACACCCAGAACTTTCAGCAGAAAGAGATGATCTGCCTGAAGGGAAGAAATATTGCTGTCAAAGACAACTGCAGAAGAGTCTCCCTTCAGGATGAGTGGCAATCCTGGGACATCTATTTTGTAAAGACACTGCCACTCCAGGAGGTTAAGGCACAAGGAAGGCAACTCCCTGCATGTGTGTATAGACAAGTCAACAAAGGCAGCATAAAACAAAGACAGCAGCCTCCAAAGTGGGAGGGCCCCAAGGAGGGCCCAAGCTTGCTATTGATTCTATGTTGATAGTTATCATATGTCCAGGTTTTCCTGGACATGTCCTCTTTTTGGATCCTCCAATCTGGGCATTTTTTTTCTCAGTATGATCAAATGTCTGAGATTTTGGTCAGCTCAGCTTCAAAGTTTTTCCTGCCTTGCCCTAGCAAAGAGCTGCCTGGGGCTGGGGGGACTGAAGGGAGGGCGACTGGAAGCAGGGTGCACACACATGTGGCTGGCATGCTGCCAGGCAGGGCAGTGGGAGCAATCCTGGCAGCTGCATGCAGTTAAGTCTAGGGGAATGAGGATTGGAGGGCCAGGACTTGGGGACTGTTTGGTGGTGGGGGTGGGGGTCTGTGCAAGGGGGACTGTGGGTCAGGAGTGGGGGGCACCTCCAGCGATGTAGGTCTGCTGGTTGGGAGGGAGGGGCACCAGCATGGCCCAGAGGAGCAGAGAATTTGGGGTTGGGAGTGAGAGGCAGCGGCAGAGCCAGTAGTCTGTAGGTCAGGAGTGAGGGACTGTGGCTTGGAACAACAGAATGAGCAGGAGCAGGACACTGGCATATCACTGCCGGCACACACATATAATTCCTCCCCACTGACAGGTGTCCTCTTTTTTGGAACTGGAAATATGGTAACCCTAATTGGATATTAGGAAGAAGTTTGTCGCTAGGAGGGTGGTGAAGCACTGGAAAGAGTTACCCAGAATGGTCCTTGGAGGTTTTTAAGACCAGGCTTGACAAAGTCTTGGCTGGGATGATCTATTTGGGGAGGGTCCTGCTTTGAGCAGGAGGTTGGATTAGATGTGACCTCCTGAGGAAGCTTCCAACTCTACTTTTCTGTGATTCTGATACTGACTTGTAAAAATGCCCAGTCTATCCACTGAGCACGGAGGGAAGGAGGGGAAGCATCGGAGTAAACCTAGGAAGAGTCGCTGTTTTCAAAGCAGGCTCCTCGCGCTTTTTAGGTCAGGCACTGAGATGAGCAAATAGAGAGGCTAAGATTGCGATGGAAGGGGCTGGGCATTTCCCGAGGGCGGACACACACACACACACACACAGACACAGACACACACACACACACACACACACTCGGGGGCTGAAGGCAGGGCAGCAGGCGGAGGACTACAGCTCCCAGCGTGCCGGGAGAGGCGCTGCCCCAGCTGGCGGGCTGCCGCTCGCCTTTCAAGGGCGGATTTCTCCGTCAGCGGGAGTTTAGCGCAGCCAAGCGACCGGCCGGAGCCATCTCCGGGCACCGGCGAGCGGCTGCTTCCAGCCCGGGCAACTTTGTGGCGCCTCCTCAGCGGGGCAGCGAGGAGGAAGGCGGCGGGGGAGGGAGGAGCAGGCGGGCAGGGTACCAAGCCGGGGGCCCGGCCGCCTACCCGCCCGGCTGGACTGCCCTCGCCTCCCGGAGCTGAGGGGCGGCTCCCGGCTGGGGCGACGGAGCGGGCTGTGCCGGGCTCCTGAGCGGACACCTGCGGGCTGGGCGGCGGGGGACGTGCCTCGCTGCCCACGCCGGCCGGGGAGGCGATGCCCGCGCCCAGCGCGCCGGGGCCGGGGAGCCCCGCCGGGTGCCTGGCGCTCGCCACAACTTTCATGGGCGGGAGGGCGCGGCGGGCGGGGGCTGCGGGGCCGTGAGAGCCGAGGCGGCGGAGCCTGGCCGGGCTCCCGGGGCTCAGGGATGCGGAGCCCGGGCGTATGGTGGCTGCTGAGCCGGGCGTGCCTGCTGCTGCTGCCGCCCTGCGCCCTGGTGCTGGCCCGGGTGCCGGGCTCCTCTTCCCACCCGCAGCCCTGCCAGATCCTCAAGCGGATCGGCCACACGGTGCGGATCGGGGCCACGCACCTACAGCCCTGGCTCGCCCGGCCGCGGGCGATCACCGGGGGCTGGGGGCCGCCCCATGGCGGGGTCGGGGTCGGGGGCGCGGGCGCGGGGCAGGCGGCGCGGGCTGCCAGGGCCGCGGGCGGGCAGAGGCGGAGGCCGGCGGGCAGCCCGCGGGGCAGGGCCGGGGAGCGGGCCCCGGAGGCGAGCGCAGGCCGGGAGCTGGTGCTGCTGCCCCGGGAGGCGCTGCTGGCGGCGGTGGAGAGCCTGAACCGGGCGCGCGGGCTGCTGCCCTACAACCTGTCCCTGGAGGTGGTGATGGCCATCGAGGCGGGCCTGGGGGACCTGCCGCTCCTCCCCTTCTCGTCTCCCAGCTCGGCCTGGAGCAGCGACCCCGTCTCCTTCCTGCACAGCCTCTGCCACACCGTGGTGGTGCAGGGGGTCTCGGCCATCCTGGCCTTCCCGCAGAGCCGCGGCGAGATGCTGGAGCTGGACTTCGTCGCCTCGGCCCTGCGCATTCCGGTGCTCAGCGTCGTGCTGCACGAGTTCCCCAGGAAGAGCCAGGTGAGGGGCGCGGGGCGCGGGGCTGGCGGCGGCAGGGGCTCGTGAGCCTCAATGGACGGGCCGTGCCCTTATGGGGAGCACCTTCACTGAGGAGGGGGCAGGTCCCGCGGGCGGGAGGTGAGGCGCCCCCGCGGGGCAGCCGGAGCCGGGCGCGGCGCTCGGCCCCCAGTTCAGCACCCTGGACAGCGCCGCCGGCAGAGCCCGGGCCGGGACGGCCCCCGCGGGCTGACTGCAGCGCCCGGCTCCGGCCGGAGAGCCGCTCCCTGCAGCCGAGCCCCTGCCAGCTCCACCGCACCATTTCGCAGCCCAGGGGCTGAGCCGCAAAGAGCATTGAAGGACTTAATGCCCAGGGTCCCCCGGCAAGTGTGTGCGAGAGACAGAGAGGAAGAGAACTCGGCTCTTTGGACTTTCCATGAGGCAGGAGAGAGTCTAACTTGGGCGGGCTGTTGTAGTATCTTGTATGGCAGGAGCCTGTCACAACGGGGAAGTTAGAAGTGACAACTGCTAGGGACCGGCTTCTGAAACCCAGTGCTTATCTCTACGCATTATTTGCCTGGGTAAGAGTGCGTTTGAAAGTGCCCGAGCGGGCTCTGTGGGGGCTGGCCGTTTGCAGAACGCGCTGCCTGCTGCCAAATGCAGATCGCCTGCTTTTCCCCTGTATCACAAAGGGTCGCTTCATCATTTCCCACTAAAAGCAGTGAGCGGTGGTAAAACATCCAAACCACGTTTGGCTTAGCTACTTTTTTTTCATTTGCCTGTGCTGGATTACAGCTTCAAAACACCAAATAACGAGAGCCCCTTAGCTCAGATTTCACCCCAGCTCCCACGTTTCATTGGTTTAGCAAAGCCAGGACAACACGCAAGACAATTTAAAATAAGCATTTTAATGCAAGGAGGCGATAGCGCACTCTATGTAAATCTGTTACCATAGCATCTTTTGCATACTGTATTTAATTCCAACAACCACTTTTATGCAAGTGAAACCAAACCTACAATACCACATACTCTATTTAGCCCACACTGCCTGAAGGTTGTTCAGTGTGATGCTAGAAACTAGAGAACAAGGAACAAGAAGGAAAAAGAAAATTACTATTGTTTTCTATAAGAAGGGTAGTACATTTACAGAAAAATGGTAGCCAGCAAAACAAAGTTTTTATCTCTTGATTAAAGGAACAAATTTAAAAAACAAGCCTGTGCCCCTTCCAGACCTCTTCATATTATAGAGGAAGTCACCAAATGAATCATGAAAATGCGAGGCAAAAATCTATCAAGAAAAGTGCATCTTCACTAAGGCTATGTCTATGTTGCAAATGGAGGTGTCCTGCAGCATGTCTCCCTTAGCTACCTTTAATCTACCTAGTTCAAGTAACAATAAGAGTACAGGTATAGGGGCACGTGCTCTTCACTGCAAGCTGCATAAGCCTGGCCAGGACCCCAGGCAAGCTCACTCACAGAGGTCTGTGCATCTCTGCTGTTGCTGCCAAGCTAGCTAATCGACAGCTAGCCCAGGTGTGCTGATGCATGCTCTCTGACCTCCAACAGCAGTGTGGAGAAGCCCTAGTTTTCAGGTGCCTGAGTTTGGGGCTTGTCTGGCTTTGTGGGTTTTTTTCCTAGCCAGCATAGACTTATTTCAGCTTTCAAAAGCTGAATTTTATTTCCTCTACATGAAAGGAATTGGAAAACTCAAAAGCTACAAGATGTATACACTGACAGCCTGATTCAGCATCCATGGAAATCACTGGGAAGCTTCCCATTAATTTCAAAGTGCTTCAGACTGGGATTTAATTGCTTATCTGATCTGTGTGACTACAATGCATAGATCCAATCCTATTCAGAACTGTTCTTGAATACAGGCTTGAGGCACCAACCTTAAAGTTATTTGAGACTATAATGGGATCTAAGTACATGTGTAGGTGCTGCCCTGAATGAGGATTGCTTTCTGTGAAGACTGTTCCTGCTAAGTTTATGCATTTAAAACATCTGGCCATTTTTAAAGGAACACCAGTCAAACAGGTAGGGTAATTCAATTTAAGGTTGGTCTGAGGTGCCCTGGCACTTTTTTAAGGCTTTAAAATCTGTTAGTAGATACCACATCACTTAATACATACGATAATATCAAACCTACTCTGCCACTTTCACTTCTGTGGCTGTTCAGTTTTAGAGGAGACTGCCACCTATAATTGTGTCGGTTTAACTGTTTCACTGTTTAACAAATAATGCAAGTCCTTGCTAATAGACCAGGATTGGATCACCTTTGTCCCAGAGAAAAAGTCAGGAAAAGGTCAAGATCATACTTTCTGAGCAGAATTAAGAAGTATCCTCATTCTTTATTTCCAAGATTCTCTTAATTAACTATTACTTTAATGAGCAAAACTTCTCCCAAACAACTTACTCAAAAGGGTGGCATATTTTTTTGAGTAATCCTTATACTCCAGGCTTCTTGAAGACAAAATGCTGCTTCTATTTCTTTGTTCTTGAAAAACAATGGTCTATTGTTCTGTTCCCTTAGAAATACTACAAACATAGAATATGCATTAGAGGCCTTCAGATTTGTTTAGTATACATCTTTAATTGCTAATCTTCAATATTTGGACACTGTTTAACTAGGATAGACTGATAAAAAAAGAAATCTATCAACAGATGAGGAATACAAGTTCTATTTTCCATCCCAAGGCTAGGGAGGAATATTTGCAGGATCTTTGTCTTGCTGTCAAGTGCTATATACAACAAGAGAAGTGTAGCTAAGCAGATGTTAACTGAAAGGCAAAACACTTTGTTGCTTTCAAGTGAATTTTATCCCATCAAGAGTTGTGGTAGAAAAACAAAGCATTTAATAAAATTCAAGTATATAAAAATAAAAGGAGAGAATGCTACAGAATTGAATGGGTTAATCACACTTATTGTCATCTGATTTTATGAGACAGAGGCCAAATGTAGCATATCCAGAGCCCGGAGAACACTTTGATACCATAGAATACACCCAGTGGAAGGCAGGGATCTCATAAGATTTTGAGAATCCTAAATACTTTATAAGTTTTGTCCTGCCAAATTCTACATACCCAAAATTAATATCATATCAGATAGATACAGCATAGGGCTCCCCCATTAGGTACAGCTGACAGTAAAGGCACAGAGTGTAAAATGACTTTCTTGCACAGTTTTCAGTTTGCATGTTCTGTCTAATGCTGCCAGGCATGATGGTGGACAGATTAAGGCAGTTCACTATAGTTCTAGAGGTAAGAGTTTGAATCTCATTTTACATTCATGCCACTGGCCCAGTTGTGAATGGGTACCTGGCCATTATGGCTGAGGAGTCAGCAAGGGCTGGGCATGATGCTAATGACATCACACTCTTCCTGTTCTATGCCACTGCTACAGAAGTGCCTGAACCACATTACCCCTTTGGCCAATTGCCTATCCAGGCTTGTGTACACCTTTGCACTTTTTGATCCAATGATTTGCACCTACTGACCCTATCCAAATACTGTTACCAAAGTTTTTTTCCTTCATGAAGCTCACCCCCTTTACAATATCAGCAAGCAAACGAAGCCACTTGCAACTATCAGTTGCCAAACGACATTAGGATTTTCTGCATATAATGCTGCTCCAGATTGTGCTGAAGTTTTGATAGGTTATTATTCTGGAGGAAGGAGCACTCAACCAATGACGGCACAGAGCAAAGACTTGACTAGCATTCTTCCATTCCTTTCTATGTCATTCCTTTGTATACACTATACAGTCAACCTCCCAAGATTGCCAAAAAGCCACTCACTGACTGTGCCTGACATGAAACAGGAAGATGACCTAAAGTAATTAAAAATGTCACTCCTAATAGTACATAAATATGAGCAAGAATAATTCCAGTGTATGTGGTATTATTGGAACTACATGGGAAGTTGGAGGGGGAGGTTGGGAGCAAGGCTCTCTAAACTTGAAGTTTCTATTTGCAGTTTTTATACCCTATTTTCTATTTTATATACTTTATTTTCAGCAGAGTATATAAAATTTACTCATTAACTATTCAGCTTTTCCTCCCTTCCCAGGGTGTAATATTAAAAAGAAATTTCATAAAACCATGTCATGCAGTAAAATAAATAGAAATTGACTGGCTACGTGCATGGTGTTTCCAGCAGGTTTCTTCAGTAGCTGATACTGGGGTGAGGAGCAATTTATGACACCATTATTTAATGGTGACCACCTGGCTCAGACTTGAAGGTGGAGAACCAAAAAAGGAACCAACAATGTGTGTTTAATTTTAAAAAGAATGCCACAGTTAGCTACTATGTCTGGGCACAGAACAGATGATGCTGAAGCAAACAGACTCTTAACATTTAATTTGCAATTCAACTTTAAAGAACAAGCTTCCTCTTGAAAATAAGTTTGTAGTATGGATGACACATGAACAGAAAGTGTTATAATATACTGGGCATATGGTACCTCCAGAAGGGATACTGAACTACCAGATCATAGTCATTTTGAACACCTGTGGGTATGAGAAGGCATTTGGGCAAGGGAATGGAAGGAGAAGTCTTGTATCAAACATAACCAAGAAGATTTTTCCCAACACAGAATTAAGATTTTTATAAAACAGCAATGTTCCATTACAGAATGTGATAGTTTAACATTGTGTCATCCTAAATTTGGTTAAATCCAAACACTTCACATTTTAAAAGGATCTTTCACTGCCACACACAATGCATACACATTTCCCCTCCCTCATCCCATATCATTTCATGTTAAACCATTAGGCAATATACAGTCTAAAACAACTCTAAGAAGTTCTGAAGGGTGCCTCTTTAAAGATCGACTTCAGATTAATTTCCATCTTCCCATGCAGAGGATGTTCAACTGATGCTTGCTCTCCTTCCAAACCCTACTAGGTAAGTCCAGTAACATAAGTACTTCCTACACTTCTTCTATGAGGACGAAGAGCTCATTTCTTATTCAAGCTTCCTGAGCAATGTACAGGATGTGTCTACACATGCATAATGTGCTGTAGCCTATTTTACTGAGCATTAAAGTGCCATGTAAAAAACCATGAGATTATGCAAGTGTACAGTAAAATAAGCTACTGCACATAAAGTGTCACTTAAAAACCATGCACATTCATTATTATGCATTAAGGCAACCTAACATGCATGTCTTTAGTACCTCACATCAGAGGCACTAAATTTAATGCACATTAGAAAAAATGCACATGTAGACACGCCCACAGGGTATTAATGTAACCATGAATCGGGCCCTATGTAAAAAGCTGCCTGAGAAATGTTAATCCTTCTGAGCATGAACTATAAAGGCACAACTAGACTTTTGTTAATACAAGTGTTTTATATCTTTCTTGTGTTTGGTGGAAGATCTTGGCCATACAATAATCTACCAGGCAAAGCAGAAATATGCATTTGCTAGCTAAACATTTTCAAAATCCTAACTCATAAACACAGGATTAAATCCGTATAAATTTTTCATACTTTCCAGTGTTGCCTTTTCCTCTGAAAAAAAGCTGGATTATGATTTTGAAACTGTGCGCACTTGTGCTGTATCATAATCTATGCAATGTCGGCTATGGGATTCACAGCATTTTCATAGTTCATTGCATTTTCAGCTATGTATCAGTCCATCAGTAATCTTTCAAATTATAAATGAAGTTAGCCTTGGAACCATAGGAAAGTAGTGCTGGAAAGGACCTCAGGAAGTCATCTAGTCCAGCTCTCTGCTCAAGACAGGGTCATCCCTGATGAAACCATCCCAATTATTGGCTGGCCTTGGGACAAGAAAGCGGTCCTTGTTTATATGATTTTTTGTGCTGGAAACCTTTGCTTAGATGTTCTGAAAGAGATATTGGCATCAGATTTGGAAGTAGTGTTGCCACCTTGTATATTTTTAATTCTCACATTTCCCTCATTTAAGGTCTTGGCTCCAACTCTGTTTTTCTACATCATTACACACCTGATATAAGTAGTAGTCATCCTCACAAGGTGTCCTAAAGACAATCAGGTTCACAACAAAACCATTCCAAAATTTCATTAGAAACTTTGTCTCATTTGAACTTCAGATAATGACAGAATATTACAGCCTGGTTTAGGTGACCCATGTTGTCTTGATTAACTCATTTCCCTTAGGCAATAGGCTTTGGATTAATAGAAGCACTAGATAATAGAAAGAATATTTTGCAGCATTTCCCTCAGTTTTAGTATATGGTCTGCAAGAAAGATTTCAGTTCATCAAGACTGAAGAGGATCCTTTTCCAAAATAAAAGTATGAGTCATGTTTGGATTGAAAACATATTTAAGCTTCTTTTTTTTTTTTTTTTTTTTTTTTTTTTTTTTTTTTTTTGCATTCTTAACTTCAGATTTTATCAGACATTGTTAAGCACAGCCAGAATTTTATTTTGGGAATTTTTCCAAAAGGAACTTTTGTTGTCATTTTAAATATTTCTTTCTATGAAAAAAATGCTCAAAAACTCACATCTATCCTTGAGTGTTTTGTCCAATAATTTAGATGCTGAAATGAAGAGATCCTGCAATGTATAATATTTAGTAGGGGCATATTTTAAACTGCTGATTTACAGTCATTTTTTTCTTTCCCTCAGCTTTATTATTGCCCCTAAAGTTGTATTTCATTGGACTTTCTGGAAGCTGGTAAAGGCTAATCTGTTCAAACATTCACGGTTCTTTGCATTGCATAGAAGTCAATATCTTCATCACATTCATTACAAGCTATTTCAGCATGTACTCAGAAACAGCCATTAAATCACTGTCTCCCAATCTAAAGCCTGTTAGTGTAAAAGTGGGACCATCTACATGGTACACTACTGTGCAGTTCTTACTGTGCAATTATTTAGTATTTGTATTAGCAAGTACTAAATAAATGCACAGTAACCAAAGTTATCTGAACTAGCTGTTACTTCCAGCATCCTTCAAGATGTTAACTGCTTTGTTTATCTCAATTGATCTAATCAACCCACTTTTTACTTCTTTTAGCTGTATCTCATCCCTTGTCTCTTCTTGAAATAAAGCCCATGCTTTCTACCAGTCCATTCACAGCGCCCCACAAAGTAAGCTGTTGCCTACAAAAGATCATGTCTGTCTGATCTCTAAGTTCCTGGCCTGCCCAAGCCTCTAAGTTGCTAGCCTGCCCAATATTCTGTCCGTTTCTCAAGGAATTACTATGCATTCTTGCTTATGCATTTTGTTGATGATTATATTAAAGACCAAGCTAAAGCCATGGTCTTGATCATCTTGCTTCAGAAGTGCATCTAGCTCTGTTAGGTTTTATCAAATTGCTCAGTCAACCTCATAAACTCTTCTTATTATTATGTTACTTTCTTCCACATGACAGGCACTTTAAAGAATGAGGACTTTCCAAAATTTAATATTTTTAAACTAAAGGTTATACAAGTAGCCTTTGCCTGTTGGTTCAATCAACATATCTATAGGGAATGAATGTAAAACCACAAAATCATAAGTATATTCACTTTTCATGTCCAGTATATATTCCTTCACTCGTTCACCATTACTCTATACCCACTCCCACCAACCACAGTCACCAAAACTGAATAAATTTTGGAGCAAAGGATACAAATACTAATACACCTGCTACATCAACCCTGCTATTGGATAGGCTATTTCATTTGTGAATTCACTGACACTGCACTCTCATGGACACTTAGTGTTGTTGTTTTTTTATGTGTATAAAGAATGTTTACATTTAATATTCCTTGTGCCATTACATTTTGCCTTGGTTTACATGCTATCAGTCCACAGATATATGGAAGAGTAATCCTTTCCATTCCAAATCACTAGAAGAGATTCTTCAGAATGGCTTTTTGCCCTGAACAACTAAGTTAAATTAATATTGCTTAGTAATTTGGTTTAAATGTGACATTGTTTTACTTAAGGGCATGCAGCTGAGCATCAGAGGAAACATGTATCACAATATATTTAGCACTGTTCACTTATAAGCATTTAGTCCAGTAGCACACAGCACTAAACACTGCCTAAGGACATAATGCTTTCAGTTATCACCATAGGCAAGAATAAAATCTTCCCCACAACCAACAGAATAATGGTCAAATTCTCAGTTGCTTCAAACTGGTGTAGCAAATATATACTCCCTGAGAATTTGGTCATAAAATGCAGTGTGCCAGATCCTCCATTGGTGCAAATTGATTCGGCTTCATTAAGCCAATGGAGCTATCCAAATTTACAGTAGCAAACAACCTACTCCAGAGGGTGCAATATGTTACTCAAAGTATCTTGAAATCTCCACCTGCATGATGTCCACAATTAAATGTGAATGTCTGTTTATAGAGATTGTGGATCCCTAATGCAGTCTGTGTTTAATGAATTATTTATAAAATAAACCACAACATGCTGAACGCTGAATGCACTGTTAGCAACAGCACATCATTTTATGGTAGTATTAATTGTGGTCTTGTTTCAGTGGTCACTCAATGTTTATCTTTTCTCTCCTGTGCTATGCTTATTAAAATGTACTCACCCCTATTGCACCTACCAGAAATCAAGACGTGTTCCAGTTAGCTTGAATTTATGGGAGTTCATACCATCAGCTGATAACTGAATATCTGTGATTTTTCTTTTTCAACTCCAAATGTTTTTAATTAAATTGTGCTCCAAGGACCAATACATTTCTCAATCTGGTTGGGGGATTTTGGAAAACTATCCCAAATATGCTTCTAAATGTGGATTGTAAATTCTTTGGAAAAGGGGCTGTGTGTTTCTTCTGTGCTCCAGGGCAATGGAATCCTGATCATGTAGCTTACAGGTACTATTGAAATACAAAGAATTGTGAACTTCATAATTGGCCCCAGCAGAGAGATCAATACAGTGATCAAACCTGGTGGGTAGACTTAATAGACTGTCTTAGTTATAAGCATAGATTGAGCAGTGAAAGAAGAGAGAAAAGAGAGACATCTGAGATTGCGTCACGGAACTCCTCCTTCCCCAAGTCACACAGAGATGGTGAAAGTGGGATCTCATGGTGCTTGGTTTCTTTTAGGACATTTTAAGAAAGGAGACATTTTCAATAAAATGTTTTTTGTTCCTTGCAAGACTTTTAATTTCCTTCTTTCAGTTATTCCTCATTTCTTTGACAAAATACCAGGTTATTTTAGCACATTAGATGTTATGCTGCAGGTAATGATAGAAACAAACCTCTCTCTAACATGCACTACTATCTGGACTACTAGACTCTGGGCGCCTATACACGAGACGCAAGGTTGCTCTGACGTGCTGTAATTACAGCATGTCAGAGCAGACTTTATTTATTACCATGCCCTGACAGACTCCAGCATCTCATATATCAGCATCCACATGCTGAAAAATGACAATGGGAGCACTTTAAATAAAGCTCATTCGATGAGCTTCAATTAAAATACTCCCACCACTATTTTTCAGCATAGGGATGCTGATACACGAGATGCTCCGGGCACTTTAATTAGAGCAGCTCTCGGAGCCGCTCTAATTAAAGTATCCCCCACTCCAGAAGCATGTGTATAAATGCACTCTGTAACAAAGAGAAAACTCCCTTGTAAGGAGGTGCTCAGATTTTATTCAGGGGGCTGAAACCCAGCTGTACATTATTAGCAGGTAATAGTCTACATGGCTGGAAGGCTGAGATCCTGCTGTAACCGATAACTACCAAATGACAGTGGAGTCCCAAAGAGGATTACAAGTTCCAAAAGCAGAGTGCAAAAGAGGAAGGAGGAGAGGACAGGGTGTGATCTTGGGGAGAAGAACAGAGCCAGAAAGATTCCCCACTCTGCGTCAGAAGGAAAGCAGCAGGTTCCGGTTTGTTTGGTTGTATGGTCGTTTTGCTTTTCCTAGTTTAACAGATGTGTTAGTTATGGTTGTGAAGCCTTACTGAGAGGAATAAAACTGTTTTGAAAGCCTGAACCAAGCTGCCTGACCTAGCTAAAGAAGGTGGGAGAGTGACCCACTTAAATCCCTGTTAACACTTGGCAACAAACATGTGTTTTCTTAATAGGTCCGTTTAAAAAGGGCAACAATTACTTGCAGCACTTTGGACTCCATTTTATGGCAGGGATTTGGAAGATTTAGCAATTTCTGCAAATCAGAAAGGATTTGAGTTAGCAATAATTCCCCTCTGGGTTTGTAAAACAGAAGGTACTATTAGTTTAGTTTGTTTCATTTGTTTAGTACTGCATGACACAATGGCCCTGGAACTGGCTTTTATAAAGTTCTATTGATTAAATCATGTGATGTAAAGGGGGAGATAAAGCAATGCCAAGTGATTATTTCCAGGTACATTGTAGAAAATACTGCTGGAAGGAGAGCAGTTGTGATACCTCCGCTACGGGTGGGTAATTAACAAATGAGTAGAACTTTAATGGATACATGGTATAACTCCCTGATCATATGCAGGAACAGCAGCCTGAGTGCTTTTTTTGGGGAGTTCTAATTATAGCATTCTAGCAAGGGAAAGTCCTGTTGGACTATACCATCCAGAATCCTTAACAAGCTGCTGAGTCAATTTACATGATAGACTGTTTGACAGTTTAACCAGAGGAAACAAGTTTGTTGCTTCCAACTCAAATAGGAGATCACTCTCCTTCTTTGAAGTGTCTAATATGTCATACAGGGGGGAAAAGGCTTGGTCCTGTGGTGTCAGGGGAGAAGGATTATGTTTTACTTAAGAGAGAACCCTCTATTTCATTTTATGATTTGGGGATAAATTTCAGGCCAGCAGTTCCAGTGACTCTCAACTCCCCATGATAACAGATTAGCAGTAGGCCTGTGCGAAGTGGCTAGTATTCGCTTCAGATTTGGCCAATTCAGGGGACAGTGATTCAATTCAGTGATTTGAATCACTGTCCCAAACTGATTCAGTCTAATCTGATTTGGAGATTCAGCTGCTGCCAAATTGGCTGAATCTCCAAATCAGACAGTCCCCCCTCCACCCTCCCAGCCCACCATAGCTGCCCTGCCCGGCTCCAGCTCCTGGCTCTTTGAAAAAAAAAAAAAAAAAGCTCCAGGCTCACCAGCTCCTGGCCAGCAGGGGGGCGATTCTCCGCTGCCCCCGCACTGCCCTATGCTGTACGGTGGGCTCTGCCACGAGCCCCCAAAAGCCCTGATGGCTGCCGCAGCAGCCAGCGAGTCTGGGTTTTGGGTTTTTTTTGTTGTTTCATTTTTTTAAGAGCCACAAGCTGGGCTAGGGGTGGGGCAGCCATGGAGGGGCTAGGAGAGAGGGCGGGGGATGGGGGCTTGTGGCAGAGCCCCCAACACAACACAAGGCAGTGTAGGGCAGCAGAGATCACCCTCCCCCCACCCCACCTGGCAGGAGTCGGCGAGTGGAGGCTTTTCTTTTTTTTTTAACAGCCAGGAACTGGGGAGGGGCGGGGCAGCCCTCGACAGGGCTGGGAGAGTGGGTGGAGGTCAGGGGGCACTCAAGGGGACTGGAGGAGCAGGCAGGGGATGGGGCCTGGTGGCTGTCCCCCCATGGTTCCCTCTACCCCACCCTACTTACTCCCTGCAGCAGCGGGCAGGGACTGCCCAAATCTCTGAAGCTCTCCAAATCTTTTTCGAATTGAACTTCAAATCAATTTGGACCTATTTATTGGTCTCCTGGTTTGATTCAGATTTGGCCACTGAATCTGGCCAAATCTCCTTTGAATCAGATCAGCACCCAAAGCTTTGCACAGCCCTAATAAGCACCATTGGAGTTTTTTGGTTTGTTTTTGGTTTTTGTGGGGGAGAGGGGAGGAAATTAGGCCCCAAACTGAGACAAGGAAGGGTTTGAGATGAATACTTCTTTGGTCTGCAGTGAGAGGAGCAAAGAATTAAAAAGACTGGCCTGTCCTACACACGCTTTCAGTTTGTGACTGGAAGCTCAGTCCATCTGACTGTTGCTAGCCTCTATTTACATAATTATTCCCCAATTTCAAAGTAACATATGAAGGTATATTAACAAGTAAATGTTGAACAAGAAAGACCTACCCAATAATTACAGACAAAAGGACTTTCTAATTTCAGAATAAAGGGTAAACGTTCAAGTAAATACTTTGTAGTTGGGTTGGAATGCTGTTGTAGCCATAATGGTCCCAAAAATGGGAGGCAAAGACTTTTTGGTTTATACAGTAGGTCCAAACCTACTGTATCAGTAAATATTTTGTCTTAAGACAGTCCACACCTTGCCTATGGCCATGCTAATCAAGGACAGCAGCAGAATCTTTGGAAGTTCACAATACTGATCTGCAAGGATCCTGGTTTTCTCTGATAAAAAAATCCAAAATTTTCTGACTAAAAAATCCCAAATCCATGTTTTTCTGTGATTAAAATGAAATGCTGTTCTATCTATCTATAGAAGAGAGAGAGAGCGGCATTTCATATATGTATGTATCAGTTGAACACAACATTTTCTTGATATATTTACAATCTTAAAGTAATTTGGAAGCATACCAGTGCCTCAATCATTATAATAAAATAAATTCTAAATACCTATATATTTTGGCATTTGATTTTAGTTTTATTATCACAGAAAATCGGAGCTCCTGCTGCTCCCTTCACTCACTAGGGCATGGGTTCAGCTGCAACTGTCTCCCCCCGGGTGCTTTGTGATGCTGACCAGCCCTGATATACTGGTGCCCTGCCCATTCCCCTGCTGTTACCCCTCACTCCTGACCCACAATCCTCCACCTCCCTCCAGTGTTTCTGGTGCCTGTCCTGACCTGCTGCCCATCTGCTGGCCCTTCTCATGTCTTTCTTTAAATGTAGATAGAGGAGCTGACCACTTTTAGGGTAACATATTACAATGCTCAATCAGGAAGTGGGGAACCTGAGTGGGATACCCTATTCAGCCTGAGGGGATCCAAACCCTCCCCATCCTAATCAACATGCTACAGATCAGGCTAAGTGAAGATACTGTCCATCTCATTCACTGAAGCTCAGCCAGTGTGCAAAAAATAAATAAAAAAGATAGATGGCACCAGAAAGAGAACTGGTATGAGATGGAGCATCACTATGCAGTCTATTGCTTAGGGCACTTGTGGGGGAGCTAGATTTCAGTCCTTGCTCCCAGTGTTTATCATCTAATTAATATCCCATGTCTGAAGAATGTTGAGAGCAGGGGTTAGTACCCCGCTACCGCTCCTTCCCTCCCGCAGGTGGCTGCCGTAATCAAGCTACAGCATCTGGCTGCTCCTCTAGTCTCTCCCCTGGCCCTTATCTTCTTACCTACAGAGTAACGGCACAGCTTCAACAGGAGGGGTGGAGAGTGGCCCAATCCAGGCTAACCTACAGCCTTCTGGGAGGCAAAATGTGTGGTTTTGAACCCTTAGAGCAGGGGTGGGCAAAATATGACCCACGGGCTGAATCAGGCCCACAGCAGACTCCATTTCCAGCAGCTCCTGCCCAAATTGCTGTGGCCGGTTTCTTTGGAGACCCCAGAAGCAGTGGGGCTGTGACAGTGCGTGGCCAGGGTTTCTATGGAGACTGGCCTCAGCACCACTGGCAGGGTGCACAGCTGGGCAGGGAGCTGCTCCAGGGCTGGGATCTTGCGCCCCAGAGCCGAGGCACAACTGCAATCGGCTGCCTGCACCCCACAGGCAAGGGCATACAGGCAGAGGATTGTCCCAGCTCCAGACCACGCTGTCACCACTGCAAGATCCCAGTCCCATCCCCAGAGCTCCCCATCTAGCCGCACACCCTGCCAGTGCTGCTGGGGCCGGTCTCCGTGGAAACCCTGGCCCCTGGCTGTCACAGCGCCACTGCTACTGGGGTCTTTATGGAAACCAGCCACAGCAACACAGGCAGGGCCTTCTGGGAAAAGGAGTCCTGCTGAGTCCACCATTTTGCCCGCCCCTGCCTTAGAGGGTGAGGTGGGCCTACTACTCACACTTCCTACCTCCCAGGAGAGTGCTGTAACCACTAAACTATCATATAAAAGGTGGGCACAGCTACGACCTCCTGCTCTCCTTCTAGCAATGTTTTTCAAGGGAAATCAGATGTGTTTTGTGAGAGTTCCCATCCTTTCCACGTGGATGCAGCTTGCTCAGAGTGTGAATCCTGGATCGGGCCTTTCAAGGGACTTAAGTAAAGCTCCATCTAGGTTCTGGCTCATAGTGGGTGTAGGCAGGAGCTAGGTAGCCACCTACATAGACCAGGGCAGTACTTTGCATGTCTGCAAGAAAAACTATAGGCTTCTAGTGATTGTAGCTGCCTCCAGAGTTAAGCAGCCACTAAGAGGCTTTGAGGAGTTACTATTCTGTACTATGAAGCCTATATTCTTTTTCTTTGTACCCAGCACTGAAATTCTGCTCCCTTCCCCCACGTTTGCCTAGCTGGTCTTCTCCCTTTTTATGGAGGTGTGGTGGAACTGGCTGAGTCCAAAACAGCTCATTAGCTCCCATTTGGCCAGGGTGAGATTTATGCAAACCATTTCAAAAAAGGATGAGAGTAGAATATGACACACATTTTTTAGTCTGAGCATGCAAAAAGTTGGTGTGTTTGTTAGCATCTTTTATTGAGCCAACTGCATAGTTGGACAAAGTTTTAAGCACTAATTGTCCTTCCTCAGCTCCGGGAAAGAAGCAGATACAACCTAAATATCAGGTAAAATAAAAAAATTTAAGTCTATTATGTAAATCAAAATAATCACTTGAAGAAGGGAAAAGAAGGCAATAAATCTGTAGAGCAATTAAAAGTTGCCATAAGTAGCTATAAATCAAGTCAAAGGCAGGTGAAACAGATAAAACTAATTAGGAAAAAGGTAAGATCATTTAAAAGGGAAGAGAGTCATTATTACCTGGGGAGTACAGAGAAGTTAGCAGAAGGAGCACATACATTGTAATGAACCATAAAACCACTGTCTGTGTTTAGTCCATGACTTCTAGTGTCCAGTAAAGTTAAGAATTCTTGCTTCCAGACATACCTCCTGAAGGTAAATAATATAGTTGATCCAGTAAAAGATTTTACCAAACACCGATTCTCACATATTCCTCTGCACCATCACAGTTATACCAACACTACAATCCTACTAAGTTTGAGAGGGCAAAAATGAAAAGTAATTCTATTATTTGTATTGATAAGAGACACCAACTTAAAGGAAACCATTTGAGCGAGCGATGCCTCATGATCTGACTAGGGGTTTACAATACTGTGCTGTTTTCCAGGTGTTGCCTCAAGCTGGCTAAGATCACTCCCACTGATGAAAGATAACTATGGTAAAAGCTGCTTAAAAATAGGAATGGATTTGGCACATTACGAGTTAAAATAAATTACATAATTTATTCTATGTCGCAGAGATTTAGCATATAAAGCAGTGTCGCTAAGTGTGGTGTCATGAGATCCTTTTAAGGGTGATGTGGGGTGCTGTTGAATATTATCACAGACTAACTTCTGTACCAGCTAACACCTAAACAAGATTCACAAGATAAACCCAGAGATTTTCAATAGAATCCAGAGTGTCAAAACCATTCTGACCTGTTGTGGTCTTTCTAAGTTCGTTGCAACAGAAGACTTGCTCTGGTATTTTTCTGCAGGCAAAAAATGAGAGAAAGCTAACTGATAGCATTTTCTGGGAAGTCTCCTGAGTCTAAAAAGGTCAGAACCACAGATACAGTGGAACAAGGTGGATATACATATAGTTTTCCTTGATACATTTCAGATACTCCCCTCCCATTCCTATTTTCACTGTAAGAGATGCTCATAGGCAACTATTAGCTTCTTTATGGGTATATGTAGGAAGCACACAATTATGTACACATATAGCGGGTTCATGTTTAATTCAAGTTCATGTATAAATTCAGGTTTATGTTTATGCAACAGGTTGAAAGATGATGCTGAACTTTTGAATTGTTCCCTTATAGTTTCCATACTGAATCTTACTTGCAATAAACTGCCAGCTTTGCAATGTTGAGACGGAGATGTGAACAGGAACGGTTTCCAGCAGCTGACTGGAAGGCTTCCATTTGGCACAGGAGTGAAAAGATTAGATCTGCAGCGTGCTGGCTAATTAACTTTTATCTAAAAGGTTTCAGTCATCTGAATCTGAACGGCTGCCAGCAGCAGATGGGGAGGTGGGGGGAAAGAAAAAAAAGAAGCACAGGTGCACTGTCAGACACCACCAAAGAGTAGTAAACAGGGAAATTACTGTGATCATTCAATCGTTATTGTTATATGGAAGAAATCAAGCGTCAGGAAATTCTGAAGTGGGTCCCACTTTTTCTTTCTTGCCATAGGTTTTTTATTGCTGTTTCTTCACAAGCTCTCATCTGCAATGATAGTTTCCAAAGCATATTTTACTACTTGAAAAATATTTGAAATGCATTATAATGGGTATGAATATGCTGAAAAGGCATCTTTTAAGCATTTCATATTCCCTAAAGGCAGACTAAGCTACTCTTAGCTCTCTTTAAAAAACAAAGTCTGGGAAAGAAATCAATGCTGTATAAATGACATTTTACAAGGCTTTGTAACTTCAGACTGACTCAACACCAAAAAGAGATTTTCAAGAGCAAACTACCGTAGTATTTTTAAAGTGCAATCTCATTTATCATATGAGAATAAACCCATCAGTTACAGCAATTAAATAGCCAAAGAGGATAGCTATATTATGCATGCCAACTTTGAGTCATATTAGTTAAAAGAATTTCATCACCCAATTTTAACAGTCTCAGATAGACTTTTTTTTTATCTGATCTGCAAAATTCAATGCTGTTTTGACTCAGTTCATGGTTTACCAATATTTCAATGCTATTTTAGATGAAAGCACAATTATTTATCATTTCCTCTGGGCTTGTAACACTAATATTTATTGGTTGAACAGCTCTCAGCAGGAAATCACAGGCTTAAAAATGTTTTACTGTAATCAGCATGTAAACGTCATTATGGAGGAGAACTAGTTATAAATCTTGACATGTTGCTATTGGGTAAGTAGTACTCTCTGAAGAAATTGCATTGCATTTATCTTAGCTCTAATTTCTTCTTTTTCAGTGACACCAAAAAGGTACATTTTTATTACAACCATGAGAAGGAAATGAAGTGAAACAAGGCCTTTTAATTTGGTTCCCTCTTTTTAAGAAGCATAGGACGATAATGATGAAGTTAGAAGATCATCTTACAAATGAAATAATATACTTCTATTAACTGCCATAAGCACCACAGAAATAATCAATTAATCTTAAACCTAAACAAAGTTGGGAGTTTTTTCAGAATCTGAACAATAAGAATGCCATTGCTTATTAAGCACATGGTTACGTGAGTAGTTTTGATTGTTTCTCCATCTTCTCTACTGTGGGAGAGAAATTAGTACCACTTGATGAGAGAGCTTGGGTTATACCTTGATTGATATGTTATTTTCCTGGTCATTGGGCACCTTTCATGTGAAATCCATCACATGTCCATGATGCTTAAGAATGACTGCTTGCCTTGCTCCATGTGTGGATTCCCCCTTGATGTTAGAGGAGGTTTAGAATCCTAAGTGATGGCACGGCTGTAGTCACCAAATTTGCTTTGCCCTATTATGCATTTTCCTATTCCAGAGTGAAGGTGTGCTGCCCTCCCGAGTTATCTTCCAGCCATGGGGAAGGGTAGTTCAAGGAGGAAATAGTTCATGCAGTCTTTATATTTGCACTGACAACAGTGAAATTTTTGACTGAAGATGTTTCTTGTATGTTCCTTTGAAGCATTTAAAATGAAACCAATGATCTCATTTTTTGACAAGATGACAGGCTCTGGGGATGGGGGACAGAGGGTACTGGACTAGAATAATCCCAGTTTAATCTGGTATGGCCAGATTACATAAATGGACATAAAACAAAGATTAGCGTTCACTGAGTAATAAGTGGCTTCCTAGTTTTTTTAAAGTAGTAAATGTTAATGTTTAAGTGGAATACTTCCGACGGTCTCCTGAGTTGTTCAAACACATATCTCTTACCTTTCTCCCCCCCCAAATGAAATTTAAAAATGAGGCTGCAACATTTTGCTTTTTCCCTGAAGGTTTACAAAAGAAAAAAAAAATCTTTAAAGCTACACTCTAGTCCCACCAACAGTCCATTACCCTTTACTATATTCACTTGGGTCTTCTGCATTAAAAAGTCTTATAGTTACAGCAATCGCAGAGAAGCCAAAATTGCCATGTACCCAATCATCTCTGGGATCACTTTTTATCGGTATGAATTATTTACTTGATATCAAGTACTTACACGCTTGCTAAAGTAATTAACGTGCTTTCATCCAATTATACCCATAAGATCTCTGCACTGAATGTAATCGGTCTCACAGTATTTATTACATTCTCACTATACTGTACTTGCTCATTGTTGCCTCTCATTGCACAAATGGTAAATCCTTCAGTATGAAAGGCTAATAGAAAATGATTCATCCTCTAAATATGTATTGATATGTTACAAAACAAAAAAAAATGGAATTTTACAGAACCTTTTTGTTACAAAACAGACATCCTATTTACCCAAACAAGCTTAGTTTTGTTATTCTTCTCTTCTCTCCTTTTTGCACTAGTGCTTTCCATCTTGTCACAGTCTGACTCATTAAGTCTTTAGAGTAACAATTGTCTTTGACTATGTTTAAGGCTTCAGCAAAATGGATCCTAATCCATATAAAAGGACCTCTGTACCAGAGATACACCTCCATCAATTAAGTATATTTACATACAATGTGCAACATAAAGCTGATGTTCAAAAGAGCTCAGCACTCACAGTTGAGATGAAACTTTCAGAAGAACTCAGTTTCCATTTAGGCACCAGAAATACTTAGGCCAGAAATTTGGGCAGTTGGGACCCACTGAGACAGGATATCATGTCCCCCCACCATTTCAATAGTGTATGTTATATATAATGGGCAAGTGAGGCATTATGTGGTATGCTTTACATAGTAACAACATAGGCAATGTTTCTTACTAGAAGAATAAACTGCAAACTGCCATGCAAGGTGGGAGTGGTGCAAAGGAGATGCTTATAATGAAAGGGACATGTCTAAAAAAAAAAAAAAGATGACTGGCTTGAATTGGAAGAATTTGTCCAAATCAAGTTACTCATGTGAATGAGTATTATACATGTTATTATTCCAAAATACATATTTTTTGGAAGCAGATGTTGAGAAAAGTGGTAGGCAAAGAATTCACAGCAAAGCATATATTGAACAGCTATGGCCACCACTTCTACTTGCAGAACATCTGAACTGTTTATGCAAAGTTAACAAACAAGTCCTCAGAAAGTATGCATACATCCCTAGTCCAAAGACCACATAAGTTAACTGGAGTCCTCGCATTGTCTTCCATGCCCATTGCACTGGGTCCTGTCTGAGATCTATGACTAGCATAACCCACCAGAAACAGGATACTGTTTCTGTTCTCTGACCGGATGCTGGGCATATGCTCATCTAAGATATGGTTTTGTGAAGGCCTGCACACTCAGTGTTAACACTCACTTTTTGCAAACATTAGTTTACGTGCAACTCAATTGTTGAAAAGTTCATGTAAACAAACAAAAAGGCACACAATGAACACTTTCAGTTTTCTGTTCTACTTTTGTCCACGTAAATCAACATATGCTGAGACTGTAAACTCACGTTGGGCAGGAACCCTCGTCTTATTTAATGCAGACAGGAACTGGTAGTGCTCTCTGCCAGCTGGTCTTGTGAGAGTCACAGCCATACTTTTTCCTCAAGTTTCAGAAACAGGTCCTTTTATTTGGAGACCTTTTTTAACACTAAAGGAAATCAAACCAAACATTGACTTTCTTCCTTCAGGTTATAAAACAAAACTATTGCCTTTTCTCTCAAGTTATAAATATTTCTCCATCTTCAACAACCTCTTCCTACCTTCTCTTGCAGCTAAGGCCCTTTTATTGCTCCCAGCTGGAAATGCCCAGCAGCCTGATACCCTTCACTTGCACCTTCTGTCTTCCTAAAGGGCCCCTACAGCCTGTCATACTGGCATCATGGAATCTATAGGTGCTATTGCAATACTAAAATGATATAAACATAGAAAGGGTTTATTATATACTGTAACTTTAACTTGGAGGAGCTGGACCTTACTCTGTCTGTGCCTTGGTTGCTTTCTGTAAAATGGGTATAGTAGCTTTTCTCTAGTGAATGAGCTGTAGTTAAGATGCATACTTTATCAGCATATTCTGATACTGGTGATGTTTGTCATATAGATAGATTAAAATCTGATTTCTTTGCCATGTTCCCATGAGCAGTTACCATGGAACAGTTGATGTGGTAAATCCCTGCCTATTTTACCTCATGGTAGCCTGTTTATGTCTCTACATCTTAAGTTTCTGTAAATACCTAGCAATTTTGGGTGCCAATTTTTGGGGTATTCCATTTGAGATTCCCATAAGGCTTGATCAGCAGAGAGCAGGGGCTTAGCAGCTTGTAAAAGTCAAGCCCTGTTAACGGTATCTCACATAAAGGAACGAGGAATTGGAAGTCAAAATTAACTCATCATGTTGAATATTTGTGCGTATTTATACATCGCCTACCTCAATACTGACTTGATCCTGACTGAAGCTTTTGCATGCTATTGTAATGCTAATTACTGATAAGGTTTCATGTGGGGGAGCTGCAGCAGCAAACAAGTAAAATCCTTACTGGTATGGTTTCTTCTTCTAGTACAAGATTTCAGTTAATGTAAACAAGGGATCTGTACACACAGGGTGGAATATGGAGCTAGGACTGGCTCTCAAGAGGGACAGTTTGGCTTTTCCTTTCCACTGACTGTGGAGGGTACTGGCTCCAATATCACTTGTGCTGCTCTGCTGCACAATATGCAAAGAAAGATTGTGAAAATTCATGTAGAATCTCTTAAATGAGTTTAAATATGGCTTATCAATTTGACTTGAACCAAAACCCTTTTGAAAAAGATCCAACCCCTTTGTGAGTTTGCATGGCACTTTTCTCAGGCTGATAACTAGATTTAGCTCACTCTTGCAGTGGGGGGAAAGGATCAAGCCCATCCATTAGTAGTAATGGTTTTAAGTGCATTATACAGGGTATTTTATAAAATAATCATTACACTCATAGCCAGACAGTACAATGTAATCCATAAATGGCCACTGTTGACCAGGTCTGCATAATCATTCCTGTTCACCCCAAAAGATGGCTGAGGGAGTCATTGACAAGATTGCTAAGTATAAATTCCTTTCCAGAAAATTGGAATTCTCTCATTCAGATGAGTGTACTTGGTAGCCATGTTGGTCTAAGACGAGATGACATACAAAAAAACTAGAACTCTTGGCTCCAAAATTTCCCAGTTGGTCTAATAAAAGGTATCATTTTGCAACCAAGAGTTCAAGTTTTTTGTGTGTCATTCAGACAACAAAGTCTTGAGTAAATGAAGAATCAGAACTGAAACTGGGAAAATGACCCTGGAAACATATTTATGTTTGTGTTCTCTATTACAGTTTTTTACCCCCATAGCAGTAAGGTTTCCAACAGAGGCAAATGGCAGCTTGGCTCATACGTTCTTGTCAAATTCAAGGAAACTGTTGCTCTGTCATCCCTTCCATTCAATCTGTCAGGGAGCATTAGGTACTCCTCTGTGACACTTTGCAGATATCCAAATGGTTAAAACCATAAATCAAGGATATTTTTATGAATATAGCTTCCTAAGTTTGGTTCACTTATAATCCATGGAGTCATTATCCATTATTTGTGAGCACTGAGACAGCCACCTATCTCACTAAAAATTCTTGGGAGGCCTGACATTTTTCCCACATTTTGCCATGAATATTTATCTACTTTAAAAGGCATCACAGATTTTTGTTTTTATTTATTGTTATTCTCCCATTGAAAAAGATTCAAACTCCCAGTTGAGAGGCAAAACAGCATGTGACCAATCACAATCTGACAAACAATGAATACTGAGCAGTTTGCAAACAAATTAGAGGCTGACAATTATTTGTCAAACTATTTGGTGGCTATTTGTGTATGCTGAATACGTTTTCATAAATCAGGATTGGTTCCTAAGCAATCTGCTAACTAAAAAGGAGTTGTTATTATTGCTGTTACTATTATAATATTCATGACATTAGTGTTCAGAGAGTCTAGTCAAGATCCCCTCCTCAGGTGAACTAGGTACCATGCAAACAATTAGACTGTGCCCTTCTTGGGTGAGTTCATTAAGATGAAAAGAAAAGCAATATGCAAAGGAGATTTGGAGAAGGAGGGAAGGACAGGAGACTATCAAATTAACACCGTTCTGCATTATACTGTTTTCTTTTTCAGATTTATTCTTGCATAAAGAAAATATTGATTTGCCCTACGAGCACCCATATATAGGCACTAAGATGAACTGATTTTCTACAGGCTTCCCTAAAATTGTAAAATCACCATTATGAGAAATGAAGAACCAAATCCTCAGCTGTATTACCACAATATAATAGGTATAAACCACAATATAGATATTTAAGTCAGTGCTAAGGAGCTTCAGCAGCACTAATTGAGTATGCTATAAATGGTTATCCACACTGGACTAGCTTTGACTAGATTACCCGGAGAGAAGAAAGACTAGAGAGCTTTCCTTCCTGGCCAAACTCTTCTCTATCCCAATGTCTATTTTTTAATTCACTGTAGTCAGTGTTTAGCTGAAGCAGATTTTGAGGTACCATTCTCTGAGATGTTTTATAGATAGACAAAATGTCTTATACAGCTTTCTTAACACAGTATAAATCGTACTTCTATGACATCTGGTGCTCCACAAATACAAAATACTTTACAGATGTTATCGCAGGCCCCCAGGGAAGAATATACATATTGCTACTCAATCATATACCATAAGTCAAAGCAAAGAGGTGAAACTAGGATCAGAGTTCCTGCTTCTCATCTCTCTGCTGTCTTCACCAAAGCACGCCACTGATTTTAGTACCATACCCACAGAATTAAGACTTCACCTTGCATGTCACTGGCCACAGTAGCTCCCTTTCAGAAAGCTGTAACGCAGCAATAAAAAGCAGGCTTTTTCATGGACAGACATACAGGGCAAAGGCCTATATTTCCGGTGCAGTAAGTCAGCTAGATTTTTCATTGCATCTCCATAATTTATTGGTTACTACTACTTGCTAGCTCTGGGGGCAATAGCTGTAAAATGTTGTGCAAGGGTACAAATAGCTAATGACATTTTGATATAATGACCAACATGACCAAAGGTTTTTTGCCCATACACACAAGAGAAAAAACAGTTTTTACCCATGGGCAATTTGGTTTACTGCTATTGGCTTGAGAGCCAGCTTGCATTTCTTTGATTTAATATGGATTCCTCCATGCTTTGTCCCTCCAGCCCCTGTCCTTCATCAGTTAAAAGTCTCTTTTTATTCTGCACAGAAGTTGATTTCTGTGGGGGAAAGTTTATTAATACCTTCAGGCCCCTTCTACACATTACAGTATTGGACAATTAACTGATTAATTGCACCATTACCTTGAGACCAGCTACACATGCAAAGTACCTAACAGGCCATATAGCTTCAACCAGCTATAAAGTTAGACCTCAAAAATATGCACTAACTTTATAGCTAGTTGTTATCAAGCTTTAAAGCACGTACAATTTAAAGCACATGAGCTTTAAATTGCAACTCTAAATCAGCTGACAGGGCTCCCAGCCCCAGGTGTGCACTATGCCCAGCTGGGGCTGGGAGTCCCGCAACCAAGGGGATCTCAGTCCCAGCAGTTGCAGACTCTGAGTCTTACAGCTGCAAATGCTAGGTCCCAGCAGCATGTCTCCCAGTGCTGGGATCCAGCTGGGTTTTGGAAGCTGCAGGGTGAGGCTGTGATCTCCCAGCCCTGGAGGTATGTAAAGTCCCCAGAACTAGGAGATTGCTGCTGCCACAATCTCCCAGCCTCCGGGGTGCGTGAAACTGAGGTCTCCCAGCTGAGTGGGCTCCCAGCCATAAGAGCTTGCTCCTTGCCAGTACAGGGGGAGTCTGGTCATTGCAGTCTCTGATGATACCCCTTTATCCTAGCAAAAGATCTGGTCATAGGTAGGTATGGTTTGATTGTCCTATGTCTTTCCTTTACAGAATCTTTTAAGAGGGGGAAACAGTAAAGATTTGAGCATATCAAACAACAGTTTTAAAAATTCATATTTTCCTTCTTCTATTATTAACAGCATTAGAAATAGTCTTACAGTAGTATATACTGCAGCCTTGAGCAAAATTCTGATTTATATCCCATACAGTCCAATTTAATCTCATTGGGCGCATCTACACATCACCCTGAGTCGCTGTAGTGACACGGTACCTCGCCATATGACACACACTATGGCGACACAGCGATCATGTGAGTCTACATATGACTAGCAACTACTTCACCATAGCGATGTGCTCCCCGATTTCAGTGCGCCACTATGGCAAAGTAGTGGCTAAAACTAACCATGCACCATGCGCACAGTGCAGTACAGGCAGTTACTGCACTGTGCTTTAGTACTTCCAAACGAAAGTACAGTAAAAGCTCTGTTATCTGGCATCCCCTGCGAATGGGGGATGCTGGATAACAAAATATGCCGGTTAACTGAGTGGCCCCGGCCACCACTTCTGCTGTGTCTGGGGCATCCCTCCACCCCATCCGCAGCATCACCGCCCATCCCATGGGCCCAGTGGGCCCCACGGGGCAGGGAGATGGGCCCCACATGGCCCCATGCAGCCTGTTATACCTCTGGGCTGTGGGGGCTCGGCAGCACAGGCTGCTTTGCCCCAGGCCGTGGGGGCTCAGAGAAACCAGAAGTGCTGCGGTGGGCACTTCCGGTTTCACTTTATCTTACAAGCCGGCATGCCGCAGCACAGCACAGTAACAATGTTGCTGTAGGGTAACATTTAGATGCACCCCTTGTGTTCTTCTGTTCTGATTTTGTACAGCACCTAGCACAATAAGGTCTTGGTCCATGACCGGAGTTTTGAGGCTCCAAGGCAATACAAGTAATAGTAATTGAAATCCCAACATTAAAATGCCTGAAAGACACCATCAGCTGCTCAAGTGGATGTCAGCTGAAACGTGCACATGATACTGATTGCTATAGAAGTGGTTAAATATTTTTAGTAGTAATCCATAAATAAAAGCTTGCTGCTTATTCCATTCAGTATTTTATGCAATGAGATAGTGGGTATAGTGGTTAGAACAGAGGACTGGGAATAAGAAAACCTGGTTCTATTTCTGCCAAAGGTACAGTTTAAAATATGACATCTAACCCCATTTTCATTTCTGGTTTTCCCATCTTTAAAATGAGGATAATATTTATTTCACTTTAAGCATTGTGACCTTTTAGAATAAACACTACTTTTCTAAGCATCCTGCTACTTTAGTATCTACACACTGCAAAACCTTGTTCTTCCATAACACCCCATGAGATAGGGATGGATCCATTCTCTTTACAAATGAGAGGCTGACTGACATGTTCACATAGGAAACCGGTGCCACAGGGTGAATGCGAATCCACATCAGGCACGTTCTAAGCCTACTGGACCATTCTTTCTCTTTGGGGGGGCGGGTGTAGTCCTTAATCATGGTGGTGTTGCTGATCACTATTCATGATTTTTCGCTTCACATTTATGGAAAACTTTGCCATAGGAACAAGCTTAGGTTTCCAGTGCTGCCATCTTGAGATAGGAGAATTTATTTACCCTTCTTCCTCCCCTTATATCCCCATATAACAAGATTGTGCCCTCCTGTTCTCTCTAATTTATCCAAAGTAGAAATCTGAAGCAAGTTTGAAACATTATTGAAAGTGATGTATCTTGTAAGCTTTCAAATGAACCGATATGTTTGCCGCTTCTTTCCTATCATACTGAATTAATTCAGGCCTATGCAGGAAAAGTTTGGGAATGTTGATTAAAAATTAAAGATGAATATAAATTTACTAGTCCACGCTGAAATATTTAAAAGGCAGATTCTTGGCAATCCTATTTATGGGCTATGTGTCCTAGGCCGCATACTGAACAAATATCACATATCATCCAGACAGCCGGAAAACATATTCCTCCAGGAGCTCTGAAAGACTTAATGTAATTATTTTATTTTCACCTGAGGTAATTATTGGTATTCAGAGGAAAAGAACCTGCAACCTTGACTTATTCAAATAATCCCCACACCAGGAACTTATCACATTGACTTTATTGTCATAACTTGTACTTACTTGTACTCAAATTTGGGGGTTGTGAAAGAAATATTCTATGCAACTAGGTCCTTTCTGTTCAGATAAGTTTGGGCTTGGCTGAAATAGGAGAATTTGAATAATATAAAGGGAATATTAAAGAGACTTCACAGAAAAGAATACACGTGCTACAGACAGACAAGGTTCTTTGGGTAAATGTGAAATCTTTTATTAGACCAACTAAATAGTTGGAAAAATTGTTCTTTGCAAGTATTCGGGCATGAACATCCTTCTTCAGGCATAGGGAAAGTCTGATGGTGTTATGTGTTCTCCATGGTAGATCAGAAGCCAATATGCAAAATATAGGTCTGTGAAAATGCAAATGCGTGGCAGTGAGGATCAAAGGGAATGGGAGACAATAGGTGTGAAACAAGTACAGGGTACACGGGAATTTGGAAAAGGCATATGAGACTCAACTGTTGTTACCACCCTTGCGCTTCTTTGAAGCAGGCATTGAGTGCCATCTAATGGCCAGTCAAAATGTCAGTTTTAGAGTCAGTGTTGACTTCCTTGAGCCATGTATTGTTAGATGTACACAATGCTATTAGAGTCACAGTACAGCTCAATAGTGCTGTGTGTATATGTGTAGGATTGGGGAGGATGGGTTCCAAGAAACAAGTCACAGGCATTTGTGAAATGGAAATGAAGGTTTCTGCTGTGCATCTTGGCAGGGATAGCATACTGTTCTTTTACAAAGGAGGAAGAATAACAATGTCCTGCTAGCTTGTCATTTGTCACAACAATCCATGAGAATAACACTGCAAAAGAAAGGGTCAAAGTCCGCCTTAGTGTGTGACTTGCAGTAGCAGCCAAGAACCTGTTCCCTGTGGCCGCTTTATTCCCTAGGGTGGATGATTCCTTCTTCTCATTATATGGCTAAATTACCTATTGTGTGCAGAGGACAAAATATGACCCTTGACCAGGGTGTAGGTCACCAAGAAGTACCTAGCTAACTGCTTTTTTTGCCCCATTGAGAGCCTGAAAAATGTACTTACATATTTTTACCAAAAGTTGCCAAAAGAGCTTGCCAGGGAGATGAGTCTAGATTAAACTCTAGAACTTTCCTTGACAAGGAGACAGTCCTTGAGCCATATATGTTTTTAAAACTGTGGTGCTAGGCTTTTTTAAAAGATCTTTGAAGTATTTCACATTCTTCTCCCCCAGTACACTCTAACTCTTTATTCTGATTTCTCAAACGTCTAATTAAATCCTCAGTGTCTGGAATAAAAGGAAAACAAAGCCCTCCAGTTGGGATTTTAAATGGTATTCCTGACTTCATGCCAACTATGTACATGGAGTATTCACATTACAGTCGTGATGAACTGCTAACTTCAACTATCCTGGGATCGTTGAGCTAAGGAATCAATCTTTGCAAACTTGATTGTAGTTTTTGCATGTGATATTCAGAAAGAATAAAATTCATCAGAAGGTAAAATTAACCCACTGCAGAGGGACCACACAACACCACGGAAAACTGGACTTATTGACTAAGAAGTAAGGAGGGCCACTTTGGAAAATGTTAAGTTTTGTCTCACTGTATTTTATTGTATTCAGTGCTCATTTCATCCACCATCAAAGTGAAGCCACGTCTATGTTTGAATATGCACAGAAACACTGTACATTGTTCATGAACTGGAAACAAAGACTCTCTTATCCATTTGGCATCACATGGACTGTAGGGACATAGAATGACATTTGATCAGGAGACACATCAGTTGTACCTCTTAGAAAAATTTCCAGGTGTTTTACCATTACAAAGTTGGGTGGGACCTCACAGGTCATCTAATGCAACCCACTGCACAAATGCAGGATACCCCTTTCCTCCTCCATCCCAGATAAATGTTTATCAAGTCTCTCCATGAAAAACTCCAGTGAAGAAGAGATTCCAGAACTTCTTTGGGCAGCTTATTCTATTGTCCTGTGGCTCTCATGGGTTATTATTACCCCTCTTCCCCTCAGATTTATTCTAAATCTGCTTTGCTGCAATTTAAACTCATTGCTTTTTGCCCTATTCTCTGGTCATCTTTAGGAACAACAGAGGGTCAGGAAATTATCTTTATAACACGAGCAAATGATGACACTTCTGGTAGAGCCTTCCTGTACTGTGACTCTTGCTTCACTTTGGAACACTGCTTTAGTATTAAGTGAGAAAGAGAGGTGAATTGCCTGCACCATTCCCTGTAGCATCCATGTATCCCTGCTTCAAACAATCTGGATTGAATCTGCTGGGTTTATAACATCTAATAGGATTACAGCGCAAAGTGGTATGACTGTGGGGCATTTGCAAATATTAGAAGATACATCCGTTTGGTTACAAAGCCATTTGTTTAAATCTCAGTATAAATGCACCAATTACAAGGTGTCAGTGGAATGATATTGAGTTAATTTTTCATGTGTAACCTCAAATCGCTTGGAAATCAGCTTTATTTTCTATTACATGCTTTCCGCCACCATTTATTTTTGCATAGGCCAGTGTTTGTTTATGCAGAATATTTCTCCTAATTAAAAAGCTCAACCGAACTACAAGGTTACTTACGCTCAGTTACACTTGGGAAGCAATAACATTTCTCAGTGACATTCTGCAAGCTAATCCTCTCCTCATCCTCACACACATACAGACAGAACAACAATGTGCATAGTGCCATCCTGCTGTGGCAGGGGGTTGGCACTCGAAGACCAACATTAGGGAACTATCCCAGCCATTCATCTGAAGGACCCTGTATGGGAGAGCACCTCTAAAGAGATACGTTGTGAAGCTATTCACCCACTGGAGCCCAGCAGAGCAATTTGGGGCACTGACAGAGAGAGCAGTGGGTAAGCAGGCTCACCTTGCATTACCAAGATGATGAGCTTTGGAAATAGAACAGTAATAGCTGCAAAACAGCGTCTGTTGTCATTTCACACCCTTCCCCAGCAACTCCTACAGGATTCCACAGCATAAGCCCAGCTATTCACAGCCCAGCAACTGCACTAGAGACAAGACCTGGCTCTCATAAAATGCTACAGCAGTTCCTTTACAACAGCAGTTTAAGTCAGTCATTACTTCTGTTCACCAATTCAAATCCCACCGATATCCATCAGAGTTCCACCCTTGGACCAAGGGCAGGATGGAACTGGTGCAGTGCTTTGTTAACAGCTGTTGGAAAATTATCCTTGCATCATTTCAGCATTATCCTGCAGTCAGTCTCCAGTATTTCTCAGCCTGGCAGATGCAATTACTGACTGTCGCGCAGGCTCTCCAAGTGATCCAGAAGCACAGCTGCGGCAGTAGCAGGAAATTATGCACACAAAGCAAACGTTCTGATTGTTTAGTGGTCAAGGGAAGGTCTTAGATAAACTATTACCTTCCACTGGGATTGGGAGTCAGTTAAACACACATCACTGCCTGTTCCCCAAATTACCTTTTGTCTACCCTGTAGTAGTCTAGAGCCAGGAGATAAAGATGCAGCCCCAAGAGTGCATAGTTTATAAGCATGCCACCTTCTGTACTCCCAAATGTTCACTTCAGCATCTGGTCCTGCACCATGAAGATGCTGGACATCGTAAACAGAATTTTGAGAATTGGCAGTGAAAACTCTCTGCCGAGCAATATCTGATTTCAGGACACAAGAGTTCTGAGAAAGCAGAATGTCTATGCTTCCTTAAGAAAAAAAATTAAAACATTGGAGGACAGGGGGTGTGATCAGAAGTATTACCATCTTTTCTATTTCAGTAGCACATGGAATCCCCAGATTAATCCAGAGCCCAGTAGCATAACTGATGGGGGTGACCAAATGGAGCTTGAGGTTCTACCTTTGGAGGGGGAAACCAAAAATAGCTCCTGCTGCAGCCGGTAGTGCTGCACTATGCACTATTGGTGATCAGGGCACAAAGCTGCTTTGTCGCACCTCTGATTTAAGCACAACAAAAACACACAGTGAGAAAGAGCCATGCATACACCTGCACACACCCACTCCTGCTATGAAGAATTTAGCTGTCTAAAGAATGGCTGAAAGGAATAACAGGATCATAGGGGGCAAAAGGCCTCAAAGGGACCCTGAGAGGTCATGTGGTCCAATCTCTTGCCCAAGTAGGACTGTCTTCAAACTACCTCAAATACTCCAGATGATCTGCTCCAGGGCTTAAACATCCTTGTAGTTAGAAAGCTCTTCCCAGTCTCTCTCTCTCTCTCTCTCACTGAAATTTAAATCTGTCATAATTTCCATTTAGAGGTGTGAGCTGAAACCAAGAGATTAACTGGCCAGTTCAAGGTCACAAAGGTCTCTGACACAACAGGTAGGGGACAACCAGTCTCCTTAGTGCCTGGATGATGTAGCCATAACCACAAATCCACTGTTTCTCAGAATCAGGCTTCATAACTTTTCTGTCAACACTTTGGTAAACGCACTGCCGCATGTTTCATGAATTATACATCTGGTCTTTCATAATTGTTACATTTGGCACTTCCAGGCTTCCTTAAGCACTTTACAAAGCTAATTAACTTCCTCACAGCACTTTGGCAAGGTGGGTAACTACTCCAATAGTGATTTTGGAGATGAAGAAAATAAGGCACAAACTTGTGCTATGATTTTCCCATGATAAAATGCAGGGGGCCAGTAACCAAGGTGGCAATGTTCTGTGTTCCTTGGTCTTACCCTAAGGCACTGCCAGCTCTCAAAATAAATAATAATTTGAATAATAGAAAGGCCTTTGACTTGTTATGCAAAGTGAATGAAAAGCTGTTATCATTTTGTTATCATCTTAGAGACTATGCATCTTCTTGACCACGAACCAGGACTCTGCTGTGATAGGCAGGGCACTGTGAAAACAGAGGTGCCACCACAGAGGTGCCACCATTCTCATACTGCCCTGCTTTGTGCTCATTTTACATTCAGGTGTGAATGACGTTATGCCAAGAAGACTCATGCTTGGTAATACACTTGAGAAGTGCCTTTACCTTTTGTTAATTGTAATGACATGTTAGGGAAGAATAACTGTTCTTGCTCACGGTATCTACATAACATTTTTCTCTTCCATTGACCTTTCAAAGTTTTTCTTGAATAGGAACCACCTTGAAGTCTTTGAAGTAACATTATTTATTATAATTTGCAGGCAGTAATGTGGATAAATAATGGATCTTACTTTCCAAAAATGGCTGATTGTTCATATTTTCTATGACCTGTTTGACCTTGCATGGAGCTTTATGTATTCAGATTAGTTTGCTATATTAGTGCACAGTCTTTAGAAATGCTAAGCCACCCTAAGGCATGATAATAGTCCAGTCCAAGGAAAAATCATTTCCAAGACAAAATCAGACACGCTTTAAATTAATAAAAGATACAGGGGTTGAAGGGGGGTTGATTTTTTTTCTTTTTGAGTGAACAGTAGATGTCTTGTTAAGATCCATTTAGAGGCGCAGCTTGGGCAGTTGCCAAGCATCTTTTTCTGAAAGCATGAGAGGAACTTTAGCTAGCCTAGATTAGCTTCCCCCTCAGAAGTTTAAAAAATGTTTTTTACAAATATGTCAGCCTTTAAAATGTTGAGATCTGGTGCTGCAAACACACTATACCCAGTTACATTCTTAGAAGCACAGCTGTCCATGCTGGTGCAGCACCCACAAAAACAAGGCACAGGAGGTTTCTCTGAGGCATTTGCCTTTCGTAGACCATGGGAATACCACCACACATTTGCATCTAAACACATAAGGGTTTTTTTTTTATTAAGTAGATAGACAAACCTGTTTTTCCTGATACTGAGGTTTCAGTCCTGGAGAACTGAAAGGGAATAATATTTGCTGTGTCATTTACACTTAGTTAGCAAACATGCATTAGCATACATATATTTAATTATACTAATGTCACTTAAAGTTAAATATGGGTTTAAGTGCTTTGCTGGACTGGGGCCTTAATGATGGTTAGAAACCAAATCCAATTCCTACTGAAGTCAATGGGAGCATTTCCAGGGACTCCAATGGGAATTAATTTGGGTTCCAAAACATTAACAGTCACTAGCCCTAGGTACACGGCAGAGAGAAGAATGTGTGCAGGTGCAAGAGTTTCCCCACCACCAGACTAACTCCTCCAGAAGCTATGCTACTGGGAGAAGGGAGAATGGGGGTGGTATACAAACCCCAGAAGGTATGCTCCCTACCTCCCAACCCCTTTGAAAGAAACTGAAGAATGAACCCAGACTCGACACTAATAAAACTCTTGGCTATCTCAGCATCAAATGGAGTGCCATCTAGCTGGATGGGCATATGGAAACCCTGCCTGCATTTCATGGGGACTTTTTTGCCTTCAAACCATTCTCATGAAACATCACAATTTCAGCAAACTGGCAAATCCTGATGGAAGTATGTTTTAGCAGATTTTTTTTTTCCAACCAGCCCTACTTACCACATTAAAGATAGAAAAATTTCCATACTCTGCAAGGCATGCAAATGACAATAACAACTCATGGCTGGGTAGTCCTGCATTGTTGCATAATATAGCATTAAACTTGAGGTAAAATGGCTTCAGTTCAAACTCTGTAAATTCAGGCATGGATTAAATTATAGCACAGAATAAAAAAGATTCTCAAGTCTGGCTCACAGCTGCTTTGCTCATAAGGCACAAGTCCCCATACGTCCTTTGAAAGCAATCAGGTATATGTTTTTATGTGCAGAACTCCCACTGATGTCAGTTTGTAGAATATGCACCTTTATTTGTGATAGTAAATGCATAGTTGGGCCCTTTCCCTCCCCCTGAGAATAGAAAAAGAATATTTGCTATGTATTACTTACTTTTACACCTAGTTAGCAAATGAGCATTAGTATATGTGCTTTTAATTATACTAATGGAGCTGTAATAATGTAAAATAAAATACCACTGCAACCACGCCTAATTAGAGTTGTAGAGAAAGAATCAGATCCTCCTGGGATGTAAGTCAGCTTCCCACCATGGAATTCACTGGAGCTGGGTGATTTAGATTCTGAAGAATATGGTCTAGAAGAATACTAAAACCGAGACTCAGCAAATGTCACCAAGATAGAGATAATGAAATGCAAATTGTGTTTCAGTTGTTAAATGAGCCAAGAGTTCTCATCTCAGGTAGGAGGCCAGTGAATGCAACCCAATAAAACTGTATTTGTTGGGATAAGGGAAGCTAATAAGTGACAAACATGATTTGCTATGTCTTTTAATCTAGGCAAAAGAAAGACACTCAGACCGTTCAAAGTTAACGTGACATCAGAATCAAAAGCCTGGTCTAAATCCCACTGAAATCCATAGAAAGTATCCCCCGGCTTAAACAGGCCCTGTTACAAAGATTTTTAAACAAAAATTTAAAATTCCAGGCCAGATCCTTAGCTGGTATAAACTGAAGTCCCTGGATCTATAGTGGTTTATACCTCAATCCTACTCATCCAAAAAAAAACAAAGGCTAATGGAATGCAAAGAAAAACAAATGGTAATAGAATACAAAAAGGTTTTTGTTAATCATGCTGTGATTTGCAAGTATATTATTAAAAAGAGATAAGAAATAATTAAAATGTATTCAGATGAGATTTCATTCTTTGTGGAATAAAACAAAGATGTGATACAAGTTATATAATCTTTCATGGTAGTTTCCAGCCCAAATGCACAAAATAATTGAGTTTCCATATGATCTTTAATTTATAGACTAGGCTGCTTAATTGGAACGCTCACATTTTAATAATTTCCAATTTGAGATAATATGCAAGGGGTTTATCCCTGAGAATGTTTATAATGATGGCTTGAACACAGTTCAATACACTCCAATTATCCAATAAATCTTCTACTCACTGATACGTATAAAATTATATGTGCCTAAAATATTATTTAATTTAGCAAAAGGCTTTGTCATGAAATTATGCAACCTCAACAGCAAAATAAGTTATTCTTTTCCAAAAGTTGTTCATTTCCAGTCAATTATTTGTTAGTTGATTATTTTCAAAAGGAATGACTCTACAAAAATATGAAATTAAAAAAGTAGCAATTTCCTGTAATATCAACGGGCCAAATCCTGACCCTTGACTTTGATGCGGCACAAACCCTTGGTATTACACCTATGGAAGATAACTTAAATTTTGTGGGGAAATTCAGAAGCCCCCTAGACTGACATACAACAAAATCCCTTTTAAATCTTTGAAGTCCATGGTGTTCTTGTACGTGGGTCTCAGAGTTGCCAAAGTTACAAGCAGACAGCTCTCCAGTGACAACTCTTAAATGCATCACTGTTCTAGTGAAGTTTTGGAAGAAGAGGTTTCCAAAAATTCCCTTCACATTATTTTTTGTTCTTCCTACACTCACTAAACCCCACCCACACCCCAAAACAGTAAACAACAGAGATGTAACTGGGCAGCCTTAGGCATTTATACACATGCTTCAGGAGGCAAGGGGGATACTTTAGAGTGGCTCCAAGAGCTGCTTTAATTAAAGTGCCTGAATCATCATGTGTATTCCCTGTACTGAAAAATGGCAGCGGGGGCACTTTAACTGAAGCTCATTGAACAAGCTTTAGTTAAAATGCCCCCACTGCCATTTTTCAGCACAAGGACATTGATATACAAGATGCTGGAGTCTGCTGGAGCATGGTAGTTACCATGCTTCAGCAGACCTAATTAATCAGGACTGCTCTGACATGCTGTAATTACAGCGTGTCGGAACAGCCTCAATGCATGTGTATAGGCATATCTTGTGCCCTGGGCAGCAGCAGCATATAAGGCAGCAGCAGCTGCTGGACTACTAGTGGTATGCAGCCAGCCGGCAGTGACAACAGTTGTTATTTTTGCACTCCCTCCCCATCCTGGCACCTGGGCCTGCTGCCTCAGTGCTACTCCCCTCTCCCCCAGACCCCTTCCTTATTTACACTATTGGTAAACAGTTAACCTGTGCTTAGGGATGAACTACTGTCACTACAGCTCACGTCCACAGGAACATAGGACTAGCAATGGCCTCGTGGAGCACTCAGTCCAGTATCTTGCATTTGCAAGCAACTATTTACCCAATGTCTCCCCCCAGAATCATCACTTCAAACCAGTATCACCATTTAAACCCTCACACACAACTGCAAGACAGACAAACCCATGCTAGCTTTAAACTAGCTAGTTCACATGTTGCACATAGTGTATCCTCAACAGAAAGGTGTCAGTGTGGACTTATTCTGAAGCATGAGCTCCATAAATGGCAGTCACAGCAGTCACTTGGACACTGTTTTTGTCATACCAAAGAAAAAGCAGTGACTTCATATATGCTTAGAGCCAAACCATGTACCATTTTCTGAAACTTCATACCTTAAACAAATCTCGCACCTGAGCTGCTTTTTTTGGACTCTAATCAGCAGAGCACTTCAGTACATGCTTTATTTTAAGCACAGGCATCAGTCCCATTGAAGACAGTAGGGTTTAAGTATAAGCTTTATGTAAAGAAATGGCTTGTCTACTAAACTGGTATATTAAGGGGATATCTCAGTGTGACAGCTGCTTTGCAATTCAATCCTGCAGTGCATAAACTTGCCAGATTTACCAGGGTATGTACCCAAGACCAGGATCACAAATTTAAAAAAGATAAGAATTTTTTTACATAAATGAAAGAAGTAAGACTTGGCTTTGGGAATAGGAATAGTTTTGGTGGGTTTTTTCTTTAAAAATCAGAGAACCTATTTTTTCCTTACTCATCAGAATCTTTTTTGCAATTTCTGATTCTCTCTACATATTTCTGGAATAAAAGTCTGCTAATTCTTAAAACCCCAGATTTGGCAGGGACTCCTTCCCATCTTTCACTAGTGAAAACCATTTCATTATGGCAAGAAATTGACAATGACTATTGTTTATCTTTTTAATTAGCGAAAGGCAAGAATTTTTGTGAGTGATATCTTTTATTGGACCAACTGTATTTTGGGATACACTTAGGCAAGCTTTTAGGTATCACAGTACTTTTCCTCAGCTTTTTAAAGTATCTTTCTAATAAATATTTTTAATACAAATGTGTAATGGATCATGTGTTCCACTGAAGTCAGTGAAAGAGAACACAGTTGTTCTGTAAGAAAATGTTTTAGGATTGAATCTGGTTATCATAAATGCATCCTGGTTCACTGGCATGGACAGCATCTAATCACAATAAAACTCTACATGACCAAATTAGCAAATTGAGCTTTCTTAGATGTGCATTGGGATTAGATCATCACAATACTTTCTGCGTAGCCATAATCATGGAGAATTTAGGGCCCAATCTTTTGTCCTTGTCACTTCCTGTTAAGGGAGCTGAATTTGCTAGTAGGAAACACTGAAAGCCTTTCCCAGTTGTGACCATTAATCCTAGTTCTGAATGCTTATCTATAATTTTTTTCCTGTGTCAGCTGATAAACCCTGCTCACAATGATGTCAGTGGGAAAATACTACTAGCTTCAATGAGACCAGAATCAGATCCTTTGTAACTCATGAAACTGAAATAAAGTGGTAATTGTGTCCATTTTTATTTTTATTTTATTTTAATTCTTTGGATTCAGGCTGCTTTGCTTTAAGAAGAAAATTCCTTACCTGGAGTAATGTTATTGAAAGGTTCCCAGCTGACACCCTTGAGGCCAATATTCTCTGTTTACTCGCAGGAAATTGTATGAGACAGCCAGTGGCAACATAAGACTTCCCACCTGGCCTTTGTATATCTTAAAGGATTTGCCATTAGGACTGGAAGATAAAATTGATCTCCATGGGCTGTCAGTCATTCTTATGAGACTGTCATCAGGGCAGCTAATTAATGCTGATGTTCCTGTTTGTTACCATATTTATCCAAATCGAAGACAACCCCCAATAATTGGATTATATATGTGGAACATGTATGAACTTGTTATAATTTTCCATGTATATGATCTAATTATCAGAGGGTTTTCTTAATTTCATCCCCTCATACACTCCCACTGCTTCAGTACAGAAAGCAGTGGCAGGGTGACATGTGATGGTGAAGCAGGTCGCTCCCTTGCCATGTGCTCCCACCACTTTTCCCCTCTGCAGCCTGCCCCCTCTCCAGTGCCTGCAGCTGCCCCCCCCAGTGCCTGCTCCCCATCTGCCTTCCACAGTCTCTGGACCCCTAGAAGATGAAATCTCCAGGAATTTCAATTGTGTTGGGCTTTGTAGATGCTTGTATAATATTAAAATCTGGGCTAAGACAAATCACTCTAATGTCCCATAGACAGAAAACTTAACCGAGGGTAATGAGAAAGGGCCAAATCTTTCTCCCTGTGAGGATTCAAAGGCCACTGACTCCAGTGGCAGAAGAATTAAACTCCAAGGCTGGATCCTGACATGCAGGCATGTGTGGTTTGTGGTGCTGCAAACTTCTTTGCAGCACCACAAAACCACATGAATTGCACATTAATCAGGGCTCAGCACTGCTAATTTGCAGCACATGGTGAATTTGCAGTGCCAAGGCAAAATTTGCTACAAGGATTTCCCAGTGGCAAAAAAAAAAAAAACCTCTGGAAAAGAAAATGGTGCAAACCATGCCAAACTGGCGAGTACCAAGACAAATGCAGAGATGGGGGAGCAGGCAGCTCAGAGCATTGTGAAGCTCCCATACTGGGGCACCCTGCACCCCAGCCAGCCACTCCGTGATTGCCTGGGGCTCAGTGTGCTCAAGATGGAGGAACAGGCAGACACAGTGGAACCCCCGTGCTGAGGCACACAGAGACGGGGGAGCAGCCAACTGAAGGCTGCCTGCTCCCCCATCTCGAGGCACACTGCACTGCAGTCAGGTGAGGAGTGGCTGGCTGGGGCACAGGGTGCTTCAGCACAGCAAGCAGAGATGAAGGAGCAGGCAGCCCTGGGCTGTCTGCTCCCCCATCTCCACGTGCTGCTCCTGGTTGGACAGAGCACAGGGTACCTCAGTGCAGGGGATGGCTAGCCCCTGCTGAGGCACCCTGTACCCTAGCCAGCCCTGCCTGCAGCACATGGAGCAGCAGACACTGTGTCCCACTGCAGAGCACACAAGCAGGGGCATGCACTGGGGCACAAAGTAGCAGCACAATTTATACTGCTATAATTTGTGCTGCTGTAAAGGCATGCCCCTGCTCATGTGGATGCAGCCCAAGTTTGCTTTAAAGATTTTTTTTTTAGCACTGACCTCTGTTTACAAGAATCAGCACATTGTAGTGTATGCACCCTACTGTAAGGATTGAAGGGTTCAGCATTTGGCCTTTCACTTCCAAATGCACCCAGTGCCTGCTATATTTCTAGACCAATTCACACATTGCTGTATGAATCTGTATGTAAGTTTTTCTATTATTATTATAATTAGAGTTAATCATTTTCTTGAAAATTCAGAATGGGTAAACAGTTCATATAACCCTCCATGCTGTTCTAAAATTCATTCAAAATACGTTGACCATTCAGGTCTGCAAAATTTGTCCAAGAGAATTCAAGAAAACAAGCTGGTTTGTGCCATTTCTGGGACTTCTCTTTCTGATCCCGGATAGAAAGAATGCAAGAGCAGCTTTTCTTACAAAATTCTGGCACTTCCATTTGCAATCACAGGCAGAAACTAGAGCTGGGGAGACAAAAAATGCTTATATAATCATTCCAGAGCCTCACAAAATGTTGGGCTTGAGTTCAGTTTGAGGAGATTAATTATTAGAACCTATTCACCCATCCCAAATTATTACATGTGATGCTTATTTGTTTTCCAACTTAATCAAAAGCCTCATGATCAATAGTCAATATGTCACTGGTATGGGATTCAAAGAGTCCAGGAGTGTCTGATTCTTGTTCAATCAATAGTTTGTCCTTTACCAGAGAGTCAATCCTACCATGCCTTATTGACAGGACAAGATTTGTATTGACTGTGTACCTTGATCCATTTAATTAGTCTATTCATGTGCTTGTGTAAAGGCATTCCTGAATACCAAAAGCAAGAGATAAGAAAAGAGTTGAAAGCATCCTTACTTGTAGTATTTTTCCTACCAACTCTCAACTTACACAATCTGTACTGGAAAATGCATTATAATTTCAGGTAACCATAAATTAGCATGTTGAAAGTTGATTGCTTATGAATAGGGGGCTTGGTTCTCCCTTTGTACTTTGATCTTATGTAGCCATTTGCATCCCAACTTTATAGGCCAGATACTAATTTCAATGTAGATCTAAAAAACAATACAGTTGCTCCAAATTTGGTGCTACTGGGCACCTCTATACGTGAAATTAGCACAATGCAATAACTCCGGCGCAGTTCACTCAAGAATTTATTGCCCCCAAGGGTAGCATTTACACATGCACCTACGACCTCAGCATGTTGAGCTGGGGTGGCACATCCCCAACTGGCAAAGATCTGGAGGTCATCCTGCCAGCCTGAAGTGGCCCCTCTCTCAGCTTAACATGCTGCAGAGGAGCTGGCTGGGGCATGTGAGTGCTACAGTACAGGGCTAACTGGTAGGCAGGTCTGCACTGTAGTACCCTTGTGCCCCAGCCAGTCCTAGTCAGCATCTACACTTGCATTGCAGTGGAGTAAATAACTCCACTGTATGATAGTACTTGTGTTGGGCAGTACTAACCTAAGGCAAAGTTAATTAGTTTATTCCAGCTTAATAGCTCCACATATGTAGATGGAAATGCTTTACTGTGGAGCTAATTAGGCAACTGCAGTAAGCGTTTCATATACATGCCTCCACTGAGACCTAGGTTTGGAAGCTGATGAGTGGAAAGTGGACATGAATTGCTACCAAATCAGAATGGCAAAATTTTATACCTGACTTTGCACAGAGATAGTAGCCTGTTCCTACCCCCCTATAACTAGGCAAAAGGCAAGACAGTGGGAAATGAGCCTGAAATAATACATTTTTAAAGCATATTGTTGGTTAGCAAGAGCTAAATTTAGAATTGTAATCTACACCTCTTCCCAGTGAACGTGAATCAGCATGAGTATAAGTCGGTATGATTTACAGCAAAGAACAAAAGGAGATAGTTAGCTCTGTTAGTCTAAAGGCAAACAGAAGGTAGATTACAGACCAACTAAATCTGAGATGCATAAGATAAGCTTTTGTAAGAAGTAGCTTACTTTATCAGATGCCGTGAAAGGACTGCAGGAAAGCAGTGATTAGAATCCAAGGGTAAAGAAGGGAAGAGGAACAAGAAAGGGACACTGTTGAGAGAGGCAATGTGAGCAGAAGAGAGAAAAACAAAGCAGTTAACCCGTTAAAGGACATAGAGGTTGTAAAAACTAATCCAGGTAAAGGGATAAGAATCCATAATCTTGGTTTAGATCACAGTTAAAACATTCTAGTCTCTGGATGCTATCTTGTTCCACAATTTCCTGTTCAAGTCGGTTTTTAAAGTTTCATTGTCTGAGAACAGACACTCTGAGGTCAGCAATGGGATGTCCAGGGGGGTTAAGCGTTCTGCCACAGGCTTGTGTCTCTCTTCTGAAGTGATGCCAGATCAGTTTTCATTCATTTTTACACATGGGGACTACTCTGTCTCTCCAACAGACAGCAGAGGGGCACTGTAAGCCAGGGACAGCATATATGACATTAGTAAAGGTTCAGTTAAATTACCCTCAAAATTTATAATCAGTGTTATTCGGTCCAATGATGATGTTGTCAGTACTGATGAGAGGGCACAGCTGGCATCTGGATCTGGAACAAGGTCTTGGTGAGAAAAGGATTTAGGTAGTCTGTTGGTGGAAACGTGCTATTTGAGGCTGGGGGGCTGTCTGTAAACCAGGACAGATTTGTCTCTCATGGCTACTTTGAAGCGACTGTCATTTTCCAGGAGGGCTTGAAGATTCAAGATGGGGGTTATAGGTGACAACCAGAGGGACTCTGTTGTCCTTATCTCAGGAATGGAAATGTAACAGGTTGGAGTGGGGTCTGAATCTGGCTTTGCTGATCTGAGTGGCTACAGTTTTAGGACTGTACTGTAATTATAAGAATCCCTGCTCCAGATCCTTAAGGTGTGTACCCTGGTCAGTATGATCATAGCAGATATGGTTGTAGAGCTTGGCTGCAAACAATGGATCTAGTGGTCTGCTTAGATGAGAGCTGCTGGCATAAAAGTTGTTCCATTTGTTTTCAATACAATGTGGCGGTGATATCACCATTGAAAACTTTACCTCTCTTTTTTTTTCTCCTGACTTCCAACCCTTTGTATTCTAATCACTGCTTTCTGTTTAAAAGCTTTCAGTCCTGCAGTCCCCTCACATCTGATTAAATAAGTCCACTGCTTATGAAAGCTTATGCTACACTAATCTCATTTATTCAATCTAAATCAGTCTTTCCTTACAGCAAAGAGGTGAGGAGCATGATAAATCCATTATAGATTCCATGCAGCAGACAAGTTCTTTGGGTAAATCCAATATCTTTTATTAAACCAACTCAAAAGTTGGAAAAATTCTTCGCAAGCTTTTGAGTACAAATACACTTTGTCAGGCTGAGGAAGCATCTGCAGTTGGTTTGTGCTCTTCCTGGATGGAATAGTAAAGAAGCTAGAGGCTGGTACGCATGTGAGGAAGCCAGGCAGTGAAAATGTAAATTGAGGTAGTTAATGGGTGAGAGACAGGTGTCGGGGAGGGGAATGAATATAGCTAGTACATGGTAGAGAGGTTACCTAGGGAGTCAGATGCTAGGCAGGTTATAGTGCATCATAAATCCAATGTCTATATTTAGTCCATGATCTTTTGTATCCAGTAGATTAATGAAGTGAAGTTCATCGGCTCATCTATGAAAGGTGTTTTATAAATTCCCTTTGAGGATTAGAACAGAGATTGGAGAGAGAGTGGTTTGCTTGTGAGAAATGTGCCCCGCAGGTAATTGGGTATTCTTGTCTTTGATAGATTTTTGGTGTGCGCTCATTCTGGTGCGCAGTTCTTGTTTGGTTTCTCCTACATATTTTCCAATAAGGCATTTGATGCACTGGATGTGATATATTACATTTCTGGAGGTGCAAGTGTAAGATCCAGGAATGCTGGTGGTTCTATTGTAGGGTATAGTTATTGTGGGCATGGTGAATATGTGTTAGCAGGTTTTACATTTCTTGTCAGGGCCTGGTCTGGATCCATTAGGTGTGTTTTAGGCCATAGGAAGTTTGCTTCTGATGATGAAGTTGGCAAGGTTCTAGACTCCATTACACTGGTTGACACTAACTTTGAACCTGGTCATGAGTTGGATCCTTGTACGGTTTAAAGGACTATAGCTCCATTAATTTCAGCGTAGCTACACTGAGTTATACCAAGTCCTGGACTAAAGTTATTGGAGCTATTCGCAGCAAATCTGTCCTGTGTCTGTGTTTCCTTTTGAAACTGTTTCCATCAGTTTCAAATATACTGGTCTGATCATAAACTCTCAGCATCTGTCTTTCTTTTCTGCATAAAACATTCCAATCATATTAAATAATATGGGACTTACAGTTGGGTCTTTTATGACCTTATTTTCTTAGATCAAAAGAAAGCCTCAAAATCCTAGAGTAACCCTTTAAGTTCCCTAATTAGGATGTTCAGAACTGAATGGGATGTCAGAATTTAATCCGCTATGATAACTGTATGCATATATGGCTTATGTATCCTGTGAGCCAAAAATATGGAAGTGATAAAGTGACCAAAAGATATAGTCATTTCTTAAGTCATGAGTTAGCTTTTCTAATCAATGTGCTTCATATCTTCTAAATACAGAATCCCCTTCATCTACAACTGAGTTTAGAAAATTCATTGAGTTCTGATGCGGACGTCACTTTCTCAATCCTTGAAATGAACAACTGGTACAATTTCAGTTTGATGTTATGCCAGGAGGAATGGAACATCACAGATTTTCTCTTCCTCACGCAACAGAGCTCCAAGTTCCACCTAGGAACCATTATAAACATCACAGCAAACCTCACATCAACTAGTGACCTTTTGAGCTACTTACAATTTCACCTGGAGAACATTAAAGACACAACATCAACCATGGTTATGTTTGGCTGTGACATGGAAAAAACAAGGAAGATTTTTGAAATAACCACTCGGTTCGGCGTGATGCCTCCAGAATTTCACTGGATTCTTGGGAATTCACAGAATGTGGAAGAACTGAGGACAGAAGGTTTACCGTTAGGTCTCATAGCTCATGGCAAAACAACACAGTCAGTTTTTGAGCACTATGTACAGGATGCAATGGAACTAATAGCAAGAGCTGTAGGAACAGCTACTTTGATCCAACCAGAATTAGCGCTTATTCCAAGTACAACAAATTGCATGGACACGGCAGAGAAAAACATCACTTCAGGGCAGTATTTAGCAAAGTAAGTTTAATTTTCATTATTTCTTTCTTTTAACCACCATTTTATTATATAAATTATTTTTTCCATTTTCAACTAAATGGGTCAGCTCAGCACTTTTCCACCCCCTGTTTATAATCCTCTCCTTTATATATTAACTGTCATATATTTAGATTTCATAGACAATCAGGCTGGAAGGGTCCCCAGAGGATCATCGAGTCCAGCCCCCTGCCCCAGGGGCAGAAAGTCAGCAGGGATCATAGGATCCCAGCAAGATAAGCATCCAAATGCATCTTGAAGGCATTCAAAGTGGGTACTTGAATCGCCTCTGGCAGCAGTCTATTTCAAACCTTGGGGGCTCGGACAGTAAAGAAGTCCTTCCTTATGTCCAACCTGAATCAGTTGAGATGGAGTTTGTGGCCGTTTGATCTTGTCATCCCTTGGGGCGCTCTGGTGAACAGATCCTGATGAGCACCCCTGATAAGCTTATAGGCGGCCACCAGATCACCCTGAGCCTGTGCTTTTCCAGGCTGAAGAGTCCCATGGCTCTCAGCCTGTCATCGTATGGTCTGTTTTCCTGACCTCTGATCATGCACATGGCTGGCATGCACATGCATGTACGTGTGTGTGCATGTGTATATAAACACACATTTCTATATATTTCATGTTGCCACAGTTACTCGAACCAGATTATTATATGCTTGCAATGAATAGAAAATTGCACCACAAACAGTCCCTCCTAGTGGAAAGCATGGTACCCCTCAGTGGCTACATGAGACACTTACTATGCAGTAGCTTAGTAACAGTGTGAAGTAGTATGCCCAGTAAAACCTGTGCTAATACACTACTGCACAGTAGTATCAGGCTACTGCACAGTTAGCATCTTTAAAAACCGATGCACCGGTGCTACTGCACAGTAGTGCCAGTTACTGCACGTTGATTTAGTACTTCGTTATGCAAGTACTAAACTTAATGCGCAGTAACTATGGTGCATCAGTGAACATGTAGACACACCCATTGAGAGTACAGACAACACAACCTGGCTGATAAAAGAAATCCCAACAGGCATGCAAGTTTACACTCCAAGGAGGAAGAAGTAGTCAGGGCCAGCTTCAAGTTTTGAAGGGCTCTGGGCTGGCAGGGAACACAAGTGAGCTCAGAACCTACCAGAATGCACCTGGAAGGGTCTTTCCTTTGCTGGCCCCAGTGCTGGTGTTGACAGAAAAAGACTGCTTCTTGGCTGCTGAGATACAGCTGCAGAAGGTTAGAAGTGGATTTGAGTACTGAGTGCTGATGAAGCTACAAAGAACTCCCAGAAGCACGTTCCCCCCTGCCCCATGCAATCTGCTGTCTTGCAGGCACTCTTTGTAAGATGCTGCACACCAAGCTGTTCTGTGCTAAAATTTGACCAGAAAGCACATTCTAAACACTTACATCTGTGAGTGACCGTGTGGCTGGGTGGGGAAGGGAAGGTGTAGCCCAATCTAACTACTAAAAGGATGCTGCCTGTACTCCAGTTTGTGTAAGATTGACTCTGGATTTCTCTACTTACAGCTCTCCTTTATTGCATAAACCCTCTTGTATATACATAAAATGTATATACACGCAAATTGATGGTGTGAGTACAGTGTGAGCATGAATACCCATGCTAGCTCCAATTTAGCTAGCATGCATAGCAAGAGAAAAGAAAATGTGGCAGCACAGATTTTAGCTTGGGCTAGCAACCAGAATGCAAACTCTCCAGGAATATTGTGTACATATTTTTTTTGCTAGCCCATGTTATAATCCCTGGTACTCTCACCTATTATTATCTGGATTACACTAGCACATGTATAGTAACATTTGTTACACTCATACTTTTGTTTTGCTATGTGGGCACACCCATAGATTTACAGATATGTATGCATCAGGAGTATTTGTGTATCTTGTCACTGTTACAGAGGTTCTTTTGAACTACTTCTTCCCAGATATCCACGCAGCAAGTTTTTAGTCAGGATTCAAATACATAGCACTTTTGGTATTTCTGTTCACGTCTACTTTGAGGGCTTATTTGAGCTTTTTCTTCTCAGTGATGGGATGAACCTCTCATCCATTTTAGACAAATACACTTCCTTACTTAAACCTCATCCTAAACTTAAGTCTCACAAGAAAGCTGAAACAACTAAGCAGAAGTAAATAATGGGAATGGAATTTGAGCTACCAAACCTGCACTATTGAAATCCATTGAGTTATGTACTTAATTTCTTGCACTCTCTAGATCCTTGAAAATATATACTACAGCAGTAGTGCTTTTCAAATTACCAGACTGCTGACTGCACAAACCGGACATGTTGAGAGTCTAGCTGATGAAGGAAGGGTGGGAGGGAGCTTGTAGCAAATGCTCTTTTACATATTACTGCATGCCTATTTATTTCTTTTCATTTTGTTTTGAATGATAGCTAGTCTCATGATTTGCAGCCAGTATTTTTCTTACCATATTTACTCAAAGGCAAGATGAGTTTTTTTTCCCCTAATTGGCATGGGGGAAAAAAACCCTCATCTCATAATTGCATACAAAGAAATTTCACTAAATACATTGTCTATCACTGAACTGCTGCCAAAAGCAGCATATGCTCAGTAATGGAAACCAACTGTGAAGTTGATTAAATGCAGCCAGCACTGAGCATGACTGTAAAACACATGGCCCACGTTGGGCAAACATGCTGATAGGAAACTTTTTTTTTTATTATTATTATTTTTGTTCATAAAACCCCACTTAAATGTTCATTAATCTGGACCTCACTCTCCGCTTCTCTATATAATAACCTTACTCAACATATACATTTCTCTGGGAATCCCATTTGTCCTATCACTTTTCATAAGCAATCATGATCCACTCCGTCATATGGTTTTTTTTCTAAAATCTAAGTTTGTTATAACTACTATTTTCCTCTCTTAGATGTGGGACAGTATATCTCTGATCACTTTGAAAGCTTTGGAGATCCTTCTACCTGGTGCTGCACATACTTGTGGTCTTTTTGTATTTTCTTCTTGAGGTTTTTCCTCATCCTCAAAACCAGCATCTTAAAGTACAATCCATATTAAGAAGTGTAATACATCTCCAGTTTTTCAGGAGCTCCTTCTCCCCTTTCTTGAAGAGTAAGATCACAACTCCTTTTGTAAAATCTCTCCCTGCGTCTCCTGTTTCCGTTATTTCCTCAAAAAAATTCTACTATATGTCTCTTAACCCATACCCAGAACTTCTCCTAACGTTCCATATGTAGTCTATCTGCTCCTGGTGATTTCTCTTGTTTAAAGGTTTTTAAGCACTCCTCTACTTCCTTTAAGTTTATCTTTTCTTCCGTTTCCTTGCTCCCTCCTCCTCCACTTTTTCTCCAGTCTCTTCAAACAAATCCTCCATCTTCTTACTATTTCCTACTTCTGATAAAGCTCTTTGTAAAATCTTGTTGCCTCCAACACCACCCCATGCTTTTCCACCTGGGTACTCTTTTCTTCCCACACTACTTTTAGCTCTCCTTTGACTGTCTTCACTCTAGATGAAAAGTATCGGGACCACTCTTCATTTTCTTCCACCCAGGGTGCTTGTACTAAAAATATGTTCACTCATCTTTCTTTTAAACCAGCTTTCTATCTCTTGCTGTGTTTCTTCTAGTTCTTTTCCTACCTGTCTTCCTTCTGCAGCTTCCTGTAGCAGCTCTTGCACTTTTCTTTGCATCTTTCTCAGCCCTTTTGTTCTTTTCCCCATGGTTCTTTGACCTTCCTTCCTGAAGAATTCTCTCATCATCTTCTTCACCATCATCCACCATTCTGTGGTACTCTTAAAATACTTCTTCAGTGGTCTCCAACCCTCATACGCTTTCATGTATGCTTAACACATCTCTTCATCTTGCAAGTTTCACATTTAACTTCCATATTCCCCTTCCTCCCACAGGGCACTTACCAAAACTCAATTCTGCCTTCAGTATTTGCTGATCCCTAAATGCCACACTAACACTTTCTTTCTTTATTTCTGTTTCTTGTGATATAAACACAGTCAATTCTTGATTGTTTCTTTTCACTACAATCAGTTCTAGTGAAAACTTTCTCCCCTTTCCGCACATCTCCTAGTGATTCTTCTTTTATTATATTTGCTAACTATCTAGATGTCTAAAGGTCCATGTCCTCCTTCCCCTGTTCTGTCAGGTACTTCAATTATGCAGTTGAAGTCCCCTGCTACTATCTGTGGTCTCCCTTCAATCAGGTAACCTGCTAGCTTTCTAAACAGAGACTTCCTCCCCTCCCACTCCGGTGGTGCAAATACGTTGAAAACTTCTAATTCTACTCCCTTGACTTATAGTATCATTCTCTGCAGTCTACCACCAAAGATGTTTTCTACCTGCTTTGGTTTCACCTCTGAATTCTTGAATTGTATTGCCATTCCAGCTGCTTTGTTTTCATTTCATTTCTCCCTGACCACCAGGATGGTCCCCATCTTCACCTTTTCTCAAAATGCTTATAATCCCTCTTTCCCAGGATACCACAATCTTGAAGTCAGATTGTCTGCCCTTGCTTGTTTTAACATGGGTTTAACCTGTTCCCATCTTTTCATTGTTAATACACTCCTAACATTAATAGTAGCTATATGAGTGCACCTGACCCTTTAAGGTTCATCAGTGCTGCTGCTTGCTCTGTTTGATTTCCTCACCCCCACCCCGCCCCGGGTGCCTGTAGCTTCTGCAAGATGCAGGATTGCCTTTGCATTCAGAAAAGTTTTCATTTTTTTTGCCTCTGTGCTATTTCCTGCCTCCCCATCTCGATTCTGGGCTGAGGCCCAGGGACATTAATGGTGGAAAACTGCTCTCCAATTTTGATTATGACTCATTTCCCTCACTACCAGGTTTCTTTTTCCTGATTTTACACAAATACACACAACACGGCACTGGGCACATCAGCTCACGTACTGGATTTCTGGCGTATTGGAGCAGACAAATGTATGCGTATAACTGCCCTTAGGTCCTGATCCTGCATTGTGACAAACTGCTGTGCTTGGACAAAACCCCAGAGAGGTCTGTGAGATTCTACAGAGGTGCAGCAATATGCCCATATGGATCAAGTTAATGGATTATGACTTTAATCCATACCTGCTCCGATAATTCATTATTGCCACTACTAGCAATGTTCCAGTTTACCTAATGCATTTCCATGTATGCCCTGAAGCCTACCATGAGTTCCAGCCCATATGTGCATTTTTCTCCACTCCTCCCCATCTCCCACCTGCACTTCTCTTTCTTACTTAGTGGTTCTCAATCTCTTTACACTCAAGGCAGCCCTCAGAAAATGCCATCTTTTAGCTTTCGCTCATTTCTTGACTACAGAAAAACAGAGTAATTCTTCAGGTGCAAAGAACTCAGAAAGCTCACACCAGGTCCAACTATTTTTGATACTATGGCTTCCTATTTGAAATCTCTGGGTTTATTTTCTGAATCATGTGTAGATGTTTGCACATTCAACAATACTTATATTGTGCAGTACTCCGACACCCTTAAAAGGGGTTCACGGCATGCTGGTTGGGAAGCACTGATCTAGCTAATAATTATATTTATACAGAACTTTAAAAAGCTGAAGATCCAGGACCTCAAGCTTCCCTATCATCACTCAGCACTTCCACTGTATATGTGTCCAACCTTAAGAGTTTTAATGCAGAACTTAGATATCCAATATTGGCCAGTGTGTTTTCATGGCATCAGAGAACTGGAAGGTTGGAACAGATATCGAAGGCCTTCTAGTCCCACACCTTGCAGGATGAAGGATTCAATATTTAGGGTAAAGAAGATCAGGATCCGGCCTTACATAATAGCAGATGTGCAGGAGTTCCCCCCTACACTCAATTTCCTCAAAAGAATTATTGAGACCCCTCATATGGAAAGCAAGTCCCTGCTGAATTAAATCTCAGCTGTTGTGAACACCTTGTTACAGAAACAAGGCATTAGGATTTGAAAACTTCATGTAGACTGTAAATTATAGCTTTTGGTTTCTGAGCAATCTCAGCAGTCTGTGATTTAACTTGCTGTTCATTCTTCCTCTTGCTCCTTACTGAACTTGGCATGAACATAAGGAAATATGGAGCAACCATGTAATCAAGTCAAGGAAAATGGACTAATTTGATTAAATCCCTTTACCACCCCACAAGCATAACTCTTCTAACATAAGGTAGTGGCATGAAAGCTCTAATAACTGATTCTCCTGAGAATGCACATTTAAAATCAGAATAAAACCAGAAGGAGAAAATGTTAAAGTTTGACCTCCCTGTTAAAATTAGAATGACAAACCTGACTGCAGATTTTACAGTTTCAATTTAGGGTCAAATTCTCAGCTAGTATAGGTCAATGCAGTTCCATTTATTTCAGTGTATCAGTGCTAATTTACACCCACTGAGAATCTGACTGTACATCTCTGGAAACAGGTGTAACCAATGCCCTCTCTATACATGCCTGAGAGTAATTTATGCATTAATATGATCAATAAGGATCAATTCACATATACCGTAACTAATCTTTATGGGACTCACGCACCAAGGGCTGAGATACACTGAGCAACTACATCTCTCATGGACTTTGCTCTGAACCTTCCAAAAGTTATTAGATTCAGCCTTATACCATTTGCATTTTTAAGTTGTTCCTAAAGGTTATTCTGTAGGGCAGCTTCTCACTGTCCTGAAAGCCCTTGGCTTTGCATTGCATCAGTACAGTATACAGAACTCTGAATGATTAATGGCCATTGAACCTGATGTATACAACAAGTGGTTAAATAATGACTTACATATGGTTCCCCTCATTTCTGATTAAGGTACCACCAAATTATATACCTAATGCATTGAATTTGTTACATACGTCACTACTGAGCAAGCTCAATGTATTATTATATTATTACAATTGGGATCGAAAGAACAGATGGTGGTGAAGCACACAGGCAATGACTAGTAACATGTGTCACTGATTTATATATTACAGTGCCATAGTTACTCCGCTAGTGCGTAATGACAATACTTTTGTATCCATTAGCAAAGCAGATTTGCAAAATGGGGTCTGCATTTATACATTCATGATATTATATATACAAGTACCTGGGCACATCTACACATGCATATTAGTGCAATACAATAAACTCTGGCACATATTGCACCAGAGTTTATTGTTCCCAGGTGCATGTTTACATGTGCACCCAGGACTGCAGCATGTAGAGCCAGGCTAGAGCAGTCCTGGCTACCAGGGAGGCCAGGGGGTCAGTTTGTCAGCCTCAGGCTGTTCTGACCTGGTTCAGCATGCTACAGAGGGACTGGCTGGGTCACAAGGGTGCTTCAGTGTGGGGTTAGCCAGCAGGCAGCCCCTGCACTGAAGCACCCTTGTGCCCCAACCAGCCCTGTCAGCATCTACATGTGCGTTGTTGTGGAGTAAAACACTCCAGCATAGGATAGTACTTGTATTTACAAGTACTAACCTGCTAGACAGTTTATTAGTTTACTCCAGTCTAATAGCCCTGCATATGTAGACACCAAGACATTTACTGCAGAGCTAATTAGGCAACTCCACAGTAAACATCTAACGTAGGCGCGCCCTCTGTGTATTTTTAGGCCACCTCTAAACACCAAGCCAAATAAATGTTTACAAGTAAAATCTTAATGGACAAGGAGATTTTGCTTGCGTCTATTCATGCATCTCTTTTTCCAAATAATGGTGCTCAAAAATTGATTACACAAATAGAGTCTTGGTTGAGTTCCCACTGAGAGTGTTTGAGTATAAAATACAAATAATGTATATGAAAATCACTAATTAAAGAATTTAATTTAGCTTATTGTTCATTTCATAGATTTGCCTTTGTCTGGCAACTCCCCCTTGCCATAGTAAGAAGGCTTTCATATTTCAGTGACTTAAAACTATGACCTGGCAAGATACTGAACTTTTCATGGACTCTTCCAAGTGGGACAGAACAAAGATTGGGGATCAGGCAAAAGAGTAGCTCACTGTTCTGGAAAAGATGCAAATAAATTTCAAGGGCTCCTTTTCTCAAATATCAATAAATGATAAACACCATTAAAGTTTATGTCTTGCCTGCTGAGGTTAGAATGTGTTGTTTTATGACAGCTGCAGAGTTTATGTTTATTTCAATAATCTGTTTCATCCAGATTCCCAGAACTAATGTGATATGGCATTTTCTGCTGCTCCAGCTAAATGTTAAATAGATGCTCCTCTGAATGCCTGTTAAGGAAAAATTATGGGCCTGATTCTTATCTTACAGCACATTTATAGCAGTGTAATTCATTTGACTTCAGTGGAGTTACTCCTATTAGTACCCGTTAAATTAAAAAATTTTATTTGGTTCAACCACGCAGCAAAATCACATTAACAGGGAGAATACTACAGGCAACTGTAATGGCTCTAGTCAGCAAGTGCCAGGGTCCACCCACCCAAAGGCCTTTTCTTCATATGACCTTTACCACACAAATACTTCACATTCTTGTTACTCTGGGGTCTTGGATAATAGCTATAAAAATACTGAATTCTAGTCAGGAGAACTTGGAAAAAAAAGCTATTGGCTATATTTCCCATGCCTGGACTGTTTGGTAGTTTTGCTTTTAGGTTTTTAGATTAGTACAACCCCAAAAACTCAAGATGAAACAATGCAATACTGACATGTGTAATGTGTTCTATAAGGGAACAACACTTCTGACTCTTTCACTAAGACCATCAGGTTTCAATGGTATTTTTGTGAAAACCAAGCAACAAAGTTCATTGTTTCAAGGGAATCACCTATCACTGAGTCCTCTCTTTCAATCTCAGCTGGTCAGTAACAGGTTATTGATTCTTTCCTCAATGTTACTTCATATCCAGCCCTTCTGACTGCTTGAATGTTGTCATCCTCTGCTAGCAATTCAGTGAAATATCTGAAACATGAAACAAATTAGTGGTCTTTGACCAGCCACAGGAGGTCACAGCTGATGGGTTCATCTACAGAGATAGGCTTTTTCCTGGGGGGATATCTGGGATGTTGTTTCCATCATACTGTTTTAAGCCTAGGAAAAAAGGACTACAGGCATGTTGGGTTTTCCTCACATTGATTAATTGAATTGCTTAAAAGTCATAAAAATGAGGAAATGAGAAAAACAAAATAATGCTATTTCTGTTAGAATGGTGGACAGCTGCTGCACTTAAGAAACTGTTCCTTTTGAAGTATTTGCAATCTAAATAGACAAATGATAAGAGAAAGGAGGTTTTTTAAATCTCCAATTTACTTATGGAAGGAGTGAGATACTAAAATCAGAAAAGAAAAAACTGAACCCAAACTCCTGAGCCCTTGTTCAAAACCTTACATACAAAATCTCTGTTTCACTCCAGCAGAATAAGGCTTCATTTATCTGGAAGCTTGGCTTTGATTTCTTGCCTTTGTTCCCCCAACAGGTTTTTAGCCAACACAACCTTTGATGGTCTCAGTGGCCACATTAGAGTGAAAGGTTCTTCCATCGTAAGCTCAGAAAGCAATTTCTTCATTTGGAATTTGCAGCACGATCCTATTGGGAACCCAATGTGGACTCGTCTGGGGAGCTGGCAAGAAGGAAAGATCATCATGGATTATGGAATATGGCCAGAGCAAGCCCAGAGACATAAAAACTACAACCAGCATCCTACCAGGCTGCACCTAAGAGTGGTTACTCTCATTGAACACCCATTTGTCTTCACAAGAAATGTAGATGATGAGGGGTTATGCCCAGCAGGACAGCTCTGCCTGGATCCTCTGACCAATGATTCAGCTGTCCTGGATAGCCTCTTTGAAACCCTTCAAGGAGGCAATGACACTGTGCCTATTGAGTTCAAGAAATGCTGCTATGGCTACTGCATCGACCTGCTGGAAAAGTTGGCTGAGGATATGAACTTTGATTTTGACTTATACATTGTTGGAGATGGGAAGTATGGAGCCTGGAAAAATGACCACTGGACAGGGCTTGTGGGTGACCTTCTGGCTGGGACAGCCCATATGGCAGTAACATCATTCAGCATCAACACAGCTCGTAGCCAAGTGATTGACTTCACCAGCCCTTTCTTTTCAACCAGCTTGGGCATCCTAGTGAGGACTAGAGACACAGCAGCCCCCATTGGAGCCTTTATGTGGCCACTCCACTGGACCATGTGGCTGGGAATATTTGTTGCTCTCCACATCACAGCAATATTCCTCACCTTATACGAATGGAAAAGCCCCTTTGGGATGACCCCTAAGGGAAGAAATAGAAATAAAGTATTCTCCTTTTCCTCTGCCCTGAATGTTTGTTATGCAATATTGTTTGGCAGAACATCTGCCATCAAACCTCCCAAGTGCTGGACGGGAAGGTTTTTAATGAATCTCTGGGCTATTTTTTGTTTGTTCTGTTTGTCAACTTACACGGCTAACCTGGCAGCTGTCATGGTAGGAGAGAAAATCTATGAAGAGCTTTCTGGAATACATGACCCCAAGGTAAGGTGTGGCAACTCAGCCTTTTCGTTTATTTCTTCCTATTGTACATTCATTGTTAAATGTCTTAAGGCTTCTAAAAAATTAGGGGGCCACCTATAATGGAGCAGCAGTCCTTTATACTCAGTCATGGTTCAACAAAGGGAGAAAGTTCAGCAACAGAGAGGAACTTGAGCTGCCAGCTTTGGCTTAACCCATTATAAAGGTAGAAGATTTTTTAGAAATTGGGTTCTAGTTTACTATTTGAATAGCTCTCCATCTGAGGGTTTGGTTCAGCTCTGTTACTGCTTAGGTGGCCATAAATTGAGCCACTTTGCAAAGAGTCAGGCCAGGTTAATATTAGTACTCAGTGGGTGCACCTACATGAGATGCTTTACTGCACATTAGACTACTCTAATGTGTGGTAAAGCAACACCGTCTAGATGTGAGCAGCAATTACTGCACAGTAAATTAGTCTAATGTGCCATTTTCTAGTACCTGTAGATAAAGGTACTAGAAATTGGCACATCAAACTAATGCACCAAAGTGCATGTGTAGATGCTGACCAGGAGCAAATTGCTCCCGGTCATCCTAGGCAACATGGGGCCACATGGACATTTGTCTCAGTCAGCCTAGGTAGTGAAATGCTGCCTCCCAGCCAAGTGAAATCAGGACCCATCCCAATCTCTGCAGGGCTGGGAGAACTGTCCCAGCTGCTGGGCAGCTGCCTCCCAACCATATGGAGTATGGGGCATGTTCCAATCTCCATGCGTCTAAGAAGCAACTGCCCAGAAGCTGAGGCAGCTTCCCTTGACCCCCTGGAGCTTGGGGCTGGCCCTGATTTCCCTGCAACTTCCACAGAGCTGCTCACCACAGCTCCTTCTCCCACCACCTTGCAGATCAAAGCTGCCCTCAGAGCCAAGACAGCTAGGGACTGGCACCCAGGAGAGCCTAGAGCTCCCCCTGGCTTCTGCAGGGGGCCAGAGCAGGGCAGGAGCAGTCCTGGACTGGGTTGCTCCTGTCAGGCATGATTTGCTCCCGAGATGAGCGCACATGTAGATGTGTATCCAGGAGCACTTTAATGAGTATTAATTGCATATGTAGACATGCCCAGTTATAAGCATTCTGGGTGCGATGTTCAAATGCATTCCACACTTTCCTAATTCCATTCCCTTCGAAGTGAGTCACAGAATTCCCACCAAATTCTCTAGGAGCAAAGCAGGGCCATTTTTAAGCTGTTTTCAGCTGTTAACATTTGTTTGGTCACAACTATAAGCTGCCTTCTGTGGCCAGATCAGGCAAACATTGTCACTTCTGTCTGCACCTATTAATCATTTCAAACAACAGATATATTTGAGAAAATAGAAAACCATTCATGGACACTCTACAATAAGAAAAAAAAAAAAAGCTGAATCCATTAAATGAAATTGTTTAGCACTAGTATTAGAACTATGTTACTAAATAACACTCTCACCTAGAAGTCTAGGGGTGTGGGTACACTAACACTTCCAGCCCTTCAAAAGAGAAACATTTCAAAAAGCAGCTGCTGGTACATTCTAATGGTTAACATTCCTTCATCCAGGCTTAAAGTTGGAGCCAAATTTGCTTCATTTGAATTGTTCTCAGCTTGTTCACACATAACAGTTAGGATGTACCAGCTGCTACCCTTATGAAACGTTCCCCTTTTGAAAGGGTTCTAAGCATTCTTGTGTCCTTACCTGTGGAGTCAAACTATGTCAGCAGTATGTTAAGGATTAAGTTCCACAGTAGGCAAACACAGTTTTCTCTTAGCCACATCTGCTGGCCAAACCATGTTTAGCAGACAGGTTTTTTGGGACTGGGACTAATCTACAGATGGATCTGAATTCTGTTGGTTAGGTCCAAGTCCTTAGCATCCTCTTCCACCAAGAACTCACAGGTATTTGGATTTATCGAAGAAATTCAGGTCTGGATCCAGTGTTAGGTAGACAGAACTCTTGGGGTAGAAATGATATCTTCTATTAGACCAACTAAAATAGGTGCAATTTTTTTTTTCTTTCCAAACTTTCGGGCCCAAATGCCCTTCTTCAGGCAAAGGAGAATTCGAAGATTGAAAAAGTTCCTCCAGGTGGAAAAGAAACTTCATTTTGCACAGGGGAACTGAGAGATGGTAAGGTTCCCTTGAGTGTAAAAGTGATTTGTAAAAAAGATACTCTGAGTATGCAAATTTAGCACAGACAAAGGCTGAAGCAGGCTGGTTACCTGAAGGTGTCATATGGCAGGCAGGGCATTGAATTTTGCTTTTTCCTTGCTTGGTTGTAAAGTTTTCATTTTAAAAGAGGCAAGGCAAAATAAAAGCAACAGAGGAAAAAAAATAGTTGATCTAATAACATATAACACCTCTACTTCAAGAGTTTTGTCTACCTATGCCTCTAGACCAACATTGCTACAACCAATATCCCTGGCTTAAGGTTTCTATTACAAATATCCCAAGTTTGGGAGTAGTTTTTGTTTTGACCCATGTAAGGTGATTTTATAGGCTGTTCATTAATTCCTTGATGATCAGACAAAGTGGAATAATGTTTATTGCTGAAGAATTAGTAATTGGAAGAGACTGGAAGATTTGGTGATGAAGCAGCAGGTTTACAACTGTCTGTAAATTTACAGACAGTCTATAAAAACAAAGCTAAAATGCTTGTTTATATAGTTTGTAAAAAAAAAAAAAATGGAGCCACCTGTTATAAAAAAAAAAAAAAAAAAAAAAAAAAGCTTGATAGCTGATCCCTGGTCAGAGAAACCTGGAGGCAAAACATGCCAGGATGGGAATGAGTGTAGCTGTAGATGGGCAAGGCTGAGGGGGCCAGCATGGTACTGGTGCAGTTGAGGGCATCCAGGCGTAGGAGTGAGTAGAGAACCCTTGGGGTGGGGGCAAAAGTATGCAAAACCATTGTAGCAGTCAGTCAGGGTTGCCAACTCAAGATATTTTTTATTTTTTTTTTACTGATAATCTACAAGCTTTTTACAGACAACCAAACTTTTTTTTTATTATGGTTGATGTTAAAATCCAAAATGTGGTTGTCCATAAAAAGTTTGCAGATTATGAGTAAAAAGAAAAAATGTTTTGAGTTAGTAATACTATGAAGCCGCTACTTATATGGACAGCTAAACAGTTACCTGTCAATTATAGCTTTGTTTACGCTTGTTTCTTTAACTGGAGAGCTTCCATATTGCCATCTTCTTCTCCAATCACTTATTATGACAAACCTATCTTCCCTTCCCTTTGTAGCATCAGTTCCTACTTTAGTGAGCAGGAAGGGATAGATTAGGGCAAAACACAAAAAGTAGCAGTCCAAACAAGGGTAGCCCAGATGTCCAAATATTCAGGGAGGGAGAAGAAAGTAAGGCTTCCTCCCCAGCAGCATGTACTTAAGAGTGGATATGTCCTATCAGGAAGCAGAGCTAATTAGTCCAGACACAACACCATATACATATGGCCATACTGCTTCTGCTACTTCCTTGGCATCTATCCCAAATCAAATATTCATATTCAGGTCTAACATCTTGTTTCAGAGAATCCTTAGGGACGCTGAGACATCAACCCAAAATGCCTCTCTATTCCAGAAAACCTGAGATGTTTGTAGATCTTGGCTCCACCTCATATCTAAATAATTACGTTTGCAGAATAGAAGTTGTAGGCTCATGTTTAAGTCTAATTATTGTCTGTAGTCTTAATAGAGGTTATTCATAGGGACTTACTTAAAACGTGGTGAGAATAAACAATTTTTGTGGGTTAGTCAGCATAAAGAGCAAATTCTGCAGATATTTCCCAGATGTGCTCCACTGGCCCTGCCCCATGGTGCTAATTGGCAGAGAGACCATGGTAGAGGAGGAAGGATGAGGGGACAGCCACCATCTTATCTGCTGGCTGCCTTTTGTGCAGCCCCATCCCTCAATGCTAATTGCCAGAAAGGCCCTGGTGGGGAGAGGAGGGATGAGGAGGCAGCTACCATCTTGTCTACTGCCCTTCATGTTGCTCCACCAGCCAGAGTCTCCCCCCGCCTCCCCTGGGTGGGCTACAAGACCAAACCAAAGCAGCAGCAAGGATTGATGGCTCCCACTGGAAGCCAGCATGTTATTTTTATTAAGTTTTTTTTTTAAGTTGATTTCACTGACAATCCTGGATTTCATAGTTTTCATAGACAATCCTGGATTTCACAGAAACAGTGAAATCTTAAATTGAGTAGACACCCCCACTTATTTATGGCACTGAAGTTAAGCATGCGCAGAAATATTTTGTAGGACATTTTTAATAGAATCATAGAAAATGAGGGTTGGAAGGGACCTCAGGAGGTCATCTAATCCAACCCCCTGCTCAAAGCAGGGCCACCCCAACTATGTCACCCCTGCCAAGGCTTTGTCTAGCAAGGTCTTAAAAACCCATATGGATAGAGATACCACAACCTCACTGGGTAGCCTGTTCCAGTGCTTTACTACCCTTCTTGTGAGAAAATGTTTGCTAATATCTAACCTAAACTTCCCTTGCTGCAGCTTGAGACCATTGCTCCTTCTTCTGTCATTTGCCACCACTGAGAACAGTTTATCCCCATCCTCTTTGGAACCCCGCTTCAGGGATTTGAAGGTTGCTATTAAATCTCCTCTCGTCTTCTCTTCTCCACACTAAATTAGCTCAGTTCTCCCAGCCTATCCCCATAAGTCATGTTCCCCAGCTCCCTAACCATTTTTGGTGCCATCCACTGGACTCTCCAGTTTGTCAAGGTATATCACATCCACCGCTCTCCCCACATCCACAGAGCCAGTCATTCCATCATAGAAGGCAATCATGTTGGTCAGGCATGACTTGCCCTTGGCGAATCCATGCTGACTGTTCCTAATCACCTTCTCCTGCAAGTGCTTAGAAATGGATTACTTGAGGACCTGCTCTATGACTGTTCCAGGGACCAAGGTGAGACTCACCAGTCTACAGTTCCTCAGATTAAAGATGGGCACTATGCTTGCCCTTTTTGAATCATTACAGACGTTTCCCAATCACCATGAGTTTTCCAAGAATGGCCAGTGGCTCTGCAATCAATTCAGTCCTCAGCACCCTTGGGCACATCGTATCCAGCCCCATGGACTTGTACACATCCAGCTTTTCTAAATATTCTATAGCCTGTTCTTTTGCCACTATTTGGTACTCACCTCTTCCCCAAACTGTGCTGCCAGCTGACCTTGCCTGTGAAGACTGAGATAAAAAAGGCATTGAGTACTTCATCCTTTTAGGCATCCTTTGTCACTAGGTTGCCTCCCCCATTCAGTAAGGGACTCACACTTTCCCTGATCTTCTTCTGTTTGCTGACAAACATGTGAAAACCCTTCTTGTTATCCTTCATGTCCCTTACTAGCTGCAACTCCATTTGGGCTTCGGCCTTCCTGGTTTCGTCCCTTTATGCCTGAGAAATTCTCTTATATTTCTCCCTACTCATTTGCCCACAAGTTTCCACTTCTTGTAAGATTCCTTTTGCATTTTAGCTTGCTGAAGAGTTCCTTGCTAAGGCAAGTGGATTGCCCGCCATACTTGCTAGCCTTCCTGCACATCAGGGTAGTTTGTTCTTACACTCTCAGTAAGGTTTCTTTAAAGTACAACCAGCTCTCCTGGACTTCTTCCCCCCTGCCCTCCCCCCCCCCCCCAGACTGGCCCCCCAGGGGATTCTGCCCATCAGTGCCCTGAGTGAGTCAAAGTCTGCTTTTCTGAAGCCCAGGGTACTTATTCTGCTGCTCTCCTTCCTTGTCTCAGGATCCTGAACTCAATCATCTCTATGTTGCTGCTGCCCAAGTTGCCATCCACTTCTCTGTTCCCCACCACTTCTTCCCTGTTTGTGAACAGTGGATCAAGAGCAGCACAGCCCCTAGCTGGCCTCTCCAACACTTGCACCAGGAAGTTCATAGATTCATAGACATAGGGTCGGAAGGGACCTTGTAGATCTTCTAGTCTGACCCCCTGCCCTGGGCAGGAGAGAAAACTGGGCTCAGATGACCCCAGCTAGGTAATGACCCCAGCTAGTTGTCCCCAACACCCTCCAAAAACTTCCTGGGCTGCCTGTGTACTGCTGTATTGCCCTCCCACCAGATGTTGGGGTGACTGAAATCCCCCATGAGAACCAGGCCTGTGATCAAGAAACTTCCACTACCTGTTTAAAGAAAGCTTCAACCACCCCATTCCCCTGGTCTGGCGGTCTACAGCAGACACCTGCTATGTCATCACCCTTGTTACTTTCCCCTTTGATCCTAACCCACAGACTTTCAACAAGCCCATGTCCAGTTTCATACAGGACTTCTGAGTAATCATGCCACTCTATTACATAAAGAACAACTCCTTCTTCACTCTTCCGCTGTCTGTCCTTCCCGATCAGTTTAGACCCATCCATGAGCTTGGTGCAAGCTATCCCACCAAGTCGCTGGTATTCCAATCGTATCATAGTTCCATGACCGTGCAAGGACTTCTGATTCTTCCTGCTTGTTTTTCAGACTCTGTGCATTCATGTACAGACATCTCAGGTAAACAGGGTTACCATATGTCTGGATTTTCTCAGACATGTCCTCTTTTTTTGCCCCCTGTGCTGTGTCCAAGCGGGTTTTTTAAATACAGGCAAAATGTTCAGGATTTCCTCCCCCAATCCATTTTCAATATAGCCACCACTAGCTAGAACTACAATTCCCAGAATGCCTAGCACAGAACATGCACAATCGGGAGCTGAGTTTGTGATTTTGCTTTGCTCTACTGGTGAAAACATGGGGAGGGCGATCTAAGGCAGCAGGGATGGAGCACAGAAGGTAGGGAGTGAGAGGCACTGGCAGGGCTGCAGGGGCAGGGGGCTGCAGGCCAAAATGAGCAGCACTGGCAGGGATGGGGGTATAGGAGGCTGTGGGTCAGGATTGAGGGGCACCATGGGCCTACCAGAAACAAAGGGCACTGGCACGGCTAGGAGGGGGCAGGGGGTTGCAGATCAGGATTGAAGGGCATGGGTGGGGGGGACCCGTGACTGTAGGTTGGGTGTGGGGGCTACAGGTCAGGAGTGAGGAGTGGTAACCCTAGTAATTAACCAGTTGTCCTATTTTCTCAGGATGAATGAGAAGTCCCCCCTGACCTGCTTCCCCAGTTACTTCAGGGCTTGGTCTCAATTCCGTGGTGAACCTAGTTTAAAGCCCTCCTTACTATATTAGTGAGCCTGTCTGTGAAGATGCTTTTTCCTCTCTTTGTCAGGTGGAGCCTGTCTCTTCCTAGCAATCCTTCTTGGAACAACATTCTGTTGTCTAAGAAACCAAAGAAGAAGAGTGGGGCTTCTTACCAATAACTTACTTTTTTTGCTGAATATTCAGATTTCTCCCATCCTCATCACCCATTCTTCTAGTTAACACAATGAGTGCTATGACCACCAACTTCCTACATGGCTTAACACCACAGACAACAATTATAACATCTATAAAGGTACTTGATATGAACCTGAACTTTTCCCAAATTACAGTCATGGTAGGTGTTTAAGGTGAGGTTCATGTTTCTCTCTATATTTTGTCTTGATATGACAAAAAAAAATAGCTGTAGCAACACAAACACATCTACCATTTATCAAGGACCAGCTGTTAGTGTTCAGTTCCAACTATATGGGGACACTTTCTGCCTAATTCCATACTACATTGTGTATCCCAACATTGTACAAGCTTTTTAGTGTAGCTTTGCCAATGCACATTGGATTTGATGTACAACCACTTCATTATTCCAGAACCCCACAAAATTCCCTCCATCAGATTTGCTCAGGAAATACTGATGCCACAACAGTTGTGGAGAAGCATGAATTGTTTCATTTTGTTTCTTCAAATTGCAAGAATGCCGAGGGGAAAATGGAAGCTCTGTTGATGCTTTTTTGGGACTGAATGGTTATTTCAAATAGGTAGTGAATCCATGCAAAATAAGCTTTTTAATATTGGTTCATGTATTCACAAGCCCTTTATTTTCCTCTTCCCTGAATAAGCACCTCCAGAGCACTGCATTTTTTAAATGTTTAAAAGAGAAAGGGAGAAAGAAAGAGACAGAGAGAGAACCTCTTCAAGGTGATACTGAAGACAAGTACCATTTCTATGCATGAAGCTGACAAGGCTGCCACGGAAACCAAATCCCCTTTGAGTCCTCAAGTGAGTTGATAGTGAGTACTGAAAAATTAGAGAGACTTTCGGCTCTGAGGTGATTAAAACCTTTCAAAACAGCCAAAGTCAGTGCCCCCAAAGAAATCAATAGAGAGATACCTCCAATGTTAACATAAATAAATAACAGCTTCCTTTCCAGAAAGATGCATATTGTCACATTGCTGTAACTGAACAGCTGTGCATTGTCTTAACAGCTGATCAATGAGGTCAAAGAGAGGATGTGCAGAGCTTCTATGTTAAGATGTGAGCAAATTCTGTTGGAACGGCATACTCCAAAAATCTATACGATACAAGTAAATAAATCATAGTCTAACTGCTATTTGTGACATGAAGTGTAATAAAGAATTAGAAGTTTAGCTCCTAAAATTAATTAATAACATGGGAAAAGAAGCAAGGGAATATCAGAATGTTGCTGAGATGTTAAGAGTTAAAGCCACTGTGAACCAGTAATTAAACTTCAAGGTAGAGAATAGGAGACAGACATTTTCTTCTTGACCATGGTCACATACTAGATACAGGTGATTAACTTGAATTAAAGGTGCTATTTTGGGGTGGAAGTGTTTGCAGGATCATAGTCTGTACTAATGTGCCTTTGGATAAGTCAAACTCTTTCAATATTTTCAAGTGCCCAATATTCTTTAAAAAAACAGAAAACAGAGTCGCAAGGCACCTTGAGAGAGCATCTAACCCTGCCCTTTGCTCTGAGGCAGGATTAACTCTACCTGAACCTTTTCTGGGAATAGTTTGCCTAACCAGTTCTTAAAAATCTCCAATGGCACAAATCCCACATCTTCCCTGAAAATCCTATTCCAAAGCTTTTTTTGTATATCTAACCTACTTTTAAGACTGTCACAACTACATCTAGTGGAAATAGAAAACAATTTATTACCTCTCTCTCTCTGGTACACTTTTGCATATTTGAACAGGTTAGTCTTCTCTTCTCTAGGCTAAGCAAACCCATTCTCTTCTTGTAGGTCATGCTTCCCATTGTGCTTTCTATTGAGTTTGTTGCTCTTTTCTAGACTCTGCCCAATTCATTCTCACCTTTCCAGAGGTGTGATGCCCATAACTGAGAACACAATTCCAGCTGGGCCCTTACCGGGGCTGACTAGAGTTGAAGGATTATTTCATATATCTTACACACAACATTCCTGTTTATACATCCCAATATCATGTTTTCAAAACAGTATTACATCATTGACTGATATGCAGCTTGTGATCCCCTAGCATCTTCAGATCCTTTTCTGTAGTACTCTTGATTATTTCCTATCTTTTCTCTATATAATTGATTTCTCACTAAACAAAATACTTTACACTTGTCATTATTTTACTGTGTTATTTCAGACCATTTCTCCAATTTGTCAAAATCATATTGAATTCTAGTCCTGTCCTCCACAGTGCTCACAACTCCCCCATTTTGGTAAAATTGTCAAATTTATTTCATTTACTCCTTATTCCATCACCCAAAGTCTTTAATAAAAATATTTAATAGTACTGGATCTAGGACAGACCTCTGCAGAACTTTACTTGAAATAACCTTCCAGTTTGATGATCAAACATTGGAAAAAAATATAATTTCATAGATTTCATAGACATTCAGGCTGGAAGGGACCCTGGAGGATCATCGAGTCCAGCCCCCTGCCCCATGGGCAGGAAGTCAGCAGGGATCATAGGATCCCAGCAAGATAAGCATCCAAATGTGTCTTGAAGGCGTTCAAGGTAGGTGCTTGAACCACCTCCAGCGGCAGTCTATTCCAGACTTTGAGGGCTCGGACAGTAAAGAAGTTCTTCCTTATGTCCAGCCTGAAACGGTCACGGCAGAATTTGTGACCGTTCTATCTTGTCATCCCTTGGGGCACTCTGGTGAACAGACGTTCCCCCAGATCCTGATGAGCACCCCTGATAAGCTTATAGGTGGCCACCAGATCACCCCTGAGCCTGTGCTTTTCCAGGCTGAATAGCCCCATGGCTCTCAGCCTCTCATCATAAGGTCTGTTTTCCAGACCTCTGATCATGCACGTGGCTCTCCTCTGCACTCTCTCAAGCTTCTCCACATCCTTTTTGAATTGTGGAGCCCAAAACTGGATGCAGTACTCCAGCTGCAGCCTAACCAAGGCCGAGTACAAGGGGAGAATGACATCCCCGGATTTGTTTGAGAAGGATCTATGGATGCAAGCCAGCGTTTTGCTTGCTTTACAAGACGCAGCATCACATTGAAGGCTCATGTTCATCTTGTGGTCAATTATGACTCCCAAGTCCCTTTCATCTCTAGCGCTAGTCACTATAGCACTGCCAAGCCTATAAGGATGCTGCAGGTTTTTCCTCCCAAGGTGGAGAACCTTGCATTTTTCGATGTTGAACACCATCAGGTTCTTGTCCTCCCATTTCATGAACCTGTCAAGATCTGCCTGGATCACCCTCCTGTCCTCAGGTGTGGGTGCTTTACCCCAGAGTTTGGTGTTGTCGGCAAACTTGGCCAGTCCGCTTCTGATACCAATGTCCACATCATTGATGAAGATGTTAAATAGTATAGACCCTAGGACAGAGCCTTGAGAGACCCCACTGGTCACAGCGCGCCAAGATGATTGACTTCCATCAACCACCACCCTCTGAGTCCTGCCACGGAGCCAATTCCCCGGCCAGCAGATCGTGGTGAGGTCGAGGCCGCAGTTAGCCAGGATTGCCAAGCGGTGATCATGGGATACCAGATTGAAGGCTTTTTTGAAGTCAAGATATACGACATCAATCTCTTCCCCCTTGTCCAGGTGATAGGGCACCTGGTCATAAATGGAAATGAGATTGGTCAAGCAAGACCTACCTGCAACAAACCCATGTTGGGTATCCCTCAGGATATTGTCATCAGGTAGTCTGTTAAGGATGGCCTCTGATAATCTTTTCCAAGACCGTCCCCAGGATAGAGGTCAGGCTGATGGGCCTGTAGTTCACCAGATTTACTTTCCTCCCTTTCTTGAAGATAGGCATAACATTGGCCTTTGTCCAATCTTCGGGCACTTCACCAGAGCACCAGGAGTTCTCAAAGATCTGTGCCAGGGGCTGAGCTATGATGCTTGCCAGCTTCTTGAGTACCCTTGGGTGTAAACCGTCAGGGCTGGCTGACGTGAAGGCGTCCAGTCTATCGAGGTGTTCCTTCACGAGGTCAGCTTCAATGAAGGGCAAGGAATCTCCCTCACCTGGGCCTCCCTGACCCACATTGGGCAGGGGCGTCCCATGGGACTGGTAAAAGACTGACGCAAAGTACCCATTAAACAAGTTTACTTTTTTATGGGCATCGGTTGTCAGTTGTCCCATCTGGTTTAGCAAGGGTCCAGTGTTGCCTTTGCTTTTCCTCCGGCTCCCCACATATCTAAAAACGGACTTTTTATTGTCCATGATATTTATAGCTAGCTGGAGTTCTGTCACAGCCTTGGCTTTCCTGGTTTGCTCTCTGCAGGTCTGAACCAGAGCAGATTATTCCTCCTTGGTGGTGGTTCCAGTTCTCCATCCTTTGTAGGTCTTCCTTTTAAGACACAGGTCTTCCTTTTAATGAAAAAGAAGTTTTAATACTGCTGTGCACCCGGTACAATAGTTTCTTCTTGACCATATTTCCTGAACTTCCTTTTAAGAATGTCACATGATACAGTGTCAAAAGCCTTACCAAAATGAACGTATGTTCTATCTATTGCTTCTACCATATCCACAAAGCCTGTTATCCTGCCAGAGGAGGAAATAATTTTGTTTTGACATTATATGATTCATAGATGTTAGGGTCGGAAGGGACCTCAATAGATCATCGAGTCCGACCCCCTGCATAAGCAGGAAAGAGTGCTGGGTCTAGATGACCCCAGCTAGATGCTCATCTAACCTCCTCTTGAAGACCCCCAGGGTAGGGGAGAGCACCACCTCCCTGAATAATCTGCGTTTCTTGTTCCTTTTAGCCTTATTATCTTTTGGGTTCTTAAAATGCCTTGCTTGACTATTTGTTCCAGTATCTTTCCAGGAAATGAAATTAGCTTGAGTGGTATATAATTCCCATGGCTCCCCTTTTTCCCTTTGTAAAGACAGACACCATATTTACCCTGTTCCAGTATTCTGGAAACTCCTTCACAATCTCTCAAAAACTAATCATTCACAAATCTGGGATTGCTTCAGTAAGTTCCATAAGTACTCTTGAGTAAATTTAATGCATAGGCAATTTGAAAGCATCTGACTTATCTAAGTAATCTCTACTCCCTTCTTTTGCTCTTCTAGCATGAGTTCTTACCCCTTGGTGACCAAGCAACCCGTTTTTATTACCTGATCAAAGCTAACCTCTTTAGGGAAGACTGAACCAAAAAGGCAATAAGAGTTCTTGGTATCATCTATTATTACTTCTTCCTCTCCACAAAGGCCAAGTGCACCAGCTCTTTTCATAGATTCATAGATGTTAGGGTTGGAAGGGACCTCAATAGGTCATCGAGTCCGACCCCCTGCATAGGCAGGAAAGAGTGCTGGGTTCAGATGACCCCAGCCAGATGCCTATCTAACCTCCTCTTGAAGACCCCCAGGGTAGGGGAGAGCACCACCTCCCTTGGGAGCCCATTCCAGATTTTGGCCGCTCTAACTATGAAGAAGTTCTTCCTAATGTGCAGTCTAAATCTGCTCTCTGCTAGCTTATGGCCATTATTTCTTGTGACCCCCAGGGGCGCCTTGGTGAGTACAGCCTCACCAATTCCCTTCTGTGCCCCCAAGATAAATTTATAGGCAGTCACAAGGTCACCTCTCAACCTTCTCTTGCGGAGGCTGAAGAGGTGCAGGTGCCCCAGTCTCTCCTCGTAGGGCTTGGCCTGCAAGCCCTTTCACCATACGAGTGGCCCTTCTCTGGACCCTCTCCAGGTTATCCACATCCCTCTTGAAGTGTGGCGCCCAAAACTACATGCTGTATTCCAACTGCGGTCTGACCAGCGCCTGATAGAGGGGTAGTATCACCTCCTTGGTTCTATTTGTCATGCACTTACCGATGCATGATGAAGCGCAGTTAGCTTTTCTGATGACTTCTTCACACTGATGACTCATATTCATCTTGGAGTCCACTAGGACTCCAAGATACCTTTCTGCTTCCATGCTACCAAGAAAGTCAGTTCCTAGGCAGTAGGTGTGCTGGACATTTTTCTTCCCTAGGTGCAGCACTTTGCATTTCTCCTTGTTAAATTGCATTCTATTGTTTTCTGCCCACTTGTCCAACCTGTCCAGGTCTGCTTGCAGCTGTTCCCTGCCCTCCGGCATGTCCACTTCTCCCCACAGTTTTGTATCATCCACAGACTTGGACAGAATACACTTCACTCCCAAGTCCAAGTCACCGATGAAGACATTGAAAAGTATCGGTCCAAGGACCGAGCCCTGTGGGACCCCACTGCCCACATCCTTCCAGGTCGATACTGACCCATCCACCACCACTCTCTGGGTTCGACCCTCTAGCCAATTTGCCACCCACCGGACTGTGTAATCATCCAAGTCACAGCCTCTTAACTTGTTCCCCAGTATGGGGTGGGATACCATATCGAAGGCATTCCTGAAGTCTAAGTAGATGATGTCAACCCCTACTCCTGCATCCAGGTGTTTTGTAACCTGGTCATAAAAAGAGACTAGATTAGTCAGGCATGATCTACCTGCTATGAACCCGTGCTGGTTTCCCCTCAGCATAATTTTTCCTGCTGGGCTCTCACATATATGAGCCTTAATAATCTTTTCAAAGACTTTGCCAAGGATGGAGGTGAGACTGACTGGCCTATAGTTGCCTGGATCCTCCTTCCTCCCTTTCTTGAAATTAGGGACCACACTGGCCCTTTTCCAGTCCTCCGGGACCTGGCCCGCGTGCCACAAGTGCTCAAATATTCTTGCCAGTGGTTGTGCAATGACATCAGCCAGTGCCTTCAGTACCCTCAGATGGAGCTCATCCGGGCCTGCCGACTTAAATGCATCCAGTTCTTCCAAGTGACTCTGCAATATCTCAGGGTCAGCACTTGGTAGTCTGGTGCCCTGCTGTTGTCTCTCTACAATCCCATTGTGAGACTTGTCTTGCCCCTCGTTTAGGTCTTCCTCTTATTACTAATGCATCTAAATGTTTTCTTGTTACCCATTTATGTCCCTTGCTAGTTGTATGTCAAGTACAACTTGGCCTTCATGATTTCATCCATACACATTCCGTTCTTGTTCTGTTCTTTTATGCTCGTCCTTATTCATTTGACATAGTTTCCATTTTTTTGTATAATTCCTTCTTGTGTTGAAGAACTTGTGATTTTGCCATTTTGCAATTTTCTAAGCTTATTGAAGTCTGATCTCTTAAAGCCTACTGCCTTTATTCCATTGTTCTCCCTCCCAAGAAGCAGAAACTCTTGCCATTTCATGATCACCATCACACTGGTCTTCTACCTTCATGTTCTCAAATCAGCTCCTTCATATTGATCAGAATCAAATCAGTAAGAGCCTCACCATCTAGTTGCCTTCTCCACAATCTGTGCTAAGCAGTTGTCCAGAACACAGTCCAGTAACTTGCTACTTCCACCTTGGGTTTACCAATTTGAAAAAATTAAGCTTTACCTGGTACACAAGATAATGAAATAGGAAAAGAGTATAGTCTACCCTCAAAGTGTACAGTAAAGGCTGCTCCAGTTAATGGACACCCCCCCCGCCCCCCCAAAAAATCACCACATTTGGGAGCCCATCCTGAATTACAGCAATCCCATGCAACCTTACCTCAGGCTACAATCCGCAGCAGGAACCAGAGAATAACATCATCACAAAGGAAGTCCATAGGCTGTAACTATTTCCATTCTCTATCGCTTTTTTCTGTTAACTCTTAAAGTAAGATGAAAAATAGGCTCTTTATAAGTACTTACAAAGAAACCGGAAATGTTGAGAGTTTACAGTATTTGGCAGGCTATTATTATGTATTATAGAATGGCTCTGTCATTCTGCAGGCATATATGGTCCATAATTTCCATTTCTGCTGTTTCTGTTTTCTCTTGCATCTACCATATTTTCTCATATACCACACACTTTCAAATACAACATGAACCTTGTTTCCAGAAAGCAGAATGTAGAAAAATACATTTCTACAGAGGCCTGGCTAACTATGTGACAGAGTAAGTCTTCTTGGAAACAGAGTGTCCAGGAAGTGAGACATTCCAGATTCAGTCTGGGTAAGGTAACAGGAACTTTCTGGTGTGGCAGGCCAGCAATAAGGGTAGGCCCCAAACCATTGCAAGTGCAGTAGTAAGACTGTTACTTCACTACAGTAAGTAATTTTTTATATTAGTTCCTGTAAATAATAAAGTGCTGTTTCTACACCACAAGGCTCATCAAGCTACTGTATACAGGAACTAACTTGCCCTAAACAGCTCAGTTGCTCCTTCAGGCACAAGCAACAGTGCTCAGCCAATAGTGGCTGTGACAGCGTTAATACTGGACCCAGTCCTGATGCTTGCTGAGCCACAAAGAAGGTCTGATTTAGGGTAAAAGAGTGCATATAGTATGTGAGTAAATATGGTATTAATTCATAATCCAGAGGGTTTTATAGGCTGCTTGGAAAGAATCATCCATTAGCATAACCATGGTCTCATCACAATAAGCTAGTCCCTGAATTTAAAGGGCCTGAAAGAAAAAACACTGTACTTTTTGCCTATGATAAACAAAGAGATGCCCCAGTTCCCTCAGTCAGAACAGAACACTTAACTCTCAACTAAAAAAGGAGTTGCAAAGTTTATTTACAGATGTGAAGAATACATCTTAGAGCCAAATCATGTCAAATCCCCCAGCTACTCATCTGAATCCCTGAAGTTCATCTAAATCTTCCCCACATTATCACATCATTTCTGTCCACTATGTTTGCCATAATACTGGTTTTTTGTGTCTGCATAACTTAGCTCCTCTTCAGCAAAAGATTGTTGGTCTACATCTCCACTCCCAAACTAGAGAATCTATGAACAACTTTTTGATCAGTTTGTACCTTTTGTCCTGTCCAATTTGGAAGGCTCTACCAGGAGTTAAAACTCCCTCCAACCTGGCTCTCAAGAACATTCAGACCTTTCACCACATTAAGATACAACCTGATAGGAAAAAGTATTTTATACATACCATTAAACTCCCCTAGTGTTCTGCCTTTGTTGGAATGATGGGTCTCACTGTTAGATTTGATCGTTCACCCAAAAAGAAAAATTGGGTCACACACATATTCATACATTTTTCATCATTAACAGCATGCGGCTGCAGCAAACCTAGTGATGCTGGCTGTATGAATGCATACTATACAATTCTATAAGAACATGACTAGATCTAAGTCAGAATACCTATAGTAATTAGGATATACGTAGATGCCTGTCTAAAAACCGAGCCCCTTATTCTTCTCAGGGAGCTGTTCCTTGCCAAGCTCTTTAATAACATTCAGCCCTAGTTTTATAAAAGAACACAGAAAACATATTTCAGATTGTATCTTTCATTTTACTGCTATAACTGCACACAATCTTCCATTTATTCTTGTTTCTTCTGGAATCTCGGAATCACACTGTTTTTGTTGATGTTAAATTGGTGGAATAAGAATTTTACCCTTAAGTGTACAATTATGTTGTATTAAAATGCGCTACTTGAGAAGTGTGCTTACTTTAAAGTTCCTTTGTGCCTTAGCAACAACATTATGCTCAGACAATGGTTAAAAAAGCCACCTTTCAAAACTTATACTCTCTACCATGGGTGACAGACATTTTTACAAAGGGAAGACTAGAAGAATAATGTAAAGAAATGAATAAGAGCAGAGAAATAGAGAAGCAGGAGTTCCTGGAGTGATAAGCTGAAAAAGAAGCATATTTGGCCAAGTGCCTTAGTACCTTCTGTTCCTAATAGCAATCCTTTGAGCCTATACACCGAGTATTAGTTTTGGTCAGTCCTACTTTAAATACACACCTGTCAAACATTTCCTGCCTGGTTTGGTTTCCAATGATATTTTATAGAAGAGAACAAAATGCAAGTGAACCATAGGAATGATTTAGGCCCACTCCAACAGAGTTGTTAGACATATGCTTAACTTAAGCTTATGAGTAATCACATTGTTCTATGGGACCACTCAACTTCTTGAAGAGTTTTTTCTGTTCCTTTCTCCAAAGAGCTTGAAATTTCCAGCAAAAACATATGAGTATTTCAGATGAAGTAATGGGCTTGGATCACAAACTTCCTGTGAATCAGGGCTTTAGACTAAATTCTCTGAAGCAGGAACCTTGTCTTCATACTTGTTATTAAAGAGTATGATATATTTTAGCAAAAACTTGAGTAGATCTGCGACTGTCTATACAATTTGAAACAACAACACTTTTGTAGAAGATCAGAGGATGAAAGGTGTATTTCCAGTGTGCCCCCTTGGTGACTAATACAGCAAGTAAAGCTGAATATAAGAACAGGCTTTCCAACAGGTGAACAGACACCTGGCCTTTCTTTTCCTCATTCATGTAAATAGTGTTTCAATAATTCAGTAGGCATTACATGTCCTATGTTACTGTCACATTGATCTGACAGCTGTCAGCTTCCCTTTCCTATCCCTAGAGCCCAGTTTAGCATTTCTTTTTATTAATTTAGTTGGGGATGCTTTCTTAGCAATCAGAAGAGAAATCAAAGCACCTCTCAAGGATGCCATCACTGATCCTCAAATTGTATTCCTCATAGAGACATTATACAGGAATAGTGAAACTGATTTAATCAAGAAACAAGGGAACTGTGATATAAAAGCCTGACTCAAAGCGTACCAGAGTTGATGTCTACCTTCCCATTAACTTCAGCGGCCTTTGGATTAGGACTTCATTCTTCAAAGTCTCCAATTCCTTCCTCCCAGTCTGCTTTATCTTTGGAATTTGAAGATGTATTTGAAAAGTTTGCAGTAGATTTTGATTAAAGAAAGATATTACTTTCATCCTGACTAAAATAGGAACTATCAGATATGTCAGAAGGAAGTCTGATTTCATGAGCTATCTAACCTAAATCTGCAAACCCAATAGCTTTGAATATTTGGATAAGAACCTGAATCATGCCCACAAACCTTATGTGAATTGCTTTGCTTTTCAATAGACACTTTTCAAAAAACCTAATTGATGGAAGAACAGCTTCGTCTGCCCTAGGAGCCATTTTTTCTCTCCTTGGCTGCATTCTATGACCTGTCCACAAGTCTACAACCCTTGTTCAGTGGTAGGTTGGGATATTATTTATCTCCCATATACCATTTCAGAAGGTCCTGGGTAACCCTGTCTCCCTAGAAGCCATCTTTACAGTATGTGAATGGAATCATTTGCTAAACCCTTAAATCCAGTGGCACAGCAAAAAGAAAGGGCTACAAGGAACGGAAAAAAGGGTTTACTAATGAAGTGGCACTGTGGAAAACTTCCTGGTTTCTGGGGTATGTCACCCTCTTTCTTATACTGCAGGGGCAGGAAAAGCTGTCTCTTCACTTCTGTACTGCCTCTGGTGACTGTATTGGACTCAGAGGACACCTACACATGTGCAGCAAGGCTGCTGTAACCCACTGTCATTACAGCGCATCGGAGCGGACTCAATTAATTGACTCTGCTGGAGCATGGTAACTACCATGCTCCAGCAGACTCCAGCATTACATGTATCAGTGTCCCCACACTGAAAGATGATGGCAGCAGCACTTTAACTAAAGCTCATCAAATGAGCTTTGGTTAAAGTGCGCCTGCCGACATTTTTCAGTGCAGGAACACATGAGATGCTATGGGCACTTCAATTAGAGCGGCTCTTAGACCAACTCTAATATTTCTAGGCTTCTTAGATGCAGGCTCTCCCTTGGCTTCAACCCACTTACAAATTTCAGCTGAGCTTTAGCACAGCTATAAACCTCTAGTCATGCCACTGTCAAAGATGTGCAAAGCCCTATTGACAGTGAACCATTTTGAGCTTCAAAGGCTTGTATAGACTGTAGCTTTCATTTTTCCTTTAAAAAAAGGAAAAAACACCCAATTATGGGCCTGATCCAAGAGCACCTGAAGGTTGAGGACTTACTTTCTTGGGGTATGTCCCCAACCTCTTCTAACTCATTGCAATTCAATCATTTGTCCATACACAAACTCAAGCTGAATTATATTGATGCTGTGGTCATTTAATTTACAAACTACAGACCATCCATTAAAAATTAATTTGCACTGTAGCACACACTTTTTCTGAGCATAGACATTTAAAGTTCTGACCAAATATCTATTGACAGAAGCTGAAAGTCTTCCATTGATGCCAATAGGGTTTGGATCACACCCCTGGACTTGAGCAGTGTTTTATTTTTAAGTTGCACCTGGTCAGCTAGTAATTCTTATGGTATGTGTTTCTCTGCATGAATTTGACAGAAGCAGCATGGTAATAACTCATGGCATTGTACCACTTAATGAGTGTGCAATGCCCAACTGATTTGCCAGTAAATTGCTAGCACTCTGAACTCAAGGGGATGTTAACATTTTGCAGGTTGGATATAAAACATGAAAACAATTAAGTGCCAAAGGAAAGGCACAGAACAGGGGGTGCATTTTTCTGTGTCACAGGCAATATGAATAAAAAGCAGCTGTGACTTCCAGAACTCCATCATCCTCAGGTGCTAGGGATGTCATAAACCACTAGGGAAGTTAATGAAGTCACTACAACTGCCTGATCAAGTCACATCCCTGCCATTCTACTCTTGGCTTGTTTTTATTTGGTAAAATTATTAAACGCAAACCCCTGATCCATAGCATGGCACTATTCTTCAAAGTTCTCCTTCCCTCCCTGCTGCTCCCCGCTACTGCCACAGCAGCTGTTCCCCTCCACCATGTGCCACCTCCTTCTCCTCAACTATTCTTTCACTGCCATCAGATGTTTTTCCCTGCTGTTAGTGCTTCATCAGCAGCACTATACCAGAAGCTGTACTCCCTGCCACACTAGTCATTTGATCCAAAACCCATTGAAATGGTTCCCATCATCTTCAGCCCATTTTGGCTTAGGCCACAGTTGCTGTTCTTTCAGCACCAGTGGGGATGAGTGGAGTTCGTGCTTCCCCAGCAGACTCCATGTCTATACATTCCACATTGTGTTGCTTTCTGTCACCTGGACTGCAATGCATTTATCCTATATATTATCTAAGAATAATAAGCCTGGCATTAGAAATATCAACTGCATTGTATGTGGAACTCTGAACCTCTCAAATTACTTAAACTGGAGGAGACATAAGGCTGGGAAAGTACAATGCATGGAATTATTACAGGAGAATCCAGATCATTCATATCTGTATAGTTCACAATCCACTTAATTTGCAGCAAGTGGCTGATGTTAGCATGAACTGCTTTGCTGATCTCTATGGCTTTTACTCCAAAGGATATTGCTTCTCACTCAGCTGAGCTCACCAGTAATCCTACACAGCTAATCAGAGAAGTGGCACCCTTTAAATTACAAGCCACAGTAAGCAGCTGGAGCATCTCAAGGGTTTGCTTTACTAGTTCACAAAACTTCATTTTTGCAGGGGGTAAAGAAAATACCCCTGCAAGGTAACTGGGTTCTATTGTATCCATCAATGTTTTTTACCCTCCTTGTATACCACTTGTCTCTTTCAAAATTCAGCAAGTGATATCTAACACAGCCTTAAAATCCAGCATAGATTTCTCAAATATGCCAAGATGAACCATCAGCAATAAGGAAGTCTGAAAATGCTGACAGCTAAAAGCTAATCACATTTCAGCCAAGTGCCCTCTCATCTTTTAACAGTGTGAAACAGCATGTATTCCTTTCATAGATAGTGCAGAGTGCATAACCTTTGCCAGCATTTAAATGTCACCTTAAAGAACCAAGTTTGATCAACTTCCATGATACATGGTACTGTGTCACAGAGGTGGTTAGCCATGTTAGTCTAAAGGCAGCCATGTTAGTCTGAAGGCAGGCAGAAGGCAGGACTCAGTGGTACCTTAGAGACTAACTGGTTCAGACAGACATGAGCTTTTGTAGGCAGCAACCTAATTTGTCAGATGCTACAAATGGATATCCTGATCCAAAGTCCACTTTAGCAGCAATTTAACGATGCATTAAATTTGGACCCAAGAAATCTGGGTTTGCTATGTTCATTCATAGCATCCGACAAAGCAGGTTGATGCTATAAAAGCTCATGTTTCTCTGGATGAGTTAGCCGAAGGTGCCACCCTGCCCTGCCTTCTGCCATTTTTCTCATCAGAAGCTCATTGTGCTGGGTGCCAGTACAAATTCACACAATCACTATCTGAATAGTATATACTCTAACTAGATCAGGCAGGGCCTTGTTACACATTAATTTTAGGTAGCTCCTGGAGCTCTTAACCCCTAGATTGTCCACACATTAACACCTGAAACTAGTTTTAGCATCCTTTCAGCAGCTTAAAGTTGTGCCATTCCAGAGTCAATTTATCTCTTATCCGTGTTACCCAGCACATGTTCCATTAATGTGTGGCCACTCCCCAAAAATGAGCCTCCCAAGTTGAAGCCCTCCAGCATCCTAGGATGCCCCCTCCTCCACCCTCCTGTTCTATGTGGACAAACTTTCTGTGTAGGACTTCTTTCCCAGGGCCAGGGCAGTAGCTACCCACAAAATGCTTTCCCTCACTACTCCCACCTCCCAGCCACCCTAAGAGTACAACCAGAACTCTCAACCCCAAATCCCAATTTATTAAAACATGAGACCTTTGAATTACTTCCTCTTTATTTCTTTTTTCATTCTTTTTTTAACTTATTTGTATTTTATTCTTTAGTGGCTGACTTCTTTTATTTCAACACCCTTCCCCCACTCCCATTTCATCACCCACCCCATTGCATTGACTATCCAGCTCTCAGCTTCATGTCATTCCTCCCTTCCCCACTCCCTCCTGCAACCACTCTCCCACACACCTGCATCCAAAACAGGGGTAGAAGCCTGTCCCAACTCACCAGCCCAGTAGTGATAACTCATAATTGTAGCTTCTAGTCTGGCTCCTGCTTGCCAAGCCCCTAGTGGTAAGTCACAAATATGCAGGTGGGGGACAGTCAGAGGTTTTTAGCCTTAAGGTGAGATTGCTCCAAACTCGAGCTAGCACTAACACGAATCAACATTTGAGCAGCTCAAAGTGTAACAAGACCCAGAGTCAAGAAGAGGAGTATACCACAGATTCATCAGCAACATTGTCCAAACAAACTGTTGGACAAAAGCCCAATGTATGGGTTCAGCAACCAAGGTCTTTATTAAGTGACGCAACTAGATCAAGTGGGAAAAAGCAATGTTCTATCTAAAATCATTCATACTCACACACATACACACAGGCCAATCCACTGGTGCTCCAGTTCAGTCACAATGGCTAGTCCCAGTGCCTCTTGACACGATGAGCTTATGGGAGGGATGCTGGTAGTTTTCTCCTGAGTTGATGTGAATGGCATGCAGGGTCATCAGGGCAGGTCTTCACTGGCTTTGTATCCAGACAGACTGCTGCAGTGCCTCTGGCAACCTGCGCAGTCAGTCACCTTGTTGCTGTTAAGCTGAGCTGCTGAGTTGACTTCATCAAAACTCACAGTCATCTGGTTACATACATCATGGCTTAGGCATGCAGATGGACGGATGGTGAGGAATCACTTGTTTTACAGCCTCCTTAGACAAGGAGACAGGGAGTCTGCTCTGCGTCTTAGCTTCTTGTAGATGGTTTATTTGTTCTTATCTTCCTGTTGTCAAGGCTGCTTTCTCAGCAGACTGGGGATGCTTGAAACCATATTCATTCACTCACTCACGCATTCATCTAAAATGATTTTTTAATGTCTCAACAAAATCAGTAGGACCCATTTCAGATCAGTTTAAAACAACTAAATAGCAAAGATATATATTCTAAATTGGGTAGCGGTTGAGGAGCTGGTGGGGGTAGAGGAGAGAGGGAATGAAAGGAAACCTTTCTATCCCATCTGAAAAATTCCACTTGTAATATAACAGGCCTAGATTCCTTCAGTGGACCTGTTCTCATCAGCCTAGCAACACTGACTTCGCAGCTGGAATAGTCCAGGGTTTTATAGAGAGCATCCCTACCCCAAATCCTTTTCAGGGAAAGGAAGTCCTTCCCTTCTCTCTAAGAGAAGAATAGTTTGTCAATCTAATTTTTCCCCATCACTCCTGGATTTATAAGGACTTCAATTCCCCCCCAAAAGTATCCCTACTTACAGATAGGGAGCAGATCAAAAGGGTAGACTAAGTGACTCAAACCCAGATTTCCTAGTTCCAATCTGATAAAGTGCTGCTAAACTGGACTTGAGGGGAAAAAATGTATAGCCCCTTAGGAATTAACTATTTTCCTAAAACATGTCAATTTTACATACAGCTATTTGTGCTTAATACCTTACTATTTCCAACCTTGCAAAGGAGCAGAATAGCTTGTCAAAAGTCCTTCTGTCCAGAAAACACTTCAATGCTATTAAATAACATACAAGTGTATACTTGTATTTATACTCACAAAAGGTGTTTTGAAGCTGGAGCTGTTTGCACTGAAGCAAAGCACAATAACTCAAACAGTGGAACAGACTCCATAAATTAATACCTATCACAGAAAATGTCTCTTTTTGTTGAAGGATTTTGACTATCTCTAGAGGAAGCACTTGGAGCCTGACTTTTGAAGTAGCTATTTTTCTACAATAACTGAATTGCAATTTTGCCATCAACTGCGTGTTACTCTTAATGGTCCCCCACTATTTCACATTCTGCTATTGCACATCTATCAAAATACAGAAAAAAAAATCATGATAAGAATTTGAAACCCCAGAAGTTACATTGCTTCTGCAGCACAATGAGGAGCAGAAGGAGTACATCATTATTCTTGTCACTAAGGTCAGCTAATGTGACTCTGCACTCTCCCAGGTATATCTGGGAGAATTGTAGCTTTTCTATGGAGGGACAAATCTCATTCTCTTTACCTATATATTCCAGTTGGATTTTATGTAATTAATGCCAGCAGGATGTGGTTCTAAATCATTTTTCTGAGTATAACTGCTCACTAACTTCATAACAATCTTATAAATTACACCAGCTAAGGAATTTGCATGTGTAAATTCAAAATGGCTGGAATTTAACCAGGTTCAGCAGTTCTGGATTGGCAGGAGGACTTGTCAATCTATGGTTCAGCTTCCCCCAGCACCTCTTGTGATAATGCTGTAATGAAGCATCTTCAGTTACCCAAGAAGCATCCCAAATTCTATTCTGAAGCCTTTCTAGGAATCCACCTGTAGACTACTTGTCTCTCATTCCAGGTGTTTCTCTACCTACAAGCGATAGAAGAAATAGGGTGCAGAAGAGCCAGAAGCCAAGAATAGGCAATTGTAGGATTGTTGCTACTACACTGTCTGTGCTCAAGACCTTCACGCCCAGATACCACTCTCAGGAGACTCTGCACAAGCCATTGCCACTTCTCTATCTGTCCCCCATTTACATCCCAACAACCTCCTCTACCTCTAAAATATATGTGTGAATTTTCATACAAATAGGAATCTCTCAAGTTTTCAGATGCTTCCAAAAAAATTAACAAGCCACAACTCTTTCAAAATTCACAGTAAAATAATTGTTGAAAGCTTCTGCATAAGATTTCCGCATGGCTTTTTACTGAAGTTTTTGCCCAGCACTATAAGAAATTGTGTTTGCTAAGCTGAAGAGAATCCAGAACCCACCTCTGCTCAGACAACCCTATGAGAAACATAAGTCCTGCCTAATTCCCCTCTTATGAGGCAAATTACTGCACTGCTACCCCATATGCCGAGTGCAACAGACCCATTTTGAAATGTTGGTGCTCCGATAGATTATCAGTGTTTCACAGCAGCCCTCCATGCACTAGCCCTGTGCAGGGGGTAACATCTACAGATGAACACTTGCTTGAGATTCTATACCACCATGGCTCCATAGCAAGTGTCGTAGTGGAGTTGCTATGAGCGTACCTAGACTCCGGCCTCAGACGAACTTTAAGTATTGGGCCCCACTTCACCAGAGATAATGATAATAATAATTGAACAACAGAAAAAAAATATTACCATTTTCAAGCCCCATTTCTGTCTGGGCCCCAGGCAACTGCCGGTTCACCCATGCCTATGTCCAGTTCTGCTCTGTCTATGCATAAGGCGGCCATAAAGCCAAGAGAGTGAGTGATTGTTCAAAGCATAAAACCTCCAGCTGAAGCGTTCTCAAATTTCTATTGTACTTTTCATCCAAGGTTGGAGGAAAAGTTTTGAAATGTCTCTCAACCTTTTTAACCAGATTTACGTGAAAATAGGATTCTTTAAGCAGTGGAACTTAAGGAAGCTACCCTGCCTCTGGATCTGTCATTACAGAATGCAGTAACTGTCATTGTGCTCTGTCATATACTAGCTACCTACTGCTACTTTTCTCATCTTCATTCCAGAAAAATTCATATTAAGAAAAGAAGGTTAAGTATTTTTTTCTTGGTGGAGGGGCAGGGAAGGGGGAGAGAAGGACTGTGGCTAAACAGAAGCTAGAATTATTATAATTGCTCAAGCAGAAGGTTAACCCACACGATGCCACAAATATTCTTTCTTTTTGACCAGTAAGATGGATCAAATGGGTCTTTGACTTGGCTACAGTTAGGCAGCTATTATATACCACTGATCAAGTATTGGGAAAACATTTGCTAATTTAAAACAACTAAGAAGTAGGTTAATCTCACTGCCATGTAATTAATTGGAGCTCACATTTAAGCAATGCCACAAACAGTTGACCTGCAAGCTAAATGAATACTTGAAAATTCTCTGCAATTTTCCTTTGGTTTAAAATGAATGTGATCACGAAGTGGGAAACTGGGTGTTTACATTTCAAAGCTAGAATCCATAAGATCTATCAAACCTATAGGCCATATGATTTAAATACCTTTACCTACAGTAACTTTGAGACATCAGGGAATCTTCTCTTAAACTAAAATGCTTTTCTTAAAATATTACATCAGGATAGGACAGGATTTCATTTTTCTCTCACAAATTCCTATGCCTTATCTTTCTTTATCACTTTCCTAGCCAATTTTCTGTTGCATATCAATGGGGTCCCAAGATGACACTATATCAGTGCAGAATATTGGGAGCAGACCATACAGAAAGGGTGGACGGCAGATAAGACAAAGAAGATCAGTGCACCTAACAGCCACTGGTCCATGACAAGGACTCCCAGGCATTATAATAATGAAAACCACAGCAGGTATATGGAATATGAAGAGGCATAAGGAATTCCTTCTGTTTTTCAGTGATTAGGTTCTAGCTATGCAGATCTGAGAATGGATGTATATATATGGGAGATCATCAAAGAGCCCAATACCCTCTTGTCAGAATGAGAACATGACCAAATTGTCATGCCATTGTGCATGCTAGACTTGCTCTTCTGGAGCATGTGACACACAAGTCAAGATCCCAGCTTGCACTTCACAAATCCATCAGTGCTCTTCTACATAATAAGTCTGGGCCTTTGTGTTCTCAGTCAAACAGATGCTGTGAACACAGAGTTACTTCAGAATGCACTCTCTTTTTATTGCATAGGTGGGTAAGGAAATTCCCTGTCATAGTTTCTCATGTTTGTAAGTGTCTGTTGCTGTAGCAAATTCACATTCCTGTGCACATTTAGTACCACTAAGCCAACAGAATCTATGCATGTGCCCATTTTCTTCCAGCAGCATATTGGATCTCCTTCCTACAAAAGGAAGAAAATTTTTTAAAAATGTACATTTGACCACTCAACAAAGATTTTTATCATTGAAATTCAGAAGGAGTTCAGCATGATCTGAAGAGAAAATGGTGTTTGCTGTACTCGGTTCTGTTGGTAACTGCAGCATTATCAGTAGGCCAGCCTTTGCTCATCAGGTTATAAAATGACACTGCACAACCATGTACAAGATGCAGATGTAGTGCTCAGACAAGCCTAGAGCAATTCACGGCCTCTGTAACAGCACTGACATATCCTGAGGCATCCATGGCCTGTTTCGCTTTCTGATTGCCCTCAACATTTCATCCTGCATGATCTCTGCTTCACAGCCTGCTCAATCTACTAAGGAGCTGACATCTCTGTTTGTTCCCCTTCACCAGTTCAAGAATTCCTCACCAAGGGATCTTAGGCCCACCATCTCCCTCTACAGGAAAGACTAATAGAGGTTATTCATCCCTACACTCTCCCAGTGATAGCTTTCTTTGGAGACAATTCACCACTCTTCCTGCACCTTGGTGAGTCACTAGGCAAGGCATAGCCCCCTGCTCTTTCCCAACTCTGGTCCTCTAGCTTCTTCTGCTATGTCTGTAGAGGTGTGGTAAAGGGTGGTATTTTAATTAGATCAGGTCTTGGGAGCCACTCTAATTAAAACACCCCAAGCATCTCATGTATTCAGCATCCTGCATTTCAAAATGATGGTGGGGATGCTTTAACTAAAGCTCATTTGATGAGCTTTCGTTAAAATGCCTGTGCCATCATTTTGAAACACGGGATGCTGAATACACAAGACGCTGCAGCACGCTGGAGTGTTCCAATTAGAGCATCCCGTTTAACTGAACCTGCTCCAATGTGTTCAAAGCAGAACACATCAGAGCACATATATAGGCAGCCCCTTCTCAGCCTTCTCAGCTCCAGCATAAGGAAGTCAGTGAGCCAACCCACCAAATCCAGTCAGCCTCGTCCAGGCAATTCCTTAAGCTCTTTCCAAGGATCTGGAGGCCAGCTTGCACTTCTTCCTTCATCCTGTTGCCTTACCTGAAGTTGCCCTCTTAATCAGGTCCAGCTAGGTCAAGGGAACCAGACCCAATTTATATTACAATCAACTCTACACTGATACTGTATGCACCCAGAGAATTATTAAAAACAAACCTCACTAGAGTCAGTCACAGGGTGGCTGGTCACATTAGCACAGTCATTTTTGACATACAGGGAGACTGCTGGGATGGAATTCAAATCTGATAAACCAAGTCGCAGGTCCCCAATATCTGAGCTAAAGGAAAATTGCTATTAACTACCCAATATATTCCCTTTGGGAAAGCTAGTAGACAGCAGTAGTTTCACAAACACTTGAGCTGAACCAACCTTCTAACCAGTATGCAGACGTCTAAGTGTACACGCCAACTACTACAGTACATGCTACAGACCATGCTATCGCCGGCACGGGTATCATTTTTTTTAACTGTTTGCTACTGTATGCCAGGTATGCTGAGAAAGCACATCATCAAAAAGAATGCCTCATCAAGAGAGTCCAGAACAAGTGCACTTGTATTATATCAAGAAGCAAGTGTTTTTTTCCAGATCATGAGTATCTTCCTCTGCTCTAGGCCTTTAAACAGGGAACAAGCAAGTTCAGAGATGAGTAAATGTGGCTTATACCTATCTCTGTAGCAATCTGTATAACTGCCAGACACGACTCCTTGGCCTCCTGAACACCCTGAATACCTCAATAGCTGTCTGTAAGCCAATGCAAACCTTCATCCCTGTGATTTCAGCAATGTACTGTACTTTATCTAATTTTGTAGGATTTGATAGATACCTAGTGGGTGGGTTTCACTGTTGTGCTGGGCTGGTAACTATTTAAGCTTTTGCCAGGCAGCACTTGTCACCACCCTTCAAATTAATCTGCTGCAATTTAGGACATTTAGATTTAAAATAGACTTGAATCATTCAATGCAGGACAGCAGCAGGAGTATTCCTAGCCAAATCTCCAAGATACCATGGGTGGTACATATATAATAAATGTCAAGAGATGCCAGAGACCCACCCCTTTCTGTGTAACAATTAGTCAGCCTTCAGTTTGGCTAGACTTCAAATTAAAAATAAGAGAGAGTAAAGTGTATTATTTTTATACACTAGAAATACCTATAACTTGGGGTCCTCTACAACTATTTTCTCTAGGTAAAGTCATTATAGTACCCATTATTAGCACCATGCAAACATTAAAAAATAATGTATTAGATCACAAAATATAGAGGGTTTAAAAAAAATCAGTCCATTTAGGGTTGATTTTAATTTGTTATTGGTTCTGAGTCTAGACCTAAGGGCTAGAAACGTACTTGTTTAATGAAAGCAATGTTTGCATTGCATGACTCTGGGAGCTAGGGTTTTAAGAGGCACCATTAAATACTGCAAGGCTTTCAATAAAGTTATGGGAGTTAGCAACACTGCTTTGGGAAGTGTAAAAAGAAACCGTGTGGCACTGAGTCTCCTCAAGAGAAGACTGAAGAAAATATCACAGAAACACTGCCAACTTGAAAGTTTTGTAGTTGCTACTGAGACAAGGAAACTTTTAGGTGTTTGTAGCCAGAGGGGTTAGAGAAAATCATAATCGTCTCCAGGTTAATTTTGTGGATTTGGCAGCCCTTTGAGAGTGGGTGGGTTTCACTGTTGGGTTTACTATCCGCTACCTTTGTCTCATGCACCAGCACTGTGACACCACTCTCATGAATCCCTCTGTGAGGAGTTCAGAGACATACTCTTACCAAGGATGTTCACCAAGAAACAGAGCAAGACCACAGGTGATACTTCATCTACAGCTGCAAGATTCCTGTTTTCTGAAGAAGGCTGAGTGGGAGTAGCAGGGGCCTAGCCGGGTAACTGGGTGAGCTCCTTGTTTATACGGCCAGACAGGACATGAAAGTGGAGAGAAGTTGGTTCCTCCCCTTACCTTGTTTCCAAGGAAGGTTTAGGTGGTCAGCTGCTCCCTAAATGCAGACTTGGGTTCCCTTCAACCTTTCACTCACATCTTAGTTGAAATCACAGGCCCCTATCTCAAACCTTAACATTCACAAAGCATTTTGAAGGTGAAAAACATTAGTTAATGTTATTCTAATAAGATAAACACAAAAATCTTTAGTCACACTGGATATAATTTGGCCAGGAGAACCATGTTACATACAAGTGAAGTTCTACCAAAACCATCAAAACAGAACTTGGGGTGAATTTCACTGGCTTTACTTTGATTTTTCACCTGTACACTAGAGAACACAGATAGCTGTAGATACTGCAGCTGACACACGTGCTGTCAGCCTGACTAAAATCCATAAAGCATACTTCCTGAGCAATGGCCAGCGAATCCTTTCCTACAAACACACACTAAGTACTGAAACTCTGACTCGAAAGATGGCCAAGTAGTTCATATTTCATGCCCCTTCCATCCTTGATTTTTCTCCTGCAACTGCTCCAAAAAAAATGACCAAGTGGTGCTGATTGGTGCTGGGACATCTGTTTAGAACTGGACTGAGCCTAGTAATTCTTCTGCATGAATAGTCATCAGATGATAGCAGACTTGACTAAACAGGAATTGAACCAGATTTAAACCAGCAAATTTATGCAGAATGCTTCCATAATGTCCATAACGAGACACCCAATGCACAGTTGTTACTGCACAGTCATTTATTATTATAACCAAGTACTAAATGACTGCACAGAAACTAGCGTTACTTCACAGGAGCATCCCAGCACAGTTCCCTGATGCTTACTGTGCAGCAACTCATTACTACTGTGCAGTAGTAGTAACAAGCTACTGCACAGTAAGCGTGTTGTCTAAACACACCCTGTATCACCTAACCATTAAGCTAATTAGTCTCCCCGTCGCCCATACCATTTGGCACCTACCATTACTGGAAAAATGAAGTATACAGAGAGCCCAGAGTAACAAAATGCAGCCCCAAGCACCTGGTCCTGGCCCAAATCAGCACACTGAATGAGTTGATGACTGGTCTGTACCAATCAATTGGCTCTTTTGGGGTACCTGTACATATACCAAATGTCTACTCCGATGCATGCTAATTAGCACATCTTGGAGCAGCCTTGGTTAATCAGGTCTGCTGAAGCATGCTATTTAGCATATGCCAGCAGCCTCCATACCACATGTATTCAGCATCCTCACACTTCAAAATGGCAGCGGGGGCACTTTAAAGCTCATTGAACGAGCTTTAGTTAAACTGCCCCGCAGCCACTTTGCAACATAGGCATGCTGAATACACATGACATGGGAGGTGCTTTAATTAGAGCAGCTCTGTGATTAAAGCACCTGCAGTGTCACAGAGCTGCTCTAATTAAAGCACCTCCCCACCCTAGAGCACATGTAAAAAGACACCCTTCAACAGTAGTACCATACTTACTCAAATATAAAATGACCTTGACTATAAGATGATCCCTCCGATAATTAGATTCTATACATGGAACATTTCTAACTTTGATATAATTTTCCAGGTATAGAATCTAATTATTGGAGGTTTGTCTTGAATTTGTCCCCTTCCCACTGCTACAGCAGGGACAATAAATATGGAGGGGATCAGGTAGCCCCTTTGCCTTCTGCCCTGCCAGCTTCTTTCCCCCATCCTTACTGTCAACCCCTGTTCTCCCTTAGCATATGAAAGTGATTAGCAAATTTGAAAAAAATGTCCTTGAAATAAATATATGTGTAGTAATTCCCTATAAGGATACCCATAGCCTTAGTTCATCCAGAATTGAGGCATTTTACCTTTTTTGAAACTGCTGCAAGATTTAGTACTGGTACTCCATAAATACACTTCTAGACAGTACTCTGGCACTTACATATATATAGTATGAACTATGTAAGATATTAATTGAAAGCCAAAAGGCTCATGATTTACCATAGAGTTCATTGGGCTGCGCTCCACCAGAGTCAACAGCACTTGAAGCCATAGTGATCCCACAACTCAGCATTGCTCAGCATGTGTGTACTCCAGATCCTACCCAAAAAGGATCCATGTGCTAACTGGGTGTTCTTGTCATGAGTCCTGGGATCCTCCAAAAATGTATGTACAGGTGAGTCTTAGAGCAACCTGGTCCAGCTTCACCTCATGGAGGGCAGGACCATATGCAACAGGCTTACAAAGAGGGGGATGACAGAGGGCTTCTGGATTAATTATTTGGGGCCCTGTTTGGCAAAGTTTGCCGGACATTTAAGGTTCCCATCAGCATGTTTGCCCAGTACAGGCCATGTACTTTATAGTCATACTCAGTCTTGGCTGCATTTAGTCAGCTTCATAGTTGGTTTCCATTAGTGAGCACATGCTATTTTTAGCAGCAGTTCAAAGATAGAGAATGTATTTAATAAAGTTTCCTTCTGTGTGAATGTAAGTTGAGGGGCTTTTCTCTCCAGTGCTGAACAGGGGAAAAAATCTTCTCTTATATTCAAGTAAATATGGTAATTCTTTCCACATGACCACTGAAACAGACTATCACTACTTGGACTATCTAGTTCATCACTACTTTTCACTATTCTGTGGTACATGGGTTCTTACACAGTGTTCACCATCACCATATTGGAGTATCTACCCTATTGCAAGATTATCCTTTTCCTCTAGACTCCAGTTTCTTTTCTGTAGCACAGATGGATAGACAGAATGATAAAACATTTATACACCTGAGTTTTCTGCATCATCTCCAAGTGTTATTTAGGATATTTAGCTGCCCTGAACTTCCTTGTGTATTATTTGGCAAATGTGGCACCTTACAGACTAACTCATTCAGAGAGGCATCTCTCTTTCTCTCATGTATGTAAAATGTGCGTGCATGCATGCATGCATGCGTGCATGCATGCACACACACACATACATAGCATCCATTTATCAGCGAGTGATGGTGGATATTGCAACTATTCTACTGACTGTCGATGCATTTTCTCTTGTGGCTGGAAAGACCAAGGTTAGACTTGCAGGTCCTGTCAGTGGTTACAGGTGTACATGGCATTAGAGCCTACTGTACTGACAGGCTGTTTCCTTTGGTCATGTTTCTGTTGTAATTTGAGTGACCATTTCTCATTGTGATGTCAGACTCCATGACTGAGCAGGGAACACCACTTTGTCCTGTCTCCTGTTAAAGTCTCCCAAAGGTTTGGGACAATTCCAAAAGCCTTCATATCCTGCTTGCAGATGTCTCTGAAGCACAGTTTCAGTCACCCTACTCTTCTCTCCCCATCTTCAATTTGCCCATGTAGGTTGCCCTTTGGGATGTACTGATCTTCCATCCTGCAAAGATGACCAAGCCAGCATAGATGCAACTGTTTGAGTAGTGCAGTGATGGTTGGCAGGTTGGCTTTGGTGATGACCTCTGTGTTGGTGATTCTGTCTTGCCACTTGATGGCAAGGACATGCCATAGACAGTGTAGGTGGAAGCTGTTCAGCTTCTTTTCTTGATATGTATGTTGACCAGTGGTGTCCCCCAGGGCTCTGTTCTCAGACCTGTACTCTTCAATGTATTTACAAGTGATCTGGACTCTGGTGTCAGAAGTGGAATGGCTAAGTTTGTTGACGACACCAAACTATGGGGAAGTGTGGTCTCCCTAGATGGTAGGCTGGTGATCCAGGCTGACCTCAACAGGCTTGCAAGGTGAGCGGATCAAAACTTGATGGCATTCAACATGGAGAAATGCAAGGTGCTCCACCTTGGGAGAAAAAAAACCTATATCACACTTATAGGCTCAGCAGTGCTACACTTGCTAGCACCACGACTGAAAGAGATTTGGGGGTCATGGCTGATTACAAGCTGAACATGAGCTACCAATATGATGCTGCAGATGGCAAAGCAAACAAAACTCTGGCTTGCATCTACCAACGCATCTCAAGCAAGACCCAGGAAGTCATCCTCTCAGTTTACTCAGCCTTGGTGAGGCCGCAGCTGGAATATTGTATCCAATTCTGGGCTCTGCAATTCAGAAAGGATGTGGAGAAACTTGAGAGGGTCCAGAGGAGAGCCATGCACATGATTAGAGGACAAGGGAGTAAGCCTTATGAGGAGATGCTTAGAGCCATGGGACACTGCAGCCTGGAAAAGTGTAGGCTCAGGGGTGACTTGGTGGCAGCCTATAAGAGGCATGCATCAGGAATGGGAGAACATCTTTTCATCAGAGCATCCCAAGGGATGACAAGGTCTAACAGTCACAAACTCCTGGAAGACCATTTTAGGCGGGACATAAGGAAATACTTTTTTACTGTTCAAGTCCCCAGGGCCTGGAATAGACTCCCCACAGAGGTGGTGCAAGCACCTACTCTGGACACTTTCAAGAAACATTTGGATGCCTATCTTGCTGGGATCATTTGACCCCAGCTACAACCGTCCCTAGGGGTGTGCAGGGCCTGGGGCATATCAGCCTGTGCGGAGCCCGGCGGGGGGGGCGGGGAGTGCAAGCAGCTGGAGCTGGCAGAGCAGGGGTGGAGGGGGTGGTGAGCAGCCAAAGTTGGCAGAGTGGAGGCAGGGAGCAAGCGGCCAGAGCCGGCAGAGCAGTGGGGGTGGAGGGGGATGGTAGCATTCAGCGACAGCAGAGCCAGTGGCGCTCGGCAGTGGTGGTGCATGGCAGCCATGGGGGGCCTGTACCATTGCCCTGATTCAACCTCCCCTAGGGGTGGTCCTGACCCCAGCTGACTTCCTGCCCCTTGGGCAGGGGGCTGGACCCAATGATCTCATGAGATCCCTTCCAGCCCTAATGTCTGTTAAATCTATGAAAAGTATGACCATGTCTCATTGCTGTATATAAGGACACTGAGGACACAGGCTTTGTACACAAGCAGCTTACTTTTGATTGTGAGTTTTGTATTGTTCCAGACACATTTGGAGAGCTTAATGAAAATAGTAGTTGCCTTTCCAATGGGCACATTTAGCTCTTCATCCAGTGTGGATCCAAGGTAGCAGAACTTGTTCACTGCCTTGAGAGGTGTGCTATCAAGGCTAATAGATGGTGACTGGCAAACACCCTATCTTAGGACCACAGTCTTCTTGATATGATAGTCAAGGCAAACATCCTGCAAGAATGAGAGATGTGATTCATAAGTATCTGTAGTTGGCCTTCTTCATAGGTGGTGAATGAAGCATGGTCAGCAAAAAAGGAGCTTCCTAATAAGCATGTGCCTCACTTGTATCTTGGCCTTTAGGTGCGATAGATTGTAGAGTTTGCCATCTGATCTTGTGTGAAAGTACACCTTCTTCCAAGCCATCAAAAGCATAGTGCAGCAGCATAGAAAAGAAGATCCCAAAGAGTGTGGGGGCCAGAACACAACCCTGCTTCACTCCACTCTTCACCTCAAATGTATCAGAGATTGATCCATCAAACTGAACTGAGGCTTGCATGTTTCCAGGGAAGCACTATATCATGTTCAGTAATGTTGGGGGGCATCCAATCAACATTATACATATACATCTATATTCTGTTTATACACACACACACACACACGTATATCCAGGTATTCATATATATGTGAATGTGTGTACATATACATACAAGGGGGAGAGAGAGACTTTTTTTTACTCTTTATTATATTTAAGTTAAAAACTAAACGTGAAACTGCAAAAGTATGTGCTCCCCCCTCCCCCCGAGACAAGCACAAAACATTTGTCAGTAAATTAAACAAATCAGAGAGAAGAAAAGAGAAAGGAAGACATCTATATAGAGTTAGTCTACAAGGTGCCACACTGCTTGTCTTCTGCCCAACTTCAAACTAACATGGCTCTGTGTATCGCATGAAATGCTGCCTCCAAGTTTGCTGGGGAAACATATAGAAAACTACTAACCAATTGCCCATCAAGAATGACGGGGGGCAGGGGAGGAGGGGGCTGGGATGGAGTACTGCCACCTAATGCCCCATGCTGCCGCTGTCCTGCCTCTTGCAGGGAGCAGGGTGAGGGAGCTGGGGGAGACAGACAGACTTAGGCTTTTATAATATTAGAATTCTCTGAGTCTTAACATTCGTACACTTCCTTTGCCTTAAAGACTCAGTCCTTTAAAGGGCTGTGCTCTGCTGCAAAGTGATGAGGGCTCTCATCTCTTTCTGACTTCAGTGGATGCTGGGGGCAACCTGAACGCTCAGTATGTTACCAAATGGATCCTTTTCCATTTTCCTACAATGAGCAAATGTTATACACCAGAAACTTACCCAGGTCAGCTCCCTAAACCTCTTAACCAGCCAAGAGCCTGAGAACTTCATCACGCTGAAATGAATCTAGTTGTGATAGAACCAAATATGCACATAACTAAAAAGCTGCAGGCGTTTTGTAGCATTTCTGAAAGGGACTGCCTGGAGACTAAAGCCTTAGATATGTTCAGAATACATAGAGCAATCCCATTTGTCTCATATCCTAGTGTTTTCTCAGCACAGCACAGTTCCCACAGACACACAGTCCTTAATCTCTCTGGTCACACCAAGAACAGGGCACCCATTGCTATATTGGTTTACAATAAGTCTTCTAGGATATGAACTAAAACCACCAGATGCATCTCTCACAGAATCATCATGAGAATCCTGGCTCCAGGATATTTTGGCAAGGTGCCTTTGCCAGAAGTCAGCAGCAAAACTAGCCTTCTGCAGAAGGGTACATTTATTTTCGAATGTGGACCTTAGTGTTCGCCTGGAACAGTCAGAATGTGGGTTCTAGGTTGGATGGGGGCGGGGAAGGGACTGTATAAAGAGGGTTTAAGCAAGGAGATGTGAAGATGAACTGTATGAGCTGGAGGAATTCATTACCTTTTCCTCAAACTTGGGCTGAGCTTAAGATAAGAGAACTGAACCAAACCTGGATTTTGTGGGGGTTGCTGACTCCAGGAAGAACTTCAAATCCCTAAAACAAGTCACAAGAGCATGGTGATGGATTAAATCAGGCAGTATCTAGTCCTGAATAGGGCGTGTAGCAATTTTTCATAGGAATTTGACAGGGAATATGACACCACATAAAACATAAGAATGTGTCTGCAAAATCTTTAAGGTTTATTACAATTCCCTTATGTTTTCTTTAGAATACAGAAAACTAGACATGAAACTGAGAATTCAGGAGCTGAATAAGACAAATTACTCTGCTGGTCTCTCTTTTCATTCCTCCTAGCTTCACCATCCGTCCCAGGGATTTCGCTTTGGAACAGTACGAGAAAGCAGCGCAGAAGATTATGTCAGGCAAAGCTTCCCAGAGATGCACGAGTACATGAGACGGTACAATGTACCTGCGACCCCAGATGGAGTATCGAACCTGAAGTGAGTCTCTGCAGGTGGTGTTCATGTGACGATAGATCAGCCTGCCAAAAAAACTATAAAGTACAGCACCAAAGTGCAACCCAGATCCCAAACCCATGGAAATCAATGGTAGTCATCCAATGAATCGAATGGACTTTAAATCAGGCCTTAGTCATTTTAACTGTCCTATGCATGTTTTCTGGATTCATCCTGTTTTTTATACATTCTTTAAAGCATACGTTTTGGATTCCAGTGTTGTGGCTCATTTCATACTTTCAAAGTCATAAGCAGCATCCTGTTGGAATGGAGGGACAGCCTGACAGATGGCAAAAAACAAGCCTATTCTGCATCCCTTGGAAGCAGCAATACCAGTAGATTAACCACAGTATGGATAACATAAGAGGTGCTGAAGTATCCCCAAGCAAAGTGACACTTTGCATGGTGATTATGCCAAGCCATCCCTTCTGCTGCCCACTGGCAGTAAAATAAATTCTGGCACATTTCTGTGCTTGGAAGATATTCATCAGGCAATAGGCAAACAAGGTACTTTGGGTAAATCCAATATCTCTTATTATACCAACTCAAATAGTTGGAAAAATTCTCCTTAGCAAGCTTTTGGGCATAAAGACCCTTAGTCAGGCTGAGGAAACATCTTCAAATGGTCTGTGCTCTTCCTCAATGGAATGGTAAAGCTGCCAGAGGCCAGTACATATGCAAGAAAGTCATTTCTTTATCATTAGGCAATAGTCACTCTTCTGAGGTACAGATGCACATAAAAAACAAACCTCAGAGAGCTCAATGCCCACTGCACGGTCACAGTAGGTGGCTTGATCCAAAGTAGACTCATTTGAAAAAGATTGGACCGCAAATTGAATCAGAATAGCAATGATCCTAGCCTGGCTTAAAAAGAGTAAAATAATATTAATAATCCTCATGCTTCAAGAATAATCTTGATCCTTGATTGCTAGCAGGGTTTCAAAAGCACGTTCTCCTCAAAATACAGCATTCCACCATTGATTATATGCATTACATGATGAGAGGCTATAATCACGGCCCTGAAGTCATTACCTACAGTTTTGATCCTGTAGTGTTCTATGTCATAAATAACGTGTGCTGATTTGCAGTTGACATGATTTATTATAATTATATATTGTTTCCCAATTCATAATGATAATTAATCCCCTAGACACACGCCAGATCTTTTAATGCTGTCTATCAGCTTAGAGCCACTGAAGTCAGTGAAGCTATGCCAAAGTACACTGACTGGGGATGTAGCCATTTAAGATTTTTGTCCTACACCTTGATAGAACACATAATATAAACTCTAACATGCCGTCTCCATTCAACTTTGCTTTCCATAGGCCCCCTTTGCATGTTACAGGTGTTGTGCAATTAACTCATTAATTGCACAATGACTTAAAAAACAGCTACCTGTGTAAAGTATTTTCACACAATACCAGCTATAAAAAATGTGTACTAACTTTATAGCTGGTTGCTATTGAGTTTCAGTTTGCACATGTAGCGGGGTCTCCCATGCGGCTGGGAGCCCTATCAGCTGACAGGGCTCCCAGCTGCAGAAGAACACCATCATGCCCTGTGTGAAACCCCCAGACCCTGGAAATCACAGTAGCCGTGATCCCCAGGGCTCAGGGATGCATGAATCCTGCATGGCTTGGGGGTATGTGAAACTGAGGGGGCTCCCAGCCACAGGAGCTTGCTTCTTGCTGGTGAAGAGGGAATCTGAGATTGGGTTCCCCTTCACCAGCAATAAGATGCAATGCAGTCTAATGTGCAATCCCACAATTGTGCCTCCTGCCATGCACATCTGGCATAGCAGGAGGTGCAATTGTGTAGATCAGAGGCAGGCAATTATTTTGGCTTGAGGGCCGCTTAACGAATTTTGGTGAACTGTCAAGGGCTGTAAGGGTAGCCCTGCCCTTTGACAGGTACCCCACCTCCTGGTCACCATCTTGGGACCAAAAGTGCCAAAGATCAAAAATCCAAACATAGTTTCATAGTTTTTAGAGGGGGGAACATCTACAATAACATATTTTAATTTTATTAAAAAAAATATTTTTTGTCCTGATTTGTGTGTGTGTGTGTGTGTGTGTGTGTGTGTGTGAGAGAGATGTATATAAAGTTGATTTATAATAGCTCAAAATTAAATTTTACTCTTGTGTATTATGCAGGGGTGTGGAAGGCTGTGGGGGGCTGTGGGTGTGTGTCGGGGGTGGGGATATGTGCGTGGGGTTTGTGTAGAGGGGGCTTTGTATGTTTACACTAGTAACCTTCAATGACCCAAGCGTTCATGGGGAGTGAATGCAAAAGCAAAGCAAGTCTGAATAAAGGCTATTCATTTAAGAACTGAAACCTGCATTCATGTAAAAACTTTTGTAGAATTTGCCCAGCCTTAATTTTGACCATAGTGCAGACTGACTCTAGGAAAAGCACAGGAAAATAATGCTGAGGCCAGCACATTAGAGATTTTGATCTCCTCTGCCCTTGTGCTTTGACACTATAAGAGCAGCTGGATATGATTCTTAGTCTATTGCATTCCCCTTCCTCTGGGTCAATGATCTGTCACAGGAACAAAACAGGTCTGAAAGCAGATCGCAAGCCAGCTAGAACTGCCTCTCTACATGCACATATAGTTTTATTCTGCCATGTCCACCCCAAAATGCTGCCAGGCACATGAACCCTTTTGCCCTTGATATTTAAATCAATTCTCTGTTTACACCAATAGCCTCTTAGCCCTGTCTTTTACCCTTCTTATAAATTAGGTTTGCATTTGGGTTTGTATTGTGTTTACATCAAACACTTCCTAAGAATGAAGTCAGATAGATATTGTACCAAGGAGCAAAAGTGAGGAGCAGTTCATGGTATTAAATAATTTTGTGTTTCTTGCTTTGATCTTGAACACAGGAATGATCCAGAGAAACTTGATGCCTTCATCATGGATAAAGCGCTCCTAGATTATGAAGTGTCAATAGATGCTGACTGCAAACTTTTGACTGTGGGGAAACCATTTGCCATTGAAGGTAGTAATTGGTTTTGTATAATAACTTTCTCTTGCCAATAGACTCTACTTGCCAGCATTGCAAATAATGAATCAGAAGAATAGATTGTGGATGAAATCTTGAAATCAACAACAAAACTCCCACTCACTTCAGGGGAGCAAAGACCCATCCTATTTGTTTCTGCACTGTTTTTATGTCAGCTTTCAAATTGCTGGCATTGTACATTGCTATGGGGACACGGTGGTGGCAGTGGTGTTATTGCGCTGCTGTCTATAAACCCTGGTCATGAGCCAGGATCCCATAGTGCTTGGCACTGTACAAGAACAGAGCAAAAAGACAGTATGTACTCCAAAGAGCTTCAGCATCTAAATATTTAATCTCTGGTTAGTCCATACAGTAAAATACAGTCTCCTCTACGAGGCACTTTGTGTCTTAGGGGAGTTGCCCACGCAAAACAAATAGTTTTGACATGATGTATAATAATTTAATTAAATATAATACTCACTCTTCCGTGAGTGGTTTGGACCACAAAGATTGAGTATCATGGTATTTGCTCATATGAGCAGAATCCTACCAGGGATTTATCTGTGACAGTGGGGAGAATACTGCCTGTTCCTTATGGGACTAGATAGTCTTCAAGGTATCAGAACCTGTCCACACAGAGTTGATGGGGGAGCAGGATCTCAGGAGATCAGATAAGACACTGGCAGCCCTTGTGCCCCAGGCAACTGTGTTCCCCCCAAGGACTATTTCTTGGAAGTGAGAAGGGATAGCATAAGAAATGGTTGAGGCTAGCAGTCCATAACTATGTACATTCATTGGCCAGTTCCCCATGACTCTCCCAACATCTGTGGGCTACCATTGCCTTAAGTCTGTCATCTCTGCCTGGGGGAAAGGTTACTTTTCCAACCCCTGTGGGTCACACACTGCATGAGACACAAAGTACTTACTCTTAGCTCAGGGAATAAGTCTTAGACTTATACCTGGAAAATACACTACTGTCAGCCTAAGTGAGGAGAGCATGTTTGCTTCATGGTTCAGGATGAACTAATTTACAACCTGGGGAATTATGCAATTATGTGCCCATGCAATTTTGCACGTAACAGGCATGACCACACATAATTTTGCATAATGTAAGCATGGCGGGCTCTGTGACTCCCTCTCCATACTGTGGGGACACAGAGCTATGTGACTGGACACCTGGGTAAGTGGGGAGAGGAGTTCCAGCCTGCAGGAGGAGGGGTGGGCATGGGGGGGTGTGTGGGTGGGTGTGGACCACATGCCATTGGGCCAGGCTAGCGTGCTCTGTGCCTCCACATAGGGCTTCCAGCACTCCAGCTGGAAGCCACCTTTGGAGGCACAGAGCCCACCCAGCTGAATGGCACACGATTTCATGCCTCCATGTGCAGCTTCCTACTGGAGTGCTGGAAGCCCCACATGGAAGGCTGACCCAGGTCAATGGTGTGTGGACCTGGAGCCACGCACCATTGAACAGGGCAGGAAGCCGCAGATGGAGGCACAGAGTCATAAGCCATTAGGCTGGGCAGACTCCTGATTGCCTTCACATGCAGCTTTGTACTAGAGTGCTGGAAGCCCCACATGGAGGCACGGAGTCTACCTTAAAGGGCCAGGCTGGCTCTGTGCCAGCAGGTACAGGCCCTGTGACTCAGCCAGAGGTGTGAAGCACTGGGGGCTTTGCCTGCCACAGCCATGAGCTCCCCAAGAGCCCACTGCTTGCTACTGCTGAACCACCAGTGGCAGGGGCAATATACCATGTGGGGGGTGGATGTGTGATGGCAGACCCACACCTACATACAGCCCCCCCACACACACACACACACCCCCTTTCACAACACCCTCACAAAACCCACATCCCCCACACCTGTCCACAAACACCAAACCCACACCACTACACCTTCACAAATCCTCCCACAAACCCCACAACCCCCACACACATCCACACCCCTTCATAACCCCCACAAACCCCACACTCCCCCCACAAATCCCACACCTACCCACAAACCCTCACACACACCCACACCCCACCCCTTCACAACCTCCCCACAAATTCCACACCCATCTACAAACCCCACACAAACCCACATCCCCCCACACCTTCACAAATCCCTCCTTGCACACACATACCCTACACCCACCCTCCAACCATATGAAGTATTGGCATATATTTCTAAAGAAGGTTCAAATAATGTTATATTAGTTATATTATTATTTAGTTTAATCTGTAAAAAAAAAAAAAATAAAAGTAATTAATTTTGTATAATTTTGAGTTTTCCTGCACATAATTTTGAATTTTTCTGTGCATAATTCCCTGGGGTGTAACTAACTTACCTCCTGAAACAGTTTCTACCCAAGCTAGCTACTAGCAACCCAAGTGATCCTATTTTGTGCTCCCTGCTTCACAAGTTCACTTCACTCACACATCAAAATAGGTATCTGTCGCAGGGCACCTCGGTGCTCCTGCTCCTAGAGAGGGGAAAGCTGCCAGAGGAGAAGCTCTGACCGTACATAAGGAGCCCCAGCGGAGATAACGAGTGCAGCTGCAGGTTGCCAGGGCAACTGATAAGAATCAGCTGGCCAGAAGGGGGCAGGGCCTGGCCTTTATAAAGCCCAGGGCTGAGGCCAAGCTGGCAGTTCCCTGCTAGCAGCCAGAGAGGCAGGAGCTCATGGGGCTAAGATGCGAGTACTGCTCGAGCAGGCTGAAGGATGGTGGCTCTATGGTGCAGGAGCTATGTTGTTGCAGCCAGGCGGCCTTAAGTTAAGTTACAGCCAGGAGGCTTGTGTTTTGTTGGGTTAGTGTGTGTATTACAACCGGAGGCTTGGGTGAGGCTGTAGGGGTTGGAGGAGGCCTCATAGGGATGGGGTGCCCTAGTGCCAGTGAGAGCGCAGTCTAGCGCCAAGAGGGCGCATTATTCTCATAGGTACCTCAGTGGTATGGGGACCCCAGCGCCAGGGAAGGCACGGCTTGTGCGCCAGTGAAGGTGCAACTGGCAGCGACGAGCGCAATCAGTGGGTTGCGGGCGGGGAACAGAGACCCGGGTTGTGTGCAGGGTACATAGACCCCAGCCCCAGAGCGGGGTAGCATTGAGAAGCCCAAGGTGAGCGCAGCGAGCCCCGGGGAGGGGGAGTGCCATATTAGGAAGCCCAGGACGGGCGCAGCAGACGCTAGCAAGGGCATCGCTTGCGGGGTGCATAGACCCCAGCCCCAGGGAGGGGCGATTTATTGAGGAGCCTGAGCGCGGTGATTATTGAGGAGCCCTAGAGTGGGGCCATACTGAGAGGCCCGGGAGGGGCAATGTTTGAGAGGCCCGGGAGGGGCCCGATTGAGGAACCCAGGACAGGAGTAGCGAGCCCAGTAACAGGCTAGCATTGTGGAAAACCCAGGACAGGGGCAGGGTGCTGCGGTGGACCCCGATGGAAGGGGCTAGTGGCATAGCGCCCCAGGAGAAGGGCAAGGTGCTATGGTTGTCCCCGGCAAAAGGGGATAGCAGCGCGGTGAGCCCGTACCAGAGAGGGTAGTGGTGCGGTAGGCCTAAAAGACTGGTGGCTCGAGGGGACGTCCCAGAGGGGACTAGCGTATTGTAGAGAAGGCCCAAGAGTGGGCGTAGGTGCATTGTGACTGGACAACGTCTATCTCATCAGCGAGGCTTGGGGCGTGGTATTAGGGGTGGTAGGAGCCACGCGTAGCCCATAAGGCTAGGGTGCCCCAAGGTACCCAGGGGTGCAGGATAAAACCCACGAGGGGTCCAGGAGTTTACGTGCCCAAGGAGATGCAAGGCAGCCTCCCAAACCTACTGAACATCAAAGACGTGGCGGGTGAGAAAAGAGGGTGCCCTTCGGCCGAATTGGCACGGAGAGAGGGCCTTAAGGAGATCACGGCCCTCCTATAGGACTCCGCTGTGACAGTATCCATGATTTCGTTTCAAGCAAAGTTTCAATGAAAGCCAAAGCTTGATTTAAAAATCACTAATTCATTCTATTCCACAACCAGATTTCCCAGTATATTAATAGTGACACAAAGCTTCAAAGGCAGCCAGAAAGATGTAAGCAATAGACTTCACCACTGAAGAACATGTTGGCAGCCATATTAGATGTTGGGATTCACGTTTTTGATGGATGGTCAATCAAAACGATTTCCCTCTGTCCTCTCCCCCACCTTCTCACCCGCTTCCTTCCAAAAACAATCAAACTTGTCACCATATTGTAAGGTAAAGTGACCTTTACCAGAACTGGCAAAACTCAGATTCAGACATTCCACATTAATTATTTCATCCAAGGGTAGCAAAGGCAGCAATTTTAAGCTACAGCTGAAAATTTCTTATTGCACTTTCTTTTGGTTGTTCCCATTTCATACTACACTACGTCAGTGGAAAGCAATCCATTCTGCCTCTCCCCACCTCCCCTGCAACGCACAGACCAAATGGGTTAATAATGATTTGCCCATCAACCCATAAATTTAAACAGAATTGAGCTGCTATTTGAGAATGACTAGTTCCACTGATATAACTGCATGCTTACAAAACCTCAAAGCCTCTAAAGTTAAAAAGAAAACATTTAGGGAACTTTCCTGTAGCATCAAACTTAACCAAACAAGTATAGTTAAGCCTGTTTACATAGCTGATTTTTTTCCTGTGATCAAAGTGAAAAAAATAACAATAAAAAAAAAAATTTCAAATCAACCTGGAATACAGTCTTTTCTGTATGAATATGAATTTTCATTTCCACCTGGGAGGTATTTTTACAATCTTTGCACTCTCCAATGCCTGAGGAAGGATGTATGTACCCGAAAGCTTGACAATAAAGCCTTTTTTGCACCCATCTAGTTGGTCTAATAAACAATATCACCTCCCCAAGATTTCTGATTACTTTTGCCTGCAGATCAACATGGCTGCAACCTGTATCCCAGTCTTTTCTTTCAGTTTTTCTTAATAAAACCAAGCAGACTGGAAAAAAAGTTTCAGGTCAAACAAAATGTTTTTTCTTTGGACAAAATAAATAAAATACAGGGATAAATTCACAAAACCCCCTTTTCCCTGTAATTTTGGTACTCATCCAGATGGCGAGAGTGGGTTCAGCTACTTCCCTTGCCTGAATGGGCTTGAATCCATACCTTTGCCAACTTGAAAAAAAAAAAGTGCCCCAACAACCAGACTGCCTAGTATTCTGGAGTGGAGTTTTATTTTCCACTGAAGCTATTTCACTTACATACTTAATTAAACACTGAGACAGAGAGACAGAGAGAGAGAGAGAGAGAGTTAGGGCATCTTCCTTGGACATAGGAGATGTGTATTCAATTTTCATGAGTTAGATGATGTTAATCTGGGTCTTCCATATTCTGAGCAAGTGCCCTAACTACTGAGCTATTAGTTAAAAACAGATCTACCACTTCCTCCTCTTGCATTGCACATCAAGTCCTTTGTTCCTTTGCTTTGATTACAAACGCCCAAACACAACACATTTCAGAAACATTGAAACAATTTGTTTGATATTTTTTTTTTAACATTTTCTTTTGGACTGAAACTTTTCATCGAGTTGAACCTCAATTTGTTAAGTTTCAGCTATCCAAATATTCTACTTTTGGTGAATAAATAATTCACAGGAAAAAAATGCAATAGCTCTTGTTTTGACATAGATTACACACATGAATGGCATGTGCCCCCAGCAGCTGAGGGGGCACAATGGCAATGGGAACGGAGTGGCAGTAAGTGGGGGAGCTCCTGCAGATACCTCCGGTGCTGTCGGCAGCGGGGGAGGGGAGTGGTGAGCACCGACCAAGGGTCGGCAACCACCCACAGCCATCACCAGTAGCGTTGGCCAGTGGGGATCGCAGACCGCCCGCAGACACCACTGGCGATGTCAGTGGTGGGGTGGCAAGTGGCAACCGCCCGCAGGTACCGCTGACAGAGTTGCAATGACTTTTTGCAGGGGGTGCACCGCGACACTCGGGGCGTGCTTGTACTCGTGTGCACTCACTACATGTCACCTCTGTGCTGGACTTTCTGTTTTTCCATACATGTATTTACAGTCTGAATAATTTTTACTTTGGATTAAAGAGTAATAAACAATTCTTCTCTCCCCCACAAAAATTACTGAAAAATAAGACACAGTCTTTTTTTCTCATAGAGCTCTGCTGTACAGCCAGCTACAGAAGCTGCAGCAACTTTGAGAGCAAAGTAATATCAACTCAATCATATATAAGCTCTTACAGCAATGGATCTCAAAACACTATATAAAGGCATTGTTCCCATTTTAAAAATGGGTAAACTGAGCCACAAAGTGATGAACTGAATCGCCCAAGGTCACCCAACAAACCAACAGCAGAGCCAAGGATAAAACTCAAGTCTCTCAAGTCCAAGTCAATATTCTCTCTTCTGCCTACAGGCAGTTTTTAGAAATTTAAGTTGTAATACACAAAAAGGCAAAGACACTCTTAACCTCATAGCTGCGTATGCCACAGGGTTGCCTGCCTTCGCTTAGTAGCAGAACACTGGTGCCGCAATCTGCCTCCCAGTTTTCAGATCACATCCTCCATCTTTGTCCCTGAACTAGTTTGGTACAATCCTTGTCAAAGCAGGCTCCTATTTCAGATGTGGACAAACTAAAACCAAATGTGCCAAAATGGTAGATACAAAGTAACTTGCAAACTTTGTACTGGTAGATTATGAGTTGTTTATATAATGACACATGTAATATGCATAACTACATGTTTTATGTGTGAAAATGTGCTTCTTAAGTCTCCCCACTGCCCCTAAAAATGAGGTTTTGGCTCTCTAATTGTGGCAGTCAGTACTCATAGAACCTGATTTTCATTTATGCCAAGGCCCTTTTACAGCACTCTGAAAGCACAAGAAAAAGAGATAGCAAAATGGATGTAAACTATATTTATGTTCTTTTAAAGTTCCTGTATGCTGCCAGAGGCTTGTGAAAGTCTCAGTGTTCGCGTCTACGTGCAGTAGTGTCCCATGGCAGAAAGCATGATGCAATGCTATTGTGCAAGTCTTGGGCTACCACACAGTCAGCATCACAAAAAAGCCATTTGGCAGCGATATTACGCAGTAACTCTGGTTACTGCGCAGTCATTTAGTACTTGCAGTACTTAAATAAGTACTAAATGACTGCACAATAACGACTGTGCAGTCAGCGCCTCACGTAGATGCAACAAGTGTAAATGGAAAGCATGCTTACCAAGTACTGATATACTTTCAAATACAGCAATAGAATCTGCACCTGTGAGGTATATTTACTTTCCAATCAAGAAGTATATAGGGCTATGTCCCCATTTTTACTTATGCCAACTTCCACTGTGATACACTATAAAGAGACCTGAAAGTGGGCATCATTAACTCACTATTCAAGGTCCTTCTGTACTGCCAGAGTGGTGTAAAAGGGCCTAGTGAGAATCAGGTCTACAGTGAATACATAAAACAGGCAGAGGTGGACCCAGGGGAAGTGCTGTGGTGCAGTTCCATTCCCCTCCCCTCCTCTTTTATTCTTGTTCTGCCCAAATATAAAAAAAAAAAAAAAAATCTGCCTGGCAGTGGCATTTCTATTCAGGCAACATTGAATGATTCAGTAGAATTCATGGTTCATTGTAATCTACTTGATTCCTGCTAAACTTGCTTTGCTTCACAGATGTTAATGATCGTTTCTTCTTTTCACTGGTCTTGATGTTCCAGTATTCAAATTATCCTTTCTTTGTCAATTTTGCTTTTTGTTAGCCATTCCTGGTAATGTCTCTTTTCTATTGCACAGACTTGCAGGCTGTTTTTAACTCTAGCTAAAAACCTTAACTCAAGTATGGTAATATTAACTCACGTGTAGAAACAACTGATGTGCGGGCCGGGGGCGAGCCGGGCCCATCTTTGCGCACGCGGGCTATGGCCAGCAGCCCGGGCACGCGGGGCCGGAGAAGACCGGGGGCAAACTAGAATTAGTTACGGACATGTAATGGTTGCTTTAAAGATTGTTTACTTACACCAAAGGTGGTCGTGGTGTAGGCTGGACAGTTTCCAGGTGCAGCTCCACTTAAATCCTCGTTAGAGGACTACGACAAATTCGTTCTAGCCCCGGAGTTGTTGAAGCTCCGCGGGTTCAGTAGTTTCTCTCCCACAGAGTTGCTGAAGCTCCGTGGGTTTGGTTCGGTTCTCTCCCATGGAGTTGTTAAAGCTCTGTGGGTTCGTATCTTTAATATGCAGGAAGGGATACGTCTAGGAATTTATCGGCGACGGGGAGAGGATAGAGGCTGTTCGTTCTTTTCCCCGGAGTTGTTGAAGCTCCACGGGTTCGGTTATCAGACCTCTGTTGCCTTTTAAGAAAAGCGTTGGGTCCGTAAAGATCCACAGCGCTTAGAGATCTTCACGCTCTCACTCTTGAACTCCAATTGCTCTCTCTCCAACTTGGGTGGAAACCACCCAAGCTCTTTATACGGCTAGCAAGCCAATCTCTAGCCACCACGTGTGCATAATTTAGAATCAGCCAATAATGTGGCACGAATCCTCATACAAATGGCGGGAACTCCTTGCACCGTGCATTTCCTAGATGCAAAAGAAATGCACCATGCAAAGAAAGCTACAAATTTGGCAGGAATACTCCATTGCACCAGGGTTCTCTTCTGCAGCAGAAAACTCCACCGTGCAAGGAAGCTGCAATTTAGCGGGAAAAATAATTTAGCAGTGCCGAAGCACACACAAACAAAAAATCACAACTTTGGGTTGTGACAACTGACAGTGAAGTATTAGAGGCACTGGCAAGACAATCAAGAAGGCTATATTTTGTTTTATAAATCTAAATGAGAGACGTACATCTAACTATAATGACTACAGGATTAATGAAACGCTGTCTCCAGACTATGGATGCTTACACAAATTACATTTTTTTGCATGAGCAGGCCCCTAAAAGTGCTCTACAGCCATGACATAACACATGTGCACAGCTGCAGAGCACTTTTAAAGTGGCCAATTGTGTGAAAAATTAACCCTTATCAAAGCAGTTATTAGCTGAAGATGCTACAGAACAGAAAGGCTTAGGGAACTTGTGTTCCCTCCAGGGTTATTTTTTAGCACCTTTGGGGAGCTGCAAGATGAGGAGGGCTCCTTTCTCCCACCCCCATTCAAGCCTCTTAAGAGCAGCTGCAGGCTCAGCTTTGCCATTGCCAGAGCTGGGGGGTGGGGGGAACTGAGTGAAATGGAGCACCCTTGCCTTGCAGCCCCCCCTACTCCCCTCTCCTGGATATTGGGGGGAACCTGGGGCAGGCCCATGAGACGAGACAGGGCTCCCTCTCTCCCTCTACCTGGGCCTCTTGACAGTGGCAGCAACAGCAGCAGCCAGTTCATCTTTGGCCAGAGCTTGGGGGGGGGGGGGGGAGTGCAGGGTGGAATAAATTCTTCCTTGTCTCATAGGCCCAGCCTGGCTCCCCCCCAATACCCCAGCCAGAGTAGCTGTGAGGGAGGCAGCGAGGTGAGGGGACTTTGTTCCATCCCCCACTCCAGTGCCAACCAGGCAAAGCCCAGCCGGCAGCTGCATGCTGCTCCCTTCCACTCCTTAGCCCTCTCCTACTGACAGCCACAGAGTTAGGAGCGTGGGGCTGACGAGAGGGGTGGTACAGCAGCCTCCAAGGAGTGCCCCCACCTGCTGGCCAGGAGGGCCCATGCAGCCAGGCTTGCACCCCACGGAACCAACAGGTGAACATCTGTTGGGTGGGGGGGGCTGTAACTCATGACACCATGTATAAAGTGCCATGAGTTAGAGTGTGGCCCCTAAACATCTGTTGGCAGCCTACGTTTCTCTAGTTTGTTGTGGTTTTTTTTAAAACTTTATATATAATCTAGCAAATTAGTGCACATTCCAATACATTTATATTTATTTTTGCTTTGATTTTAACTTGAAGATGATAGCACTAGACCCCTAGCATATTAGTAAAGCTTCTAGCATATGTTTAACTGGAGAACATTGTGTGTTGTTCTGTGTGACAATGTGTCACACCATCTGTACCCTCCTTTTCAAAATACTACCTCTTTTCATGGGCAGATCTAGTATTTCTAAAACCAGTCAGGACCTATGCGTGCAGGTTGCAATATCACCACACTGAACTTTTTGGGTCTCTAATTTTGTATAATGTGTGTGAAGTTTCTGCCTTTTCTTCCTTGAATAGTTGTGTGAGAATAAATGCCATTATGTACTGCAAAATCTCCTTTGTGTTTGGGCCCCTTCATTCTGTTCATGAGCCAGCACACAGAGTTGGACCTGATTTTTGGAAGCCTGATCACTAGCTGTGCTATACTACTACCTAAGGGGAATATGTTTATAGTAACTACTCTTGAGCACCCAAACAAAAAAACCTAGCTGTGTACTGTATTTTCTCCTAGGATATGGGATTGGCCTACCTCCAAACTCTCCACTGACCTCAAATATATCTGAGCTGATAAGCCAGTACAAGTCCCATGGCTTCATGGATGTGCTACATGACAAGTGGTACAAGGTAGTACCATGCGGAAAAAGGAGTTTTGCTGTCACTGAGGTAAGCAGCAGATTTAGTGGTCACAGAACTGACTGCATCTGATCTTTGCTCTGATTGATTATTATTGAGTTTCATGAATGTTCACAGACATAACAGATGGAAGCCCCCACCAGGAAGAGCTTATGTATTAAGCAGAGCAGTAACCTTACAAGCAATGATTAGTACTACCCAATGGAACACAGAACAAAGCACAAAGATAACAGCAATAAGGTTATGCAGTTCCTCTGTCTGGTGATGCTCACATCCAAGGCTTTAGTATCAGGTATTAGCAGAATACAGCATTGAATGTTATGGCATGTGTTTAGCAAAACAGCAACCTGGCTCTCTGACAGATTTTTTATAGTTGCAGATGCACATTACTAAATTGAATCTATTTAGTGTACTTAACAATAACTAGCACAAGGAATATTGGAGGAAAAAGAACAGAGATAGTGGGAGTCTGGCCTATTAATATAACTGTGCCTGTAACTCACAGAATAATACTTTCTACAAGGAAAACAAAGGTACCAATTAATTATTCATACCTACAATGGACTGGAACTTTTGAAAAAAAAGTTTTATGTTAGTGTTGTAAGAACAAACCGGATGCATAGATATTTTTACTAAATTAAACAACCAATGTATTTTGAGGCTGCCCTAGCATAAACTGGTATAACTTCACTGAAGCCAACAGAACTAGCCCAGTTCACACCAACCCAGTTTACATCATTTGTAAAATAAAAAGTCACTTATGTAAACTAGATGGTTTTCTTCAGGGTTAAAGATTAACTAGGAAAAATATTCAAATCCTAAGGAACCTGAAATGCTTTCAGTTTAAACATTTAGGATGTTATTTTGCACTCTATCTACAAATGCAGTAAACTTCCACAAACTGTACATTCCCAGGCATGTGAAGCACGCATTCAAAAGTTTACTATTCTCTCCTCTCACCAGATTCAATCCCCTCAACCAACTCTCATCAGTACCTGGGGAAATGGAAGAGTGACCATAATATTCTATGAGAGAGGCTCAATTTCAGGATTTCTACTTCAGTTTTGCAAAGCCAAAAGATTCAGAGAAGCCTCTAAACTCCATGGTTCCAATGCTAAAACAGTCAACCTGCTGGAAGATTATCTGTCACTAATAAGCATTTTCTAAAGACCAGTCCAAACAACAACCCTAAGCTGAACGTCCTCAAGGTTGAGAACGTGTAGCTCTGAATTGTATTAAAGCTTCATGCTTTATTCCTGTCAATGCAAAGCTACTTACCCTCTTTTAATTGAACAAAATTCGTTTTCCCACTATAAACTTCTCACTATACTTCTGTGATCTTTAATGTTCACCAAATGATGAACATTTCAGGAAAATATATGCTTTTAAAAAATGCTTATTCAAGGCCATTTCTGATCCAGCATCTCTGGAGACTATATTAACATCCAAAAGAGAAACATTCTTGGGGAGATGCCAATTTTTAATGTACCATATCTGCTCATGACAGCCCCTGACCTCCTATTACTTTACATTTTAAAACACTGCTCTGTTGAATTAACAGTGGGCAATGCCTGTTCATTTCTACAAGTGCCGTATAATTTAAAAATTGTAGAATGCGAGGTACCAACTTGACTTGTCAATGCTTTCCTATAAAATAGTGAATTGGCTTGTTAAAGATTTTGCATTTTAAAGTAGGGCAGAAAGGTCACAAATATATTTAGCAAGTACCTTTTGCGGCAGTTTTTTGGAAACCATCTCACAAAAGTGTAGGCCAAGGTTCGTTCTGAACCCAAATATGGAATTCCTTGAAGAACGAGACCATAATGGGAGGAAGCTTCATAAAAATGGTTAAGAGACTCTGTAGTTCTGTGGCTCTCAGCAACACGAGCCTTTTTCTGCATCACCTAGGCTAAAGCTTGAATACAGTAAACCCAAGGAATAGGGAGTTTCAAGTTTTTCCCCACAATTTCTTTAACAATTCTCTTAACAACAAAATTGATTAACTGGATGATCAGTTGACTAAATCAAAGAACCCCTAAATTCTGTCAGTTTCCTTTCCCCTAGCCTACTTCCCATTAGAGTCCTAAAGTCCACTAGGGGGCAGTAATCCACATCACCATGACTTTCAGACACACTGGTACCCCTGAAAATGGAGTTCAATCTTATTTTTTCCCCATTTATCCACACACAGTTCATACCTTGCAAAACACAGGGCCTGGCTACTCTTCTGATATAGAGTAGATGGAATATAACCAATGTCCATAAGATCTTCAACTTCATTTTGAAAGCTTATATGATGGAAGAGGGCAGGATACCCAAGATCTCTTTTAGAAATGGAGTACTAGTGGGCAGCTAGCTTTAACTTTTGAAACAATAGCTGCGTAAGGCAAGGACTTCTTAGGGTTATATATTTTATTGAACCAACTATGTAGCTGGGATAGTTAGTTAAACAAGCTTTTGAGCATAAGACATTCTTAGGTCTCTGATTATAGGAAGCAAGGCCTAGCAAGTGAAGAACAGCATAGGGGAAGGGACTGAGAGAAATGCTCAGGTGTAGCAGACAAGTAGCAGAACTCACCAAGCCCATTATTTAATGTTATTATATAGACTAGCTCCCATGCATGAAAAAAATGTTGATTATAAGTATTCCCTACTGCCACTCATGGATGTTCTTTACATCCAGCCAAAAGAACTTCCAATGTCTCATGATCCTGGCAATTCGAGGATGAATGTTTGAGTCAGGTATGGGCAGAAGCACAGATTTCACGAGAACTAAAGTTGTAATATCTTCACCGTGCCCACCTGCAGCATATTAGATGAATGTGCATGGACTGGAAGTAAATGAAGCACAAAGAACTGTACCATTACCATGAGCGTTTTATTCAGCCAGCTCAGTTCCAAGATTTGGCTTTTATCTAGAGCGATGCATCCAAGCCATCAAATTCAGAGCCAAATTTTAAATATCATCCAAATTTGTCAAACCTGGGATTATGACTCCTGCTGACTTTCAGATCTACTTCTCCACCCACCAGAAGCAAATATTTGAGGTCATTTCTCAGACTTTTGAAATGGTCTCTAAAAACTTGGAACATTTAAGAGTGCCATGGTGCATACAGCCATAAAAGACAAGTAAAAGACACATAGGACCTGCTTAGGGAAGCTGAAGAGAAGACACTCAAATCTCACTGCTCTCTGGGCTTCATTTAAAGGATGACATAAAATAAATATTATTTGATATATTTTTTTGTCAAAGAGAAGAGTTTCAGGGAAGCTGTTAAGAGAGGTCATACTGGTCTTTAATCTTTCCCCAGAAGACATGCATGGATAGAACAAGAGGTTAAAAGCTTAAGCATATAAATGCCAGAACAGAGACATCTAGTGGCTGTAACATTAAAAGTCGCACAGACTTTTCATTAAAAAAATACCCTTAACACCCTGCTTTGTACATGCTGCTTGCGCTCAATAAGCAGGGAAGAAAAGCAAACAAAGTGTTGAAGCAGAATGGAGGAAAAGCCAACCTGATATTTGAAGATATCAAGAAAGAATAAAGAGGAAAAGCACAACACCATTTTGCAGGCATTCTTCCAATTATAACCACAGATGAAAAATGTGAAGATAAAAAGGGAAAACTGCTCCCCCGCAGCCTCCATTTACCCTGTACCATTGTACTTAATCCAAAGCCCATTGAAGTCAACCAGAGTCTTTTGACCTTTGTGGGTTTTGGCCCAAACTCTATATATAATTAGGATCGCCTCATGTAGAAGAGACCTCTGCTCCCTCCTACTGATATCAACCCTATTGGATCACTGGTCCTATGGTAATCAACAGCTCTGACTGCAACCATGCGAGGCATGAAGAAATTACAGGATTATCAAAGCATTCATAGTATTCTAATGGCTTGCCAAAAAACACGAATAGTACAGATAAAAGGAACAAATATCTTCCAAAATTCTCTCCTATTCAAAAGAATTTGCTTTTTGTGAGCACACAGTTTTGTTGTGCTCACAACCTTCTAGTGTTTCTTTCCTGTGAACAGTTACGCACATATGCCTCACTGGTGTTGCTGGAGCTACAGAGCCAGCTGCTTTTCAGACCCCCTGTAGAGTCTTACATCTTGAGCACAGCGTTCAGGCTTAGTTTCTTTCACCTGCCTCCAAGGATGGGATTCTGCCATGCAGCCACACTGTCTGCCACTACTGGGGCTAGGTCCGTCACTGCTGCCTCCCTTCATCTGCTAACCTTCCCTGCTAACATCGCAGCCACAACTCAGTTTGCCACTTATAATAAGCCCTTCTTCTCCAGGAGCCTCTAACACATGCACTGGTTTAAGTGATTCAAAAACAACTTCTTCAAAGATACAAAGCAAGCAGAGAGAATGGTGAGAGGCACAAACATACTATATTGCTGCTTCTTACGTATGCTATATCCTTTCATTGCCTTTTTTTTTTCCCTACTAAACCCAGATTTCCCTACCCTCGGACCATGTAGATGCGACTTGTCTGTGTGTCTGCCAGAGACTCCTTTTCAGTTGCTGCTACCCACTCTCCTATCTCCTCCTCTAGGTCAAAATCTTTAAAGTTTAAATATTTTAGTTTTGGATTGGGAAAAATAAATCTTGCTGGCCTCAGAGTAACTAAGCTGAGGCATTCCCCAGGTAATAGCTTCCCCATTATTTTCTTAGGGACATTTGGTATTTTCTCTGGCTTCATCTTATCAATCAGAAGGCAGGGTAGACATGCACCTTTATAGACTAATTTCATTGACTAATTTATCAGTGACACTATTGCCTTTCCTGCTTTTTCTCCCCCAATAGCCACCTCTGATTTAATCCCATCAAGTCTGATTTAGTCCAATAAAGAATATTACTTTACAAACTAAGTCCAATAAAGGATACTTACCTCATGATTTTTGCTTCTAGGGCAATATCCAATAAGCAGAGGTGCACATAATATTAATAATAATAAAAAAAACAGAGACAATTCCCTTATTTTCCAGATAGTAAGGCCTCTTACTTATAATTTGTTATACCCAAGTGCTGGAATTTTCCTTCAAGACAAACTTTTACCATAGTTTCTATTGCACGAGGCTTTGAGCTGTGAAAAATGTTTTCACGTGGCTTCAACTTTAGTTGCAACTTGCCCAGTTTGTGCTTTGATGACTAATTCAAAGCTCTGGCCACATTTTTTGAATTGTTGCCAATTTTTTAAAGTAAAGCCCTGCGTCTAGAAGATCTGAGGTGATCTATTGCTCCACATGAATACAAAGAGTGTGCTTGCAGCTCCCAGAGAAAGCCACGGGAAAGCTTTGAGCAGAGTGAGAATCCTCCTGATCAGTGCAAAAGAAAGTGTGTGTCATGGCAGACTGCTGGGTTTCCTCCTCCATATTATATAAGGGAAATAAGCCAAGAACATACTTAGTTCATAAGGAGCAGGTACACATGAAGACTGCAACTGGTTTCTCCTTCCCTTCCCCTGATAGTCCACACAGAGCTAAAAAGCAGCATCTCTGGTATCAGAAAAGTGGCGACAAGAGTCATCAGCAGAAGGAAGACATTGCTCATACAAATTCTCCATTCTCCAGGTGTGAATTCAGCTGACCTGGGTGCAATCTATCCCACTGACAAAGGATCAACCTTTGATAAACAGGATATTATTCACTCTGAGAGCTAGGCAATTGCCTTGTGATAGCCTGTGCAAGGCTTCATATTTTTCTATATCTGTTTTGATGAACGTGTGGTTTGCTACACATTGCACCCGTTGACAAAGAGTAATGGCTTTAAAACGGGGATATATGCAAGTGAAATATTGATCAATATAGCCTGTGAACTAATGAAATATCCATCTTCCTGTTCTGCCATTGCTCCTGTAGGCTTTAACTAGTTCTTACACACCTGCCACTCCTGTACTTTTGAAGATTCATTTCTCTTCAGATTTATTTCAAGATTCTTCTTCTTACTCATCATTCTTTTCTACTCTGACATTGGAAAATGTTATTTTCTGTGACAGAGCTGCCTTCCAGTTCCTTCCATCTCTATCTGGCAGCACCTTGATCATTTTAAATTTCATTTGCAAGCAGAGCTGTCTTGAAAAAATGATGAGCCACATGAGGTCTAGAAAAGTTGCCTCACCCTAAGATGCAGGGGTGCATAAACTCAGAGGAAAGTTCCTTGGAAGTCCAGAGGGATGGTAGTTTTTTCCTCCTTGACCTTTGTGAATGCTAGAAAGATGTTACACAATCAGCTCCAGCTAACTCCAAAAGATCTGTCTTGAAAAATCTGCTGTTCAGAAACTTTTGTGAATGGCTGTATTGCATTGCATTTCTTGATACAGTCATTGGTAAGGGTTGGCTTATGTGACATGCTCTTCATTAATCACTAATTATGGGAAAATTAATGAGCCTATTATCTCAGTAGGCTTGAGTCCAAATTTGCCTAGGCAGCAATTAAGTTTGAGAGTTTTATTGTCACCTTGAACAAATTTTTCTATGTTGCAAAAATCATATCTGCTGAGCATAACACGTCTTGCTACAGCAAGGGTTCTGCATGTTTGCTCTTTTGTGAAGCAGGAGTTGGCTACCAAAGGTTTGTTCCCTTGAATCTGGCATTAGTGGCATGACTTCCTTTCATTTGGATCAGGGCTGTGTCCACCTTCCAATAAGTCAGGGGCTGAGGGGCTGCACATCCTGAGGGTTGCACCAGTGGAGGCTGCAGACTATGTGGGCTGCACCAAGGCAAGTCACAAGCCACCCCCCAGCCACACATTGCACAGATGCCCCTCCATACCTACTGCACCACAAGTCTGCATGAGCACCCCTCACCCACTGCACATGGTGTACTCCCCTGCTGCATTAGGAGACCACTCAGACCCAGCCTAACCCTCACTTCCCTGTGGCCATGGGTCATGTTGTCCCATGCCTTGGGCAAAAGCAGGAAGTAGAAACTGGAAGAGGAAGGGGGAGCCTCAGACTCTGGATGCTGTTGCAGCCAAAGCAGGGACAGCAGCAGCAGCTGGGCAGGAGCCCGAGAGCTGTAGATTAGCCCTTCGCAAGCCACATACAGCCTGCAGGCCCCGTATTTATACAGCCCTGATTTGGATAATTACTAGGAAGACTTGTGATCTTCTTGTTTTCCCCAACTGATTGCTGGATTTGTTTTATCCTTATCTTGGAAAACCAAATCTAAATAAAATCTCACCCTGATGCATTGGAACAAAATCTGCTTTGACTGTACCTGGAATAACTACTGTACGCATCACTGAAGAAGGGCTGTGAAGGGCTCACAGGTAATGAGCTATAAAGCCCTCCCCCTCTAGGGCATCAGCTCAATGTGCAACTTGCTGCTGTTTCTTTCCATGCACTGTGGCTGCACCTATCTTTGATGGCCTTTGCTTAGTGAAATGATGATCTGTCCTGCATCTCCTGGAAAGGAGTCTGTGTCACCAAATCAATGGTACAATAGGTAGGCAGACAAATGCTATGAAGGCATGGAGCCTCGTCTACCCCATGATCTCAGGAGATGGTGACTTCAGGCAAGTGATATGGAGAACAGCCGTGTAGGAGGAAAGTTGACATTGGCCTGCTTGGAAGAGACTGAAGGAACTGGGTCTTTCCAGGTCAAGGGAACAGTAAGCCTCAAGGAAAAGCTAACCAGGCATTAAGCTTAATGTTATTGTTTTTAAGATAGGAGCTCTCTGAAAAGGTTTTCTTCTAAATAGCTGTTTAGCTATCTAAGGAGCCTGTTTGATCAGTGCCAGTGCCCTTGACCCCTTCCTGGCATCTGGGAGCAAATCTCTAGGTCTTGAATTTGAGCCATTGCCTCGGCCACAGGGTAGACTCATAAGATTCTCTCCTCTCAGTCCTGGGAGTGGATTGCAGTCCCCTCCGTGTCCAGTGTGATTCCCTTTACAGGGCTGATTTATGTCCAGTCCCTGCAATTCTCTTCCCAAAAAGGCAGCATTCGTGGGAATTGGTGATCTAACACCCTCTTTAAAGCAAAGCATCATATATTTAGAGCCAACACATTTCAGAGAAACTAGAACTGAAGCACAGAAAACAGACTGCATGCATATCTAGCTTTTCCTCTGTAGCTCACCCTTCCCTATACTGGGAAGATCCTATGGCACAGACTCCCACAACAATTTCCCTCTCTCTCCCCCTCTCCCTCCAAGGAATCCTATCTGCCTAGAAGTGACCTTCCTTCTTCTTTTGAGAAAGTTTTATTCATTCTTTAGTGCTCATCTGATCTTGAGGGTTCCAGTTTTCTCAAAATAAGGCTTATGCCTTATTTAGTATTCTAAAAGCTTTCTCACTGTCACTCAGTTGTGTGTTTGGGTGTGTTTATCTAGTGGACAATTGCCGTTTGCTTTTCCCCAAATCTCCTATTAAGTTAGATCAATAATTCATCTAATAGTAATCCACAGTCAAAAGCACCTTTACCTCACTGATCAAGCTTTGGCAATATTCACATGTTAATACAGAACAGCAGCACAACCACAACAACAGCACTTTATAGTTAATCGGGCAAATGTGGATTCAGATGATTCTATTGCTATCAAAATACAAAATCACAATCTTACTTAAAAAGTGGTGTTTATTAAAACTCCTAGAGCCAAAAAAACCAAGAGGCTTCATTACCTTTTTAGAGTACTTGTGCAAAATTCTGTATGGGACACAGGGACAACTAGTGGCTGAGTAACATATACTATACCCATTTGCCATATAACTAGAAGACTTCAGTCAGTCGCATAATTGTATTTCTTGATAACTTTTTATCTGTGAGTAACAGATAAATCTGAATAGAAAGCAATGTCCTACTGCAAAACAGCCAATAGCTCTTTCTGTCAATCTTATAACAACTGTCATTACGACACTGGAGATGGAAGTTGAACCTGCCTACCATCAGGACTGGAAGTATTTTAGACTCTAAAATTTAGAGTAAGGGAAGAATGTAATGGATCATAGTATAACAATAGAGGTAAGAGGGGGAAAAAAGACTTCACAAGTCAAAGTGGAAAGAGTATTGCTATTGGATTCTCCATGGAAAGACAAAAATCTTTCCACAATAGAGTGCTGCAAAATAAGAACTGAATGTGCTGGTTGGGGCAGAGTCAGAGAGATGCACTGAAAAATTGTCAGCCGGGCTTTGGAATCAATCTGTTCAAAACGAACACCATCTTATTTTCCTATTAAGTAAATGGGTTCATTTACTTCTTTATTTAATTAGGCAAAGCTGCTCTACCCGATTCCTCAGCTAGCAATGTCAAAGAAAATTATCTGGAACACTACCCAAATCTGGTGGCCTGTTCATTATTAGATAGACTAATTACCAGAATCAGTGGATATTTTTCCAGTCCTCTGGAGAACATACTCCAAGCAACAGAAGGAAATCTGTTTCTGTGAGATAGTGGGTTTCCAACCCATGGTTCATGGGCAAGACATAGCCTGTAAGGTCCTCCAGCATTGTTCACAACCAGAGGTAGTTTTGCTTTCCACACGCAGATGCTGTTACAGGTTGACAGGAAAAGCAGAACATAAAGGTACTTGCTAATTATGCCACCCATGGGCCCACAGAGATTGGGGACTACTGTAGCAAAGAAAGATTTGAGGCTACATTGACTCCAATGGAGCTACACCAATGTACACCACCTAAGGATTAGGCCCCTTAACCTACAGTGGTGTGGTTAGCATAGAAAAGAACAATAAACTAAGGATTACATGCATCAGGGGACTAAATAAATATGTCTGCAGTGCTTTAACCTTCCATCCTTTTTGGAGCATCCAAAGTCAGAGAAACATGAGAGTTAAAGAAGGAAGATTTAATGATTGAGGCACAGACCATTAGGAAATCTAGGTTCCAGCTTAGCCACAAACTTCCTGCTATCATAGGGCATGGCATTTAAACCTTTTTGACTTTATTTGTAAAGGCCTCAGGCAAAGCTGGCCTTAGGGAAAATAGTATCCTGGGTGAATTTGTATATTGGCACCTGTCCCAAGTCAGCAGCACCACTGCAAGCAGAGGTAGGTGGGCAGGGACACAGGGCACAGTCCAGCAGGGAGAGGAGCATGGTGTACCAAACAGGTACCGCTGCTATCATGCAGGAGCAAAGGTGACAGTCTATAGCAGGCACCCCTCAGTATGTGCCTGGCCTGGCTCCTCCTGAGCAGCAGCTGGAGGTGGGGGTGGGCTGGGTTGGGCATTGCTCCTCCTGCCTGGGGCAGGGATTGGTCAGGGTGTGGTGGGGTGGGGGGAGAGCACTGTTGTGAGCACAGGCTGCTCACAGGTGTCTGTGCATCTGTTTGGTGCCCCCCTGACCACAGTGCCTTGGGCAGTCACCTACATTGCCCACCACTAAGGCCAGATCTGGCCTTAGGTCCCCAAAATTGTAACTATTCAACTAACTGTCAATGGTACTTAGGCATCGATGTACATCTGAAAGTCTAGCCCTTTGTGCCTCAGTTTACCCAGTAAAACTGAGGATAGTGACTCCTACATGAGAAAGGCTGTGTGAAATTTAAGAAGCTAGTCCTGGAAGTACTTTGTGGTACTATGGAAAATTAGGTTGCATTACATATGTCCATTGCAAATGCATAAATAGTGCTCATGTCAAGTACTCTGACTCAATAAGTAAATAGCAGCAGCATTTAATCCATGCTACAAAGCTCCTAAGAAGTTTTGCATAAGACACTCATGAGGCATCTGTATGGGCAGAGTTGGTGCACTGACAGGCATAGGTGTGATGCCTTCTCATTTGCAGCCAAATTTCAGCTAGATTTTACTCCTGCATTCCCTTCCGTCTTGCATAGGGGTGCAAAAGGAGAGCTGACTGACAGTCTTTAGCAGAGTTCTGTGCACCATGCAGGAAGCACCATGTCAGCAGACAAGTTACCAAGGCTGAGAGTAAAGAAGGAGCACAGGCAGGGATCATCGTGTGGTTCTGTGCTGGGAAAGTACCAAACAATGAAATGCTGACCCATGGCTGGGGCTTGCTGGCTCTATTGCAGCACAAACCTACCCCAACTAGTATAGAGCCCCAAACACACAGCTGAACAATCCCAATTCTACTGAGAAAAGAGCTGCAATATAAAATAGCCTGTTATTATATATATAGCTGGACCTGTATACAATCTATAAAGTAACCAGTGAAGCTTGGGACTCTGATATTGATCACTGTCTGGGTGTAAAATGAAAGAGACAGCTACATATTAGTTTCTTTCCACCATTATTTGTGCGTGTGTTGAGCTGGATGAACAGCTAAGAAATGACCAATTTATAATGGTGCATAAATCTGTTGCTATCATTGTGACTAATCAATTCAGACTCACCAAGACACATGGTGGCAATTATTTTCTTCCCCTCCTACTCATCCCATTTAATTTATTTTTGAAATTTATCTCCAACGCATGGCCTTTAACAAGTGGCCATCTCAAGGTGTTTATCTTTCTTTTAGTGCGCCGTTAAATATTTTTCATGCTTTGTTTTGACATTTCAGGTATTAAGAGAGAAAGATCTCTTGTTTGCAGCAATTTGAAAAACTATAAATAACAAGTAAAAATCAGAGATGCCTTTGCTGTGATTTCTTTTGCCTGCTTTCAGCTGAAGTTAAGATGGCTTCCCCAGGCTCGACAGTATAATAGGCCAAGCCTTTAGCAATGTAAAACTATGCTGAAGATAAGTGAACCACACAGATTTAGACCAGAGGGACTGGCCACCCCAAGTTGTCATTCAGTACCAATAGTGTTGAAGTACAACCAACAGCATAAAGGACAAATGTTTTGGGCACTTGAATTATCTTGCTGAATTTGATATTGGGACTCATGTATTCAAACTATGTGTGTGCGCACTATTTCCCATTTTTTCTTATTGTATTCTGCAAATCCTGCCCCCAATTCTCAGGTGTGATATGGCTGCTCACAGCTCTAACACTGACAATCAGATTACTAAGGAGCTCTTCTACCTATGGCAATTCTTAGGGCCCTAAAATGACATTCCCATGATTTGGTATCTAGCTTAGGAAAAGGGTCATTGCAAAAGTGTCCCCACAATCTAGGTGGACCCCAGGTAATACAGGGTGGGGAGGAGGATTAAATGCTAGCATAAATCAGAGTGACAGTACAACACAGGAACCAGCCAAAAAAGACCAGGATCAGCAATAGCATTAACTGTACCTTCAAGTCATTTTATACTTGCATCTAAATGATTATAATTTCCTTTTCAGGAGATAAGAGATTTTTCAGACTGTACCTCAACACTTCTACTAGAATGGGAAGAGGAAGCACCAGAGCACATTTAATCAGTACATTCAGCTACACCTTTGGTGTCCCCATAGATACTTACTTATGCTCAATTCAAAAAGATAGACTAAAAGGAAACCCTCCTTCCAAATAACCCTCAAGTTTTGAAGAGTAGAAGTTTTATATGCCAGATGCTGCTTCAACTTAAACCAATAAGCTTTTCCACTAACTTTAAAAAGGAATCAAACCATTGTACTCATTTTTATTAAATATAGAGCAGATGCTGCCCCCTCTCTCCCAAGGATATTCATTCACATTCTTTAACAAAAAAAGCGGCTTCAACTGTATCCATACCCCTTTTCTCTTTGAATACTAGAACAACCACATCATATCAGGATGATACATCTTCATTGTTTCATGTAAGAACTCTTGTGCAGTAATAAAGAAACTCTATTCGGGCTGTAGCAACTGGATCTTTATTAAGTGCGATGTATTCAGTGGTGCTGCTTGCAACCATGTGGCACAGTATATTCAGGGCTGTTGCTCATTGCCTGAGAACAAAGCCGGCTGGAAGCTTACTACCCTCAGAATCATCCTTCCTATATCTCCTGTTCAGCCTGCAGGTCCCCTGATGGCTCAAAGGGAGGTACAAGAATACTTGGAACAAACAATGAAATTACCAGCACATTAGGAATGTTTCTTCCTGATCCCAGGCTTATGAAACTTGGGACTTTCTAGCTTTCCTTTTCCTTATTCTGCTGGATACATCTTTGGATTATTTTCTATTTTAATTGAACAAACGTTGCAGAACATCCTCAGCAACAAAATCCTAGTTTCTTAATAATAAATAGTTACATAAATAAGCTAGGAGCAGGGATCAGAAACTTATTATTTGGCATGCTAGCAACAAACTGTTTGCCAGCAATCTACAGACCAGAAATCTTTGGCAGAAGTTACTGAGAGAGTGATTCTGGCTAGGAAAGATCAACAGTGCCTCAAACTATGTTTGTGGAGATTTCTCGAGCAGGACAAATGCTGCAGTTTTATAAAAGTGCTGATAGCAAAAATGGAAGATCAAAGCACCCAGACATTTCCATGGGAAATGATAAAAGTTTGTAAAGAGGACAAATTCTACATTATTCAAACGAGGAGCATTCATAAATGTCTATTAGGGCAAATTTCACCTCTTCAAATTGACTCATTTATCCACAGAATGGCTCAGCTGGATATTCTGTACACTGCTTCCAAAGAGAACTTCCATTTACAATGGTAAAAGTTCCAGTTCCAGAACAATTACAGAAGGTGCATTAGCAAGTTGAGGCCAGCTTTTGTTTTCTGTTATCTTAATGTCATTTTGGAGTCTCTCCAGTAAAGTGAGTGATTGCAGTCACTCAAGGGAAACTTAGAAGAGAATCTTGTCGACAACAAGTCCCAAATGAAAGTCTGAGAGGAGAATTTTTGCTTTTGAGCTGAACTGATAGTGTTCTCCGTATTCAGTAAGTATTGTCTTTTGAAGGATCACTTCTATTCCCTAACATAGAACAGCAAGTGCTGATTTTACTCGCATGGTACAGTGTTCCTAGAAATTCTGCCCAGTAGCATATTGAACAAGTAGGTTGCTTTTGGCAGAGAACTCAGAAAAATTGATCACTCTCACTGCAGCATAACAGAGTTCACACATTTCCTTGTCACTGGAGCTTTGTATTTCTAGCACTCCACCCCAGCAGGGAAGACTATGCTGTTGCATATTTGAGACAAGGCTACTGCTGCTGCAACCCCTGTATATTCTTATATTTTGAAACATCAAATAGACAAAAAAAAAAAAGAAAGAAAGAAAAGATGTCACTGTGGAACACCGAGAGCAAGCTGCACAGGAAGACCGTATGACATTAGGCATCACTGGATATGGCACTAAGCCACTACTGTTTTGGGGATGTCACTACAACCCTAAAAGAACCTCCAGGAATGCGCCCAGTGTTTGGGTTTTCCTGGACTAGAGAAACTTTGTACATCGATACACTGACAGCAATGCAGAAACCTCTGCACTGACAAGGCCTAATAGAGAGGGGCAGAATATTCCTGACCCACCCCAGAATATCCATCAAGAAGCCAGATTTTTCTAATCTATATATTCCTGAAATCTATTTCCTGAGGAATGTATGTTTTAAATAATTGGGCACTGGAAATTAATTTTGTTCTTAAAAGTACTCCCCAGTCTGTAGGGAGTGATCTTTAAGAAATATTTAGATTTTTTTCTCTGTACAAAGTATAAAGTGAAGGAACCACATGTGTATTCAGTAAACAACGTACCTATCACATGGAAACCATAGCACACAGGGAGTGCTGCTATACTAGAAAACTCAGGCTATTCAAAGAACTGTTTTATTCCATTTCCTCTATATTACAGAAAGGGAAAGGGGAAAAAAAGAGACACTTAATTTTCCTTAACTACATTCAATTTTCAGTAAGTGTGGAATATTAATTTAGTGAAAAGACAGTGACATCTGCTTTGAAGCCGCCTTTTTTTTTTTTTTTTTTTTTTTTAACTTGGCCCTGGATGGAAATGCGCTGCACTACAAAGAAGTCAGTAGTGATCATTTTCCACTCGTGCCTTAGTCTACAAGCCATTGATTGTATTCAGTCAAATCACAGTCTTCCAAATGACAGCACAGAGTCCCTTGCTGCTGGACATTTCCATATTTTAAAATCTAGCTACACCAGCACAAGGATGGAAAACAGAAAAATCTCCAAGACCAATTCTTATTCACACTGAGACTCCTTTATACTACTCCGATTTGGTGAATGGCTTTAGAGTAATTAGGAACTTCATCATGAAAGACAAAGTCAGTCCACTATATACCTGTTAGGATTTCACCAATGCATGTTCATCAAGATCATGTTTTTAAAAAAATAAAAATAACATATATTAAGATACACTGAGCATGTATTTTACTTTTATTTTACACAGACCCTGCAAATGGGCATCAAGCACTTTTCTGGACTCTTTGTGATGTTATGCATTGGTTTTGGCTTGTCCATTCTCACCACCATTGGAGAACACATAGTATACAGACTGGTCCTACCACGAATCAAAAAGAAATCCAAGATGAAGTATTGGCTCCATACAAGCCAGGTATGTATTCTGGCAGCACAGTCATTCTATCATTTAATAGTACTGCTGTTCAGTAAAGGCCAAGTCAAGTCACTGGAAAGACTGCCTTCTTGGCTTCAGCAGCATTTGGGCCCAGCCTTAGAATATTTTTAGGATTATTACTATACTCCGTTCCAATTTATGTTAGTGAGAGTTTCACAAGTGACATCAATTGGAGCAGGAGTGAGCCTTCTCAAAACTCATTCCCCTTGTTATTCAATGTGTTGGCGCTTTTTCCTCAGAGCAGTAAGTCTTTCCTTAACAATCTGAAGAAGGAAGCTGACATTTAACTGGAACATTATTATGATGCAAAAAAGGAGAAATTTTCAAATAAACCCATGAGTAGGTTACATGGTTCTGGGGGGGACACAGGAGGTCTTGTGCTCACTTACACAAAGGCCCTTAGTAAAGTTTCTCAATTGCCATATTTGAATATGGTAAAGAGGGATAATAAGTGATACTGGAAGTAATACAATAACATTATTCCTATAGTTAATCATGGCCCACCTCATCTATTTGGGTAAGCCATGTTAAGATACATACACTGGGGCAATAATAATTGTGTCTGCTGGGGACTGTGTAGGTAAGAGTTTGGAAAGATGAGGTTTACTTAACACCGAAGAGAGAAACAAAGGGGACTTCACTGGGGACTTCAAATTATAAAGTAGATAATGCAAAACGAACACCACCCCCAATCCTTTTAAAAACAAAAAACAAAAACAAACACTTTGAATGCCTTTTATAACCCAAACACTTTGCAGCTATTCATGTGCTCTATGTATCACAGGACATTTTTTTCACAAGGTCTGTTGTGTCATTCTTATATTAGTTTTCCCCTAAATGGTGTTTGGGTTCTATTTCTCTTTGGGACTTTGTGCACCAAGGGCCATGAATAGACATTGCATTTGTCCTGGGAGACACCATTTCCTCCTGAGAGAAAGTGTGATCATTCAGACATCCATGTCTGTTGTCACAGAACAAACCCTCAAAAGGTTCATGGGATAAGATGAACTAACAGTTCATCTTGGGACATCACAAAGTCCATCTGAATAGTTGTTTGGGGACTGCATCATTGACTCAGTGGCAGAAAAGTGGCAGTGCATTCAAATGCTCACTAACCCCAATTATAAAGGCAATGTGTGTACAATAAAACCTTGCTAATTCAAAATGCAGCGGACCAAAAAATAGTGACTTTGAAATAAACACATTCTAATTATCCAAATTACAGTACTACAGCACACTGTATTTATTATACAAAATCACCGTACAGTACCTGTATAATCTGTCTCAGAGTTTCTTAAAGAAAAAGTATATTGTGATCTGCTTGACTATCTTCTTATATTGGTTATGGACAAATGCATTGATTTTTTTTCCCCACAGCTTTCATTAATCCCTCATCCATGGCAACAGCATTGTCATTCAGTATGGAATTGAGGACTGCAAGCACTGCACATGCATCCTTTCATGGCATGTGTGCTTGCTCCTCATTTTCTTCCAACTCTTTGTTTTCTTCTGTGTCTTCCTCCACGGGGATTTCTTGACTTGCTTTTTTACCACTTTCTTCTGCAAAAGTTAGCACCTTATTATCAACATTTAAAAACTCTTAGAAATCAGTGGGGCAGTCCATTTCTTCCTAAAGCTTAGCTCAGTTAGGATCATCTTAGAAGCATAGAAAATCAGGGTTGGAAGGGACCACAGGAGGTCATCTAGTCCAACCCTTGCTCAAAGCAGGACCATCCCCAACTATATCACCCCAGCCAAGGCTTTGTCTAGCCGGACCTTAAAAACCTCCAAGGATGGAGATCCCACAACTTCTCTCGGTAACATTTTCCAATGCTTTACTACCCCTCCAGTGAGAACGCTTTCCCTAATATCTAACCTAAACTTCTCTTGGTGCAACTCGAGACCACTGCTTCTTGTTCTGTCACCTGCCACCACTAAGAACTGTCTAGCTTCATCCTCTTTTGAACCACCTTTCAGGTAATTGAAGGCTGCTATTAAATCCCCTCTCAGTCTCCTCTTCTCCAGACTAAATGAGCACTTCCACATGTGCCCAATGCCTGCTTCAACACGTTCTAATTAAAGCACGTCAGAGCAGATTTGGTTAACTGAGTCTGCTGAAACATTCTAATCAAAATGCTCCAGCAGCCTCGGCATCATGTGTACTCAGCATCCCAGTATTTCAAAATGGCAGTGCGGGTGCTTTAACTAGCAATGTGAACGCTTTTGAACGAGCTTTAGTTAAAGCACCCTTACTGCCATTTTGAAGCTTGGAAAGCATCTCCCTTGAGACACTGCAGACATTTTAATCAGAGTAGCTCCTGAGAGTTGCTGTAATTAAAAATGCCTCATCCCCACCCCAGAGCACATGTAAAGACACCCAATAAGCCCAGTTCCCTCAGCCTCTCCTCATAAGTTGTGTGCTGCAGCCCCCTAATGATTTTCATTGCCTTCCACTGGACTCGCTCCAATTTTTCCACATCCTTTCTGTAGGGGGGGCGGGAGGCAAAACTGGATACAGTACCCGATGTGGCCTCACCAGTGCTGAATAGAGAGGAATAATCACTTCCCTTGATCTGCTGGCAGTCACTTCCCCTGATCTGTACTCCTACCGCTGCAGTCCAGTATGCAGGTAGCCTTCTTTGCAACAAGGGCATACTTCTGGCTCATATTCAGCTTACAGTCGCTCCCCAGCCTGTACTGGTACATGGGATTGTTCCATCCTAAGTGCAAGACTTCACACTTCTCCTTACTGACCCTAACAAGATTTTCTTTGTTTCAATCCTCCAATTTGTTGAGGTCTCTCTGAATCTTATTCCTACCCTTCTGCACATCTTTTCCCCAGGTTGGTGTCATCTGCAAACTTGTTGAAGGTGCACTCTATGCCATCAATCCACTTAGGACTTCTCCCAACCACCTTAAGTTTTCAAAGATGATGGCCAGTGGCTTTGCAATCACATTAGCCAACTCCCTCAGCACCCTCGGGTGCATCCCATCCTGCCCCATGGACTTGTAAATGTCCAGCTTTTCTAAATAGTCCCTAACCTGTTCTTTTGCCACTGTTGGCTGCTCCTCTCTTTCCCAAACCATGCTGCCAAATGCAGTAGTCTGGGAGCTGATCTTGCCTGTGAAGACCGAGGTGAAAAAAAGGTATTGAATGCTTCAGCCTTTTCCACTTCATCTGTCACTAGGTTGCCTTCCCTATTTACTAAGGGACCCAATGCTTTCCCTGATCTTCCTTGTGTTGGTGACATATTTCTGGAAACCCTTCTTGTTACCCTTTGCATCCTTTGCTAGCTGTAACCCCAATTGCGCTTTGGCCTTCCTGACTTCATCCCTGCATGCCTAAGCAATGCTCTTATATTCCTCCCTAGTCATTTGTCCATGTTTCCACTTTTTGTAAGCTTCCTTTTTTGTGTTTTAGCTAACTGAAGAGTTCCCTGCTAAGCCAAGCTGGTCTTCTGCCATATTTGCTAGTTTTACTGTGCCCCCAGTAAGGTTTCTTTAAAGTACATCTAATTCTTCTGGACTCCTTTCCTCCCTCAGACTGGCCTCCCATGGGATTCTGCCCATCAGTTCTGTAGGCAGTGAGTCCAAGTCTGCTTTTCTGAAGTTCAAGGTCCTTAGTCTGCTGCTCTCCTTCCTTCCTTCCCTCAGGATCCTTAACCCAATCATCCTATGGTCACTGCTGCCCAAGTTGCCATCCACTACTACTTTCCCCACCAATTCTTCCCTGTTTGTGAGCAGCAGGCCAATCACATCTTGCTTAAACTCAATTTGTTTGCCAGCCTTGGTGCCAAACTCTCCCATTACAAAACAACTCGCGATGATGTGGCGTGGAACTTTATCCCATGCAATAATGACATTCCTCATAGCATCAAGAACGTTCCTTTTTTGTAGAACTGTTGCATTCCAGGAAACCCCCTGCAGCAGGTAACATGCTGGTTGTTTCTGGTATGCCGACTTAACGTGGTGTATTATTCCCTGATCTAGGGGCTGCATGTAGCTCATGGTGTTTGCTGAGAGAAAGAAAGATCACATGTGCTTCAGGCCTAGTCCTTCCCAATTGTAAGCTGAACAATTATCAATTAGTAGAAGCACATATCAATTTTGGCATGCTGTTCTTTGTTCAAATTGGAGTAGCCACTCTCAAAACAAGTTAATTGGTATCCATGCATTATTGTTGGCCCTGTATAGGCATGGCAGGTGTTTCACACGCTTCATACACCATTTCAAACTTCCCCTCTAGTAGTGGCTGTAGTTTCTCACTACCATCGACACTGAAGCAGAATAATACAGTAAACCTTTCTTTGTTTTTCTTCCCACTGTGACACATTTCTCCTTTAAATGCCACTGTGCTATCAGGCTGCAGGTTATAAAAAAGTACCATCTCATCAGCATTGAACGTGTTCTTTGGCTTGTATTTATCCAGAATTGGCTTCACGCCTCCATGCTTATTTTATGCAGCCATGGCATTGATGGAATATGCTTCGCTGAGTACAGAAAGCCTAAAGGTGTTGTGACAATGTTGGAATCTCTGGAGCCAAACTTTAAAACACTGAAACTTGGTTCCTAGCTTCAACGCAATGTTGTCTGCTTTCTCTTTAACTAGCAGCCCAGATATCAGAATAGTATTCACCTTATATCACAAAACCACTCAAATAGCTATTTTTCTAATTCTGAATTCTTTGTATCTCAGATTCTTTTCCTCGCCCCAGTTTTATGTCCTTCCATTACCATCTTCTCTATTGAATCCTGATTCTTCAAATAGGTTGAAAGTGTAGAAGGAGAAATGCCATAGTCTTTAGCAATTCCCATTTTGGATCTCCTCTCTCTTATCTACCTTGTATATCACTTTCAACTTTTGCAAAATTGTTAACTCATTATACTTCCTCTTGGTTGCCATGACACTCAGCCCTGCTGGACTTGCACACGACTGAGAGGTATGTACAGTTCTGGCAATGTAAAATTACCAACATGTTATTGAGTAGTAGTGGGGCTGTTGCTATGCACGGCCTACAAGGACTAGAAAAGGACACTGTCCCTGCACACTAATGTTGCAGTGTTATCTACATGGTATCACTGTACTGTATTTTGAAGTAAACAAACCAGTTTTTATGGGTTTATGGTCCAAAGGACCAAAAAATGGCTTTGAATTTGAAAGTAGCCATATTTCATATGATCCATATCGTAATACATGCAAAAATCTATCCTTTTGGCTGGGGAGTGACAATATTTTCAAGGTGAGGTAGCCAACACTTTGAACTATCCAATATTGAATTAATGAGATTTTACTATACATGCCAATCCCAGGACTTTTCTGTCCCAGGACACAGGTACAACTGATGCCAGGTGAAATGCAATGTCTGTTGCTAGTCAAAGACACATTCATGAAGCAACACTAGGAGCCACTGTGGAACTTCCCAAGCTGTTACTGTCATTCAAATGTATACCATCATGCATGCAGGCATGTAGGAGATAGAATGAGAGAGGAGACCAGCTGGTATAACCTTCACATGACATGACTGACCTCCATTGAATTATGCCCACTCCTAAGAGGATGACTGTGGACTTATATTCCACACATTGCTAGTCAGGGTAAAACCTTTTTGGGGCAGACTAGGTTTTGGCTGAGTACCGAGTCATTTCTGGAAGTTGTGAACCAAGAAGAACTATAGTATTTCTCTGTAGAGAGAGAAAGGATATTTTAAACATAATTTGTAGTAGAAATAGCCCCAGTTGAGTACTTTTGAGTTCTTGGAAAGTTAGATTCCACACTACACTGTAGCATGTTAAGGATATACAAGTATCCTTGGAAGCTTTTAAGAACAGGTTAGACAAATACTTGACTGAGATACTTTAGTTAGGGATGATCGTGCCTTAAGCCAGGCATTGAACTAAGTGACCTCCAGCCCTAATTTTCTATGATCTTGTATTTTGTTTTGGAATATCAGCTCTTAAGTTTTCTATACATACAAAAAATGTGAGCTCATTTTCTTGGTCATTCTTCTTGTGAAGCTGAGGGAAATCAGTTTTTTTTCTGTCTCCCTTTGATAGTACATAAAAGCAGCAGTCTTGCTGGTTAATAACTTCATAAAGGTACAAAAATTGCAGTTAAGAGATACCAAGAAAAAGAACCACAGGAAATCCATTCTTTCTTGAAATGTTATAGCAAAGTAAGAATTCATATTAAGGCCAAAAATAATGCCCCAAACCCCACTTTTCTCCAGATATAGTAGGAGACCTCCATCTCAGTAAATATGAGGTTAACATTTGTTTGTATCCCTGAATGGGTGGCAGGGTGGACGGGGGTAGAATGCTGTACCTGTATCCAGGCAGATCATATGCCAAGTTCATCCCAAGAAGAGGGGGGACTTCATTTGATTTGAACTGAAATTGCTCCAATTTGTTTTTCACTAGAGATTACATCGTGCGCTAAACAGTTCATTTATTGAAGAAAAACATGAGTCCAAGACAAAACGAGTAGAAGAGAGGTAAGAAGTTGCCTTACAGGCTTATCTTGAAATTAAATTTGTTCAGACTGGCTATTTAGTTATGAACCTAAAGATATTCCACAGAAGCTCAGAGAAAACTGTCACTTCCATGATTAGCCAATAATAGCACAGGCTCCATCTCTTCAGATGTGCAGAGAGAAGCAAAAATGAAATAGTTTTAATTTAATAAAGAGATATTTTTATTCATTAGCATTCTGTCCACACTAGAATTCATAAATCCAAAAAACCCAAATATCTTCCCAATACTCATTGCCTGCCCAACATTTTTATAAATGCTGACACTCCTTTTTATCCTCTGTTGCCTTTTTGCCAAGCATGGGGAATGTCCAGGCAGCATCCCAGACATGAGATGGCCAAACAGCATGTAGGGCAATCCGGTCTTCCAAGAAGGGTACCCTAATACTGAAATCCATTCTCCAGGCAACCATTTTGCCACAAGAATTGACTATAATTGGAGACCAACCCAAAAAGCAAACACCTTGTTTGTATGCCTCTCTATAAAACACCAAGTATCTTAAACAAAGTACAAACAAATTGAACCATAACTATAGTATGTCATCCTAAAACAGGATGCCGGCTCACATTAAGAAAGAACTTGGAAGGTTTCAATTGAGCATTGTTGCCATGGGTGGCAATGTTTTTGAAGTGGTACTGGTAGGAAGGAAGTCTGGATACAGTGTTGCTTCCCTATAGGTGACTAAAGATGGAGATCAGTCAAGGTAGCACTCTTGCAAGTTGCTGCCAAAAAATCTCTATGACTTGTATCCAAAAAAGGCCTTCTCTGCCGTCATGATGGAGACACAACCATGGATTTCATTTGGTTTATTAGTTTTGGTGTCATTGAATATGTACTTGAAAGTAGGCTTTTGGACAAATGGGTCATGTGAGGAAATGAAGGGTGACATTTGTACATATACAGGAGCATGAATGCTCATCCTTCCAGTGTTTATTCCACCTTCTCTGTCGCTTCCTAAGGAAGCTCAGATCATGCTCACATCCTTTCCCTTGCAGCTTCTTAAATTTGAAAGCACAAACATTTGAGGTGCAAAGAAACTTCTTTCAAAAGGTGACTGGTGCAGAAGTGTTCAGGCCCCTGAAGTGCCAGATTTCTTAAAAAGTGAAACCAAGAAACTAATGTAGAATGGCTTTTTAGTGCATCTGTGGGGGTCTCGTCACACGGGAAAGAACAGGGGAGCCATCTTTTTAGCTGCTGTTTAAAAAAAGGCTTCTAAAAATTGAGAGATAAAAGCAGAACACCACCCCAGAATAATGCAATTTGGGCAAGGCTTTCTGCTGATGAAGTGCAGAAAATGCATGCAGACACTCCATATACAGGTGGCTTAGAGATAAAAACCATGAAAATATGCTTAAAAAGGAGGGAGCGACGCAGAAGGGCAGTTTTGCAACCTCTGATTAGACAGGGTTGCTGCTATCAAGGTTCTAAACACTCTTGTTAAAAACATGACTTGAGCTGCAGTATGAACAGGACCCTGATGAATTCAGCTCAAGGCTTCTGGTAACCTACAACACACAACCATAATGAATACTAATATAGCAGGGGATGCACTGTGCTCTCAAATCAATTAAATATGACTTTTTTATTCCTCCTGGAGGCTGTTGTATTATAAATGGTGAGAAATGGGGAAGTAGAAATAATATAGCACAAGTTATTTCTGCCATTTCTCTAGAAGGATCCTTCAATACTTTCTTCAGTCAGAAGTTCCAGAAAGGCTCATTTAAGACGGTGCTTACATATCCACACAACCTCAACACCTAACGTGGAATGGGGTTCATTTATTTTATGATCCCCACCTACCTCTAACTCTGTATGCACATGTAATGGACAACATAAGCAAGTCTTTGAATAGTAGCTATCTCCATTCTCTTTGGACCTTCTACTACCACTACAAGCAGCAACAATGGGGGAGCTCTGTGAAGAGTCTTATGAGTTGGACTGTAGTGTCAGGGAGGGACAGATGGAGTCATTCTAATACTGGTCTTTAATAGCATTCTTAATACAGAGTAAGGCCCCTTCTTCCAAAGAAGGGTTTCTCATAAAAAGTGCATTATATCTGCCATGTGAGATCTGAACCATTTTGGGAACAAAGCATTTGGGTACAATGGACAGGTATTATGTTTGCACCAGGAAATATGCCCTTTTCCTGGCACAAAAAGTAAGCATACAAGTGTTCAAGTAGTTTCTGGCAGAAAAAACACTTGCGATTCCACTATAAACACTTAGCTATTTCAGCCAGGAACTATGTAGGAGTGTGACATCATGTGCCTCTATGGTTTCACATAGTGGGATGAGGGTCCCTAGGACTCCCAGTATCCCACAATCTTCTGCTTTCCATCTCCCTCTCCAAGGGAAAGCCAACTGAACCTTTCTGCTTCCACTTTACTATTTAAGTAGCGGGTGATAGTTTGTGCTCACCTCACTGCAGCTGCAACTCATTCTTAAGAATAATGGGACTTTTGATAATATAAAACTCCATAGAATCATTAAGGGCCAGTTCTACAGGAGTGTTTTTTTAGACCCCTCACTGCCTCTCCAGTTTGAAATCAGACAGGCACCCAAATCCTTCTGTAGATCCAGCATTTAGAGTTATCAAACCTTCCCTTTTTTCTATAGGTAGGTAAATAACTAAGACTTGCTACACGTCCCAAATGGCTTGTATAGGAGAGAAGATTAAGTGAAATTCAGAAGTCATAAGAGCTTTTATACAGCCATCTTGGGGAAAATAGTTAAGTATATCTGGTGCCAGTAATACAGATCATACATTTAACCATGGATATCGCACCCTTTGAAGAAGTAGGTCACACCTCAGTGAAAAGCTTTCTCCACTCTCTTTTCTGTAGTTAGATGACAAGAAAGCTGTTTAGTGCACTAATCTGAAAACACATGTGGTCCAAACCACTTCTTGCTATGCCTAAAGCTGCAAGATGTATTCCAAACACGACATGTTTTCCAGCATTCATTGGCATTTCTGAGTCCCCCTGCTGCTAACAGCCCATCATACCAGAGAGCTACAACATTTGTGAATTTAACAAAATAAGCACCTAAGATACAAGATTATCAAAGAGTGTTTCTACTCTGTTTAAATGCCAACTGGTCAACCGTACATACTAGATTCAAGGCAATTTACTTGAGTAGATGCAAGACTGAATGCACTTTTCATTTCTGTTTCTTACCATTACAAACTCCATGTAGGCCAAAATTGAGGTGCCTCTTCACTCCATTTTCCAGGCATCTAGAAAGAAGTAGCTTGATTATCAGTGATGCTCAGCCCCCGCAGTTTGCTTATAAGCTCTCAGGATCAAGCCCGTTGTTAGCTGTCTTTTTAGACATCTGTTCCTTTAATGGTGAGAGTCAGGAGCTGTTTGTACAAGTGCCAATAGAACCCAAACCCCCTAAGTGGCCTTCAGACCCGTCCCCACCAGAGAAAGGTTGAAATTGCTAGTGTGGTATTTCCTGCCAGCTGCTCTGGGCTCCCCTACAGTCCTTTGCTAGAACTGGCCTGAAATTTTCTGACAAAACTGATTTTGCACCAGAGGATTATCATTTACAGAAAATGTAATGTTTCGCAGAGAGAGGGAGTATTGACAAACTTTTTCAAACCTGGTAGGCTGCCGAAGCCTGCAGCTCCAGGGCAGGCAGATTAAGTAGACCATGCAACAGTTCTATGCTCTCTGCAGCCAAGCAGGGAACCCAAGAGTCCCTAGGAGTCTCAGTTCAAGGTGGGGATCTCAGGATTTCCAAGCCTGGTAGCCCCAGCTGGAGCCAGGTCTCTTCTGCTCTATAAGGGTGTCATACATCTGAGTGTCATCCTCCTGTTAGACTGCCCAGTTCCTACTTTTTGCCTGCACTGGCTGCAATCTGGCTTCTGTTGCTCCCTTCCCAGCCACTAGTCAGGACTCCTTGCCTTTCCAGTCCAGTCCCCACAACAGCTCTCTGTCTGAGCTAGACATATGTCTGGCTTATCATAGGGCTGGAGTAGAGGGAATAGCACTCAAAGTCTCCACCAATTTTAATCATCCCTCTGCTGGGAGAAATGGATAAAGAAACCCAAGCCCACCCCCTACCATCGGATGTATAGGCCACAGGCCACCTATTTAAAGCAAATCCACCCTTTGCTGTTTGCCCAGGTCAGTTCCTACCTCCCCTCTTCTTCTCTTTGAGACAGTTTGTTTCCTTCCTCTCTCATATTCTTCTTCCTATGGTAACCCTCCTGAAAATCATCCCCTCACAATCTTCCCTTCCTCCCCAAGCCTTGTGTTCTGGGATACACCCTTCTCAAGTCCCCATCTGCTGCAGTCTTGCAATTAGCCCCAGCTGAGGGAGGGAGCTAGTCTCCCAATTAACCCTTTATCAACCAGAACCCTTCCTGGAGTGTGAGGCTCCTATTCAAAATCCTTGGAGATGTCCCCCACACCTGGAAGTGCTATGTGAACACAGAAGAGTAAAATGATTTAATTTTAAATATCAATTCTTTGTGCAGGTCCAATGCAGGGAACAGTCAGCACTCAGTGTGGAATACAGCCAACCCCGGCAGTTGCCACCGGCAGAAATACATCTACACAGACGAAGGGCAAAATGAGGTGATAATCCGGCAGCACCAGGACATACCTCTGCCCCAGATGCGGAGAGAGACTCCGACTTGCCTGACTACCAATGGGAAAGCAGACTCCCTTAATATTGCTAGGACCTCAGTGATCCAAGAGCTCACAGAGTTGGAGAAGCAGATTCAAGTGATCAAACAGGAGCTGCAGCTAGCCATGAACAGGAAAAATGAGCTGGAAGAGTATCAGAGGACAAACAGGACTGCAGAGCCCTAGGCCCCCCCCAGGCTCCTTGTACAATTTACAATGCACTCTTGTAATGTCAGAAAAAGGCATGGAGATAAAGTGAGAGATATGTCCTCTGTCTTACTGCAAGGCAGAATGGCAGCAGCTGCGACAAAGACCTTGCTTCTGGCTCCTTGACCTTTCCAGAGGATGAAGTTCTCACTCTTTTTGTGAGCACTTGGCTGTTCTGAAAGGTGGCCTTGGACTTGAGAAACTGCGAGCGTCCAGACCACACCGCTCCCATCTCCTTCTCACAACACAAAAAACAAGTTTCCACTTTTTAGCCCTTTCTGTGCATTCATTAAAAAAAGAAAAGAAATCTACACTGATTGTCAGATGTGCGTCTCTTATTGGTATTATTTTGTTAATATAAACAACAATGGGTTCAAGGTCCATCCACCCCAGGGGTTCCCAACGTTTTGGCCCTGAAGGGCTACTTCAAAGGGTCAGTCCTGGGTGGCAGGCCACATCAAAGTGGTTCACAGGACCCTGACTCACCTAGGGTCTTACATTAGGTCTAAATTACATTTTGAAAATCTCACCTTTCATGTCTTAAAATTTCACAGCCTCCAATGCATTTTGAGGCCTCCTTTTCACATCAGTGAAAATCAGACCTGTAGTTGTAAAGGCATTTACTCCGAATGTATCTCTCCAATGCGATCTCTGAATGTCTCTCTTCAGTCTACTTGGATTGGAAACATAGGGGAAAGAAACATAAGCTGTTCAGCAGGGCAAGCAGATAGCACATCTACCTAAGTGACTGGCATTGCCCCACATTAATTTAAACAAGATTTCTATTAACCTTTAATCAAAGCCCCACCACACTTCATTGGAGATAAAAGGCAGGCAGAATATTTGTAATGTTTTATTCAATATTGTCAGTGGCACTCCAAGAACTAACATAGTATTTCCAGAACTGGAATTATCATTTTATCCTTCAACCTATAGCATTCAATCATTTTGCTGTAATTATAGAACTGACCTAAGTACACTTTTCAAAGCTTTCTTTGAATGACTGGTAGCATTTTGAGGGTAAAAAAAAAAATCCTAAGCGGGTACATTGATGGAACTCAACAGATATTCCTACAGTCAGCTGAACAACTGGATCTCACTATCTGATTATTATTTATCATTTATATTGGACCTGATCCTCCACTGTGTAGCCCAGTGATTCTCAACAAGGGTGCCACAGCACCCTGGGATGCCTTGAAATACTTTCAATGGTGCTGCAGGGTGCTACATAATGTTAGCACTGTTAGGTATGCAACCTTGATTTTCATGATAAAAGCAGAGATTTAAAATAGGAATTCATAGTGCTAGAAACCATCTGCCCTGTTCTGGTCTGTCTGAGTTCCTTGCAAGAGAAAAACTGCTCTATTATTTTTTCTGTAGCAAAAAAAAAAAAAAAATAGTGAAAATAAAGAGCCAGCATTTTCAGGGTGGGAAGCTTGAGACTAAAAAGGTTGAGAACCATTAGTGTAGCTAGTCACTCCTATACAAAAGGAAAGATGTTGACAGCTCAGAATGACACACAAACGCACACGGACACTCACACCGCCCAGGGTGAATGAATGGCCAGGATACACAGGCACAGAGAATCAGAGCTGTGAGCTGCAGTTACACAACAGGCTCTGCATAAGCAGACCTCTGCCTGCACAGATCTCTTTTTGATTATCATGGGGCTTGGGACATGTGCAGGGATAGTTCAGGATCCTGGCCATAGCAGTACTAAATACTCTTAAAACATGCCAGGGTGGGATTTTCAAAGTGCTCTGCATGATCTCATCTGGGCTTACTGAAACAAGAAGGGTAAAGCAGGCACTGGAGCAAAGCAAAGGAGATGAGGGATAGGGGAAGGGAAGAAATCTTACAAACCAAGTGACTGAGGTGCTCCTTACTATAGCTCATTGTGACTATGTTTTGAGGTATGAGAAATCACATTTTAAACAAATTATAATGGGTTTCCTCAAGTTCTTATCCCCTTGCCAAAATCTAGGTCATCTGGAATTGAAATGATACGAACAACCATGGCAAAATGAAAATGTTCTGATCCATAATGACAGAGAGTTTCTACCAGCAACCAGGCATATTTTACTGTAAGATCAACAGCAAACTCAAGTCTTAAGTAACTATACCCATTAATATGTGTTGGGACCATTTTTATGTTCAGAGCTGAAACCTCAGAAATGAAACACAGCTGCATTGACCGTGTCTGGGAGGCTGAAACTACAAGTCCACAGAGATTTGCATGGTTTCTGCTGACAAACATATCTTCTCACTTAAAACTCAGTGCAGATTTGCTAGTGGGTCCAATAGACCTCATCTAAGTGAACAGCAAAAGAATGCACAGTATTTAGAAGGAGTGGAGGGTCTATTAAGGCAAGTCTCAGAACTCAAGTACCAAAGGACTGCTGATTGTGAGGGGTGAACACAAGTAGTAGAGCTGGGTTGGGAAACTTATGCATGTACTACAACTTTTTAGGATCTGAACTTGAGGAGTTCAAAGCGAGTTCCAAGCCCCTCTCTTGTGTAAACAGGACTGCAGTTGGGATACCTCCATTGATTGCGACATTGGGATTATGGCATGGAGGCATGGCCTCTTCAATATACACACACACATGCTAAAAGACTATTTATTTGAATAACTTTTTATCTTAGTGCAAGTAAGCCTGGTCACATATTCACATTGCACTCTCATCAATCCAACAGCCAGTTCCTGTTGAGGAGTTCTTCCATTAGTCCCTTGCTAGACATATACGGTATGTAGTTAAAATGAGTACTGCAGCATTTGCTATCAGTTAACACAAGAGCAAGCTTAAAAAATGGCATTTGTGTCCTGCAGGAAATCCCCAAGATTTGAAATTTGTTTTTATGCTGAACTGGAACAAAAAATGGCAATCTCAGAACTTTTCACAAAACAAAATATTCCAAAATTGGTGGTGGAGGAGTAGAAGTTGGTGGGGGAGGGGGTTCTTTTTGACTTAACTGCTTCAATATGTTAGTTACTTTGGAAAAAAAAGGCAAAATGGTAATGTTGACATGAAACTTCTCCAAGATTTCCCACGCTAGAAACATTCTTCAAGTCAGGATGTCCTTGCAAAACGTTTTGTTTTAATGGAATCAGCATTTTCTGATTGGTAACTATCACATTAGAACATTTATGGCTAGCTATCATTAACATCTTATTTTCACTAAATGACATTTGGCATGCATTTCTTGGGGGGGAAGGGGGGGTTCTTTTATGTCTCAGCAATACAGCATAAATTTCTGCTCTGCAAATATGTCCAACTCAGGTACATGCATGTGTGTCTGGTGTAAGTACACATCATCCCTGCATTTCCCCACCTCATAAATACCCTCTAACCCTTGATAATAGTAACACTTTGGATTACTATCTATTTTAAAAAAGACCCTTCAGGTCAGAGCCATGCAAGTGGACCCCCGAGGCAGCCTTGCAGTCCTTGCCAGGATTGGAAACCACCCTTTTCACCACGTATGCTAAAATGTAGTGTTTGCCTGTCAGTTAGTCAGATCAGACACCACTCAATTTGTCTCTCCAGTTCTCTCAAACAATGCTGAGGATCTGGGGTTGCAGCACTGCAGAGTAGGGATGGTGGGAAAGTGTCTACTTTCCACCAAAAAAATTACATTTTTCATTAAAAAAGAACACCTGTAACCTGATAAAAAATTGTCCAAGACCTGAAAAAATTCTATAGAAAAAAGCTGCCTGGTGGGAGTTGCAGCTTGGTTGGCTCACATGCCCATTCTTTCCTAAGACCAGATTCCCCGGCCAGGCTGTATCTCCCATGATGGGCTGTGGCCAGTGGACTACAGCAGCCCAGCACCAGTGCATCCTGGGAGATGATGTTGTACCAGGGAGCCTAGCCTATGGAGGAAATTGGGAGCATGGGGTACCCAAACCACAAACCTCCTGAGAGGTGGTGGCTTGGCATCTTCCCACTTGACCAATCCAGACAGTGCAGAGCTGAGCCATGGGACAGAAAAGAATAATCTTTAGTAGCTTCATAGATTTTTAGGGTCAGAAAGGACCTCAGCAGATCAGAGTCCAAACCCCTGCCCTGGGCAGGAAAGAGAGCTGGGATTAAATGACCCCAGCCAGATCGCTATCCAGCCTTCTCTTAAAGACCCCCAGGATAGGGGAAGAGCACCATCTGCCTTGGAAACTCATTCCAGTTGTATTGTCCTGACACGGTCATTACCCCTTTTTTCTCTAGCCTTAGGAGAGCTAAGGATCAGCCTGTAACTTTTAGAGCCATGGGAGAAAATTTTCAAAATGCCTAAGTTACTGAGGAGCTTAAGGTTCACTGAAAATCAATGAGAATCAGGTTCTAAGAAAAAGCCAGATTTTTTTTAAGGTATTTAGGCCTCCAACTCCCACTCCTTCCAATGGGACTGAAATACCTACATACCTTCTGAAGCCTGGACTTCAAGTGCTTTAAAAAAAACCTATTACCCACCATCTGGTTCCCAGGCTGCTCTGGGATAGTATGACTGCATAATACACCAAGCTCGGGGCTTGTGGCAGAGCAGTAGTCCAGCTCTAAAACAGTCAGAAGGGTCAACCGTTTTGGCAAGTGTGCCACAAATTAGCCCCACTCTCCATTAGACCCACTCTGATCCCTGTCCCTTACACAGTCTGCTGCTGTTTTCACACGGGTTGGGTAACCTGCGGCATGGGTGCCACAAGTGGCACAGCCAGCCGCTGTGTGGCTTGTGGCAGACTGGGGAGAGGATGGGCAGCACAGCAGGAGACAAGGCAGGGAGCAGAGGGCTCGTCTACATGTGATGCTGCTTCACCATAGCAACGCACTGCAGCAACGTAGCATCGCAAAAGCTGTGATGCTGCCATTATGTCACTGTAGCAACGCACTCCCTTAATATAGTGTGTTGTTGTGGCGACATAGCAGTGAAAAACAACCATGCACCACCAGCATGACGCAGTATGGGCTGTTACTGTGCCGTCATTTGGTACTTCCAAAAGGAAGTATTAAATGGCAGCACAGTAACAACAGCACCACAGGGGCACGTGTAGATGCGCCCAGTAAGCAGAAAATGGATCAGGTAGGTAGCACAGGCAAGCAACAGGAAGCAGAACAGAAGCTTGGGCAGGGAGCCCAGGACAGGGAGCAGAAAGCTGAGCAGCAACCTGGGTAAAGGGAAGGGATCGGTGTGGCACTCAGGGAGAGTATGGGGCTGATTTGTGGCATGCTTGGCAAAAAGGCTGGCCCCCACTGAGCTAGACTGAGTGCTCAAGGGTATTAGCATCAGAAGCATGACCTTTAAGCTGAGATCTGCACTACGGGTACACGCAAAAGCATATGGTGGGATATAGAAAGGGAGCATGCTGGAGTTGCTTTAGTCTAACCCAGCAGAGGATAAGGGAGCAGGAGTGACAAGGAATTAAAACTTTGAATGAAGCCTTTCTTCTAATGCTTTCTGCTGAAAGACTGATATATGCCTCCTTGCACTGTGGTTTACTGAATGATCATACCAGAAATGGGAGAAATGGAAGTGTATTCTACAAACAAGTATACAAATCTAGGACTTGCTGTAACAGAGCAGACCAGAGGCCTGTCTGCTCTAGCACACTGCCTCTGCTAATGGCCAGTACTGGATAGTTAATGAAAAGGCACACTAAAACCTTTCTAATGCAACTAATTATGCAATATTTTTTTATATGGGAGAAGGATAGGAGTCCCTCCTGAGTGGCTATCAACATATGCTCTGAAGCATTACAATTCTTAGTCCCTGTTATCTGAGCTGGCATTACTTGCATATGACTACTTTTATCCCTACATAAAATTATGGAAGTACAACCAGGTTAGACTGAATATGCTGAAAGACTGGAGAATCCCAAGTCATTCTGACTAGTATTCAAATACAAGACCTCAGAAACCAGGTAAGTGACAAGACTTTGTTCAGCCCCATCTCAGAGCTGAGTTGATGGCTGGAAATAATGGGAAGGATAGAAATGGTTAAATATATATCTTTAAATCTCTTTAGGCTAATTGTTTCCATAATATTCGTGTGGTAGCAAGTTCCACAAGTAAAAAAAAAAAAAAATGTAAGTCAAAATAAAAGCCCCTCATTTTCTAACAGATCAGCTTAGTTAGGCTACACCATCCCACCCAGACAGAATTCCTCCTGCTGTTAATGGACAAAACATCTGACAAAATAGACTGTTGCCAAAAAAACCTTATGTTTTTTTAACCAGTTAATCTTTGAAGTGCCATCTGGCCTATATATGGGAGCACCATACATACAGGGAGAGAAAAAACAAGAGAGGGAAGATCCAATCTGTGGGTCTTAGCATAGGGTTGTTCAGCTGATTTGGGGAGTGAGAGGAGGGGGAGCATTATGGCAACAACTCTGTGAAGACAGAACTCACACAAAGAGCTTAATGGTCTTTGTGGACACTGTGGAGGCAGCCGTCGAAATAATGGCTGCAACTATTCTGGTAAAAGCAGATTTTTTCATCCAAGAAAGTCTAGTATGAGAGAGTATGATTTCTCTACTCCTAATTCCTGTGCTGTCATTGGCTCATTCTGTAACACTGGCTAAATCACAGTCTCTGAGCGTCAATCTCCCCTGTATCTATAATGACAATTCATAGGTGTGTTGGAAGGATTCAGCACTGGGCTTTTGCAATGTACTTTAAAGACAAAAAACTCAGCTTAGCACTAAGCACAACCCACAAAGCAGATCTTTGTTAATTTGTTTAATAAAGCTCAATTTGGATGAAATGCATTTATTAATTTAAATGTATTGTTATTTATCATGCAAAGTTTAGTCTTTTCCAGCTTCCGCAAGGCCCTGCAGATAACCAGTATATGCAACTTTGGGTAAGAAGGCAAGGGCCAATGGGAAGAAAGCCAAAGGATAAATATCTTCCTGGAAAACAGGAATAGGCTGAAAACATAGTAGTGTCCTTAGGATTATCTTATCTTTGTATAGTAAAAGGGAATTAAAGGACAGGACAAGCCAGTTCAAGTACTCTTCTGGCTGAATATATCACAATAGCAGAATGACTTTGAATAACAGCATTAGCTGAAAGCAGTTGGTTTTTAATCCCAATTATAAATGCACAAGGATGATGTTCCTGTTCTCCAACTTGGCACTGGTGGCTCTTAAGGATCTGCTGTCCAGGGAGGCATACCCAGTGACCAGCCCCTGCCATCTTAGGGTTTTAAGTGTACAATTTTCCACTGGCTCATACAACAGAACAGCCTGATTAGGATGGAAGGAGAGTGCCAATGACTTTACACATGGAACAGAACCCATGCAATCATGTCACACCTTTCAATATTACTCCACATAAATATATTTCAAAATGTCCTGGGGTCTGCTCATGTCATACATTTTGGGGCCTCTAAGCAGCCTGTAAATACAGTATCATTACTCCACTTTCCACATTACTTCATGTACAAAGCCCTGTAAATAACTATGATTTTTAACATTTTCTAATAATGTTTTAAATCAGTTATAGCACAGGTTTTCAAAGATTGGGTCCTGTTAATAACGTTTGTTCTTTTGAAAAACCCAACTACTCAAGTTGAATGCTAAAACAGGAGCAGAGCTCCTTTGAAAATCTGGCCTTACATTGCTAGGTCTTGACGAGAGATTGTTCTTTTCCATCAAACTACTGTAACTCACTCACTGAATTTAGATGGATTTTCTCCAAGGAATGCCTGTCTCTTTTCTCACCCATCAAAAAAATATCTGCAGTCATAGTGATTAGCTCTCTTATCTACTCCATTCATTCCAGCAATCCAGTATTTCTCTCCTTTTCTCCTTATCAGAAAATGTTCGCCATAGCAGCCCGCATGACTAGTTTTCTCTTCATGTACCTCAGCTGGGACTCAAGGCTGGATCCAGACCGTGAAACTTCTCAGAGGCTGGATACAGTCCAGGGCATGGGAGTGGGTACTTCGGCCAGTGGGATGGTGGTAAATTCAGTGGCAGTGCCAAAGGGCCTGAGAGCAATGAGAGGTCCAGCAGCAGCCCAGCAGTGGTAGTGGAGTGGATCTTGGGGCAGCAGCTACAGCAAGCCAAGCTCAGCACATGGCCATGGCCAGTAGAACCAAAGTAGGACCAAAGGTATTAATATCTTCATTAATGATTTGGACAATGGGGATAGAGCACATGCTTAGTAAATTTATAGGTGACTTCAAGTTGTGAGGCGTTGCAGGCACTTGGGAGGGTAGGGCTAGGATCCAGAATAACCTGAACTGGAAAAAATGGTCTTTGATCAATCAGATGAGATGCAACAACGACAAGTGTGAAGTCCTGCACTGGGGATAGAGTAATTGCATGCACAAATAGACTGGGGAATGACTAGCTTTGCTGCAGTATTGCAGAGAAGGCACTAGGGGTCACAGTAGACCATTAACTGAATATGAGCCAACAGCATGCTTCTGTTGTGTTAACAGATGTCACTTGCAAATCAAGGAAAGTAATTCTTCTGCTTTATTCAGCACTGGTGAGTACCTGGAGTACTATGTCCAGTTTTGGGCCCTATAGTTCAAGAAGAATGTGAATAGTTTGGAAAGAGCCCAGCATACAGCAACGACAATGATTAGGTGCCTGGGAAGCAAGGTACAGTATATAAGGAAAGGCTGAAAGAACTAGGGTTATTTAGTCTGAGAAAGAGAAAGCTGGGTGGGGGGGGATTTGATAACAGACTTCAAACACCTGCAGGACAATTACAGACAGGCTGGATATGGGTTTTCCTCTTAGTACCATCCCCTACAGCCACAGAGAAGTGGCCTCGGGCTGCAGCAGGGGAAATTTAAGTTGAAGATCAGGAGGAACTTTTTGACTATGAGGGTAGTCAAGCATTGAAAGAGGTTACCTACAGAAACCGTGGAATCTCCATCCTTAAACATTTTCTTGAACAGGCTAGACAGACACAGATGCAGCCTTGCATAGGGGGCAACACGAGATGAGCTTATCAAGTCCCTTCCAGCCCAACCTCCCTATGAATCTTACTTGGCTCAGAGCAGGCTTGGCACCAGAGGCCACCAAGAATTAACTCCTTGAGGCATCACAACAGCATTTCAGAATAAAAAATATTGGTTTTCTGTCACAAAATGTGGATGTTCAGCAAAACCTTTTTTTTTCCCCTCAGGGAAAGCAGGCTATTTTAAGGAAAAAGTGTTTCATCAAAAACCAATGTTCTATTGCAAAATGGTTTAAATGAAAATTTTTCATTTCCCCCCGAGAAGCAATAGGACTCCTGCCAACCAGCCAGATTCCATATTTTTCATATGCACACACTTGTGGTCATGTGTTTTCCCCATCACGCTTGCCCTTATCTGCCTGAATTGTTCACTGCAGTCTAACTTTTCAAGTCTGCTTAAACTGGCCAAAAATCATGACTGTGTACCAAAATAAGAGCCCCTTTCTTATGTGATATATGCTCATTTTAAAGTCTAGATCTTACTCTACCCATTAGATACTTAAGTGAATTTGGTTGCCCAAAAATGACCTTATTCCATGCTGGAATCCCTGAAAAATTATTAAAGCCAATAATCCCTCCTGTTTCCTGCTGTTTGTGACTACATCTTAAAATGACTGTTTACAAAAATAGGCACATTCACACTTCTCAGGGATTTGAACAAGATGGAATAGCAATACAGCTAATAAGTGGAATACAATCTAGCCCTAAATCTTTTAACTGTATTTGCATGCTTGTGGATTCTTCTGTACATCATTCATCAACAAAATTGTCAGCTAGATTGTCTGCAAATGCTTCTTTCATTAGTACTGATCTAAAGAAAACGTGGCTTTTGGGTCACAATTCAGGTTGAGTTTGCAGAGCTGACTCTTACAAGCATCATCAGAAAGTCTAATCACAGCAAACTTGATACACAAGGTGCAGCACAACTAAATATAGAGCTCCATGGTGACATTTTCAGTCACTTTTGTAACTTTAACATTTATTTGTGCCAAAACTCTGCTTCAAGACTCAAATCCACCTAAGGAGGATTTTTTTCAACCAATTAATTTTTTTTTTACTATCCACCAAGCAAAGGAGGAAGCAAATTTCCAAGCTATGAGTGTGAAACAAAAACACCCAGTTTCAAATACCCTGCTTTGCTGCTCCCTTATCAAACGAAGACCAAAACCTCCCAGTACATGCGTCATAGAATCCTGCCTTATAACTTGTGCAACTAAATACACTTTTTTAAAAGAATTATGAATTGACAAAGGACATTGTGAAAGGCCTGTGGACTTTTATTCCTTAGGATATCAGTTCAAATCCAATTTACCCTGGTTGTGACAACAGGTTTGTTGTTAATGACTAAGGGGAGTTTTCTTTGCATATAGGTTAGTTGTGTGTAGGTTAGATATTCAACCTTGACCTCCTTCTTAAAGTACAGCTAGTTAATAAATACTATATTCCAATAATTTACATGTCTTTAGCATCTCAACTAGCATTAATGAATTAATCCTCATAATCCTTTTGACAATAAGGAAGAAAAATGTCCCCATCTTTCCAGTGGGGAAACTGAGACACTGAAAGGTTATAAATTGCTTAAACTCACGCGTGCAGGCTGTGGTGAGATGGAAACAATGCACTTTTCTAATCACAGGATAGTCTAGGGGAGGGAGGATAGCCTAAGGGGGAAAGGCTGGGTTTGCAATTAGAACAGTGGGTTTCCATCTCATTGCAACCTGCATGAAAGTGTTTAAATAGTTTACAACCTTTCAGTGTCTCAGTTTCCCCACTGGAAGGGCAGGGACACTTTTCTTTCTTATCACCAAAAAAGTGATGAAGTTTAATTCATGAACATTAGTAAAGAGATGTGGAATGAATGGTGCTAGAGCAGTGGTTCCCAACCTTTTTTTTTCCATGCCCCACCACTGGGAGCAGAGTGCAGTGGTGGTGGCCTGGGGAGCTCCCAGCACACGGCATGGCTTGTCTTTTCTGTGCGGCGCCACCAGCATTGCCCCCTTGACGCTCATTTGGGTCATGACTCAGGGTTGGGAACTACTGGTGCTAGAGACATGTAAATTATTAGTAGTAAATTATTATTAAGTAGTCTCACTTCAAGAAGGTCAATGTTAAAATCCTACGATGAGGTAAACTGGGATTGCTGAAGTGCTCCAGCTACTGGCTTAACTACTCTGTGAACAGAGGATGATAGATTCCTGGGGTCTTGTGCTACCACCCTCCACAATGATTAAACCTCACTTTTATAGATGTGATTTCAAACACTCCCTCAAGGATCAAAGGTAAAATGCATCTTAGCACATTTCCTTGAGGGCATGGAAAATTACTGTATGAATTAGCCTGACAGACAGAATATCTCAGGGCTAGTGTTGCAAATGTATGGTAAGGATATAAAGTGCTTACCGTAAAGTGTTCTTTGTATTAGATCACTGGAAGAAGCAAATTTATCATTCCATTAAAAAAAAAAAAAAAAAAAAGAGGCTTTTTTAAAAATAAAAACCACTGTCTGTGACCGGATTAGGGATTTATACAATTCCTTTAACACTAGAAAAAAAAAACAACTACAAAAAAGGAGAGAAAAACAGAAAAGTAAACTGGACCACAGTTTTTATTGGAGTTTGTGCAGTACAAGATTAGTCCTTGCGGCAAATTTGCATCATAGTAACCACTACAAATAGTCTTTAGGAAAATAAGGACAATCCTAGTGAAGCCGCAGCGTAAGAGGAGGCAGAAAGTTGTCCACAGCTCATCAAGGCCAAAATGGAATGATATTGTCAAAGTTTCTCCTGCACTTCTCTCTCTCTCCTTCTGGATATCAAGGTGTGCGTTTGCCTTTGCGGTGGGGAGGAGTCATGTTCTCCACTGCCTCAGCCTCCATGGAGATTCTGGTCCTGATTCAGAAAGGTGCTTAGCCACATGCCTCACTTCAAGCAGGAGCCGCCCTACAGAGACGACACTACTGATGTGCTAAAATGCCTGACTGCATCAGGGCCTCTAATTCGTAGGCTATTCCAGCTGAACAATGCTACCATAACAATGAGAAATGGCATGCGCTTGCTCAGGCTTCACAAGTGCCTCTACAGAAACAACCACCAGCACATGTACACAGACAGAGGAGAAGTAAACAAGTTTCCATATTCCAATGGTTTGCCTATGAGCAGAATAAAAGATTTTAAATAGAAAAAAACATGGCCTTGATAGGGCATATTTAATAGCCAAAACTGACTTGCTAAGACAAGGCCTCAGACTTCTCCCTATGCTGTCATGGGCAGTTCCCTTCATCTCTGGGGCCAGGGTTCAGTTAGATAGTCTAACACTCCACAGCAGCCACTCCAGCTCAGCAAGGTGGAGAAGGTGGATGGGAATGACCACTGTGGAGTGGAGGTCCCACAGAAGAACTAAGAGCAAGATGAAAGGAAAAGACAGATCAGAAGAGAAGATGAGCCAAGATCCCAAACCTGCCTCTTTCCTCTCCCCAGCCTTGGGTCACTTGTTCCAGAGGAGAGAAGGAGCAACTGCCTTGCTGGTGACAGAAAACACAGAGGCTAGGTGGTCAGTGGGAGAGACACCTCTCTTGTGCCTCCAGGGCACAACTCATCCAATGTAGATCCGATGGAAGTCATTGGCACCAAAGGCAGCATTGCACTTGGGGCACTTGCGCTGTCGGGTGTCATAGCGTGTTTTCACACACTCAAAGCAGAAGACGTGAAAGCACTTGGTGAGGACGGCATCCTTCTTGCGCATGTTACAGCATGGGCAGGTGAGGCGTGCCTAGAGGAGAGAGATGCGTTAGTGAGAGCCTAACCCAGGGGTGAACAATTATTTCTGCTGCAGGGCAGCTTAATGAGTTTTGGCAAGCTGTTGAGAGCCACAAGGCTAGCCCTGCCCCTTGAAAGGTGCCCTGCCACACACCCCCCCAACTTGGGACCGGAAGTCCTGCCCCTAACCCCCTAACCTTTGCCACCAGAAGTCCCTCCCCTCACCCTGAAAGTACTCCATTTGGGAAGGGGGGTTCCCATTTTGGAACTGGAAAAAAACCCTAATTATATACTAAAAATCAAACATCCACAATACTATACTTTAATTTTTTTTTTTAATTTTGTCCTGCTTTGTGTGTTTGTGTCATGTATATACAGGTGACTGCATAATAGCTCAAAATGAAGTATTACTCTTATATTTTTGGGGGGTATAGGTAAGTGCGGGGAGGTATGAGTTGGTGGGTATGGGTTTTGTGGGGGCTGTGTGTACTTGTGGAGAGTATGTGTGTATGTGGGTGGGTATGGGGTTTGTACGGTGTGTGGGGCGGGATGGGGTGGGGTGTGGGTGCATGTGTGTGGTTGGGTGTGTACACGTAGCAGAGTGGGACTCCCCCAGTGGTATGTGGGTGTGTGTGTGTGTGAGGGGGTGCATGGGGAGGGGGTGGGTGGGTGGGTGTGATTGTGTGTGGAGGAGGGTGTGGTTGTAGGGTTTGCAGGGAAGGGTTTGTGGGTAAGGTGGAGTGTGCATGGGAGCCCCCCATGCATGCCCCCCATAGCCAGTCAGCACTCACCCCCGCCCCACAGCAGCCTGGAGCCTGTGCACTCTGTGGTGCTTCCCTACCACTGCCAGTGCACCACAGCCCCAGCCTGCCCTGCGCGTGCTCCAGACTGACCCCGATGGGAGTGAATCAGCAGAAACCCGCAACAAAGCCCTGGCCCAGCCCACATATGCTCCAGACTCGCCTGCTCACACTAAACAGTGGCAGCAGCAGCACTAGCTGGGCAGAAACTGTTGCTTAGCACTGGGGAAAAGCGGCCCCTCCCCCTTGCCGCTGCCCGGCACTCCTTGCTACAGCTGCCCGGAGCCCTTGCTGGGCTGCCCTGTGGTTCCACTGCCACCTCCAGGCTGCCCCATGGGGCAGTGGTGACAGAGCAGAGCAGCCACGGGGTAGCCCAGAATAGGTTCCAGGAGGCTGTAGCAGGGAGCGTTGGGCAGCAGCAAGGTGGAGGGGCTGCTTTTCCCCTGTGCTGAGCAACAATTTCTGCCTGGTTGCTGCTGCTGCCACTGTTTAGCGTGAACAGACATGTCCGGAGCAGGTGCAGGACATGCTGGATCAGGGCTGCAATACAGGTCCCCACAGGTATTGCGTGGCTGGGGCCAGCAGTGGCAGCAGATGGAAGAAGCTGCCACTGTCTGATCTGCTTAGAAAGGCAGTCCAGCTGTGCAGCTGTCCCAGCCCCACTGTGTGCTCAGGGGGTGGTGGGAGGTGGGACTAATGGACCAGCCACCAGCCATACAAAGCCCCTCTATGGGCCGGATCTGGCCTGTGGGCCATATACCATCACACTTGACAGAAGTTTAGGAGGTATCTCAGGTACTGCCAGCCATGAAAGGTGGGACTTTCCCTCTTTCTAAGGAGAAGGTGGTTCCTCCAGTCTTAAGGCCTTCATAGGCTAGTGAAGTCCATTTCTGCACAAACATTAAAACTGAGCAGCCCTTCTGACCAGAAAACTAATAGAGGGAGACAAAATGTTTCCCACCTTATAATCCTTGATCTCCTCCATCAAAATCTCATCACAGTTGGGCACCATATCAGGTTTCTTTGTGGTCTCCAGCTTCCTGCGCAACCTGGAAATGTCCTCCTGCAAGAGGACGAGACACCAGAAAATAAGTCATTGAATCTAGATCATCTGTCTACAAAGCTTCGGCTTTGGGGTACATTACATAACTGGAGCAAGGGGCCCCTACTGTGACTGGCAAAAGCCTACTGAGAACTTGTCCCTCTCCTCCTCTCTTTCAATGCACTGCATAACGGCTTCTCACAAAAACAAAGTGGTTAAATAATACACATAATCAGATATCTGTACTAGCATACTTTTGGCTTGCCATAGTCAAGATCTCAAATTGGGACATGTGTGAAGTACTAATTACAGAAGGTGGGGGAAGAGTCAAAAGGCCAAGATGATGTATGTTTGGAGCTGGAGACAAAGCGAAGCTGGAAAAAAAAAATTTCACAGCAGAGGTAGTTGTCATCACAGAAATTGGACAATTTCAAAGACAGGCAGTGTGACTCGAGAGGCCAGAGAGGGTTTGTGGACATGGCAGGTACCTGGGCCCGTTTGAAGTTAAACATGTCCTTCTCTTTAGTTACACTGTTCTCCACAATCTCATCTTGGAAGTCATGTAGCTTCTTCTGGGCCAGTTCTAATTGTGCTTTGAGATCATCTGCAAGTTGGGCTGCATCCATTGCCTATCAGAGGAATGATCAGAGAATTACAGATATTGGAGACATTATGGAAGTTCTTCCATCCCTCCCCCTCAATACTTTTCCTTATAGAGTCTTTAGGGTTTGTCTCCAATCTATGATTAAACATTCCAAGCAAAGGAACTATCACCCCTTCCCTTCAGGGCCCATCCAATAACTGAACATTTCATTCTCAAGGTCTTGGGATTCAGCCTGAAGTTTCCATTCTTAGTTTGATCCCATTAATCCTAGTTGTACTTCTGTACACCTCTTGAAAGAACCAATGCATCTCCTTTGTGCTTACACCGTTCAGATACTGTTAACCTCATAACTCTATTGTCCTACTACCTATCCATAGTGATTATTTTGTGATTTAAACTAAAGATAGAACTGTCAGGATCAACCTTTTTACTTTTATGAAAACTAGTAAATAATTTACTTTCCCCCTAAACTTCCAATACCCTGCTAATTTGTTCATCATTTAAAAAGAAGTCACTGAGCCAGTAAATGTTAGCAAAATTCCCTTGAAACCATAGGATCTAACATCCAAAAGGGCTGATCACATTGCAGTTTTATGCTTCCTATAATTTCTTCATTACTTCTTTAGAAAATAATATTTTTACCTGCCTTCCTGAATAATTGTTTTATTCCTAAATTTTTCTTGACAAGAGTGAAAAACAAGGAGGGCAGATGCAATCACCCAAATGGATCTATCTAATTTCAGTCTTTATTAACAGACCTCCTTGTTTTACTGCCCCTGGATATATTTGTTCAAGCCCTTCTTATTCCCGAGCTTGTTTGGCTTCTGTACCATCCTGAACTGTTCTCTGTAAGCCTTAACTGACCCTGATTATCTTCTCTTGGCTGCCTCCTTTCTTTCCCCATTTCAATTTTTCTTTTATCCTGTGTGCTCTGATCAGTCCTTCGTGAAGCTGTATTGATTTGTCTTATTCCTTTCTTTCTTATTCTTGTCTTATTACTTTCTTTACCAAAGGATCTGTCTACTGTGCCTTAATTAGAGCACTATTTGGGATTCCTCAGCTGTCTATCATGCTGGATGTGGCCACAATTAATCTCAGAACTCACAGGACAGATCAAGTGTACACCATAAGCAGATAAAGAAGTTGCAAGTGCATCATCTAAGAGCTGTCACTCGCCTTGCGTTTGTTCATTTCAAGGGCCTGTGTTCGGAGGCCCAGCTCTTTCTCTCCAGTGCCAATGTTGCTCTGCAGCAGGTGTTCCTTCTCCTCCAGCTTCCGCACAACCTGTAACTGAGCATCCACCTTACAAAGGAAAGGAGAAGTAGTCAGAAATGTGCATGCTGCTGCTATTTTGTTTGTTGCTCTTCTCCTTGTTTCCAAATCACTTGGCTCCATAAGTGCACAGCGGGTGCCCCTAAGGGCTGCAGTGAGCAGTCACCGGTATGCATGTGGGCTATGGATTGGAGAGCTTCCTAATTTACAGCTGTTTGAGCTGTGGACTTTTACCAGAGCCTGTGCAGCTGGCTGCACCCACCCCAGACAGGGGCAGCTGGCTATCAGGGAGCTCCCTTATCCTTCACTCTCCCTGCTTAGGCAGGCCACTGCAGGCAGCTACACATCCCAGAAGGTGCATGATTAGGATGTGACATTTTTGATTGAACATCCCCAAAACCATGTGTCCTGAGATACACATATGTCATGCCAGGATGCACAATTTTTGAGATCTGTGATAAAATTAATCAGACCCCAATTTCAAAATGAAATTAACACCTTGAGAGGGCCTAAGACATTCCATATTCAATGCAGTCTCTCACAGGGTAACTCAATGAAACATCCAAGAAGCTTACACAATGACAGAAGAGCTCTTTGAAGTCTAGAAAGCAGATAGGCCTGATTTCTGAGAGAACATCCCAATCTCTCCTGCCTTCTGGTTACCTGTGTCTTCAGGGTCAGGACCTGGTCTGCCAGTTCCTCTTTTTCCTCCTTCAGCAGCTTGTGGATCTGGTTTGACTTGATACGTTCTGACATAAGCTTGAAGTTGGCATCATCCTTCTCCCGCAGCTGCTGCATCAGGCGAATGTTCTGCTCCTGCATATCCTCAAAGGCTTGTCCTGTGACATCCATTTCAGAAAGCAGGGCCTCCTCCTCCTGGGAAAGGCACAGACTTTGTAAATGCAATCTCTCTTCACTTCTCAAAAGGGTGGGTTGTTTGTGTTCAAGCACCTCATTATCTTATCTTAGGAAACAGAATTTAGTGCAAGTGAAAGACAGAGCAGACTGCTTGAGAACAAACTCTTCCCACCAAACCACAGAAAATGTATTTCAAAATCTGCACTCCTTTAAGGGGCAGATGGTAATTTCCACAGATATCCATATCTCATGGCACGTCTACTGGAAAAGACAACAAAGGTGAAAATTTAAGCCAACCATTATATAGACCCTCCTCCAGTAGGCACAAGATAGGGACAAATGACTCATGAAACAGCCACCTGATATGAATTTGACCTACAGACATTACTTTACAAGTTGATGGGTCAGCTGTCAATATCTCAGTAGTTTATAATGAACTCCTAAACTATTCAAGTCTCTGGGATTTGTTTAAACTACTTTAAAACTCACCAAGCAGAAAAGGTGGGAGAGATCAAAGATCTGCCCCTATATATTGATGTCCCTTCATCTTGCATGGGAACAAAGATGGGCACTAAATGATGGCAATCTACTTCCCCTCAAATAGACCCATTTTTGTAATCTGGGATTATCTCTATTAACAAAAGCATTTACTATCCATGTTTACTATGGATGTTATACATACTACACTAGTCTATCTTGTCACATGCAATACCAACCTTTTCCCCCAAAACAGCTGCTGAAAATTAGACTGCATATTCTTTGTGAGAAATATGGTAAGAGCAGGTTCTTCCCTTACTGGGCAATATGGAAAGAGTTAAAATCTGCAGCAATCCACAGGAAACAGAACAATGAGCAGTCTCAGCTCCCTAGCTGCTGGTACACTACAAGGAGAGATTTTTTTTTTTTATCATTCTTTCTTTCAAAAACAACAAGGTGCCTATTATAATCTGGAGAGTTCAATATGCAAGAAAATATGGCATTTCTAAATTGTATTAGCTATGCATAAAATCAAATGAATTGTGAATCAAGTCTATTTTTAAGAGAAACCTCCTGCCCCACAGACTGACTTGACCTGCATTACCTCAGCAGCAGCACCATAGGCTCACACCATCTCAGTGTTATGTGAAAGTAATTCTTTCCTCCCACTAGCCTTATTATATTGGGAATATTGTTGTAAATGGATGGGGGCAAAGGTGGGACATCATTGGTGGCGGCTGCACATATGGGAGGATCTTGATTCTAGCCATTCCCTGATAAGTTTGCGTGATAGAGCTGCTCCTACTAAAGGGGCATTTCCAGTCTCTTCTCACCTGCTTGGCCATGGCTAGCTTCTTCTGCAGATATTCGATTTGCTCCTCCACTGCCCGGATCTTACGTAAGGCATCTTCATCTGCCATTTTTTTACTCTCTTTTTTCTCCTTGTCCTCCAACTCCCTCACCCGCTGCCGAAGCTCTTCCAGCTACAAAGAGAAAAAGGGATACAAGGAAAGGAATAAAATGGCAATAAAACTCTTAAAGAACCAACCTTCCTCTCATGTCTCTGGAACTATAGAGGAAACTAGAGGTGCAGCAATACATTGGTCTGATATCAGATTGCTACTGATATAAAGAAAATTGGCTGTATCAGAAATTGGTCCGATGTGGCCAATAAATGTGTGCGCACAGCTGCAGCACAGCATGCAGGCAGCAAGGAGCACAGTTCAGCATCTTGGAGAGCTGCTGCAGCTGGTAAGTGTATTGTGGTGGAAGGGGATGGGGAGAAAAGGGGCGTGAAGGGGGGCAATTGAATCAGTATTGGAAATCAAATCAGTATTGGCCAATATGCCTCCTTAAAATCGGCTATAGGCATTGGCCCCCAAAATCTATTGGTGCACCCCTACAGGAAACGACTTCAAGAGCTGGAAATCCTGTCTATATTGCCGGCAGAGAGTTAGAAGGCACTATGTTATCATATTTATTTGACATGAGCCCCTGCATTTAGCATGGTGGGGAAGCCCCTCATCTTAGAATTGTGTACGAAAACAGGGGCTGAGGGGGAAGGAAAAGCAAGCAGCTGCTGCAGCTCAGGCTGCAGCCCCTACCCAGGGTCAGGGCCAAAGCTACAGCTGCTGCCTGCCCTTCCACCCCCTGCCCCCATTGTCCTTGCACCCTGCTATCTCCACCCCCCTCACCCCGCACCAGCCTCTGCTCCCCTACCTGCCTCTCTTCCTGCCCCTTACCTTTGCTCCATGCTGGTAGGTTCCATCCATGCTGCAGCCTGGGGCACTGAGCTTGGCTCCAGCTTAAGCCCATAGCAGCACCACACAACCTGCAAGGCTGCTAAGGGCCTCGGCTGGGCCCCAGGTTAGGACAGGGACGGAGCCTGCTGGCACCGAGCAAAGGTAAGGTGGGGGAGAAGGGAGCAGAGGCTGGGAGGGGGAAGCAGAGGGAAAAAAGGAGGCCCTCAAGACTGAGGGGGGAGCAGGCAAGAGACAGAGAGACTGGCACAAGCAGGGGGTAAGCTGCTTGAGCTCCCCACATCACCTGCATCCCCACTGCTTGTCCCCCTGCAGTGGTGAGGGCATGCATTAAAGGTGACCCTCCAATAATTAGATTCTATACATGGAAAATATAACAAATTTATAAATTTTCCATGTACAGAACTTCATTATTGGGGGGTCGTTTTAAATTCAGGGTCATCTTAAACTGCAGTAAGTACAGGACTTCAGGTACTCCCCTTCAGGAGGAGTTCTAAACCTGAGGTCCTGAACATCAAAAAGTCCAAGATACCTTTTCACAGAGAATGAATATTAACATGGTCTCCACAGTTACATTCCCCTAGTTTAAATTCCCTCTAAAACTTCATTTGGATATAGTATTCTTCACTTTTAAATCCAAACTGCTGTCTGAGTACTTATTTTAGTTCTACATAATCACAAGTGACAGGATGGGGCTTCTTTGAATTCCTTTGGGAGATCATTATTTCAGCTTAATAGACTACTGTATAGTTTTCCGATAGGGTTTTCCGATGTTCTAATTTAATTTCCATTTTATTTCTTTTTCTACCATTCTAGACAACCCTGAACAATTCCTCCCTTCCACTTGCTACTCACACCTTTTAATTACTTTTATCTGGGCATAAGGCTAATAACATGCACATGACCATGCTGGATACCATATTCACTTAAATACAGGACAAGTTTCCCCCACAGTCCTCCTAAACAGCATGGGGGTAAAAAGCCCTTCATCCTACATTCACATACAAGGAAATTTCATTATACTAGCCAACTGCCCGTCATGAATGATGGAGCGTTTCAGGGAGAGCTGACACGCACCCCACCACTCGTTGTTTGGGGCTGGCCATATAAACAAGGGGTGGGCAATTATTTTGGGCAGAGGGCTACTTACTGCGTTTTGGTAAGCTGTCAAAAGGCAGCATATGGGTAGCTCCACCCCTTGGCAGGTGCCCCACCCCCCAGGTGCCATCTTGTGACCAGAAGTCCCACCCCCTAACCCCTGACCTTTGCCACCCAAGAGAAGTCCATCCTCTTGCCCCCTACAGTACTCCTTCCAGCAAGGGGGTGTGCCATCTTGGAACCAGAAAAATACCAAATTATATTTTAAAAAGGAAACATCTACAACATTCATTAATTTGATTTCAAAAAATATTTTTGTCCCAATTTACATGCGTTTGTGTAGTGTACATAGAGGTGACTGGACAATAGCTTAAAATGAAGTTTTACACTTGTATATTGTGGGGGGTAGGTATAGGGTTGTGGGACGCTGTGGGTGTATGTGCATGTGGGGTGCGGGAGCATATGGGTGTGTGTGGATATGTGGGGTGTAGATGGGTATGGGGAGGGTGCCTGGGCTGTGTGAGGGGGTGTGGATGTGGGGGTCTGCGTGCACGGCAGTGCGAGGGGAGTGTGGGTACATGTGTATGGTGGGCTGTGTGTGTGGGACTCATCGTATGAATATACACACACCTACCCCCACACACTGTGCCCCTAGCTGCATACCCACACCCACCCACCGTGCCCCTGGCTCCACACCCACACCCATCCACCGTGCCCCTGGCTGCACACCCACAACCACCCTCCCACATCCACCCACCCACTCTGCCCCTGCCTGCACACACAAGACACAAACCCACACACACCCACAACACACCAGGCGCACACGTACCCTACCGGAGGCTCCACGCTCCCCGCTCCTGCAATGCAGCCAGGCCATGTGATGCCAACAGTGCCGGCAGGCAGGGAGTGCAATTGCTGGGGATGGGGTTGACTGGGCTGCTCAGTCCTGCTGAGGCTCCTGCTGGGTCCCACTGTCCCTGACTCCTATCAGCTTTGACAGGAGCCGGGGCAAGTCAATACAGTTTTAAAGCCTAAGGGCTCCCTCCGGCTCTGGGTCCCTGCCTCAGGGGGCAGGGCCCATGCAGCAAATTGTAGCCTGCCATCTCCAGGGCGCATGTGTAGTTGGCCCCCAGCGACAGACAGATGAAAGTACTAAGCCTTTTCTTGTATTAGAATATAATGCTAGGTAAAGCAACGTGCTCAGTGATTGAAACCAACTATGAAGGTGATTTCAACGCACCTAACACTGAGCGTGACTATAAAACACACAGCCAGTATCAGACAAATGTTCTGAGGAAAAGTTCCCCCCCCCTTTTTTATTTTTTATGGAAAATTTTTCATGTCCCAAGTAAAATCAGCCAAATCAATTCCAAATTTGTGTGAATCATTCAAGAATCATATGTGGCCTTGCTACCAGCTAGTATCCTCCACACCTGCCTGGGGCTTTAGATACTTCCAAATCTTTTGGCGGGCATCCTATGTGAAGGCCCAAGCCCAGAGGCTCAGGTTTTGAATGCCCCAAAGTTTTGCTTGCCCTCAACCATATGGCCACAGAAGCAAGCTAAGGAGGGTTCTCCCATTTCCATAAAGTTGGTGTGTAGCTGGGATCCTCCCACTGGAAATCAAAGTGGGAGGCTAACTATCCATTACCTTGGTCAGGGTACTACCCCCTGCCACGTTCATGGTTTTCCCCGGCCAGCAGGAAAAGCACCTTTTTTTTTTTAATTTTTTAAAAATGAGTTTGTGTTCTAAGCCAAATCAAGTCCAAATCCATGTGTCAGTCCAGAACCATAAGTAGCCCGGCAACTGACAAACATCCTCCACCAGGGCCTTCAGCTATTTCCAAAGACGTTTGGCAGGCATCCTACATGTAGGCTCAAGCCCGGAGGTTTGGGGTTTGATGTCCCCAAGTTTCACCTGCCCTCAGCCGTACGGCCACAGAAGCAAGCTAGGAAGGAGCCTCCCACTTCCATAAAGTGGGCTTTAAGCCCCAACACCTTGGCGGGTACTAAACCACGCCAGAAGAACAGTTATCCCCCAGTGGTTTAGAGGAAACTGCCTTCATGGACCCAGATACATGGTGTTTCCCAAAGCCACCCACAAGAATAAATTAGTACAGCCCATCTGAATAAGATATATGGTAGTGCATACTAAGCGCAATCCCCCTCAGTGCCAACTCTTTTTAAAAAGTCATGGTGAGTCACTACACTGCATATATTTAGATTTCCTCTTCACTCCCACAGCTGAACTACATCTTTCTTTGTCATTTCCAATGATCCCTGTTTCTTCACCAGCCTTAAACAGCTGGCAAACATCACCAAATGGGTCCCTAAACAATTCCCCAGAATCCCTCTGTTGCCTCTGCTCTCAGGCTGTCACATATTAGTGTGGCCCTGCCCTCCATAAGGTAAAGCCAGACCAGGCTGCCCTGCACCTATCTGCATATATATTTGTAGAGTATCCCATACTTGCGACTAGAACAGCTGACTCCAGGCATGACTGGAGGGCTAATTAGCACATGGATCCTTGGTGAATCTAAAGCATATACATATCCTGAGCAGTGCTGAGCTCTGTAGTCAGCATGGCTTGGAATGCAGTTGACTTAGCTGGGGCCCAGCCTAATGAACAATATGGTAAATCAAGAGCTTTTTGGTTTTGGACTAATATCATGCAGTTTATACCATATATAAGTAGGTACAGAAGTACTTCTTAAAAGTCTGTTTATTGAGTACCTGTGCTAAAACCTGCAGGAGTTTAAAAAAGATAACATGCAACAATTCTGGATGAACTAAGTCTATGGTATTGTACGAATGAGAATTTGGGAGAAGTGCTGTTGTGCAATAATGCCTGCCCAAAAGTAAAAGCAGAGTTCTCTCAATCTGAACATAGCTTGAGGGAGACTATGAGGTTCTCCTTACACTGGCATATTTACTTCAAAGTCAGGGCTTTCAAATTCACTTCCATGTGCTCAGGGACAGCAGGGTCTGATCGGGGGGGGGGGGGGGGGGGGGGGGAGGAGGAGAAGGGGCTGCAAGGGGGAAAAGTTGGGATGGACTTCCTGACCCCATATTTATTTTCCTCCTGTAGCAGTTGGGAGACAAATTCAAGACAAACCTGCAATAATTAGATTCCATACCTGGAAAATTATAACAAATCTATAAATTTCCATATACAGAATCTAATTATTGAGTTGTCTTATTTTCAGGCTCCTCTTATATTTGAGTAAATACAGCAGCAACAGATTCCTTTGCCAAAACATTGCCCAGGGAATAACCAATTACAAGGATACTTTAATTGCTCAATGGAGAAGGGCTATGCTAAACCTAGTACACTGTCTGCTCTCCCAGTCTGCTCCAACCTTCACACTGTCTGACACAGGAAAATGAAGGAGTGGGATCTTTTGCAGCCAGGAAGAGGAAATAAGGCATTTCAAGAGCAACAGTTAGGTGGCATCAGGCAACAAAGAGAAAAATGACATGGTCACCTCAGCTTTGGCCTTCTTCTCTGCTGCCATGAGCTGAACTTTATCTCTCTGCTCCTTAGGGGCTGAGCGGTACATGTCTAACAGCAGTTTCATCTCCTTCTGGCTCTCTTGAGCCTTCCTGGTAATAGTGAAAGAAAAACACAACTGAGAATTTGGGAGAAGTGCTGTTGTGCAATAATGTCTGCCCAAAAGCAAAAGGTAGAGTTCTCTCAGTCTCAACATAGCTTGAGGGAGACTATGAGGCTCTCCTTATACTGGGCACAGGAAGCAATCCATAACAAAGAATTGACACATTGAGGAGGGCCTAAGAGAGTGGTCAAAGCACTTACCATAATAGTAAATTACACACTATCTGTTCCTCAGGTACAGACCAAAGACAAGGAGAAGTACTGCCTTTGCTAATCTGCCCCTGCTAAGCTGTATCGTCTCCAGATGCTAGTTACCAACTAGTTATCAGCCCTGGCTACCCTGCAGGGTTCTAAATGCCACCTCTACCTTGAGGTGACTGGCTTGGCTTTCAGTGGCTAGGCAGTCATAGAATAACCAGTTCTGTTTTTTTGATACAATCACAAATCAGTCATCTGATGAAGCAGAGTTGCCTCTAATTCCAGCAGCTAACACCTTAACTACAGGTTTCCAACCACATTCCCCCAAGACTCCCAGATTAGACCATGACAAGAAAAGCAAGTTGGGAGGCAGAACAATCCTTCTTACTTGAGATCAGCCTTCAGCTGCTTGATAATTTCAGCCTCTTTCTTCCTCCCATCCTCATGCTTCCCTTTGTCCTTCTCCTTGGACTCTCTCTCCTTCTCCGACTCCTTCTGTTTTTGCTTCTCCCGCTCCCGTTCCCGCTCCCGTTCCTTTTCCTTTTCCTTCTCCCGCTCCCTCTCTTTCTCTTTCTCCTTCTCTCGCTCTCTCTCCTTCTCTCGCCTCTCCCGCTCCCTCTCCTCTTCATCTCGCTTGGCTTTGGCATCACTAGTGTCCTCAGGAGTTGCCTTGGGTGCAGGTGCTTGAGCAGAGGAATCATCAGGTTCCTGTTTAACCTCTGGTGGTTCCTCTTTTGTGTCTTCAGTGCTGGACTGGGCCTGCAGAAGGGCACTACCAGTACGGGAGCGAGTCTGAGGGCAGGATCCAAAAAGAAATGTAGTAAGTGAGAGAAGTTCTCAGCCAGAACACAATCCTCGTGGCCATCCCTGTAGGAATCCCTCTGCCGATCTCCCTCACAAATGTTATTGCCAGTACTCTTAATAGAGCAGAATGCAGCCACCGAGAACAGTCTACTTGGTAGGAGGAGGGAATCCAAGATGAGACTGCTCAATGGAAAACCGTGCAGTCTATCCCCTGAAACCTGCTAGCACCAAGGAGAAATTTATGTATGGGACAGACTGCCAGCCTTTGCTCTGCTGTGAACTGGTTTCCCCTCCCTCTCTGCTTTCTCCATTAGGTTCCTGCATCTCCAGCTCTGGTACCTTGCTCAAGTCAGACTGGGCTTCCCTCAGTTTGCGCTTGTACCTCAGCACCTCTCCTTTCAGTTGGTGGTTGTGATTTTGGAGGCTGCTGATGAGATGACGCATTTCCCGATTGATTGGGCCTGCAAGACATGCACAAAGAAACCAGGTTATAACAAGCCACAACCAGTGTTTCTCTTCTGCCCTTGGCATTTTAATTGCTATTCTTCATACTGTATCTTTCTAGTAATTATGTACACAGAACAGTAAAAAAGGAACAGACATTCCAAAACCACAAACACAATTTTCTCTGTGCTGTGCAACACAGTGGACACTGCATCAGCAGAATAAAACTGTACTAGCTTTATTTGCTACTATATACTCTTACAAAATCACTAGCCCTTTGACTCTGAACACAGGGCTGTCCAACTTCAGAGAAGCCAGGGGCCACAGGCCAAACAGGTCACAGGCGCTAGGCCAACTACCATGTGGGCTGTATGTCATGGAGGGCACATAGATTCCCTGGGACCCCCGCTGTGTGCTGCCGTCCTGCTACACAAACCCTCCACCGCTGCCAGTGCTGCTGCAGAAGCCCTACTACTGCTATCACCGTGTTGTGTAGACAATCCCCCTACATCACTGCTGCACAAGAAGCATGGGCTCCTTCCCTCCTCCCTCCCCAACCATGGAAGCCCCCTGGCTACCACCATGCATTCCCCACGCTCTGCTACTGCATGAGCAGAGTATGCCACCAATTCAAGTCCCCTTGCTGGCACTGCCACATGGGCAAACTCACCAGGCCTCCTGCTGCACTATCCTGTATCAAAGACCCTGGCTGCCACAGCAGCCAGAGTGAAAGCAACAGCAACTGGGTGGGAGCCCAGGGGCTGCACATTTAACCCCCTGCAGGCCAGAGGCAGCCTGCCAGTTGGACAGTCCTGACTTAATGTAACTATTCAGATTTTTTCTTCCCATTGGCAAACTGAGTTTTGATAAGACTTCTGAGGGGCCACAAGGACAATAAATTAATTGCTACACTGGAAATACCTTCTCTTGCCCATCTCTAGTGAAAGGTAAATAGGTTTCGGTCATGGTACAATTTTCCTAAGCATTTGGGCTTATCAAAGACCTTTCTCTCAATACAAAAGTTTCTAATGGCATGAGAGAGGGTGTATTGGCTCTACAAAATCCCTGCGCTGCCATTAACAAACCACTTCTCAAATGCACTCAGAAATCTTGTCAATAGACCTAGCAGTAGCCTAAAAGACTAACTTGACACTGTTCTGTCTTAAATGCCAAAAGGAGCATTTTTTTCTTTGAAAGCATGACATGAACAATGAAGACATTCAGTACCTGCTTGTTCATTGGCAGCGAGAGTCTGTTCGAACTCTATCCTCAGCATCTCATATTCCTTTCGGACCTGCGCCAGAGTATCCTCCAACTGGATCACCTCTGTGCGCAGCTTCTTGTGTAGACTGACTTCATCTCGCTGGGGAACAAGAGGGAGATTAGCGCTGTGGGACTGTCTCACCTCATCAAGTTGCTTTCATTAAAAAACAAATAAGGAGAGTATTAATCCCCTCCTGCACGGCACCAAGCAACCAAGACTGCAATAGCCATTGCAGTATCCTTGGTGCTTTTCATAGCCAGTTAGATAGCCATGGAAATGGCAGAGCTGATGGATGAGGTAGGTACCAAGCCCTGTGGGGCAGAGTGGAAGACCTCAAAGAGGAAGTGATGGAGGCACAAGGCAATTACCTCAATGAGTTCCACCTGGCGTTGATGTGTACTGCGGGTGCCATGAAGCAGAGTGCGAGCTTCATCTAGGTGAGCCTTCAACTGGAGGCTCTCATTATACAGGACTGAGAACTGGGACTGCATGCAACGGTATTCTGGTGTCTCCTTCACAGCCTCTTCCACTGCCCTCCTTAGCTCTACCTGGTAGATGGTCCCACAGGGAAAACAGGAGAAGTGAAGAACAAAGAACCATTAGCTCCTCATCTGACTCCCATTCTGTGAGGTCCGAGTACACCAAACCCCCTCCTTTATTAACTCCCTTGCACTTTTCAGAACTGGCACAAAGTAGGGTAATTTCGCCTTAACTTTCCCCACTGCAGGAGTCTTATGTGCAAGAGTTCAGTACTGATAAAGAGTACTGAATTAACAACCTGGAGTCTAGAAATATTGCACAGACAACAGCATGGCAAACTTCCCCTCACCATCCAGCCAGCAAGCTTTGAACTGGACCTGGACCAGCCCCACCCATCTTCAGGTCCACTCCCTTCTTGACCTCCATGTCAACTATGTTATCTATTAAAAAATATTTCCATAACTTGACAGCTGGCAGTCACTGAACAAAGCAACAGATTTCATAGAGGCAGCAAGTCAGATATTTTGGAAACAAACAGAATGGTTCTTAAAACTGAATAGCAACAAGGTGAAACAGGTTGAAAGGAGTCAGTTTTTTCTAATTTAGCAGCAGTTTTAAAAGAAGCAAAAGAGAAAAATAAATGTTATATGCTACTCTCTCTCTTTTTATCACTCAGATAATTGAACTGTTCATCACTCAACTCTTCATTAGTTCCCCCAAAACAGAGCTACGAGCTGAGGACACAAGGATATCCCATCTCTGCTGGGTTATAAATTAGTTTCGACAGGTGGTCATTACAGAAACGCTCATAGATGAAGCCAGGACAGAGAACAAAAAACAACAAATTAGGTACATATCCATAATTCCCTTTAATGGCCACAAGGTGTCACTACTAGGGTTGTGCAAAGCTTCGATTTGGAGGAGATTCCAGGGCTGCAGGCCTGTCATGGGTTGTTCCCGGGGGCGCATGTCCCCAGATCTGCGTGTGGGATGACAGAAGGCTGCTGCTTCAGGCTAATTTTTCCCAGCACTTGGGGCGGGCACACCAAGCACTGGGAACAGCCCAGTGCCCCTGGACCTGAACATGAGATGACAGCAGGCTGTTGCTGAAGGCTGGGGCCGCTGGCAGCACTGGGCTATTCTTGGTGCTCAGGGTGGGTGTGCCAAGTGCTGGGAAGAGTCAGCTTGGTGCCGCCGCCAGCCCCAGCCTGCAGCAGCAGCCTGCTATCATCCTGCACACAGATCCAGGTGCACATGGCCCCAGGAAGAGCCCGACATAGCCCCACATCCCGCAGCCCTCCCAGGCCACGTGGAGTAGCAAGAGGCAGAGCTTGCCCCCCTCCCCTGCACCCACTGACAGTTGCTGTTGCAGCTGGCACTGGTCACTCCTGGGGCTGCTACAGCAGGGGCGAGGGTGAGTACGGATAAGCTGCATTGCATCCCATGCTGCCTGAGGCTCCACTTCCTGCTACTCCCCCCAGTCCCTGCTGCAGCCACCCCGGGAGCAGCTAACACCAGCTGCCTGCACCACGGCACAGTGCAGCCCAGGAGCTGGGGTGAGTGGGGACAGATGGAGCCCAGGCATGGAGGGGACAGGTGGAGCACGGTGCAGTCCCGGGAGCAGCACCCTTCCCTAGTCCCTTCCCTAGTCCCAGCCTCATTCCCTTCCTCCCTAACCACCTAGCAACGTAGCCCTATCTGTTAGGGCTGCGTGAAGCGGCCAAATCTCCGAATCTGATTTGGCCGAATTGAATTGGGACAGTGATCTGAATCACCAAATAAAATCACTGTCTGTCTGAATTAGGCAAATCCAAATCTGAATCCAATACTTGTGCTTCACAGAGGCCTAGTCACTACTACACCAGGCATGCCAGTCACAAACACCTCAGGTTCCTATTACCATCCTGAGCTGTTGCATACAAAGTATAACCAAACACATATAGGGCATGACACAGAAACGTGAGAAACAGATTAAAGGAAGGAATTGGAGGGGCTTCCCATAGAACCATTAGAGATTAAGAAAGCCTTCATCTACTCCCAACCTGCACAGACATGTTGCTCCTTCCTACCTTCAGTTTCTCATTCTGTGTTGTCACTTCCTCAAGATCCTGGCGCAGCTTCTCCAGCTCACTAAGGCGGTTCCCAGCTAGTTCCTTGTTCTCCTCCAGCTCAGCATTCATCTCTTCAAACTGAAGGAGAAACACAAGAAGTGTTTTCAATGTATTTTAAAAAAGAAAATGAAACCAACATTACACTTATCTACATCTGACACACAAAGATGGTCCTTCCCATTACCATAATACCTAAGCATCCCACAATCTCTTTAAAATACTTACCCTCACCACCTTCTTGTGAGGTAGGCAAGTGCTGATACCTCTGTTTTACAGATCACTAACTGAGGTGCAACCCAAGGGACTTCCCCTCAAGGTCTCCCAAGAAATCTGTGGCACAGCTATAACTCAGCCCTAAGCTGCGATACTCAACGTGGGAACATTGTTCCTGCCTCTTATCTACCTTACCCTTTTCTTCCTCTCCCTTGTTTCAGGCTTTACCTTGCGAGCATTGATGGTAATCGTTCCCCCATAGAGGCTGCTCCCAGCTCCATACACCTTGTAACCTTTTGAATTCACCTGAAAAGAAGACACAGAAGTTGTAGTAAGTGTCCAGTGCTTCAAAACGTGTCCCATCCTTTAAAACATTTGCTCAAAAAGAGGTACAGGCCATAATTCTGAGACTGAAATACTTTGCTAAAGTACAAACTCAGTGTGCCACAGGAATAGGGTTGCCCCTCTCTCCCTCTCAGCAATGAAGGTGTTACCAAGCTTTACCCAGTTCAGAACAATCCCAGCCCCAACCCCCCACAAAGGTCCTGTGCTTACCCGTTCTAGCACATCTGCTAAATGCCGGTTGAGCCGTTGCTCTCTCTTGCGGATCTTGTCAATATCCCACTGCAGGTCATCAATCATTGTCTCCAGCACAGATACCCGAGACTCTGCTGTTTCCACTTTCTCTTGCAGCTTGGAGAACTGTAGCCAAGGGACACAAAACAGCATACATCAGATGAGAAGCAGTGCCTAATTCCAATCTAACATCTTTCCTGGATTGTTCAGCACTAGCTTTTGACTGGTTCCAGTTTTTTTATTCAGATAAGTTTTTCTACGGTGCTCATACTTATGGTATTTGTATTTTGCTCAAGCATCTGTTTGAAAGAGGGACAGGTTTCTTCCCACCCTCGTCCAAAATTTGACAGGAGCTAAATCCTATTACAGGGAAGAAGACAACCTGAAGGCAGAATGGAAATTGGAGAAGATCTTGAATCTGGTGGCAAATCTGGCACAGCCAGATGGCAGCTGCTTAAATGTACTACACACAGGGCCCTGATCTCAGCCTTTGAAATATTTGCAGATGCTTATTATACACACTCAGTGAATGTTCAGCAGATAGAGTGTAAAGGAAGCCAGCTTTTTCAATTGTTAGCAAAGACTGGATTTTCAAGAGGTAGAGTTTTATAGAGGGAAAAATGGCAGGTAATTCAAACTCACTGAGGTCTAGGATCAGCTTGTAACGAGATGCCAGTGCCTTTTAAGTCTGTAGCAAGAAAACTATCAGAATAAATGTCTGAACATGGAAAGGATATGAAGGTCAACAGGCAAGCAATTGTTAAGTGTATCTTAATGTCTGCTTCTGTCCTTCTTTTCCCCCAGGCAGATCAACACTGGGTTGGGCTGTTGTTATATAACCAGACTAGGCCCAAGACAGCTCCCACCCCACAGCTGGATCAGGGCTGGGCTCGGTTGTGGCCACGCAGCCAGATTGGGTCTAGGCCACAATGCCCTTCCCCTCCTGCATGCAACTGGATCTGGGCTGGGGCCCACCTGCCCCACACACCAGATCAGGCCTCCACTGCACCCACCTCATCAGACCTGCCAGCTGGATCTAGCCCATGGGGCAAGAAGTTGGGGCACCACTGCTCTAAACAACAAATGGCATATTTTACTAAGTCACTATTTACTCTTGTCTCAAACATCTTTGTCAGTGACTTAATGTTACTGGATTTCAGAATCACGAAGAAGTACTGCACACAGTGACATTTCTCTATAAACAACTCTTTTCCTCAGAACCTGAATTCTTCAAACCTGTTATTTTTTCCTTTACAATTCCCCAAAGGAATAACATGCTTAATGCATTCTGCACACTGGTGTAAGCAGAACCATGCATTCCAGTCAGGAATCTAATAAGCTTGTCCACAGAGGTGGCTTCCACTTTCCTGTCTTGTACCTCCTGAGACATGATGTGGTGCTTTTCCTGGAGGAGATCAGCCAATTCCTGCAATCGCCCATTCTCATGTGCAAGGTAGACATTCAGCTCCTGGACTGCTTCTTCCACAAGTGAAGCATCTGAAGAAAGGAAAATAAAAAAAAAAAATCACATGAAAAGTTAAGTCATGGGAAGACCCTTCAATCTGGCAACTAAAGAACAAAAATAACTGAATAACAGCATAAGAAACCCATATGGGGGCATTTTGGGGGGATAAAGGTAGAGGAGAAGAATGAGAAACCTGATAGACGATAATTGCTTTGTCCTTAGTTGCAACATTCTGAACAGCATGCTTTCAAATATCCTGTGTTTGACACTACTAGAGCACAGTTTGGTAGGGGAGAACTTATGGAACAAGTAGGAGTTCATTATTATGAACAGCCAAGTGAAATTTTCTTAAAAGATACATTTCAAACACTCAGGTGAGATTCCCAGACTTTCCTAGAAAGCCAGCCTGAGAATGAAGTAAGCCCACGGCAAATTTTACTTTGAGATCACACACACACACACCCACCGAATAGTTGTTTCTGCAGAATGTGAGTTAGTGTAAAATCAACACTCAGGAGACACCACTAAACAAACTGGTCCCACAGTTCAGTTTGGAACTCCTCAGCTTCACTTAGCAGCATGCGTTTAGCAACAAGCCCCACGCCCACTAGTAAGATACTAAAGGCCGAAGACATATTGTATAGATGAATGATTGTCTCCAAACTATGAAATATGAGCAGCCCAAGAACTTCCTGGCTTCTGAATTGTGAATGGAAGGGGCCCAGTATCATAAAACGGAAATGACCCAGCCCTTCACATCAGTTAATTTAATCAATGATGAGCTCAGCAGCAGTTTGAGACAGTGGCAGATCATTGCAATGTTATAAGGTCAATTGAAAAATAAGTATTTCCAAGTGGACAAAAATGTTACATGGTGAACCACCACACATCATACCAGGCACTTATCTCATGATTTAAGCCATTGAACAATAACTTAAAGGAAAACATTAATAATGAGGGACAGACTTTCAAAAGATTTCAGCAGTCAGTGGCTAATATCATCTTCAATGGGAGTTGATGGGTACCAAGTACTTCAGAAAATCTTGCCATTTCATGTTTGACATGTGTGTGGGAGTGGGAAATCTTGTCCTAATTAAAAGGCAGAAGGTGCCTCATCCCTGTCTAAGACTGGGATTCATCAAATTTTCAATCATACCTCCACTATCTATCTTGTGAGATAGAATATCCATCTTCTCCTGTAGCTTGTCATACATTGTAACAATTTGGGCAACAGCTCGGCGAGAGGATTCCACACGTTCCTGAAGCTGAGACTCCATTTCCTCACTGGTACTACTGGCCAGAGTGGCCAGGAAGGAGAATGCTGGCTCAAGACCCTCCCCTAGAAAGAAAGAGATGTACAGGAAGAGGATGTAAGTCTAATTATGTATGTAACAGCTGACATAACCACTACCAATCAAAATTCTCCCCAGAGAGCAGAATATCACCACTTTCTTCAAATGAAGTCCATCTTCCCCACTTGTCAATGACAACGTACTAAGCAGCCCAAGTCCTTACCTCGTTCCCTCTCATCCTTGCGCTCCTGATTGCTGTCTGAGTCTGGTTCTGGTTCCGGTACCACCAAAGCTTTCCGTTCAGAGAGCAGGTCTCCAAGACCTTCGTCTAGGTCATAGCGCTTAAGAATGATGCGGATATTTTCATCAAACTGGAAGGAAAAAGTGAGAAAGTATGTAAGATACATACTTTACAGTGCTTTGAAACAATGCGGAACACAAGGCCACTTGACAGTTTTGTGCTACAGACCTGGCTCCAGTAGCGGTTGACAATCAACAGAGAAGCATCATCAGTGGCCTGCCGCCGCTCCAGCTTTTCAATGTGCTCCCGCAACTCATCCTCAATGGCCTGGCGCTGGTCCAGCATCTCTGCCAGCTTTCGGTTCTTGGACTGCAGTGTCCGGATATCCAGCTCTTCCTGCACAGGGGAGGAAATCACTTCTATGTGGTTCGTGCAGCACAGGCACAGTCCACTTCATTGAGTAAAAGATCAAATTGAAGATGACAACACCACAAAACAATGTGGAGGGTTGGGGGGGTGGGGAAGAAAAAGAGGAATTTTATGTCCAAACAGGACTAAGGCCAGAAAGTTGAGCTCATTAAGAAGGCAAGTAGGGTGCAGGAGAAATACATACTGTTGAGGAAACACCCCCTAGCTTAATAGTTTCCACAGTGGTCCCTGAGTCTTCAACTGCTGCCTTCTTCTCTGGGGGCCCAGAAGGACCTGGCTCTGCAGCAACCCGTTTGTTGCTGATCCCAGACATGGTGGGTAAAATGTGGAGAGTCCCCCTTCTCCGAGCTATTTCTAAAAAGCAAAGAACAAGTTTAAAAAATACATATGCACATCATCAGTTCTCTTTCAGGGAATTCCAACCTACAATAAGGTAGCAACATGGCCAACAAACCACAGGAAATGAACAATAAACTGTCTACATAGAAATTTACCTTGTGAAGGATTTGGAAAGTATGAATTTAAATTAAAACATATATATAATATGATGAAATACTAAAATATAGTATTGTTCTTGCAAATTCAGAATATTATCCTTGTAGCCTGATTAATGGCTTAAGTAAAGGCTCACATTGACTTCTGAGTTTTTGGACCAGGCTTGTAAAGAAAATATTATGTATTTGCATGGAGATATGGTTACCTTAGATTCATGTGTGCAAAAAAACCTAATAATACTTCATGAAGTACTTAAAATCTACTGTTTTGAAGTCTGCTGCTTTTAGATCCAAGAAAAATCTTATGAATGGCTATTATTCTTATTATTTAATTGTAAGCTTTTTGGGATAGGGGCTATATTTAATTCCGTCTTGGAAAGTGTCAAGACTATTACTGAGATTATAATAAAAGCAGTATCATTTCAAATTCTTCTGTGTAACAGCTGCTTCCTCCATATTTATACAATGCTTGGTACAATAGATCTTAACCTTGATCAAAACCTACTACAATACAAATATTAAATAACACAAATAATTAATTATACAGTTTTCTCCCTTGTATTTTAATTACTGTATTTCATTTTAAAACTTTTCTTTAAGATCAACAGTAATCACGGAAAAATAGGGAAGAGGAAAAGAAGGCTCCTTCCAAAAGATTTCAAAATGACATAGAAAGATGTCTGGGATGTGGCAGAGAACTAATACAGTGGTTTCTCCATCAGGATTCCCACATTCACAGTGTGACAGAAACGAAGACTAAAGAGTTTGGTGAGATACCTCCCTATGTCCTACCTGACCACTACACTGCCATACTGACATCTGTAACTCACCTAGAAGAATTTCTTTGTGATGTGAGGTGAAGTGTACGGGCAGAGTTGTGACGGAAAGTGGTAGGCAGCAGATCTTCTCATGCCTGCCCCTGAAGGGTACATAGAATGACAATGGAAACAAAATACGATATACCTGTTAATTCCCCTGACACAAAAATGCATTTGACATTTTTTCATACATTCTGATATGTGCCTTGAGAAAAGAAATAAAGAATTCTTGCAGCAAACAGACCATACTGAGAGATAACACAGTGCCAATATCATTGTAATCACAGAAGTTCCCTGTACTTCTTACTACCTTTAAATAAAGCATATGCGTGTATGTGCTTTGGGTTGCGTAAACCCAATGCTCGTGAAAGGCATTGGAGACTGAAATTCTCTGGATGGTGTGAACAGTGGCAGCAGAAATAGTCTCACACTGCCACCTGAACTGATCACAACCACAGAAAGTAGGGTGAGTGGCACCTTAAAGACTAACTGGTTCAGAGAGGCACGAGCTTCTGTGGGCAACAACTTACTTCAGCATCCACTATGAAAGGGGTGTTTGCTCTCTGCCTTCCATCTTTTTGCTTTGCATTGCGAAGGGAAGCAAAATACTTTTATTTACATTCTGAAGAGAACTGGCAAATAAGCCTACAGCCTGCTGCGGCTACAAAGCCCTTGCCAACCCAATTCTTCCTGTCCCCAATGGAAGCCCTCAGACCCTCACCAGACAAGGCCATAATGGCCACTTTATGCAAAAGCAAGCACAGACCTGATTAGGTCTGAATTAATTGAAAGACAGCCTATCCTAGGGGCAATTCTTATAGTCTCTCCTCCTTTCTCTCTCTCTGTGAAGAATTTTGCCATGTGTGTTTCCAGTACCTTTCAGAGGATCATGCTGCCTACTAATTTGGTACAAAATTTAGGTAACAATAATAAAAAAACCTGTAAAACTCAGAGCCCCACGGTTTCTAATTGGGGGCGGGGGAGCGGGGGTTTGCTGGATTTCTTAACAGCCGACACTGCAGCTTCTCAAGCTAAGAAAGGCACTTCAAAATGAGACAGAGGACTGCTTCATGTGCTCTATCCCATCCTTTAAATATAGCTACCGCAAAGTTACAAACCAGTGACTCTGTGAGGTTTGTTGTTTTTTTAAAAATAATCTATGTTAGAGGTGCACTGATACATCGGTCCAATATCAGATTGGTACCGATATAAAGAAAATTGTGTATACATCGGGCTGATATTTTGGCCAATAAACACCCGTGTTGTGTGCAGCTGCAATGCAGCATGGAGCAGAGCTGGCAGCATGGAGCGCTGCTTCCAGCTGATAAGTTGGAAGGGGCATGGGGAGGGAAGGGGCATGGGAAGGGGGCAGATCAACGGCCCACTGCAGTGAGGGAGGGGACAGGTGCTGCCCAGCCAGGGGGCAGAGGGGGGTGGCTCCCACAGCTGCTTGCACTGGGGGGGGGGGGGGGGGGGGGGGGGGGGGGGGGGGGCATTTGCCCCTGGATGTTCGCGGCGCGGGATGGGCTGCAACTGTGGGATGGAGCTGGAGCCGGCACTATGCAGGGCTCTTCTCGCCAGAGGCTGGGCTCAGAGAGGGCTCAAGCACTGCTAGGAGGAGACTGCAGCCACCCCAAATTTTGCTGCAGCTTTGTTTCCAGCCCTGTGCCGCTGTCCAGCTCAGCCACTGCTTTTCCCAGTGCTTGGGTGGAGGCGGGGCATTCAGCTGCGACTGCACTGGCCACTGGGCAGCAGTGAGGGGCTGGGAGTGGAGATGCGGTGAAATCTGGGGTGGCTACAGCCTCCTCCCAGTGACACCGGAGCCTGCTCCAAGCCCAGCGGCAAGAAAAGCCCCATGAAGCACCATCTCCACCCCGCAGCTGCAGCCTGCCCCATGCCGTGCCTATCTGGGGTCACACGCCCCCTGCCTTCCTGGGGTACAAGCAGTGGCAGGAGCTGCCCCCCCCACAAGCCGCACCTCTATCCTGCCACCCCCCCCGCCCTGGCTGGGCAGAGCCTGCCCCTACCCCCTCCCTCACCGCGGGGGGCGTTGATCTGCAACCCCTCCTGCCATGCCCCTTCCCTCCTCCCCTCCCTTTCCACCACAATGGACTGACCAGCTGATGGCAGCTGCATCAGAAATTGGACTGGTATCGGCTGATATGCCTCCTTAAATATCGGCTATCAGTATCAGCCCCCAAAATCTCTATTGGTGCACCTCTACCATATGTATGTAGGCATGTATGAGGGTACACATAAACATTTACATGTGTATACACATATGTATATACGCATTCACACATTTTAGTAATATAGGTGCATATAGGTGTGTATACATGCATATGTACATGTACACAAGCATCTGTATATACACACAGGAACTTTTGTTTTTAAAAATCGATATATGTATGCATGCACATACATGTGAGCATGTGTAAACACACACGTTCTTTTAATCTATATGTATAGGTGTGGGTATACACATAAATACGTGTATCCTCGCATACAAATACATATACATACCCATGCTCTTTTTAATCTATATGCATTTACATACGGATACATACATACATGTATACACACATACGCATAAATGTATACACTAGAGGTGCACCAATGCATTGGTCCAATATCAGATTGGCACGGATATAAAGAAAATTGTCTTTATCAGAAATCAGCCTCATATGGCAGATAATTTGGCTGATAAATGGCCTGTGCCTGCGTGGCTGCAGGGCAGCACATAGGCGGCGAGAAGCACAGCCCGGCAGCTTGAAGAGCAGTGTCCAGCTGGTAAGTCTGGTATGGTGGAAGGGGAGGGAGGAATGGAAGGGGCATGGTGGGGGGGCAAATCAAGGCCCCCTGCGATGAGGGAGGGAGTGGAGCTGAGACAGGGACAGGGGCTGGGGCAGGGAAGGTGTGGGACGGAGCCGTGGCTCATCCAGGGGGCACAGGGAGGGGGCTCCCGCTGCTCGTCCAGGAGGGCACGGGGGGGCAAGCATGCCCCTGGATCTGTGCGGGGCAAGCAGGGCCAGGGCTGCGCCACTCTGTGTTCATGGCAGGTGGCAGCAGCACTGGGAGCAGGGGCTTTGGCAAATTTTGGGGTGGCTGCAGTGCTCCCTGTATCCCTGCCCTCAGTGCCGCCTGCCCCGACTGCCGTCTGGTAGTCCCGGCCCTGACCACCCCGCAC